>NC_092523.1:2632000-3288750 GCF_037038585.1 Patagioenas fasciata | reverse complement strand
ATTAAAGCAGAGAGTGACTTGACAGTGATTTCCTTCTCTGGGCAGCTCCCACATGCCCTGCCCTTTCACCAGCCTTGCAGTGAACCAGGTCATGAAGTCCCAGGATGTGGCAAGAAATTACACTCAAAAACACAAGTAACACACATCAGGAGCACAACTTCAACATAACGTTACATCCTTTTTATTTTCAACCCCTCTTTTGGATGGTCGAAGCCTCCCCCACAAGCGTTCAGTTTGAACTATCCACAAGGATGGGTTTGTAGAACCCATTTCAACTCTCTCAGCACCAGAGTAGCCAAAACTAGAGTTTCACTGGTTTAACACCCACTACAGAACAACTGTTTGGCCTCTACATTAAATAAAAATATTCTTGATAGTCTAAAGGTTTCACTCATTACTCCAATGAAAAAACACCAAGAAAAATCACATATCTTAAATCTTCTGAAATACTCTAGTGTCTGAGAAACTCCAGGCTGACATGAAGGCAGTTGGATTCAGCTCAGACTGTCCTGCAATTGCTATTCCCGCAAGAGAGTATTTTTACACCCTGGTAAGCTAGACAGCAGTTTGATATTGGGAACATCTCAGTTGAGAGCTGGAAACAACTCCTCTATTCACAGCATTTTCTTTCCCCAAGACAGCGCCAGCCACGGATAATTTTGTCTGTAAACATCGAGATCTTGAACTTGAGACCTGCTGGGAGCCAGAGTAGTGAGAATTGGGGTCACAGAGTTGACATTATTAAACCAACTAATGCACAACGCTGCTCAGCAGAGGATGCCTTTAAATAATCAACTTTATTGTAACTCCATACTGTTCTAAGTTTTAGGAAAGGTCCAATGATGCCTTCCCAGAGCAACCCTCCTGCAGAGCAGCCAGAGGCTGACCTTCCATCCCCTTCCAGACACCAAACACTCCAATCACAAAAGATACCTTCTTAACAACAAACAAAGCCAACAGTAAATTCCTACAAGGATATTTGCTTTTATACACAAACATGCCAAGCTAGCACTGCTCTTCCCTAAACAATGCAAAAGTGTTTGGATAAGAAGCTGCATTGCATATACTTAATCTCCTTGGTCACACTTTTTTCAAGATGTTTGTCCATCTCTCCTCACCCAGGTTATGGTTGACATGAAGTTTATTCCTTCAAGTCTTTCTTTTGCTGTCAGACTGAGCTACCAACAGGCTGCACTGCTGCCAGCTGGCAGGGACAGAAGGGAGCAAATCAAGGCAGCATTTGAAGGAAGCAACCCGGGCAGAGCTCTGTGTTCAGCCTGAAGATACAAAGCAGATACCCACGGTGCATTTGAATAGAGGATTTGCGTGCTGTTGCAAGTATTTTATTCAATATATACTGCAAACACCACAGGAGCTTATTCCCAGCCATCTTCTGTTGACATGTGCTACAAGATTCCCCTCTAGTCTAGTTGGGCTATTTTCATGATTACCTGAACTATCACAGTCAAAATGCTTCACTGTACTCTGAAGCAATGCTATGGACATTACTAAGTATTGACAGGCAGTTGTGGTCGTGTTGGTGGAGCAATATCACCTCCCCAGGACTTTTGTCACCTCCTCAGGATACAGACATTCAGTGCTCAGACAGGCATGAAGATATCTATCATGGTTCACACTGATAAATTAAGTTCTCTTGTTAGTTTTAGCCAGAAATCTTCACTGAAGATTTGACCCAAGCTTGCTCCCCAGCTTTGTGTATCCTCACCACACGCAATTCTCCCCAGGCAACCTGGTTAGACATCACATCTTTGGTTTCAGTCCCCTAGCAGCAGCCATTTGTGTCTTCACCAGAGAAAAGGCTGGTTCTGTCTCAACATCAAAACTAACTCAGGTTTCAAGCTCAATCCTAGAGTAAGGTAAATGAGATCCAACAGCCCTAGAGATGCTCAAAGCCTCAAAGTCTTATCCCATATTGCCCAAGGTACGTGCTCCAGCTCAGAACAGTTTAGCACAATTTGCAGGTGATTTCAGTCTATATCAAACTTATCGCTGCATAGATCTGGTGTGGGTCAAGTCACCGGACTGCTTTCAACAACACTCATGAAAAAGGTTGAAATCACTAACTAGCAGTGTCCCAATCACACAAAGCATACTCAAGCGCTGAGAGCACCATCCTGGCCAGATTCAGGGTTATTATCTGACTTTCTGAAAGACTAAGAGGTTCACCTGGTGCATTTCCTCTGTAATAAGGGTTGTGAGCATCATCAAGCAATAGAAACTATGAGGAAAGGGTTTAGCAATTCCTCTGAAAAACATAAGGAACAGCTTAGTAAGAACTGGGGAAGAGAGCAGGATGCAGACAGCTGAAAACACAACCCACCTGCTTACAACATCAACACAGAGCAAGTGTTTCTGGCCACGCTTCCCACACAAAAATCCCATTAAGGTTTTGGTTCTGTAGAGAAAGCTAAAGCCTAGACCACTGTTGCTATCGGTACGTTACCTTTGAACAGGATGGGAATTGCTGATGATGGGTGGGGTGGAAAAGAAGAGCATCTCAAGAGCTTAAGAACACTGATCTACAAAATCTCCATCTAGTCTAGTGTCCTGGATCAGATAACAGCTACCAACAAATACCTAGAAGAGAGCGCTCTCACCAGCCCAGCCTATGGGGAGGTCTCCTAAGATGTTCTCCAACAAGTCTGCGTTCTGAGGACTTTGAGAGTTAGAGATGGGTCTCTGCATTTTACAGCCTGCAGCACATGTCCATACTTGCTCATTCTTTGAGGTCATCTGCATTTCAGCATCTCCAAACTCCTGTGGCAGGGAGCTCCACATGCTGTCAGAAGAACAGTTTCCTTCTGCTAGGCTTTTAAGCAAAAAAACACTGGATTATGTACCTTAATTTCCCACCTTTGTCACTCTTCACTATTTCCTTGTGACCTTTTCCAGGATGGAGATAATCTCATTCTTGTTATATCTTCTACAGAAGCTATTATATTTTGAGCTTGGTCCTCACTATCGCCTTTCCAACTCTCCAGTGTAAACCAGAAACTTCTCCCTAAACTCCCAGTAACCAATAACTCCTAAATCCAAGAAAGATCAAATCATAGAGAGTCATTCAGATCTTCAGCAACACAAACAGAATTAGTGGCAGCCTGGAGAAATACAACTTTGACAGACTATTTTATGCAGGTTAAGCAAATTTGGCTCAGTAACACAAGCTTATGTTCTACTTCCCTCCGTGAATTATGCCCCAGTAATGACACTAGAACACAGTTTAATGACAATAGAGTTGATTAACAGGGCAAGAGAGAGCATCACAGAACCAATCATGAAAAACACTGGACAATTATTTAACCTCTAGCAGAATGCTTGCTGCCAACATTAAAGATTTCCAAAAGCGTGGTGCTTGATGAAGCAGCAGCACCTCTGCCCCAAAGAGAGGTGATTTGCACAGTGTTTTCAGCCATCTGGAAGAGTTTTGTTGTTGTTGTTGTTTTGTGAGGATGTTTTCAGTGTTTTCTGGTTGTTTGGGGTGTTTTTGTTTGTTTGTTCTAATTCAGCAGGAACTTTCATGTGCTCTGAGCAAACACAGTGCCCTCAGGGTAATATTCCTACTGCCAGACCACTGTGCTGGTGTGAGGTTGGTACTGGAGTCCTGCTAAGTGACTGGGGACACCCCATCTAAGATGATCAAAGTAACCACCAATATCCAGGAGACCCCAAGGCTGCCAAAAACTCCTCTTCACACCATTACAACCTTGGAACGTGGTTTTTTGGCACAGAAAGAAACAAAACCGACTCTTTTCTACCTGCATCCTTCGGAGCCAGCTCCTCAGAGCTGCCAGCTCTAAGTTTAAGACCTGCAATTTTTGGGTGGGTTTCAAGTACTTCTCATGAACAGCTCGTGGCCAACCCAAACTCCCAAGAGTTTAGCGAGGGCTGGGAATCCCAGTCGTGACCAGCTTGGTCTGCTGCCTGCATACCTGCGCTAGGAGCGTGACTGAAGCTGCAGGACCAGCTGCTGGAGCTATCCAGACCATTCCCAAACACTGCTCCTCATCCTCCTCTCCACCCATCCTGCAGCTCTACAGGGCAGAGAGACCTTGTCCTCAACCACACATAGCAACCTCTATCTGAGTAATAGTATCTGAGTGGTGAGTGCTCAGATACTATTAGCCTGACAAAGATAAAACAGAAAATGAGGTGTGAGTTTAAAAGCAACAAAAGCCAGCTTGCACAGAATCACAGACTGGTTGGGTTTGAAGGGACCTCTGGAGATCATCCAGTCCAACCCACCTGCTAGCACTGGGTCACCAGAGCAGATCACACAGGGTCATATCCAGGTGGGTTTGAATGTCTCAGAGAAGGAGACTCCACAACCTTACCCTAAGATGAGCTCTTGCCATCTGCTCAGGGTCTCACATCCCAAGGGAGAGGCAGAAAGACACAAGCTGAGCACATCTCCTAGGGCCAGCCTTGTCTCCATCTTGACCATCAGCGCTAGTTACCAGCCCTACCATCACCACCTCTACCAACAGGAGGCAAACTGTGGCCATGGGCCATCCCACCACCTTGCAACCACCTTCCCTCCTGCAGATCTGCTGCTTCATCCTAACTCACAAGTGTGGGTGTTACTTTTTGGAGGGGGAGGTTGTTTCGATTTGTTTTTTCCCTCTCCACCACAGCATCCCAAGGTTGGACACGATCTAGTTGAAGATGCCCCTGCTCATGGCAGGGCCATTGCACTAGATAAGCTTTGAAAAATCCTTCTAAACCCAAACCGTTCTACAATTCTGTTCTGTGGATCGATCCTGCAAGAGTTACACAGGATTGTGCTGCAGAGATCACCCAAATATAGCCAGGAAAGGGCCGGCATCCCCGCGCAGGAAGGTCCCCTGTCTCCGGAAGGAGCTCCAAGGGGAAACGCTCGCTTGGTGGCTTCCTGGCTCGGACGGCCGGGGAAGCTGTTTGTGCTGGCAGCCGCGACCAAGGGACGCCCCTTCATTTCGTCTCATCTTGTAACCATTACTCATACCAAGGGACAGCCCTAAGGGCTGCACCGGGGCATCGGGAACAAAGCCATAAGAGCGGGTAGTAGCATCCAGAAGCAGCTCGTCCTTTGAGCACCTCCTGAAAAGGTACTTTTTCTCCTGCATTGGCTTCTCCCTCCCCTCAAGCTTCAAAGAAAAAAATAGGTTTGGAGGAGACCAAGGCAGAAATAAAGCTGCTTGCCCAAGTTCAAGAGGGAAACAGAGCAACAGGAGGAGTCCCAGCCATGCATCTGGGCGATCCTTCGTCCTGTTCTCAATGCCCCGTGGCTCATTCCTTGCTTGGGATAAGCCAAACACCCCCATCCCTGTTACTTTATTGCCCACAGAGGGGCTGTTACTTGGACAGCGGTTTTCCCTACCAGGAGCAGCAGGGAAAAAAGCTACAGCTGGGAACAGCACGTTCACTTTAAGCTTCCAGGCTCACAGGGATGAGGGGTAAATAAATAACCAAGTTAGGAATTGTGTGCAAGAAATTCTGTGTTTTATTACCGAGGAAGTTTGTCTATAAGGCAGATCCCAATTAAGGGTGTCAGTTCTAGAGTGTCACAGCACTCCCAGCACAAACACAGTCTGCTTACAACGCTTGTTTCTTCGAAATATTAAGGCAGCAGGCCTTCAGAGCCTGCTTTCTAGGTTTTCAGCCATCCAGAAGAAGCCAGAGGCACACAAACCAAATATATCTGCTGCTTTAAGCATGTCTATATGCAACAGACTTTCTCAGTGTGCTCAAAAACAGCAGTCTGGGCAACCTCCAAATGTTTTCTGGATCCAAAGAGGTCTAACCAGGTGTGGACAGGAGCAAGTGCTCTGCAGAAAGGCATCTACAGCAAATTAATCTTCGTTTAAAATTGCTCTCCAGATTTCCCCCAGTTTGTGTAGCCAACATCACAGCACTAGCTCACCTTGGAGAAGTCACGTGGGCTTTTTCCTCATCTCCTCCAGAACAAGGGACTCCAGGGCTGCCAGCACCTCACCTGACTCCTGGTTATTGCCTCTGGATGGGTCTCATCCACCACCACTATTGTTTCACATCTTCTCTAGTGGGAGTCATATAAGCTCACAGGTTATTCGCCCCTTGATAAGGCTTCCAAGGGAAACTAGAAGGCTCTTGGACCACTTCAGAGTGTTTTTTCTAGAGGTAGGAACCTATATGCAGTCTGTTTTGCTCACTCTGTTGCTGACATGTGTTTCACATCTGTCTCTCTGTGCTCACTCCATCCCAGCACATGCACCCTTGCTTCTAAAGTGGTCAAAGCCAACCTGATGACCAGGGTCATTTCAGCAGGCAGCTGTACTTTAATGCTGTAGCTGGGTCAGATGCTAGAAACATCTTGAATTTGTCAAATGAACTTCTTCACACCTAAAAGACCCTCACAGTAAGCATAAGAGTTTCACTTTAAAGAGAGGCACTCTGCAAAACTACCAAGAAACGCACCATTTAGCAAATGGGTTTCTATGTTGCTTGAAGTGGTCATTCTGCTGTGCCCGATTGTTTTTGTGCTGCAAAGTTAACTCTTCCAGACAAAAGAGAGAACACTGAGTGGGTTATGACTTCCTTCTGTTAAGTCATTTAATACGAAAGGAAACAGCACACAGCACAGCATGTCCTGCTTTGTCCTGCACCATAGGATTCCTGTTCCGCACATCTTGAATTTGACTGAATTGCAAAGTTCTGCTTTCCCCCCCCCAAAAAAAGAACATTTTAGAGAACTGACATCTCCCAGCATGGATGCCTTTGAGCGTCAGAGGCTTTTCTGGGGGACATCATGTTTGTACACCAGAAGAGCCAAGGACAGCACGAGGAGGAACCCCGACCACCATGTAACAACCATGCTTTTGTAAGCCAACAAAATGTAGTCTACAATAGGTACATATGGCCTGTTCTGCTCGGTTCTGGCTAGCATCCCTCTTGGCCTTGCTGTGACATCTGTTGTTCCATAGCAAAGTCTCCTGTGAGATTACACACACGATTTAGCCCTTGCAACCTTGCCAACCTCACACATCATTATCACAGCCACTTCTCATGCCGCCTCTCCACCACCACCTTAGCCTACAGGCTTGCAGTGTGATTTGGCCGTCCAACCCATAATCAGGATTGCTTGACAAAAAAAGCCCTCTGAAGTGGGTCTGAACTCTTGCCCTTTTGGATTGCGGATGGATAAGTTCTGAACTTGTTTTTGCACACTCCAAGTTAAAAGTTTCAGATGTGAAACTGGGTAAAAAGAGTTGCTGGAGCCCCAGTTCAGAAAACTCTCAGATCTGCTATGAATTGCCAGGCTGTGTCTCAAGGGACAGAGTCTGTAGGGATTAAATGCTCAGTGCCTCAGAACAAGACAAATTCATTCTCCAGTTGTAACATAGGGTGTTTATCTCAGGGGTTCATTTTAGACTTCAAATGAGCAGAAATTACTCACATGGGAGACTTCTTGGGGGGGGAGGTTGTAGACACAGACCCATCTTGCAATCCAGCATGACTTTTGCAGCACTTTCAGCTCAAGCAGCTTTAATTTCAAAGAGTTGTTTTGCATTTCATCTCATTTGGATTGAAAGAAAAACCACCGCCAGAGAAGATGGAAGGAATGCTTTAGAGTGCATTAGTTAACTGAGGGCAAGATGTGCAACCACAGACAGCTCATCTCTCTTCTACTCTGCAAAGGAGATGCCCTGTTACAGAAAAATATTCCTTAATGCGGCCATTCACGCTCATTTTGAGGACAAGGAGTGCTCATGGACAGAACAGAGCATCCCAACACCACCCCAGCGCTGCTGGAGATGTTCAAGCGGAGAGGAGAACAGCGAACACCTCTGGTCCACACAACAAAACCTACAGCACACAAACCACAACACTAATCCTCTGTCCCCCAGCTTTCCCAGAGACGAAGGACCAGAAGGTCAAGTGTGCTATTCAAGAGAAGAGCCCCAAACGGCTGATGACATTGAGGGAAGAGCTGATTTCAGTGGATCAGGCTGGGTTTTGTTAGCAGATTCTTGCTGCAGCAACCCATGGGATGAGCCAAAGGCTTAGCTGCCCACAGGGAATTTCAGATACCTACAGAAGGTTATTTGGAATACTATGTAATAGATATATGGCTTTACACTGGTGGGACCCTTAAGTAAAATTTAATTTTAAGTGCTCAGATGATACCAGTATTTCCATATTAAGATAATGCCCAGTAATATAAGCAGGTATTGGAATGTTGTTTTAAACACCAACTGCCTCATACTTTTTCACTGGCAAACACACTCATTAAGGTCATCACAAGTGGTTATTTAACAGAAAACATAATAACGTCACAGTACCCCTGTAAGTCACCTCATCAGCAGATTTATTTCCTAATTTTGGAAGCATTGTTACTTCTGCTACAAGTGACCAGAGCAACAAGAATGGTTTTACCTTCAGACTTCCAAACCCACCCTTATGGAGGGTGTGACAGAGTCAGTTTTGGGTGGACAAACTACCTGGTGGACATTATTGACCTTTTAATGTTAAGAGCATCCATGGACTTCGAGATGAGTGCTCTGGATTGTCCAATCTGGGCAGAAATCAAAAAAGACTATAAGAGTATTAAAGATGGTTTTTATTCCCATCCACTGTCAACCACAGTGAAAGGAAACTTGTAAACAGTTCAGTCTATCAGGCAGCTCTATTTGTCTTGTAAGAGCAAAATAGCATGGATGTTGACTTTATCTCCTGCTCTGCTTTTGCTAGCACTTGGATAGAGAAGACCAGTTGTATTTATTCATAGTAAGACAGCATACAAAAAACCCCACTACTATAGATTCATTTTAAGCTGTCAGTGCCAAACTGCTTCTTAATTAGACTACAGATGCAGCTAAAACTGCATGGATACAGCACATTTTATCCAAAGCTCTATTACAGATGTATTTCATGCTGCTCTTCCATGTGGTCATCCAGCCCCATGTCAAGCAGAGCAGACCCCATTGCCCCATCTCAGAGGTCCCTGAAGAGCTGCTGGGTGGCTTGTTAACCTGGGGACAAGGTCTCTCCTCACCCCATGCAGGTAAAAAGCCAAACTCTTTGCTTTTATACACCCAAACAACACCTAAGGCTTCAAAAGCCTCCAAAGCTGATCAGAAGTGGAAAGTCCAAACTTGCTGTGCTGCTCCCTAGGACTTCCCAGGACCATGTTTTCAAGGTTCCCTCTCAATTATTTCACACAAACCTCCTCAGTATAAATAAAGTTGCAATTAAATAAGGATCCAGCAGTCAAAGGCTGTGCAAGGGTTACAGCCGACATGCACACGTGGTTGTGTTTCTACATCCAACTTTTAAACCCAAGCTCATTACATACGCATTGTAGACAGCACGCCCCACCCCACATCTGCCTTCTGTCACTGGAGCCATTCTGTTAGTCACTCTCCAAATTCACATTTCACGCTACAAGTGGTGGTCAAGCAATCATCCAAGCAAGCAAATAAATTTGCATTCTTCTCCAAGACACACAACTACCTGCCTCCCTGGGTGCATATTTAAATATCAAAACAGTCTTTTCTTTAAGACTCCTCCAAAACCACGTCGTTCTCACATTCTCTCGTCTGCAAAGCTGGAGAGACCTACTGACCACGATGCACTTGTGACATTTGAATACTCTCCACTTGATTTGTGTCTGCATGTGGATTTTGAGTCAAGGTCAGAGCTGCACACACAGACCTTCTCTCCTCCAAGAGTCCCTGCGCACAGGACCTACATCACACCTTCCACCATTTTTAGCAGAAGACAGCAATCCAGCATCAACACATCAGGATCCACATGGCATAGGATGTCAACCATATGCTACCAGAGCTCCCACAGCTTATCACGTGGCAGAACTCAACTGGAATTTGACTGGGGACAAAGCCACCCATATCTCCTAGACCAAGCCTTAGGACCTCTAGCAGAAGTTTTGCAAACACATTTTGCAGAGGAACACCACTTCATCTGCTTCATGGGGAAATACTTATATTGCACAGTCCCCAATCCTCTAACAAGGTGCTGTTCAACTTCAAATACACAGCACCAATGACATGGATGATACCAAGTGATGATAGTTAAGAGCAGCCAGGCATTGCAGGATCAAGGCATTGGGTTTCTTGACATTCTGTGCACAGACTGTGATTAACGTGCAACAAGAGCTGTCACCTATTGCCTTTTGAAGATGAAAGCAAAGCTACTCCAATTTCTGAGCTTTCCTAAGGGGCTCAGCTTCCAACTGCTTTGTTTTCAGAGTCAGGTATCATGCCTGACCAACACTATCCCAGCTCTTAAGGAGCTGCCTTACATTGGGGACATCATAATTAACCAGTTTCCCAGGTGAGGAACATGCATACCAAGCAAGGAACACCATAAATGGATATCTCCAACTTTAAAAACAAACAAAAAAAATAGATAAGTAAGCAATCCACCTTCTTAGGAGCTGGAAATTGGAGTGGACAAAAGCTATATACCATACAATGAGCAATGTATGGGAGAACCACAGCACAAAAGAAACCCTGGAGGATTTGAACAAGAGGGTTGGGGCTTTTGGTGATGAAGAGAGTGCCACAGATGAAGACTAAGTTCCTCTGAGCTCAGCTTCACACATCAGAGACAGACTTCTAGTTCTGCAGAGAGGTGACAACTTACTGATGTCTCTGTCAGCATGAAAAGAGCTGAATCCCTCCTTTCAACTAATAGCAGCTAGAGAAAAAAAGCAGAGAGGGGCTTACAGTGCTATAGTTACCTCCACAGAAACCAGGAATGAAGTGCACTGGAGATGGGCATATATCAACACAGAAATACAGCAAGAATTAATGATGAATCCCTTTATCAGCTTGCTGGAGGAGTTGAAAGAGGTTAAAGTCATGGAGATGGAGAAATAAATGTGTAATCACTACCTATATTATCCTTCCTTCAGGAGAAAGGAGTTGTCACCCACAAACATACAATGCTGATGAACTGCTGAAGATGCCAGTTAAGCTAAAAACCTTGTTATTTAGAGAAATCCACTCTTCCCCTCTGCCAAAGGATGTTTGCTTAAGAAAAAGCTTTTTGCTAGACTCTGTATTTTGGCAATTTGGGTTATAAATCCATATCTGCTGAGGTTAGAATCCACATCCCAGTGTGGATACCTCCCTTCCCTACAGTACATTTCTCAGTGTCTGGTACACCATGTACAATTAAATATATCCACACAGAAGGGTCTGAGACAAGAGCTACAGCTGAAAATTACTCAAGAAATAGTCATGTTAATAGAAACCTGCCTCAGAGAATTAGTGCTCATCATTTCAAGCTTTATTTGCCTGTCTCTATTGGTCTCCTTATTAGATATCTGTGTCACACTTGGGCTACATAACTGCCTGCCAGGCCCCCATCTTTTACTATTTTAGGTACTAAACTACTCAAATACAGAAGCATCACATTCGTTTTTCTGCCAATAGCCAGAAGTTTTATTTCCTAATAGTTACAGCAGAATTTAGTGCACACTCAGAACTTTGGAGATATAAAGTGTTATTTAAGTGCCACCATGAAGTACCAGGAAAAGAAGATATTTTAAGAAAAGATAATTCAGGGAATATCATTTCAGTTTCTCATAAAGAAACAGTCTCTCTTGAAGTGGCTTTCCAAAGGTAAGTTATCAAGATAAGGGTCATACATCCAAACAAAACGCAGTGAGGAGCAGTACTATGGCTTGTCATAGCTCTTCAGTCAGCCTAGGAGATGTTCATTACCAGAGATAACGAAGTCTTAACTTGCCATAAACAAGTATTTAATGCTTTGTCAGTAGATTTCCCACCATTCAAATTAACTGTTTCTCTACTCTGTGTGAACAAGATTAAATATAAAAAATTAAAAACCACAGCAGCAACCAAATTCTATTGTTGCCAATAGAAATCCAGCCTGTAAAATTATTCCCCCCCATCTGTGTAAAGAACACTTAAGTAGTCCTTTCCTTGCCCACACTTATTCCTGACCTTCTTCTCACCGTACTACCACGCAACAGGGAGATGTGGCCAGATGTTCCACACTGACTCCCCATGTGTCAGGACCAAGGGGATGAAGGATGTTCAGCATTTCCCTGTCCACCAGCACCCAAGTGCTCGTGTCTGAGACACGCTCTGAAGTTTGAGGTAGAACACCACTCAATAGCTGCGTAGTTACAGGAGCTGCTTCTTTCAGAGGGGTGCAGATTCCCAGGTTCAACACCTGACAAGGGTGGAAACTGATGCCCAGATCCCTCTCAAGCTGATCCTGCACTGTTTACCCCAAACTTAAGCTCAAATTTGAGCACCTAAACTCAATGGTTGCTTGTGGCCTCACATAATAGAATTACAGAACAGTTTGGGTTGAAGGGACCTTCCCAGCTCCCCCAGTGCCACCCCTGCCATGAGCAGGGACATCTTCACCAGCTCAGGTTGCTCAGAGCCCCGTCCAGCCTGGCCTGGGATGTCTCCAGAGATGGTTCATCCACCACCTCTCTGCCCAACCTGGGCCAGGCTCTCGCCACCCTCAGGGCAACAATTTCTTCCTCATGTCCAGCCTCAATCTCCCCTCCTTTAGTTTAAAACCATTTTTTCCCCATTATTTTATATTCTCACGAGTCTGATATGCAATAGGTGAAATGAGCATGGGAACCTCTTCAGGAGGGTTAAAGGCTGAAGCTAAGTGACATTTCAAATGCACTGTTAGCAGAAAACCTCTGAAGACAGATCTTGTACCATTCTGGTCAGCTAAAGCCATGGCCAGGTCCTACATACTGAACAGCATCTTCAATAGACAAGAACTGGTCTCCTCCAACCTGGAGGCATTCACTTTCAGGTAAAGATCTGCCTGTAAGCAAAGGAAATACTCAATTTGAGCACAGAAGTCAAAGTCTTTTTACATGTGCAGCCCATTGGCACTAACAAACACCAACTTGGGCTACTGAGAAACCAATTAACTTCAGAGCACAAGATATACTGTTAGTAGCATTTGAAAGCTAGAGGAGATACAAGCAATAAGAAAAAAACTCACCAATACTTGCTAGCTATTTCTACCCTCTAATTAGAAATGAAAATACTGTGGCTTTGAGAAAATACAATTTCCTTACCCTTTGTCCTCCTTCCTTGTCCCAAACTATAAGATGCTCATGCTGACTCCAAATCAAAGAGCACATTTTTCTATGTGCTTTAGTGCCAAAGGTATCAGCACACATGGAAGGGACATAAAGGGGATGCCTATCACTGTGCTCACAGCCTGCTCTTTCTCGGCCCGTTTCTGAATTTAGTCCGGTTCCAGAGCAGACCTCAGCCTAAGAGCACATTGGAAGAACGAGAGTTGGGTTGTAGGTCCACAAAGCAGTGGTAGTGGCTACTTCAGTGTAAACCCAGGTCACTTCGGATCCAAGCATGTGCTCCTCCAACTACAAGGCTATTTTCCTAATGTTAGTGAGCAGAACTGGTTATTTTTCTCGTTAATTCCATTGCTTGGTACCATGGAGCTCAATGCTATTCAGCCACATCAAGCACCGAGAAATATTATTACAAGCAAGATCCTTCAAAGACTCATCAGGGAGATAAGTCAGCCCATCCAAGATGCCAAAAAACAACTTAAGCTTCCATCAGCTTGAATTTGAAGTGAACAGGTAGACGGGTGGAAACCAATAGTCAACTTTGGTCATCTCAAAGTTTGGCACCTATGTTCACCTCAGCTTGTATATTTAACACCCAACTAGACTTACAGGTTAGAGCATGAGAAGCTTGGGAAGTACTGTGAAAAGCAAAAAAAAAACACCAGTAAATTTAGGAGAAGACATAAGGCTACAGTTTTAAAGACAATAATTGTACATAACAACAGCCTGACTACCATACTGAGCAGTCAAAGCTTCGGGGAGCCTTGAGGGAGAGCTCTTCTGATGGGGACAGAAGCAGTTGAATTGACAGAAAACTCAAGATCGTTTTAACAGACACAGATCACCCACTGTGATTTATCTTCTCTGTTCCAAAACCCAACGTCCAGTCCTGCTGGCAGCACCATACCTTGCCTTCTGGCACCCACCAACACAATGCAGGCCTGGATAGAGGAGTCTAGAGGTGTTGCACAGCAAGTATTACAGGTCAGCACCTCTTTGTACGGTAACAGAAGGGAAAAAATTCTGAGCATAGAAGAGGATCTGGGCAGAGGTCCCTCATGCTCCAGTACTATAGAGATGGCATTAAAAAGGCAGCAAGGGCAGAGGAGGAACCCCTTGTATGGTGAACATCAGTTGAGCATCACAACTACTGTTTGTTTCTTCATTCTTTCCCATTTCTCATCCAGGATGAGGGCTGGGAATTCCCAGTGCCCTTGAGCAGTTTGAACTGCAGAAATTACCAACATGCTGCAGCCCTTACACAAATGATGGTCGAACAGTAAGAAAAACATTACTTCAAAAGCCCACTGTGAAGCACCAAGTAATACACCATAAACCACTACCTAGCAGCAAAAGCCCCAGATCTGTCTGCATCTCTCCTCCTCCCCAGCCCCAAAATTAAGGGGAATATAATAAAAACCCTTGCAGCAGGGTTATCCAACACACACATTCATGCTGGTGATTGCAGAGCTCGCATGCCAATGTCAGACTCGAGAAACGCCACTAACCTCTCACAGGAAACATCTCCGCAGCAAGGCACCCGTTTGGACAGGTCAGACGAACACACCGTGAGACTGACAGTAATTAGAGAGGCCAAGGAGCAAGCCTGGAGAACCCAGACTCTGCTACGACACTGATAAAAATACATTCAAAACAGTGAAGCCAGCCAACTCCAGCCTTCCATTTAAAGAACCACTAGATCAACACCAGGCTTGTTCCTTTAGATACAGACAGTAGGAGATGAAGTTTTTAAAAAGTCATTGAATCACACCCATTCTTAAAAATAAATCAACTATTAAAAGACACGCTGCTTTAGAGATACGTATTCCTCATTGTCCCAATTACAAAGTTGGCTGGACGCAGCTCTTTGAAAAATGAAACACGGCTGTTGTCATGCTGTTTCAGCAGGGTGGTGTGTCAGAGGAAGTTCTCCAGCAGACAATGTTCTTTCAGGGTCTGATTGTATATCTAAGGGAGGGCCACATGGCCCATGACCCCTGAAATGCATCCATTAAAGAAAATAGACTTGCAAGTACACAATCGCTTCCATTTGTCTTTTGTGCTATTGTGGTAGATTCAAGAATACTGGGCTATTTAAACAGGAATGATGTGGGGTCTGTGGAGGTCTGCGCAAGAGTGTGGCAAGTCTGAATTAAACCCTTCATGTTCTTATGGGAATTTTTTTTTTTAGGAGACTGTTTAAAGAGATAATCTTCCTTCCAAGACTGCATCTTCAGACAATATTATTAAGGCTGCCTAACTCTTCCCAGTACTGTTTTCAGTTGCTTATAAATTCACCAAGTCCTGGCTGTTCGAGATAGAAGTTTGCATGCTAGCCGGGTCTGCCTCGGGCAGAGTTATTTTGGAACATGCGAATTCAACTGCTTCTCAGAAAGCAGCATGGGAATAAACACATTGTTTTGTTCAATTTCTGGTGACTTCTTTTTTTTTAAAAGCCTTGGACCCATGATTTAGAACTGGGACTTTAATGAGCAGGGGATAGCTTTTTGTGTCAAATTTAATTTTTGTCATCACTGAAAATCTAGGCGAATTATAAGCCTTTTGAGGGGAGGTGAAAAAGCAACTAAATTACATATGCTCAACAACCCTTAGACTTTAGAATTTAAGACTAAAGGGTTTTGGCTTTACTGAATAAAATTGGAAGCAGGTATGGGGCAAGCAGGAGGTAATGAATAGGAGCCAATAAAAAAGAAAAGATAATATGCAACAGCAGGAGATATGTCAAGATAATTGGTGACTGAAGGAGATTCAAAACCTGGGTTTAAAGCCAGTAGGCCAGAGTAGCAGCTTGGGAAGGTCAAGGAGTTGTAATAAGGGATGGTGTCCAAACAGATGCGACAAGACCACCACAGAACATGCCTTTCTATATCATGGGCAGGTGCTCATTTCACCCATTCTTCTAGTCACAAGGGCTCAGTTGGCCAAAGTATGTTTTGTATAACTAGTGCAGCTCAACTGGAGAAGCACTTTACTGTTGAATGTTCTTGTTTTAAGGAGCAGAGGCTGCCCAGCAGCTCTGGAGACACAAACCTGCTGATGGACACCAGCACCAGAAGCACCAACACTTTCACAGTAGCAGGCAGGAATCAGTTTCTGCAAGTTTTTCTTATTTTTATGAGTGACAGAGTGTAAGTCAGTCTTTAATTATTCAGCCATAAAACATACAGTATTAGCTCCATTATTCTGTGCTTTTGTGGCCTGCCCGTTTTTAAACCCATTTGGCATGAATTTGAGCATTAGGCATTGTGCTCAAGGGAAACAGATTCGAAACAGTAGTGTTTGCTGAGCCTCATTCAACATTTGTATAACCTTATATCTGATTATTATTCAGTTTGCCTTTATGTTTTGGAACAGAGATGGAAATCATGAGATATGGTCACATCTTTTCCATGAAGTCAACAACGGACAATTCTATCACCATAGACGCAGACTGCTCCAAAGATTTCCAGCTCTAGCAAGAGGGGTTCTACACTGTACCAAGAGACAAATCAGTTGCACACTAGCCATATAGGGTGCAAAGATTATAAATACAAGTACCCAGTTAAGTGCCAGGCCATCTGATGTCTAGAACATCCCGATGAAGGGTGCATCTCCAGTCCTAAGCTCATATCAATAATGCATGCACAAGTTCCAGGCAGTCTACTATTACTTATGTGATAGAGGCTGTATGAAGAGTCATAACATGATTTCATCATCTTCCTTCGTTGTAGCTTCAAGCAAAGCCTGGTAACATTAACTGTGACATTCCATGCCTAAATGAAACTCTGGTAATGCAACTGCAGAAGCTTAATTGCAGTATTTGAGAATTTCACCATTTGCTGGTGAAAGTCAAGTATACCTTCTTCTGAATGATGACATACAAGATCTTTGTCACTGGTAGATTTACTGCTTTAAAGTAAAATCCCATTTCTTTCTGCAGAGACTGAGTTTCCTCAGTTTATTCAATCTCACTTTTGAGCTGAAGAGGAAAAATTTTGTCAAGTCTCTTATGGTTTGTTCGAAGTGTAAGCAACTAGAGGCACCCATTATGCAAACCTTGCCTTATGACCTTGGTAGCTCTTTCTTCCCCTTGCATGAGCCCATACTCTTCAGAAGGCCAATTTTCTATGCCTCTATCTTGTTTATCTAGACCTTGCCAACGTGCCATCCACATAGAAGTTTCTCATACCTTTTCCAGGGTACAATAAAAGCATATGATAGCATCTGAAAATGAGGCAGAAATGGATCAGTTACTCCACTTTACTGAATTAATGGCTTGCAGAAGGCTAATGAATCCTGTCAGAACAGAAGTCTCCCCCTAGATGTTACCCCTTACAGTTCAGTTTCACCATTTGCAAGTCCACAGCACTTGGCATCTGTTTACTGAGACTAAAAAAGCTTATTTACAATGGTATTGCTTTCATAAATTAGGTTTTTGGATCCCTGACCTAGGCAGTGTTCTCATTAGGAATTCTATAATCCTACTGTGCTTTAAACAACCACACTTTTAGCATAAAATAGGTTGAACAGTCATTCTCCCAAACTCTGCCAAGCCAACTGCTCGTTAATTGTCCCAGCTCAGACCCAAATATGTCAAACAACTTCAGCTTTTTCTGCTTGATCATCCCTGTAACTGCTGGGCACAGCAAAGCCCTTTTAAAAACCTGCCTTGTAAATTTAAAGGTAATAACAAGACTAGCAGAAAGGTAAAAAGGACACCCTCTGAACCTGAGGATATCGAGCTAGAGGGTATGTTGCATCCAGTTAAGATGATCTCTTGCCTTTCCAACCATTGTGAGCAGCTTGGAACTCTGCTCTTCACAGGCTTTTTCCGCAAGGTGTTTCTTCAGGAGACCCCAAAACCTTCTCTCAGCTGTGTTTTGTTTTAGCATAGCCTCATTAACCAGATTTGAGCTGCAGAGGTTTATAAATAGATGTTGTAAACTACGATATCACTACCTCTGTACCTGTGCAGTAAACTCTTAAATGCATGTTATTTTGTGGGACAGACAGAGCTCTTCTCCCTTGCTTTGTTTTGTGGAAGTGCACAGTTACCCATCTTAGCAACCAAGCCACAGGAAGTTCTCCGTCTTAAGAATAACTTCACTCACTTCCACTTTTTCTTACACAAACCAATGCCACCCTAACGAGTTGAGAAACTCGTCAGAAACAACACTGAGGGAGGTTCAGCTTCCAGCTCAGCCACACGCCCTTTCTGGTTTTACAGAAAGGAGACTTCAGCCAGCCCTTTGAAACCCAGAGAGGCTCTTGGGCTCACCCATCTGCTCTCAGGTCTTAAATAACCTGAATGTACCCCATTTTGATGAAGCAACAGGAACATGAAAGGGTCTCCACCAAAACAGCTTTCTTGCAAACAGCTTGTTTCCTCCAGCAAGCCAGTATCTTTAAACCCAATCACACAACTGTTTCTTTCACTTAGATCGTGGAGCGCATGGACAAGATTTCACAGGGGGATTGCACCCACTCCCTGTGTAGTTTGCTCCCCATATCATGTCAACTGTGCTACTTGTGAGCCAGTTTTGCTGCCCCACCATGTACCATCATTCATCGAGAGTTACACTAGCCAAGGGGAAAAAGTTTCAACTATACAGAATTAAGGAGTTTGTCAGAGTAAAAGTCTAATATAATCACTTTCCCTATATCAAGCATTATCTAATGAGATTGCAGAGTTCTGAACACTCAAGGGATGCCCTGCAACCCTTCCCTATGTCAAGGAACTAGGGAGATGAGGGCTAGTTAGAAATGGCTACATAATCCAATCTGGAAAGGACTCCAGTATTTGAGACTAGTGCTGGACAAACAAGCGTTTGATAGAACCATTTCTATTGGAAAAGACCCTAACAATCATTAAGTCCAACCATTAAACTAGCACTGCTAAGTCCACCACTAACCCATGTCCCTGGGAACCTCATGTCCCCGTCTGTCCAACCCTCCAGGGATGGTGACTCCAGCACTGCCCTGGGCAGCCTGTTCCAATGCCCCACAGCCCTTTGGGGAAGAAATTGTTCCCAGATCCAACCTCAACCTCCCCTGGCGCAACTTGAGGCCGTTTCCTCTGCTCCTGGTGCTTGTTCCTGGGGAGCAGAGCCCGACCCCCCTGGCTCCAAGCTCCTTTCAGGCAGTTCAGAGATCAGAAGGTCTCCCCTCAGCTCCTGTTCTCCAGCTGAACCCCCCAGGTCCCTCAGCCGCTCCCATCACACTTGTGCTCCAGCCCCTCACCAGCTCCGTTCCCTTCTCTCAACTCGCTCCAGCACCTCCAGGGTTTTCTTGTAGCCACAAAATGAGTGACTTCCAGATTTATGCCTGGATTCAACATCTGAGCAGATTCTTCACCAATCACTGTAGTACAAGGAAACTCCTTCAGCAGAGATGCTAGTTTGCTATTTCCCTTTGTGTGTCCCTTCCTTTAAAGTCTAGTAAAAGGCTTTGAGATCACCTCTCAAGCTTGGCTGTAGCTGGTTGTTAAAGAAAAGACACACGTGGTACCATTACATAAAACCTTACTTCCTTTAGGGGGAAAAGCAGCTAAGAGCACCTCCTCCCACATAGTTATTAGCGTACTTCAAATACCCAGGGCAGAGACTACAATAGATCTCAGAGTGACAAGATCTGGATGCACACAGTGCTGGAGGCTCAATCAACTTCGATTCTTCCAGGACTGTGACAGCTCACAGCTCACACAAGTCCAGGGGAACATTTCTGGGGATGAAGTACCTCATTCAGTCACAACAACAGCTTGCGAAGACTTTGACATTTATTTTTATTTCAGTTTGAAATAAAAGGCATCCCCAGGCTGAGCAAGCTGTCAGCTACAAGCCTCCGGCACACAAAGCAGCTATTTCATCTCCGCTGCACAGGGCATCGCTCCGCTGTTTTGTTATTACAAACTGACTTCTTAATTCCCTTATCTTGTGGCAGGTGGAGAAATGCCAGTGGGCTGGTGGGGTCTGAACAGCCTAACTTTCCTATTTCGAGGCGATATGCTCCTGCTTTTCAACAGAAGAATGGCTAATTAGCAGGGAAGTTATAACTGCAAGAACAGAGGAATCCAGAGATTAATAAACCAACAGCCTCTAGGATTAGTCCGAAGATCCTTTTGCACAAGCAGATACAGAAAAGTATCCATGTAAAAGGATGTTTGCATAGATTCGTAGCAGCTCTGGCAACTCAAATATCAGACTCCAGTCCAAGACCTTAGTACAAATAGATATGCTCATCAACACCAGAAGACCCAGAAGTGATGGTGGGAGGGAGCTGGTATCTCCCACCACTTCTGCCCCATGGACCAGCTGCAGTGCTCTGCCCCATTCCCAGGAGCAAACTGCAGCTCAAGCCATCAATGACAAATGGGGAAAAGGAAGTTTGGGGTCTGGAGCAACACTCTGGACAAACATTGGGAGAAAATTCATATGCCACAAGGAAAACCCAAGTGCTCCCTTATTTTACCTTTGGCTGGTGATTTAGCAAGATGACATAGCTATCTAGCTTGGAAAAACGTCCCAAGGACAGCTTCAGCAGACATACAGCTGTCCATCTGTCCCATCTAGGGCATGTTCCTCAGCATGCAATAAACCAGCCGTCTCAGTCAGACCCCTTTTGAACCACCACTGAACACAGGCAAATATATCAAAGCCTGAACCGCTCCCATCACAGTGGAGCTGGACCTGGAGCAAGAAGTAAACTGGTCTGACTACCCGACAAAAATAAGCACAGGCAAACTAGTAGACATGGGTTCAGACATCGTGTTAGAGCAATAACAAACATTTACATAACACTGCTGAAATCCTAATGAGATGCCCGATACAAACACTTGCACTTGAAAGAAATCTGGCATGCCAGAGTTACCACGAGATTAGGAAACAAGGCAGGGCTGAGGCAGAGTTGCCACACTAATGAGCCTGGCCACATACAAAGGAATCCAGGAAATCATCCAAGGAGTCATCTGGCCTCGCTGTCTGTGCAGGTGAAAGCCTTCAAACTCAAGAGTCAACAGGCTAATTGCCTGGAGAAACCAATTGTTTCAGTGCTAAAGCAACAGCTGGTGCATAAAGTTTAATGCCTTTCAATTATGAGTAATCTCAGAGCTGACACCAAGCTACAGCCTGTTTGTTGTAGACTTAAACCTTTTGTTTATCACCTTAATGCAAGACAAGAATGAGCCTGAACATCAGTTCACCTCTCTCAGAAGTAACTGCGTCATCTCTCCTAAAGGAATGCAGGACGAAGAGAGTTATTTGAAGAAATGCCAATATTTTAAACTACTGAAAGAATGTATTGATAGCAGAGATGTGGGATGGTGGTTCTTGTTCTTGAGATATCTTGGAGGATGCCATCAACCGCTTTCTTGATCTAACATGATCCAGAGAAAGAGGTAAAGCGGTGGGTTTGCTCATCATGGATGAGGGGTATCTGAATGGGATGTTCTCCTTTTGACACAGACACAACTGAACCCACACCTTCAGACAACCAAGAGCCCACGGTGTTTATCTCTAGGTCAAGGCAAGTAGTGTCACTACCATTCCTTTGTAGATTCATAGTAAGATTTAAGCTCTTACTCATCTAATATTTGGCTATTTTGTGTTCTGCATTAGCCAGAGCAGGAAGAATTTTTGAAGAGATAGCAGACCAGCAAAGCTACCTGTACCTATGGAAATTTTTCTATAACTTCCTGGCAATTCTTTCTCTCTATTCAGCACTGGTGAGACCACATCAGGAGTGCTTTATCTAGTCCCAGGCTCTCCAGCACAAGAGGCAAATTGAAGCAAAACCAACAGAACAAGACCAGAACAAACAAGGAGCCTACAGAATATGAGAAGAATGGGATGTTTCGGAACAGAGATGGAAATCATGAGATATGGTCACATCTTTTCCATAAAGTCAATGACAGACAATTCTATCACCATAGATGCAGACTGCTCCAAAGATTTCCGGCTCTAGCAAGAGGGGTTCTACACTGTACCAAAAGACAAATCAGTTGCACACTAGCCATATAGGGTGCAAAGATTATAAATACAAGTACCCAGTTAAGTGCCAGGCCATCTGATGTCTAGAACATTCCAATGAAGGGTGCATCTCCAGTCCTAAGCTCATATCAATAATGCATGCACAAGTTCCAGGCAGTCTACTATTACTTATGTGATAGAGGCTGTATGAAGAGTCATAGCATGATTTCATCTTCTTCCTTCATTGTAGCTTCAAGTAAAGCCTGGTAACACTAACTGTGACATTCCATGCCTAAATGAAACTCTGGTAATGCAACTGCAGAAGCTTAATTTGGGTTTGTTCAGCTTGGAGAAACATCGAAGGAGGTATCTCACTGCTGCAAACAGCCATCTAACGTAAGTCAACATAGAAAACAGACTTCAGAGGTGCACAGTTACAAATACTACCTGTAAAAATCTAAATTCCAACTCAGTCCTACTGTGTTTCCCCCCCCACATACACTTTCTTACTTAATGACAGTGGTTATGCACTGATTTGGATCTCAGGGAGGTGGAAATGTCTCCCATCCTTGGAATTACAGCTTAAGTGAACATCGGTCTTAGAAACCTGACTGAGCCTTAAAAGCCATAGAAACCTGACCTAGCTTGAAAAGCCACTGATCCTGAGGCAAGGGACAGGACCAGAGACCTCCAGGCACCTCTTCCAACCTGATTTATTCTACAATTCAAATTTTAAAGGTTTTTACCAATGCAAGACTCACAATCCTTTTGCTTAAGAAATTAGAGGCACTTTCCCTTCAGGACAGCAGCCACACAAGTAGAGTACAATTCCACTCCAGACTTCACCATCCTGCACAAATTAAGAATAATCACATCGCAAGAAGCGCTGGCTATTTCAGCCATTGTTGCTGCTGAAAGCACCAGTGAGTCATGTCACAGAATGAGACCAAACAACAGCCCCTTTCCCTGAAAGAAACTCAAAAACAAGCCTGGAAGCTTACCTGGAGTGACCTCAAGAGAGGTACTTCTATACAGAACAAGGCTACAGGGATGCTATTGTTGGGATTGTGTCTTTTGGTTAAAGGGTGGCCAAGGCAAAAGATCTCACACACTTACTCCCTTGGTGTGGGCACTACAGGAAAGCTGTCCTGAAGCGGGTAGCTCTTGGCCATGAACACCACGTTGCTTGCACATGCTGGGTGTCCTCTGGACGCTCTTAGCTATGCACATGCACAGCACACCACAAATCAGAGGGTTTAGATATGACCAGGACCACTACTGACTCACCGTTGTCCAACTCAAAACCCTAGTAACACATTGCAGAAGGGACCTGGTGACAGCATTCACAGAAAGGGGGAATTCAAGAGACCTACAGCAGAGCACTAGGTTATATTTGTCAGCCTGGATCAGCATGAGCTGCCCTTGGCAGTTCACAAGTACCTCGAGCCAAGGTGGATTGCAAAGACAGGCTGGATACCCAGCAGTGGCTTCCTAAAAATGACCAAAAAGCATTTGAACAGCTTCCCTTGTCGTATTGTATGGCTTTTCCCAGCCATACTAGCAAAACATTTACTTTCCTACTGCCATCATGACCGTGCTTTTTCCACCAAAAGTCCTCTGACTCACCTCAGGGCTTTTAACAAGCAAGAGAGATTATAACAGAGCCCCCAAACACTAATGAAAAACAGAAAGGTCTTTCAAAGAAAAACCTGCACCCAAGTTACTGTTTTCCTTTGAACTGTCTTTTTATGACCTGCATTTCACAGAGCCCACAGCCATCCAATTCAGCAGCGGTGACAAGGTGACAGTGTTTCCCCCCCACCAAACTGAAAAGATTTCAATTGATATTTCACAGCAGCAAGGGGAGATCTGGCCCCTGAAGATGTGTATGGTCACGCTGGGAGCATCACAGCTTCAGATCAAAGATCGCAAACAGCAGCCCGATTGTTGGCTGCTGCGAACACAGACATGAAACAGAAAAGTGTTAACCAAGGCTAGACTGTGGCTTGGTTTTTTGTCCTGAGGCCACACTCAGCTGGTCTCTTGGGCATTATTATTACAGCACCGCGGTTTGCAAACTGGATGCCAGCAAGAGCAGCTAGCTAGGACTAGCTAGAGGGTTTCTAGAGCTTACCTACCAGATCTAACAATCTAGAGGCATCAGGGGACATGGGCTCCCCAGCCAGGTGAAGCTTTAAGCACATCAGCTTAGTCCCTCCCCAGGTGGGAAAGGGACCAAGATATTTCTTCATTGTCACACAAGCCATTTAAAAAAGCAACAGCAGATGATACCTGCACCGAGACCAAGAGCTGTTCAAAAGCAAATCCTCTTCAGGCTCCAGCTATCACACATCCTTCAGACAGGGAGATGATGCGATGGGGGTTGTGAAACGCTGTGTCTCTGTTGTCAACGTGACCTCACCACATCCAAATGGGTATCAGATTCTATCTTTTCAGACTCACCATGGCTGCACAAAACTATCTTGGCAAGGAATGGGATACTGTCAGCACCTCCTGTCCCCAGCCTTCCCTCATGTGCCCTTCAGAGATAGGAAGCCATCTGCAACTGGTTTGAGAGGCTATTGAGCAGATATGTTCTCTGAACCAAGAGAGCCCAGCCCAATTCAAGTCCAGATTTGCATAAGTTAGTGAACAGTCAAGCATGCATAACAATTGTTAAATTCATCTTGACTCGGTTGCTCCTACACAGGGCAAGACACAGAGGTTGTTACCTGTAAGGTCCCATCAGAGCAATTGTTGTGACTGCACATCAGAGGCTTTTCTGCCAGAGAACAGGCACATCCAATGCAGTTGTCTACCAGAGGAGCAGCCAGAAAAGCCATCAGAGGATGGGAGAACTAGATTGTACCATTTTCAAGCAAAACTTCATCAGTCTGGGCTGGAATAGGAGGACAAGAGATTCAGTTGCAGTTTTGAAGCTTTAGGTGGATGTGTTGGTTTCAGCTGGGATAGAGAGAAGTTTCTTGCTATTAGCTGGTATAATGCTGCTTTTAGGATTTAGTATGAGAAAAGTGTTTATAGCACACTGATGTTTTAGTTGTTCCTAAAGAAAAAGAAGCCTCATGATCAAGGGAAAATAAACTAGGCTTTTTAAGTCACTAAATTAATTGGTAGTATCTGGGCTCCAGGCAGCTGTAGAGTTGGAGACCTTTTTAACCTTATGCGAAGACACATATTAGAATTTTTAAGCAGAGACAGCCCATGATGCTGGTTTCCATGGTCCTGGAAACCGAAACTGCACAGCTTCATCAGGCACCGGTAGGCAGAGGGAAGAAGAGCAGAAAGTCTCTAGAAACTTACTGATACCTCCTTGAGCCCCATGCTGGGCAGATGCACTTCACTACAGATAATCTGGTCTCTTCGTCTTGGTGAAGGTTGAGGAGGTGGCCATCAGTAGAAAGCCACCTGCTGCACTACTATTGTCAGGAAACTTCTTCCAGAGGATCAAACAGTTTGAAAATAATCACTGTTGGCTTAAGATAGGAAACAGAAGGACACACAACCATTAAGAAAAAAGAATAACTGTGTTTTCCTTCACTAAGTCCCTGGAGGGGTTTAAAAGGCATTTAGATGAGGTTCTCCAGGACATGGTTTAGTGCTGGAGTCAGGTTATGGTTGGACTTGATGGTACTGAGGGTCTCTTCCAACTGCAATGAGTCTAAGTCATCTCCCTTGCTTCATAGGTTGCGTGTTAGCTGCACTCTTTAGGTGACATTTCACCTGTTGGAGCAGAGCAAGAGCCTAAACACCTCCCACAAGGGCCATTCCCTCATCTAAAAGGAGGAAAGTGCTCTAGAGATCTGAAAACAAGGAAAAAAATGTCTGTGTATATATACATATTGTCATTCCCCAACCCAAGGAGAGCAAGCTTGAAGCTCATTGCAAGACGTACTTGCCAACAGCTTACACATAAGGAAGAGCAAAGAAGAAGGTGGGAGCAGCATCACATCAGTCACTTATATTTGCACCCGCTTTGGCCTAGGACTGCCTTGGCCAAGTGCACACAGGTGCTGACAGCACAAAGTTCTTGCCAACACCAGACCACTGCAAACTGGGAGCCTGTGCCCAGTTTGACTACTCCAACCACAACCTTGCAAAGTCACGCAGCACAGGAACCTGCCTCCCTTTTGTTTTATAACAGGAATGCTTGCCGTAATTGCACAGTATTAAGATTCCAACCACGATCAACATGAATCGACATCAACAACAAAACTGAAAAGCACGTATTTTTCAGCCTTCTCAGATTCAACAATTGCTCTCAGTTTACACGGCAATTATTCAAATCTCATTTGTCATGCTGAAAAGCAGCAAGAAAGAAGCAAGCTGGGTGCTCACTCTCCACACAAGGTGCAGAGCAGCTTCTCCCATCAGGATTTGAAACCCAGTTGACTCCGACATCCAATTTCAGAACAATTTCAATATGCTGCGATACTGCCTAATCTGTGCAGCACCATTAAGAGGAAGACACACGTTTATTTTCTCTTGAAGTTGGAATATTTATTTTATTCTATTGGATGAGTTTTGATATTCTTAGCAGGGAACCAGAGATAAACCACGTGCTGGGTGAGAGACCCGACGTTTCTACAAAGCATCTTTCATAAGGCAACGAGGCAGACGTTAAACAGGAAGCGTTTATTGACTTTATACTCACTTCATAAAACATTTACATGTTAAGAGGAGAAACAGGAGCTCTCAACAACCCAGCCTGGGTTTCAGTTAAAACAAAGATGAGTTCATGCATTGTTCTGGCATGCAAGTGACCTCAAATGCTGAGCAGTCTGAGCTTTAAAGTTGCAACATGCTGCTGGAAAAAGCGAGATAAACTGAGTTATCCCAGTCGGGGCTTCTTACTGCTCAGCCACTGAAGTGCAGTTATCTGCCATTATCCTTTCAATAACTTAAACAGGCATGGAAAAAGCCTGCACTATTATCGCAGTACTAAAGTGATAAGTAAATACTGCAAAATGAGGTGAACTGAGAAGCAGAAAGGCAGCACATCTGCCCGTTTGCAGCTTCCCAAGCTCCCATCACACCAGTTATCCTGCAACTTCAGGCTTTGTGCTGGGCAATAAAGACCAGAATTCATTGCAGGCATTTGCTCCACCATCCTGAGAGGACCAGCATCCTCCAGCCCCACATCAGTTGCCATCAAGCTCACGAGCATCAAGGAAGCAACAATTGAAACTGTTTTATAAAGAAGCCACATTAAGCACTTGCATGTGTCACTGGAGCAACTTCTTAGTTCAGAGCAGGTTCATGCAGGCTCAATTTTGGCTCATGACTCCAGAAAATCAGCACACATCGCAGCTCACACAAGGTCAGGGTGATGGGACAGATAAACCAGATCCAGCACCACGTTCCCCAGCTGCAAGAGCTGCAGGTCGCTCAGCTCTCAACCCTCTCATTCATCCATCCATCCATCCAACATGAAGTTATTAGGATACAGGAGCTGCGTTTCTCTGGCTGTGACAGATCTACCCATTTACTTGAGGCTTTTCAAAGACTTTTGAGGGAAGATAGAGCTTCTGTTTTCCTTGTGCCCTACAAGAACACCAGGAAGGCAATTTAAGCCATCCACCATGTAGTTTGGTATTGGATCAGCACTGTGTTTAACTGCCAGAACCTGAATCCTCAGCTGATATTGATCATTAAGTTATCACAGCCTTCAGCCTCCTTTTATATTACTGACTCCAATTTAAACCTACACTCTGGGTAGGAAAACCACCCTTTATCCTGCCCTCCTCAAAAATATGGATGCAATAACCTTGTGCTGCAAACTACAGGGATTTTTTTAATTTCCAATTATGAACACAGTCTTGCATTTTAAAGAAGATACCATGGAATGAACCAGGAATACAGAAGGCCTTGCCAGGTAAGTGGTTTTTGTTTGTTTGTTTTTAATTAACTGGACAAAGGAGATATTCCTTACTGGCATCAAGCTGTGCAACCCACTCCCAGTCTGGTGAGGAAGCGTGGAAATATCCAAACCTGATTAAAAGCATTTCCCATGAAATACGACATTCTAGGAAATACTTCAAATGCTCTTTCCTACCGCACAAATCGCATCCCTACCTCCTTCTGAGGTTGCTGACAGATGCCACATATCAGATGCCTCTTTGTTTCAATTAAATTAGGCAATGAGCTTGATTCGATTAGCGTGAGGAAGCGAGCAATCAAGATGTTCTCGCAGCAGGAGCGGTGGGTCCTGACCAGTCCTTCTGCTAACGGGCTTGGACGCACGTCGCATCGTCATCGTAGGAGCAAGAGCAGGACAGCACGAGTCCTGCCCGCAGAGCTACCATCGGAAAAGATGTTCCGCACACGCTGAGAAAGGATGTTGAAGACAGAATACCTATAGGCTATTTTAGATTGGTCTTACAGGCACCACTCGTAGCCACCATGTGTTATTAATATACCCCTCGCCTAGATGGATGCAGCCACAAGCCCTAACACACCCATGTCAACATGCATTACGTTTTTAAAGACACATTCATTTCTTCATAACCCAGTGCAGATTTCTGCATTTTGTTCTATTCATTAGCCGCGAATTGTTAAGGAAGAGTTCCTATAGTCAAACAGAGATAAAAAACCCCAATGCGTGACATCTGGAGGCTCTGGCCTTAATTCTGTTTATGGGAACGGCTGATGTCATTTTTTTGTTCTGGGAACATACATCCATTAGTTCCAACTGCACAGAACTTTTAGAAAGAGCCACACAGAGATCAGAAAACCCCAGAAGCAAGAATGACTCAGCCCCTTGCCAGGGCTTGGGGGAAATGCGGAGGGCTCTCTCCGAGCTCCAGCAGACCTTTCAAGCTGCTCTACCATAGAATTTACGCGACAGACTCAATTCCCAAAAGCACTACATCATCTTGTCTACGCACCAGGCATGTGGCTGGAGGCTCCCACACCCACATCACTTCCTCACCAAGGACCAACCCATACAGCACTGGTGCTGCTGAGATGCAATGCAAAGTCCCTCCATCCCTGCTCAGGAGGTTGGTGGGGGACAGCAGGTGCTGGTTGTAACAGCCTATGACACAGCAACCTTCCTTCCACAAAAAACATAACCCCCTCCTTGGGAACAACCCACTTCAAAAAATTAAGAGAGATCTGTGAACTCACTTCCCAGTGATAAACAGTAGGATGTGGCTTGTTATTCCCCCCCAAGAACCATCTATTTGAGGTCTCATGAGAACATCATCTGCCATTTTTACCCATACAGGCTATCGATACCCCTGACCAGAGCCTATCAAGTGTTTCTCACTATATCCTGCAAGGCAAAACATCCTGGCCCAGTTTCCCCCAAGCTGATGCCAAGAAACCACACATCAGTCCAAGGGATAATGCCAAAGAGGTTCAGCGAACATGACATAGCCCCAGGTACTGTTTCCACACGATGGCCTCTCCTGTCCTCTGTATTATGCAATTCTGTCCCCTGCCCAGACCAGGAAAAGCCTCTGACAGTCAGTTCTACATCTATATCAGCAAATTATGGAACTCTAGAAGGGCTTGGCAAAGCATCTCACTCCAACTCTTTCTGGGCAAGGTTTTAGCCAAGTTGTGTGTGGATGAAACCTCCAAGGCATTGTCTGACTAGGAATTATGTTTTGGATTGATCACCGGGATGAAGGGTCAGAAGCCCAATTGCATGCTAATGCAGGAAAGAAGGTTCATAGCACCCACCCTTGGTTCTGCCAAGGAAAGGCTCCTTCCCTAGGTTTGCAATCCATAAAGAAACAGAGGAGCCAGCTCCACTTCCCTCCCCTTGGCTGACAGGTCTTGGGGATTAAAGATTCCCACTTTACCAGAAATAATAGTTACAGAAGTATTGGAATAAGTAGTCACTGAATATAGTGGAACCCAAATGCCTTTGAGCTGTCTACTTCCATCAAATGCAGTTAAGATTGATTGGTGGGTTAAATAACCGAGGATTTGTGATTTGGCTTTTTGGGGGTGAGTGACAGTCATGAAAGCAGGAGTGGAACCTGCAGACAAGCAATGCAGAGGCCTTATCCCATCAAGAAGGCAAAGATTATTTTAAGGTCTGAGTTCCAGTCTGTATTTTAAAAGAAAACTCTTGCAGTAGGCTAGAGTTTAGCTAAGGTCACTCTCAAATACCATGCAACTGTGAAGTTCAGAGTTGAAAGCCACCCTTTGAACCAAGGCTTGTACAGGAAAGGGAGCCCAGCTGGGCATTTAATTAGAAGGTTCCCAACCACTAAATCCCCAAAGGGAGCTCCTCTGTCACAGCCAATTGACTCGTGAAAGGGAAATGTTTCCTCTGCTGCCCAGAGCCTCCCTTGGAGGTCCCCTGTGACTCCCACCCCCAGCTTGATCTGCAGGGACAGCACACAGCACCAGAAGAGACACTCGTTGGGATGGATCATCCATCACAGGAGATAACAGGGACCTTCAGATTTTGAACTGTAGCTCCTCTTCAGGGCAGGGAGACAATTTCACATTCTGGGTTAATTCCATATCTCATAGCTCTTCAGCAAATTAAATTATTGCTTTGAAGTTTAAACTGTGGGGAAGTTCAGTTTCATGTTTTCTCCTAGGGCCATGCAGAGCATTTATCGGCTCCTGGAAGGAAGAAGACAATCTTCTCCTCTATAGCCTCTCCCCAGTAGGAGTAGAAGATACATGGACAGAATGAGGTCCCCCAGGAAGGAGGGAAAGTGCCTCTTTTCACAGTAGTTATCCTTTAATCAAGTCCCAAGGAGCTGGTTTGCAGAACGTATCTGAACTCCAGAGAAAGACTGACAGGCAGGTGGGTGCAGCAGATAACTGAATTACACACTGTTTGATAACACACACCTGAGTCTCTTCCCAAAGATCAGTCCACCAGCTACAACACACCCTTTTAGAGAGGAGAGCACCCCACATCATCAGTGGCTTCAGGGTTGGGGACATTTTCCCAGACATCCAGTTGCATGCCTGGGAACACATTGAGCTCATCTCAGCTGTCCATATTCCAGACCTAATTCCTTAATTTAAAAAGGGACCAAACTTACAACACCCTTCATGTCTCCTACACACAAGTTCCCACCTGGTAGTTACCCACATCCCTCATTCTTTCTTCTCAGGAACAACCTGGTCCATTAAGATCAGTCAGAAGAAACATGGAGTACGCTAAGAGAAATCATCTCTGGAACAACAAGTCTCCCCACTGCCCCATTACCAGCATTTAAAGTTGGCATTGTAGCCAGAAGTAACAAGCAGAACTTAAAGTCTGCTCTCATAAATGAATGAAGGAATAACAATTGCACAGGGTCCATCCCTGCAGCTTCTTTGTGTCTCACACCATCTCCCAGGGCAGCTGTGCCAGCTTGCTCAGTGCAGCAGTACAGATGTTGCGGCCTCGTCCCTGCTGACAAAGGGACTTGCAGCTCCTTTCACGCTCAGCTTATTTCATCCCCTTCCAGCCCAGGCTCTCATTAGGAATTAAGTGAAATCCCTAGACACTGTAATTGCCTGGTTTCATACCCATATGCTTCGCTTCTCCTGGAGAGGAGAAAATGTTCCTGCATTAGCTCAAGTAGCTCATACATCACCCTGTCCACAAGCCTATGCTGCCACAGGAGGCAAAAGAACTTTCTCGGGTGTTTTTCTGGACAACAGCAAGGAAATTTCTTCCCAGGGACTATTGGTAGTAGCTGTCTTTCCTCCTGTCTCTTCTCCTGAAGAGCAGAGTTAGAGATGCCACCACTTACGGGAGAAGACACACAGCCTTTCATCACCTTGGCTTCCCCACTACCCAGGCGGTGGTGGTGTCTCTCTACCAATAGCTTTTTATTAGCTAGAAGTACAACTTAGTTATGGGACACATACTAAGTTCAGTTTTCTTTTAATAGCATCTTAATACTGGAAGACTTTTCAAGCAACATCCCTCCCTACATCAGCTATTGTATTCGATGGCAAAAGTTTATTCCTCAGCTCTATCCTTTTCATTGTTTTACATCATCCCACAGCTTTGCTTGTTCACCCTCTTTACAGCAAGACCTCTACAGTCATTGCCCCTGAACATTGCTTTTCTAAGGACAGGTACAAGAGACAAACAAAGACTCCTCAAGAACAGATTAAAAAACCAAAAAAAACAAATCCATTTCAAAAAAAATAAAAAACCAAATCCATTTAAAAAATTAAAAATCCACCAAAGACTAAAACCAGATGCCTTTTAACCAAGCCCTTCAACAGCTTTCCACTTCACTTACTTTACCAGCCCCACACAAAGCTCAGCCACTCACTGCATCACTTGCATTCTCTCCCTTCACTACAAATAACCTCGAAAAGACAAAAAAAAAAATTAACAAAAGACAAAATTCACAACTTACCTTGCTGGACAGATTGCCCATTCTCATTATTCAGGACCTCCTTTGACTCAGAATTCATCTTCCCAGGGCTCAGGGAATAGAGGACACAGCCCCCTCCTTCTTCTCCCTTTCTGCTGGCTCCTAGAGGGGTTACTCCATTCATCACCCCCACCACAAACCCTAGAGAAACAACTCCTCTCTACCACTAAAAAAAGAAAACAGGGCACACAATAAGAAGGTTAGGTTCTCTAATGAGGGTGGGCAGGAAGACAACCTCCCCGCCCACCCTAGCCTTTACCCTCAGCTATTTCCTATAAACTCATTTACACTTTGTGGTGGGGGATGCTCCTCTGCTCACTGAGTTAAAGCCCAGTGGTCCAGCAACCGAGGGTTGACCCACCTGGGTAGCTAAATATTTGTGTTGCCTCCAGACAGGGAGATGGGTCAACGAGGAACAGCTGGAGATGTCCAACTTGGTGATCCATTGTTGCAACAGTGGTGATCATTTAGCTCCTGCTTCCAGGAATCTTCCTGCTGTTTGAAAACACAGCTGGTGCTCGGGTGGGGTGGGATTGGAGGTGTTGCACAGGTGATGTTGGGCAGCCTGATGAGGAAACTTGGTTTACTTCACAGAATAACAGAATGTCAGGGATTGGAAGGGACCTGGAAAGCTCATCCAGTGCAATCCCCCCATGGAGCAGGAACACCCAGCTGAGGTTCCACAGGAAGGTGTCCAGGCGGGTTTGAATGTCTGCACAGAAGGAGACTCCACAACCTCCCTGGGCAGCCTGGGCCAGGCTCTGACACCCTCACCATGAACAAGTTTCTTCTCAAATTTAAGTGGAACCTCTTGTGTTCCCATTTGCACCCATTGCCCCTTGTCCTATCATTGGTTGTCACCGAGAAGAGCCTGGCTCCATCCTCCTGACACTCACCCTTTATATATCTGTAAACATGAATGAGTCCCCCCTCAGTGTCCTCTTCTCCAGCTCCAGAGCCCCAGCTCCCTCAGCCTTTCCTCACACGGGAGATGCTCCACTCCCTTCAGCATCTTGGTGGCTGCGCTGGACTCTCTCCAGCAGTTCCCTGTCCTTCTGGAACTGAGGGGCCACAACTGGACACAATATTCCAGCTGTGGTCTCCCCAGGGCAGAGCAGAGGGGCAGGAGAACCTCTCTGACCTACTGACCACCCCCTTCTAACCCACCCCAGGTACCATTGGCCTTCCTGGCCACAAGGGCCCAGTGCTGGCTCATGCTCACCCTGCTGTCCCCAGGACCCCCAGGTCCCTTTCCCCTACACTGCTCTCTAATAGCTCATTCCCCAACTTATACTGGAACCTGGGGTTGTTCCTGCCCAAATTCAAGACTCTACACTTGCCCTTGTTCTATTTCATTAAATTTCTCCCCGCCCAACTCTCCAGCCTGTCCAGGTCTCTGATGGCAGCACAGCTTCCAGTGTCACCACTGCTTCCAGCTTGGTGTCATCAGCAAACTTGCTGACAGTCACTCTATTCCCTCATACAAATTGTTGATGAATATATTGAATAATATAGGCCCCAGTACTGACCCCTGAGGCACTGCACTAGATACAGCCCTCAACTGGGGACAGGGAAGGGCTCTTCCCCAAAAGTTGCTCCCAGTAGCATTCCATAGGGATTGGAGAGGCTTACAGAAGCTGCAGCGAGTGATAAGTAATGTGAAAGTTCTCCAAAAGAATTGAGATTTGTGTTTGTGAGATGTTTTGGGGACGGCCTGATAGGAGAGCTTAGATCATATGGCTGAGTTTGCTTTTGGTTCTTACTCAGTTCCCTGCTTTTTCAGTGTTATTCCTGTGATGTGTTTTTGTGGGTTATAACTAGGGTTCCTCATACAACCCCACACTCCTGATACTTCTCCAGAACAACTGCTTGTCCCGGTATCAGAGCACTTTTCTTTATACGTTATCTCACAATGCTGGGCTCCTGATAGCGAAGATGGGAAATGCCAGGGAACCATCTGAAAAAAATAAAATCAACTGCTCAGTATCGTTCCAAACTTCTCATCTCAGACAGGGGCTTTAATCCCAGTTTCTGAGGAGAGACAAAAAATATACACCCAAGCACTCACTCAAGTGACAGTAAATGACACACTATCTCATTCTTTTGTATTAAATGACCTAGGGCTGTGTCATGCAGCCCTCCTGTTACCAGGTGTAAGTGTTCATCACTTACTGCTTATGTTGGGTCTGAAAAATCATCTAAAAACTTCATTAAAGTCGCAAAGTTGTGAGCTTTACCACAACTATATTTTCTTCTGTCTCTTCACTTTGATTTGCTCAACTACAGATATTAGGGGTTCCTCCTCTCATCGGAGTCTTTCAGAAGAAGGGAAATTGTTTGCTATTTCTTTGTATCCCCCATTCTCGGTGCGAAGCTTTTGGTCGTATTTAAAGCCCATCATTCAAATTTTGCTCTGAAGATGACACCACTTTTCTTGGAGAGCGAATTCCACGTTGGTTTTTATACAGTCGTACATATGGATTCGCAAAAAGCTCTGAAATGGGGAGACAATGTAATTGTCCCCTCTGCACAGCTGCTAAAGGGAGATGTTCGGTTTGAGCCCCTGTTTTCTGAAGGTGACCCAGTTTTGTGGCAATTTGCCTTGATGGGCACAGTGCCCTGACTGCACCTCTCTGCCCCCCTGCCCAGGAATAGAGAGGGGACATCCTCCAACCCATTTGCTTTGCAAAATAACTCATAATTAATGAAACACTACAATTCCACTGTGAAAATAGTTTCCACCCAGCATGGAAATTACCTCAGCTCTCAAACACGTTGTCCCTGACGACTAGGTTATGCTATACATCACAACTGGTGCCAGCATTTCGCGGCAGTGTGATTGGACTTCAATCAGAGATCAGGTCACCCATCAAGAGGGATTTCCTCTGGTTGGTCTCATTTATGAGCACTAATTGGGATCTGTCTTGCAGTTTTCAATAGTAGCATCAATAACTTCATGGAGAGGCTATTAGCGTGAAAGATGGAGCATCTTCCACTCAAAAGCCTCTTTAATGAGGACATGTAGCATCTCAGGAAGGCAGGATGATACCATCTCACACCTCTCAGCAACTGAGTACCTGAGCTGCTCTTGTGTGAGCATCTACATCCATAGCAAAATCTGGCAGCCTTAATCCCACTTTCCTACACAAAACCAGATTGAAAAATAAATAGTTGTGGCAGTAAATGAACACAAATATTTGCTTCCCTACAGGTTTCTGGGGGGGGAGTGGTAGTTTCTGTCCAAATGGACGTGAGAATTTCTGTGGGAGGGAGGGTGGATAGGAGATTTCTGAGGTTTCTCACCTCTACTCAGCTGCCTGTTTTCTTAAAATCTACAAGAAACCAGTAGTTTTGTGGCTCTGTCAATTTTGATTGGCATTAGCCAAAGGTGTAGAAAGCAACACCGGGGAGGAATGGGGTAAGAATAACATGTACATTCACACATGATGCTCCTATATGCCCCAGTTGCATTAGAAAAGTAGGCTAATAATGTTTCCTATTTTCCATTTTTGACACCAGAAACACCATTGGCTCGTGCTGGAGATGCCTAGAAGCTACTGCTATTTGCTCCTATAGTGTGGAGGAGAAAAACCATCGCAGCACAGAAATGGGGGTGAGGTGGAGGCACGTTGTGCACCCCCAGCAGTCACCCTTAGGGGTGAATCCCAGCTCCAGCCCAGCCCAGCTCTCTGCAGGGACGTTGCCTTCACAAAACACTTTCTGCTGAGGCTGACATCATCCTTGCAGTGATTTAATCCAAAAAATAAGGCAAGCTTTATGTTCATTATTATTTTTCATTTGAGTGGGAAGGGGTCCAATGGTTCAGCTGAAATCTGTGATCGGGGCAAAAATACACTTTTTTATTATCAAGGAAGGAGAGAAAAAAGTAGATTTTTTTTTTCCTAGAAGCCAGTTTCCTAAGGAAATGAGGCTTATTCCATTGAGCTGTGTGTAGAGGGGGAGTTCAGACAGTCACGCCATGAGAGATTGACGTCTGCTCAATATTCCACATTTTTGAGGTGAATCTGGAAGCCTGAGGTCGTGATCTGAGGATGAGAACAGACGGGGTCTCACTTTCCTCTGCAGCTGAGGATTTGTGGGACATGGTCTGAGGGTATGGAGCCAAAGTTGTCTGAAACCTGTAGGTTTCAAAAATATAACATTCCATACGGACAAATAGGGGTGACCAAGATGTTGAGGAGCTCAAGCCTTTTATAGACACCCAAGAAGCCACGCAGAGCAACGTTATTGTCAATCATAGGAAGAGCTTCCACTGCAGTTAGACGATAACTCAGCCATGAGAATAATCCATATGATGAGCATACAAGTTGATCTTTCTGCTCTTCCCTGAACTTCTCATTTTCTTCTTCAGTTTCACCATACTGCCCTGGAATGGATACATTGAGAGAGCTGACTGAAGGATAGGGACTCAAGCACTTAAGAGCAATGCACATTTACAATAACTGAATCATATAATAGCTACCTATGCATCCAGGGGCATATTCTCAAATGGCAACAACAGAAGACAAGATAATAATAGTCATTGTTACATTATTAAATTAGGTAGACAGGGATAATTTTTACAGGATTCATAATGGTTTGAATGATCCTATTTAGTTACCAAGAACAATATATCTTCTCTATTCATAAGTTCCTGGAAATCAAGGATGTTGAGCTGTAAACTGTGTTTTTAAAGACAAAGTTGTGAGCTACAGTCTGTCTGAAATCTAGTTATACACTATATTGCACTTCTATAGCTCTTGGGTTGTCCTTATCCAGTAAGCAGGAACAAGACTTGCATAGAAACCCTGGGCCTGTGCATGACAGTTTGGGCAAGTTTAGCTTTTGAACCAGGCTTTATGGAGGGATTTCAGATTGGGTAAAAGCCTAGAGATCAGCTGCATCCACCTTGTCTTCATGGCTTTAGAGGAAGTCATACCATCATAGCACAGTTTGATATTGATGTCCTGCTGTATGGCTGCACCATACCATGGACCGATCCAGCAGCTGTCCAGTCCCACTTGGATCTCCCATGACATAATGTGGTTGTGTGACTCTCAGAATACCTTACATGACGTGGAACAGCTCTGCTAGGAGGACAGGCTGAGAGAGTTGGGGTGTTCAGCTGGAGAAGAGAAGCTCCGGGGAGACCTTAGTGCTGCCTTTCTGTGCTTAAAAGGGGCCGATAAGAAAGATAAGGACAGACTTTTGAGCAGGGCCTGTTGTGATAGCACAGGGGGTGATCGTTTTAAGCTAAAGGAGGGAGATTCAGGCTGGACATGAGGAAGAAATTGTTGCTCCTGAGGGTGGTGAGAGCCTGGCCCAGGTTGGCCAGAGAGGTGGTGGATGAAGCATCCCTGGAGACATCCCAGGCCAGGCTGGATGGGGCTCTGAGCAACCTGAGCTGGTGAAGATGTCCCTGCTCATGGCAGGATGGACTGGATGAGCTTTGAAGGTCACTTCTCACCTAAACTATTCTATGTTTCTGTGATATTTCACCTTGGCTGATGTGGTGGCAAGATGGGCTCAAGGCTAGAAGTGAGAGAGGAGCATGTCGCACACAAACTGGACTTGCTTTGGACCACGAAAACTGGGACATGCTGAGTACACTGTGCCACATAAAACATTTATTTCTTGTGAATTGTCAACAGAGACATTTTCCTAGAAAGCATTTTCAGTTTTGCAGTGTGCATTCTCTATGAACCACATAAAACACACAGAAAATCTCCAGCTGCAGCGACGCCGCTCTGTCACCGAGCTGGCATTTGTCAGAGTCTTCACACTGCTGGGAATTACTCCACAGGGCAGTTTGCTGTGGAAACACAAACTGAAATCAGGGAGGCCTACAACAACAACAAAATAGTGGTTATTGAAGTATATTAAAATAGACCTGATAGCTTTTCCTTCACTCTGGTCCCAGTGAGAGCCAACAGCTGCATTCATGGTTGGCTTGAGCTGGACTGCACCAGCAGGCACAGGGGATGTTTGTTGCTCCACCAGTATGAACCCGGTGGGGTGAGAGCAGAGAGAAAAAGCAACTGGGAAGCAGAACAGAAAGTCTGGAAGAGCAACTCACCATGTATCCCAAGAATGGGATCAACTCATGTCCCTTGATGGGACAACCAGGACAACTTTGCAACCTAACTTCGGAAATGCTATCGGGAGGCCACTTGTGCTGAAAGACTAAAATTGTGCAGGTGAATTTGCCACAGTAGATATATTTAAGCAGCTGAACATCCATTCTTATAAAAAGAAAAAGAAAAAAGCAGGAGGGAAGCAAAAACTACAAGACTGATGATGGCCAAAGAGCACAGGAGACGTGCCATGACTTTGGAGTAAAGAAATAATCTCTCCATGTGGTTTGGAGAAACACTGAATGACAGAGAAACATTTGTGGCTCCCAAACTCTCCCTTTCATCACCTTTTAGCAAGACTACAGTTTTGACATTTGTCCCAGTTAGTAGCCTGGTCAAGGCTATGAGTGAAGACACACGGTTTTCAGCTCCTTATGTGAACTCATACCTTCTCCTAAGAGTAAAACCAACTTGCTTTTGTTATCTTAACCCAAACAGATGTTCTCTCATGGAGCAAGGCTGCTGACTGGATGTGTCAGTCTGGACATCTTCTCGTGATGACCTTCAATGGCAAATAGAAAGAAAGTCATATAATGCTGTATGTAGATCTGTCATCAACTTCTAATTAGGATAACTGTTTTCCTAATTTCATTATTAGATTTAAGCGTGTCATTCCAAAGATGTTTACAGTTGAAAAAAAAAATCAAAGGGAGGAAGTGGCAATGAAAACGTTGTTCACAAATATTTGCAGATGTCTGTTGCACAGGGGAAGGTGTCACCGTCTCCTGGTGTCACCTGCAGAAGCTCATGAAGTAAAGGGTGAGATCCCTTCAGCAACAGTTTGCAAATGAAGAGTACCCAAATACTGCTAGTTAATCAAGGTTACAGCATAGAATGTGGGGACTTTTTTTTTCTGCATTCAGGCAAAGTATCCTGCATATTCTCAATAGCCAAAAGATTCGTTTCTAAGAAAAAGAGAAGTAGTTGCAGTCATCAGCAGCGAAATTCTGCAGTATAGTCCAAACCAAGCAATTTCAGCTGTGTTTCTTTTTGACTGAATACCATAATCTGTGTATTTTAAGAGTTTCTGCTTTTCCCAATGAGGAGTAAGCCCCTCAGTTTCACCAGATAATGTTCTATTACATTGTAGAGAACACATTATCATTTACAAGGAGACAACAGTCAGTAAGTGCTGGTGTGAATAGTCCTGTGCTAACTCTGCCCCTGAGTTCACCGGTGCCTTTTGAAATGTCAGTATTGGAGAAGGCACTGGAAAGGTGAAGGCTCTCATCCCAGAGAGCTTCACAGGGTGGATGTCAGAGGAGAAAACGCGAAAACTGGCTAAATGTCACAAGCACCTTGTCCCGCCACACTTGCCCCATCCCATACTGGAGTGAACTGGGGACACAGCTGTGAACTTCCAACCTGAGCTCTGCAGCCATGAGCTCTGTGTGCCGGATCCCTCTCTTATGCCGAATGAGTGTTATCATGCATTGGGTCCATTAAGCGTCGTTCAAAGAACCCACTTATCCCTAGGAAAGAAAAAAAAAAGACAGAAAATAAAAGAAAGAAGCAGAATAAAGAAGAATTTGTCAAGCATTTTTGGATCTGTCATTGCAGTCCTTTCTTGAAGAGACAGCTGAAAACCCTTCAGGTGTTGATGACAAAAGCTCTTTTGTGATGTCCCAGAAAGCAGCTGCCACAAAAAATGTTACATAAGGTTTAGAAATCCGACAGCTTTTCTGTTTGATGATGTATTAATCTTCCTGCAAACAATAATGGCATTCCATTTCTCTCCCCTACTTTTCTGTCCATATTAAGGCTCTTATTATGCTTTTCTTATCTTTATATTCATCTGTTCAACAAATAAAATCCAGTGTTTTCCTGGTGGGGATGTAATAAAAGCAGTGAACATTTCCAGCATGTGCTCTGGTGATAGAATAATTTTGGTTGGAAGAGACCCTCAAGATCATCGAGTCCAACCATACCTAGCAGGTTAGCACAACCAGGTCTAGCACCTACTGCCCTCCCCGAGGTCATTTCATAGACTTTGGTGAGCTTTGGGTGAGATAATGAAGTATTGAGATAATGAAGTATTGAGATAATGAAGTATAACTGCTCAGTGATATGAGGATTACCCAGCTACAGCGGGTCGGAGGAGTTAAAGCATTTTCTTGGGGCAAAACCCACAAGTTTGTCCTTGCTTTACACAATCAGGCAATGAGGCAGTAGATGCTGTGCTGCATTTTGGGTTGTGTTTTAAACCCATTATCTGAACTAAGCTGGAGCAACCTGCCCTTGTGGCTATATTCTGATCTTGGGTAAATCTAGAGCTTTCTCATTGATTTTACTGGAGTTAAGTCATCTTCTGGAGTTTGGAGGCCATCAGCCCTTTGAAGGCACCAGACTGAACTTCAGCTTGAAGTTGTGGGTTTCTGTGCCAGAACCCTTCTTGGCCAATAAACAGTGTTGTGATGCTCACTTTTGTGCTGATGTGAGAACATGTTTTGTTGACATAATCACTTTTTGCCCTCTTTTGCTTGATCTTTTCTAGCTCAGCTAGGAAACACGTAGGAGAAAAGAGCTTCCCAGTAGCAGGGTCTAAGAAGACCAGAAGCAACTTAAGTTGAAGGGAAATGACTTTGCAGCACTTGCTGTCCCTTCAAATTTGGGCTTGCTTGTAGGGCACTTACATCTCCCCGTTCTGGCATCCAAGAAGAGCCAAGGACAGGTTGCTACTCAACACCAACCCACAAAAATATCCTCTTGTATCTCCCAACCCCTTCACAACCCGCTTCATGGCCATCATGTGCAGGGTGAAGCTCTCCTCTCGAGACAGAGGACAATAATTTCTGTCGTGACTCACATTGTAGTTGGAGGTCACAGTGTCCGACGCAGTTCCCACACCACCGCCTCTGAAGCTCAGCAGGAACCACACTGTGTCTAGGAAATAATATCTCCACCCCCTAATTCTGAGGCCATCTCAGACGGAAAAATCACAAATGCCATAATGAATAACCACAGGGCTGAGGAAACCTCCCAGCTGAGGCAGGCTCCACTGCTTGTTAATTACTCCAATCATTAGGGTGATTTTAATGCTGTTTCTGAAATTCTATTCCCTGGTACTCCCAGCTTTGTTTAACCGAGAGCTCAAGAAGACACGCTTCTCCAGATGAAGAAATTGAGATTAGGCTTCCTTACAAAGAAGTTTCCTATGTTAAGGCATATGTGCTAATTATCTTGTTTTGTGTTAATGGGCTTTGCAAGAGCTTTCTTACTGAGGGCAATCCCAAAAATGCATATAGGCTGAGTGATGAGTGGATCGAGAGCACCCCTGTGGAGAAGGACTTGAGGGTACTGCTGGATGAAAATAAAAGAATAAAGGTTGCCAGTTTGGGGTGTTTTATTGGAAATAGATATAGAATAGGCAGCTCTCGAAGAGCCCGGGCAGCTCTTGAAGATAGTTTAGGAAATTAATGGAATCAGATTAATTTCACAGCAAAAGGTCATGGAGAGCCCAGGTGAGAACAGAATCTGTCAGAGAAAATGTACCACTTCCCTTGTTAATCCACTGCCTCTTTGATGTAAACCAGCCATCTCCAGGAAAGCTTGTGCAACCTTGACAACAGCGAACTGAGATCAGTTGAAGAGGGTTAAAAGACCCTGCTTTTGATTGTGCTTGTTGTCAAGCCACTTTGATTTCCGAATGCATTAGCAGTGCCAGTGACACCGAGCAGCTGGTGCTGCTAGGGCTGCACATCTCCAAGTCTGTCCAGCCCTCCAGGGATGGTGACTCCAGCACTGCCCTGGGCAGCCTGTTCCAATGCCCCACAGCCCTTTGGGGAAGAAATTGTTCCCACATCCAACCTCAACCTCCCCTGGCGCAACTTGAGGCCGTTTCCTCTGCTCCTGGCGCTTGTTCCTGGGGAGCAGAGCCCGACCACCCCTGGCTCCAAGCTCCTTTCAGGCAGTTCAGAGATCAGAAGGTCTCCCCTCAGCTCCTGTTCTCCAGCTGAACCCCCCAGGTCCCTCTCCTGCTCCTCTGAATACTTGTTGTCTAGACCTTTCACCAACTTCGTTGCTCATCTTGAGATCAGGGGGCCATTCCCATTGCCTAAATTCAGGAACAACTCTGGAATACCTCATCTAGGAGGCTCAGACCCTCTACAATCACCAGAGAAAACAAAGGATTATCAGAGAGCTCAGTTCATGGCCCACATTTGCTGAATGCCTTAAGTACCAAAAGCATGAAAATTCCGTGTTTGTTCATTCGAAGTTGAAATCCGGCTGTCTCTGATGGTAAGGCATGTCTTCCTTCCATTAATCATCCCATGATTCCACCAACCCTTTCCAGCTGTCAATGCTTTCTGCAAGCTGTGGCTCCCTGAACTGCAGACCATCTTCCAATGCTGGTCCCAGGAGGACTGGGCCCATGGAAGCACAGTCCTCCCATTTCTACTTTAAGTTTCCGTACCACTTCTGCATACCACGGTCACATCAGTCCTCTGGTCTCCAACCACCCATGGGAGCCCAGATTCACATTATTTCCACCACACTCCCAAATTTCCAAAGCCCATGTCCGTGAATCACTGCTGTCTACCTTCATACTTGGCCACATTCAAATGCATCCTGATTGTGTGGCAATAAAAGAATCAAATTATTTTGTATTGCAGAATTCCTTCCATCATCTTTTATGACTTCCCTGCTCTTTGGGTCATCTGAAAGGTTTTATCAGCAGCGACTGTATGTTTTCTTCAGGTCATTAATTCAAATGTTAAATAGCATGGAAATGCTTTCTGCCCAACCCCAGTGAAAACACAGCCAATACATTTATTACTGCATTTACAATAACCATTTGAATCATATTAATTAGCCAGTTTGAGAACTATTTAATGTCTTCTGTATGTGTTGCGTACCATTGTAATGCTAACTCAAACTAAAACCAGGACTAACTCGAAGCACCACTTTCTCTAACTATTTGACAAAACCTGTAAGATCAAGCCTGTTACGATTCTGTAAAAACTGGTGATCTTATTTTAAAAAGGTACCAAATTCACTTGACAGGATTACTACTTGGCCTTAGTTTTGTTACCCCCTCCTTTAATTTCCTTCCTCTATTAATTATCTTCCCTTAATTTATTGCGTCCTGTGTGAGATTCTGTATTATTTTGCCTGGGACTAATGCCAGACTAACGGACTTGCACTTTCCTAAGATATCCCATTTACCTTTTGAAAAACATAGTTATGACATTAGCCAGACTCTCGTCTTTCAGAACCACCCAAACCAAGTGAAAAAAAACCATCATTAATGTTCCAGAGACCTCCTCAGGCGGCCCTTTTAAAACTCTTGGGTGCAGTTATCTAAACCCAGCCGTGTCAAGAATTAATAGCTGCTGCCCAAGCCCCCCTTAGGGGGTTACTGTTGGAATGGAAAGCATTTCACCATCTAGGCGGTGATTACATTATCTGGCTATTCCCAACTACAGAGCAGAAATATTTAGGGAACTTTTCTGCCTTCATCATTATCAACGCTTTTTTTTTTTTTTTCCATTTCAATCTGGTAATGGCTCAAGACCATTGTGAAAATTCCTTCTGTTTTTAATGTCGTTTTAAGACTCCCCATTGTCCTCAGCCCTCCTGGCCACAGATGTCTCCTCGCATCCCTTCTCTCTGTGACCATGGGACTTCCTCAGCTTACTCTGAATTTGCCAACCACAAGAATGATGTGCAAGGTATGTGAGTGGCATCAGTACTCCCATGAGGCCATAGAATCATAGAATCAATCATTTTGGTTGGAAGAGACCCTCAGGATCATGGAGTCCAACCATAACCCACCCCTGGCACTGCCCCATGTCCTGAGAACCTCATCTCCATCTGTCCAACTCTCCAGGGATGGTGACTCCAGTACTGCCCTGGGCAGCCTGTTCCAATGCCCCACAGCCCTTTGGGGAAGAAATTGTTCCCCACATCCAACCTCAACGTCCCCTGGTGCAATTCTGGGATCCATAACAGAGGGGATCATGATTTTCTTTCAATGCAGACACACACGGCATTTGTCACCTTGCCCTGACACCAGAAAACATTACCTAAGCTCCAGAAGCAATTGTGTAGCTCAATGTTAGAAGCTCCCTTACACATAATTAAATGCAAAGACATCATGGCTGAATAAAGAAGTTAATTGCAAGTCACTGGATGCAGGAGGGCAGTATCTGTTCTTGGTGGCCTTGCTGTGATGGATGCACCTCCATACACATCTGCTATGGAGCAGAGTTACCAGCTGGAGCATTGAACTTGCTGGGTGCTTGCTCTGCTCCCATGGAGCTGGTGTGCGCCTGGACCCAGGGTGTCCGTCCAGAGCAAATACCCTGCAGTCATTACTTTTTTACATTCCAGTTTGGAAAGTGATACATCAGAAAGAAATCCGATAGAACTGCTTCTCACTTAGTGTTCAACACTTCAGTAGGCACACTATGAGTGAATAAGGTAAGACCATGGATGTTAAAAGGAAAGGTTTGTATGTGTTCAAGGAACATTTGATCAAACAAGCAACCAAATTTCCTTCAAAGTGTTTGAAGAATTTGAAGTAAAAATCTATTTTTATATTTGAACACTGTTCTCAAGTAATAACTCAAATAAACAGAATAGCTGCGCTTAGTCCCTCTCTTGTTTTTTTAAAAATAATGAAGTCCTGTAAGTAATATGTGATAAGCCAAATTCTTCGTTTATATTAGAATTCCCTAAAACTTTCACGAAAGGAAAAAGGACTATAGGCTCTTGTTTCAAATCCCATTTATGTTTTCTTTAGCCCATTAGTGCTCAGGTGATGTAGAGCAGCCTCACTTCTTGCACAAACACTTCAGCCTACTCATCCCCTCCCTGGCTTGCATTAAATCAGTCTAAAGCCTCCCCTGGCAGTATCTGTCACCCAATGCCTTTACCAACATAAAGGGAGGAGATGCTAAATAAAAGGAGAACAACACAACAGCCAAAGACAAAGTCACACATCCCACTAAGGGTTCTGAAGAGGTTGCTTGGCCGAAACAGCTACCAAAATATTCCCTACAAACCTTAAGCTGACTGATGCACAGGGAACTTCAGCTGGGTGAGAAAACAACCCTAGACACTTGAAAAAGAAATAAAAATTAAAGAAAGGGTAAGTAATGTTTAATTCCTTCTCATATTAATTTGGATCTATATAACGTATTTTAAGTTTTTGTGACATTTTCTACATTTTGTTGCACTTGCTGCTCTTGCTATTACTAGGACGTTGTATGGTGCTTCTCAGCCTTGTTTTTGCTGTAGTTTCTTATAACTAGGACAGCTATGAAATCAGAACTGAAACAAGAGTGAAACTGTAATAAGAAATTAGAAGCAATTTCTCTTCGGAGTATTTATAAACCTTTGTTTCAGCTAGGCCTTCATTTGCTCAGAAGTCTCTTTTAGAAGAAAGAAGCCTTTTTTGTAACATAACAGTTCTACTCTCACCTTAGGGACTACAAAACTTTCAGTCCACATCAAAGCCAGATAAGGTAACTGGAAATGTATTCTGCGCCTGTTTCTAACGCTAAACAACCAACAGGGGAAAAAGAGGTGCACGATACAAAACCAACAGAGAACAACAAACACAGTATTAATACCATACAAATACTGAACAATACAAAATGCAAAAATTCTGATCTTTGACTAAATAAGCAGAAGGGAAAATGTGGAAGGGTAGGGAAGGCTTCAGCTCATCTCTCTCAAGGTCTTTGCAATGTATTTTTAATGCACTTGTAGAAGCTGCATATACAAGCAGCCATGGCAGCTCAGAGCCAAGGTCCAAGTGACCCTGTGTCTTATCTCCTGGCAGTGGCAATAGCAGCCAATGGTGAAGGATGAGCACAAGAAAAGGGACATTATGGAGCAAAACCTCCCCACAACACTCAGTCAGCCTGCAATTTGCAGCCCAGAGACTTCCTGAGCCAAAAGTGAGGTCTTTGTGTTTCAGCCTTCAATAGATTTGTTAATTCTTCTATTAATTTGAACTGTTGTTTCCCCGTTCCCACCGCCTCCAAAAAAAAGCTACAGGGCAAGTGATGGAGATGAGGCACTCGGCCAGGACCTCTTGCCCATGGGGAGAAGCTGACAGACAACCAAGTGGGAAAGTTTCTCAGTGGGAGGAGGTAAGTCGAGGAAAATATTTCTGCTGGCTGGCACAGTAATTGCTGGAAATCCCAGAGGGATGTTTGGTGGGGAGTCAGCTGAATGAGTCCAGGCCAGCCAGGCAGCAGAGAGAAGAAACGGGGAGGACATCTCCATAAAGTGTAGATTTTGTTCTGTCTGTGAAGCCAGGCTGCAAAATAGATGGTCTGGTACAAGGAGTGACTGCCTGATGGATCAGACTGACCTGGTGACTCCTGCCCTCAGCATGTGGGATTCACCTCTGGTTGAACTAGACACACATCTGGACCTTCCTTTGCTGGGCAGGAAAACCCAGTGAAGAGAAGGGTTCAGGGGTTCAAAGATGATGCGCAACCTGCACGTCTGCTGAGGGTGTGGAGGAGTTTCTATCTGATTTAACTCCTTGACTCAGGGTGAGGATGTCTTGTGCATCCAGAAGGACCATGGTGATCAGTATCCTCCTATGCTTGTTTTCATGCCTCTCCTAAAGGGAGCAGTCTGGACACGAGGAAGAAATGTTTGACATTGAGGGTGCTGAGGGCCTGGCCCAGGTTGACCATCCCTGGAGACATCCCAGGCCAGGCTGGACGGGGCTCTGAGCAACCTGAGCTAGTAAAGATGTCCCTGCTCATGACAGGGGTGGCACTGGGGGAGCTTGAGAGGTCCCTTCCCACCCAAACTGTTCTATGATTTTATGATTCTACAGTTCTATGTAATTGAAGGCAAAAAGGATGGATGATGATTCAGCACCCTATCTACAAAGCTTTTCTAATGTAAAAGTAAATACTAGGCTGGTAAGAAACCCAGAGTACAGAGCAAGCTCTTGCTCCTGACCTCGCCACCAGAGAAGCTGAAAGAGTAGAACAAGACCACAGCTATGCAGGTGCTTGCTCTTTTTTTAGCATATCAAGATGAAAGAGGCAGTGATGCTGGAAACACAAAGCTTGGCAATGAGCTGTTTGCTTAGAGCAATGTGCAAAATCAGGAGACCTCACGCACCTGTGGCTACCAGCCCGAAGAGCAAAAAAACCCCATGTAGATAAAACCCAGCCTCAGAAAATGGAGAGTGGATGTTCAATTGCTCCATGATATATCATTACCCACTCACTGCAAAGGGACAGCTGGGCTTGAAATGAATGGAAAGGATATTAATGCTCAAAACCCTTTGCAGTATTTGAGTGCCACACTGTCTCCAAACCTCAACATTGACTGGACTCTGCAAACCCTTGTCAAGCCAAACAACACTTACACTGTACCAATTACGCTTTTAAAGACTGGTCAGGGACAAAAGAAACTCAGAAGACCCAATTTTTTTCTGCTTCATACTATGAGGATCATCGGTGGGGCTGGAGCTCATTCCACCTCAGTTGAAGAAAGAGGACTACATGGCAGGGCAATCTATTTGCCTTCACTGAGACTGTAAATCTTGGTTTTTCTGTGCTGTCCTCTCTGGATTTGAAACCCTCTGTGTTTGTGGATGTTCTGGGAAAGTGGCAAAAGACATTTATTCACAATAGGATTGCTGGAGACAGCTGAGGGGCTGTTTCCTGGAATGATGGAAAAGGCTTCTTTGTGGATATCTGGCTAGACTATTTCTATTTGAGTGATGATTTGATTGCTCCTGGGGTTTTGCTGAAATACTAGTTGTATATTAAGACATGCTGACCCTTGTATGAGCATGTTTTTAGTATTATTTGAATAGAAAGAAGCTGGTGAATACTTGGGCTGAATAAAAGCAGCAATATGTGGCTGAAGGCGAGTATATTTAGGTTGGGGAAGGGCCCAGATCAGAAGTATCCAGTAATTCTTCTAATGGCTGACTTATGAAGCTCCAGCCTAGGTTTTATTACAGTGCTGTGTGTTAGAGATGTTGGTTTTGGGGTGAGAGGGAAAATGCATCCCAAGCCTCCCTGGAGGACATATAGGCAGAGCCAACGCCCCAGGCAGGTGCTCTGTGTGTGTAGGTACTGACTGTGGTTTGGCCATTGGGGTTTCTCTCATCCTAGAGAGCTTCAAGCAGACTGCTCAAAGCAGTAAAACTAACTCTGAAATTGGGGAATTCTCCTGCTTGCAGGGAAGATAGTCAAGTGCTCAGTTGTAGACTTTGCCATGCCACCTGCTTCCCTTTCTTTACCTTCCTCCCTTCCTCCCTTCCCTCACCCCATCTCTTGCTCCTCTCATGTTCACACACACGTGTGTCACATCCTCCTTCCCTGCTGCAAGTGGGTCTTGCACTGTTCCATCCTTCCCCTTGGCTCTCGTTGAGCAGTTCAACCACCAAGTCAGAGCCGCACAGCCAAACCCAACCTCAACAGGGTCAGTCACCTCTATGCAACTTGAGGTCACCACCCCAGCATCACCCTACACCCACTCAACCACCCACTCAGGCTTTGTCCAAATCTTACCACTTCTACGTCTTGCTACCTCAAAAAAAAAAAACCAAAAAATCAAACAAACAAAAAAAAACAGACTTATCTTTATGTTTGCTTGAGGAAGTAGTCAAGACCTTGCTGCAACCCTTCTCATCCTGCAACGCATCTGCTAGGAGCTGCTTCTTGTCTGGCCTCAATGGCAACATCTTGCTCCTCTCCACTTGGTCTTTCCAGGAACATGCTTTTCCCTCAGCCCTACCACTCCCTGTTTACGGCCCTCCATGGACCTCCTCAGCTCATGCTTCTTGCCTGGGATGACAAGAGCACTGCTGTCCATGTCGGGTTGGACAAGCTCCAAGCTGTCCAGCTCCGTTCTGCCAAAGATGGCAGATTTGGGCATCATCCCCTCACTCGTCCATCTATGTTCTCCCCACCCATGCGTCCCCTCTTCCCTCCCCCACCGCCTTGTCCACTAGGGTCTAGCAAACAACCAACCCGATTAGGAAAGCAAAGAGGGAAAGCCAACAGCAGCTGCTTTAAATCTGCTGTAATGCTGGCGGCAATTGCACAAGGCAGAGGTTTTGTTGATGTCTCCACCCCATTCCTGAGAAAATATTTGATTTATTTTAGTGTCACTGTGCCCGCTGCCCATGCCCTCAGCACATTTGTGGCGCGGGAACCACCAGTCCACATTTGCAGCACGTTGCCAGCAAGTGGCAGCATCAAAGGCCATCTCTGGATTCACTTCTCCTCCGACGCAATCCCACAAGAAAGAGGCAAGATTCAAAACAGCCTCCCCAACCCAACCCGGCCAAGTTCCTTGTCATACCCTGGACATGCAGAGCTCAGTAAACAGATGGGTCTTACCATGCCCAGGGGATTGGTGGCTCTAGGCCCTGACAGAACAGCAAGTTTCAAATTAAATGACCCTTCAGCAAGAGGGACCAGCTCCCAGAAGTTCTCGTCTGCTAGCAAGACGCATCGCTCAGCCCAAGGCATGGCAGAGCACGGACCTGTCCCACAGCTCTGGTTTGCATTAAATATTTCAGCAGAAACATGCCTCCATTCGGAGGTCCTGCCCCGACCGCAAAGCCAGGTCTCACATCTCAGATCTGCTGCCTCCAAGACAAGCTCGCGCCTTGGCTTGCTCTCAGCAGACAGGATCGAGATGCTGTCCCGAACGCGGTGCCTGGGCTTGGCCATGGCATCCCCCCATGGAGAGCAGGAATGAGCTGGCCATGTCACGGTGGGAGAGCGGTCAGATTTTCCTTTGCTATCCAACTTTGCAGGTCATCTTTCTGGCCCAGGATATTTTTCCAGTATGAAAAAGCCACCACTGTAAAAAACAGGGGTAGAACTTAGAGCCTATCTGCTATTTATACACACATATATATATATATACATATATACATGAATGAGGGTGGTGGAGCACTGGAACAGGCTCCCCAGGGCGATGTCACAGCCCCAAGCCTGACAGTGTTCAAGAAGAGATTGGACAATGTCCTCAGAAACACAGTGTGAACTGTGGGGTGTCCTGTGCAGGAACAGGAGTTGGACAATGGTACCTGGGGTGAATTAGAAGGGGGTGGTCAGTAGGTCAGAGAGGTTCTCCTGCCCCTCTGCTCTGCCCTGGGGAGACCACACCTGGAATATTGTGTCCAGTTGTGGCCCCTCAGCTCCAGAAGGACAGGGAACTGCTGGAGAGAGTCCAGCGCAGCCACCAAGATGCTGAAGGGAGTGGAGCATCTCCCGTGGGAGGAAAGGCTGAGGGAGCTGGGGCTCTGGAGCTGGAGAAGAGGTCACTGAGGGGGGACTCATTCATGTTTACAGATATATAAAGGGTGAGTGTCAGGAAGACGGAGCCAGGCTCTTCTCAGTGACAACCAATGATAGGACAAGGGGCAATGGGTGCAAATTGGAACACAAAAGGTTCCACTTCAATTTGAGAAGAAACTTGTTCCTGGTGAGGGTGTCAGAGCCTGGCCCAGGCTGCCCAGGGAGGTTGTGGAGTCTCCTTCTCTGCAGACATTCAAACCCGCCTGGACACCTTCCTGTGGAACCTCAGCTGGGTGTTCCTGCTCCATGGGGGGATTGCACTGGATGAGCTTTCCACGTCCCTTCCAACCCCTGGCATTCTGTGATCCTTGTGGGTTCCTTCCAACTCAGGACATTCTATGATTCTAAGATAAGCCCAGCTACTGGGGACATAAGTCTGACCAAGTCTTGTCTTAGCGTGTTCTGACGCCATCTTTCCAGTAAGGTGTGAGTTGGGCCAGTCTCAGACTGCCTGATCTCTGTGATTTCTGTAGTGTGAGTTGCAGGGCTGAGTTTGTGTGTGCTGTCCTATAACTATGTGTTACCTCCCCTTTGGTCTGCAAAATGTCTACGGAGAGGTAGGACCCATATTCCTGAGACATTAGTGCAGGGAAAATCATTCCATCATGAAGTGTAGTTTGCAATTTTTTGAACTTGGGGTGGTGATACCTGCAGGAATCACAGAAAGAAAGTCAACAAAAAGCCCCAAAACACTAAAAAATCCTATAGCAAAGACACTCGCAAAATTTCCTGTGTTTCAAACCCCATTACAACTGCAGGGCAAAAGACTCCGTCCCAGCATCTCAAATCTCTGTGCACACACAAATTATACCCATCATTGCCATCTTAGAACAGATGAAGAATACTCAAAGAGAAAATCTGGTATACTCAAAATCTGCTGTTCCCATATGGAGGTTTTCCCTGCCTTCCGTTCTCTTTTCTCTGGGGACTTTAGTCCCATTGCAGGCAGTAAACACCTCAAAAAGGGGTAATGAAGCGCTCAGGACTCTGATGCTTAAATCCATAGTCAGATTTATTTCCAAATGGCTTGTTCAGAGCTACAGAGGGGATCTGTAACCCTACCAAGAAATAAATCCACATTCCCTGAGCCCCAATATGTTTTCCTAACCGCAGTATAATTCATCCTATCTCCCGACAGGGCTATTTGGAGGTTTAAGTCTGAGTTTCCTGGGCAAGAGGGATATTTGTTGCTCTAAAAAATTTAAACTCTCTATCAAACAAAATTAATTTCAAACTGTAGGTTTGAAATGTCTCACAGATTTTTTTTATTAATCTTCTCAACTATTGGGATTTAAAAAAAAAAAAAAAAAATTAGTTTTTAACTTCACAACATCTTGCTCCATCCTGTTTAGGCTCTGTTTAGCCCAGAAGTCAAAATAAAATGGGATGATGAAGTCTGAATGCAGCTTGCCTCCCTCTCTTCCCTTTTCAAAGGAAAACGCCGAAAGAAATGGTGAACGCAGTCAAATCTGACGTGTCCCCATTAAACTACACCACTCCTGCAGAACTCCTCCTGCTGAAGCACACTTCAGATGTTTTCTCTGTTTTTTCCCAGCATTCATGTCACTAATAAGAAAGGTGGATTTTTCTGCCCCTGTTTCAAAAGAATTTCAGATCAGAAAATAGAGAAAGGCTTCCCTCTGCCTCGGGGGATTTGCAGCTCATTGAGTGGAGAGGGAGAAGAGGTGACATGAAAGAATGGCACAAACTGATGGATGGTTCTGAGACACCAGGTTGGGAATCCCTTATTTCACTGTTTTCATCATAGCTAGGAAATAAAAAACATATCCACTCAGTTAAAAGGCAAAGAGAGCACCTCGTCAATTTAAAATGCGTGATTACAATGCTTAATTAAGCTGTGGAACTCATCACCAAGAGCTGTTGTGCAAGCTCAGGGGTTAGAAAGATTGCAAAAAGAAAACGGCATTTATCTGGCTAGTGGAACATCTTCAGCTACATTAGTTTGGTCTGGAAAAGGATATAAATTCTCATAGCGCAGAGTAAAAACAAGCTACCAACAGCCCATTAGGATGAAACTTCCCCGTGGGAAAATTGCATAATTTATCAAGCAACGCGCTTCTTACATCTTTCTTTGAAACAGCTGGAAATGATCAGTGTCAAAAGCAAGATCTGGAGTAAGGCTGGCCACTGGTTCTGGCACACTTGGGCTCTTTCTGTGTCGCTAATTAAAGCTCGGAGAAGTTCAGCAGGCCAGGACAGAGTTAAATCGTTCTCCTATAATTTAAGGACTTCCCATCTGTGCGTGTAGAATTGTGTTCTGCAGAGGCTTATCCCAAAAAAACAGACCCTCCTATGGAAGTTGATCAGAGGCAGTTTTACGAAATGTTTCAGAGCCAGAAGACAAAGCTAATGCTACATTCACCCGGATTCCCAAAGTCAGTGCTGAGGTTGCCTTGGTGACACGATGATATGGTGATTACAACTCGAGAGGATTTTAACCCAAGGGAGCAATCTGACAGCAGAAAGAGAGGTTGCTCTTAGTCATAAATATAAGGAACTGTGACCATCTTTGTGTTTTCCAGGCCATAAAAGCCCTATAAATTGGGTAAAAGAACCCGTGACATCCACCAACAAAGGTGCCATCCTCATTATCAGTGGTAGCAGTCAGGAGCCTTGCTGGAAAACCATTTTAGTGTCTCTTGTCTTGCACATCACTTGTAAGCAATTTGGAACAAGGACTGTCTTTCCATCCTACACACAGCACTTAGCACAGCTCTAGCTGGGTCCAAAAGTGGTACTTTTGAGTTTCTATAATAATACAAATAATAAAACTGGACACAATAAATTAACAACCCTTTCTCTTTTTCGATTTCCTGGAAAAAAGTCGTTTACTTTTCATTGCAAGGTCTTAAGATGGAGAAAAGGTTCCCTGATGTACCCTGGCCACAGAAACTCATCATGCACCCTGAGGGGACCCAGCATGGGACGGAAAAGTCGTGAGCCTCTGTGGTTGGATGGTGCAGAAGGCCCACAAAGGGGCAACTTTCAGTGATAGTCCCAAAACTTTCGATTTTTTCATTTAGAGTATTTTTTTTAATGCAAAAAATTAAGCTTTCCATGGGGAAAAAGTGTTACACTAAGTCATGAACAAGATACTACTGCCCTTGTTTGAGCTGTTTTTTGAAAACTAGTGTATATACGGACTAAAGCTGCCTGCTATAGTTATTGATTCCAGTTGTCACAAACCTATATCTCATGGAACTGATCTTTTCCTCACATCTAAGTGAGAACACAGATCAGGAGCAACACATCAGGTTCACTACCGGAGCTGCAATGGATGTAGGAATCCATACCAAACTGCAGTCCTTAACCGTGAGCTAGTGTTGTCTAACGCATAAGGGGAACACATATGGACATGCACTCAGTTCTGGGACCACAACGACAGAAATAAAACAGTAAGCACCAAAATCCTTCCAGAATAAACAGAAGGATGCCCTAGTGGTGTTAGGGGAGATCAGTAATGCCTCCTCAAGTGACAAGTTGTCACCAGGAGTCATCCACCCAAGATATAAGTCCACGGCAAAGCGGGCAAACTCTGGTTTAATTTTATTCAAAGATGCTGAAAGTGCAGCACTGAGCCAACAGACATGAGTCGATCACTATTGTCACGTAAAATGTGCTGTGACCCGATGGAACTCAATGTCTTGGATGTCGAGGAGGACAATAGGCTCCTGGAGGGACTACCAAATTGCTGGAGGAGAGATCGAATGCTGGTGATGAAATGTGATGCTCCAGCTGACATCTCTGACCCAGGAGCTCTGTTGGTTGCTGCAAGCCTGAAGAGTGCAGCAGGGGATGGGCCTCTGTGCTTGACATTTTCCTTCCACCGCTTATCTATCTTACCTATCCTTGCTTCCTCTGTGCTATATGGACCTTGGGATAGCCAAGATTTGACAGCCTTTTTTCCCTGACCCCTTGTTTGGTGTTACTCAAGACTTCCTCAGGTGTAGTAAGTGCTTTTTTCACATCCTCTTGCAACCTCCTCCAGACCCCAAGTCATTCCTTCCTCTTCTCCCCAAAACCTTGATAATAAAGCCAAGTGTCATGACCCTGCTGAAACCCGTGTCCTTTTCTATCGCCTTTCAGTTTCCCAGAGCCACCACTGCTCTTTGAACAAGAAGGCAAAGCCATGTGAAAGCTTCTGGTGCCTGCAGGGAAATCCAGTGACACATGGAATTTTGGACTCCTCAAGAAGGAGAGAATCACTCCGAGGTGCCGTCTCCCACCGAAGACCTCGTGCTCAGAAACACCGAATGCAGCTGACTGCACTAAAACCATTAGCATGGGCACCTACTCCAGCTAAATAGGACACTTAATTCCCATTAATGCTGAACTAATTAGAGCATGGTGAACAACAAAAGAGAAAACACAATCTTTCTATCTGTGTAGAACTATTCATGAACGTCATGCAATATTTAGGCCATCTTTTCCTTCCTCAAACCTAAAGGAGGGTGTATATTCATTGATTATAACAACCAGCAGCAATCCTCAAGATTTCATCTTTCATCTTGCGTTTAGGGATAAATTTATCTACAAAGAAAAATCTGTAGATATTCATGAATGCAGGCAAAGACAGTCACATTAGTCAAAAAGGCTGCATTGCTAAATACAGTATGTGCACTGTGAGTGACCTAAATATCTGTAAAATTACCTTACCTAATTTCAAGTGAGAAAAAGCTACTCAGAATTGCTTTAATTAGCTCAAAAGAACACTGTCAGCCACTTTCTCAGAGCAAATTTCATGGTCTATGCTATTTGTTGCACACTGAGCATCCTAGAGTAGGAAAACAAAATACCCGTCTACTCATCATTGTTAATATTATCATTATTCATTCTTACCCAAATCTCCTTAGGAAATGCAGCTTGTGCTCCATGGTGTGCTACGTCTGTTTGCCCCACAATATGTTTCAAAGCCACTTGTCAATTCTAAGAAATGGGAGAGCTAGCGCTGATTAAATTCCACGTTATCTTCCAGAAAAGTCTGGATCCTCTTGACCGCTCAGCACCGCGATGGATTAAACCTCAGCATCCCAAGCTGTGTTCGTCAGTGGCAAGAACCTGTAGGCAAAGCTTGGACTGACTTGCCTGGCATCACTGAGGAAACCTATGGCAGATGTAGGGGCGTAATTTGAATGCTGCCCGTTTTCAAAATGTGTTGGGAGAAATTCAGGGAAGAAAAATGCACTGCAAGATGCAAAACATAAAGAGCCCCAGGGTTCAGAAAGACCCTAAACAAATTGTTAGAGGCTGGGAGAGTGCCTGGGGAAGTATCACTGCAACCTCCCCGTATTTTCACCGTTGTCCACTGTCAGAGAACGGGCAAAGTGACATTTTAGCCTAGGACAAATGACTATTTTTATGTCCTTATTTTCAAACACAGAATCATAGAATCAAAGAATCATTTGGTTGGAATAGACCCTCAAGGTCATCTAGTCCAACCACAACCTAACTCTGGCACTAAACCATGTCCCTAAGAACCTCATCTATATGCCTTTTAAACCCCTCCAGGGATGGTCACTCAACCACTGCCCTGGGCATCCTGTTCCAGTGCTTGACAACCCTTTCTGTAAACCATTTTTTCCTAATATCCAATCTAAACCTCCCCTGGTACAACCTGAGGCTGTTCCCTCTGATCCTATTGCTTGTTACTTGGGAGGAGAAACCAACACCATTCATGCTACAACGTCTTTCATGTATTATTCCTTTTGCATGTATTAATAGCATTTCACCAGGCTAGAGTTGGGCCTTTATGGGGTGCCAAACTATTTAGCAAGATCTGGGATCAAACCCAGCAGTTCTTCCTCAAAGAAATCCCTCAAGGAGGCAGCAGGTGTTTCAGCAGCTCCCAGCCTGTGATCTACAGCCTCAATGATCATGAAGCCCTTGACAGCCGTGGGCAAACAGGGAGAACCTCAATACTGAACCTTGAGGTGTCGTTTCTAGTTCAAGCGTGCAACAGCTCAGTTAGAAGCCTTTTCATTTTTGAGTTCTGGAAGGAGAAGGGATGACATGTCCTGCTTTCCCCTCTGGCTAAGGAACGGATCAGAGAAATTCCTGAAGTGCATTTGGTGGGGGAGACGAGATGTCACACTGATCAACAGCAAACTGGAAAAGGTTGGAAAAACAAGCCAACTTCAAAGAGAAAACGTAGCCTTCAGTGCTCCAGAGACTTGGAGCATCCTTTCTATCTTGGCGCCGTTTCCTGAAGCCCAGCATGGTGATGAAGGCAGAGAAACTGGACTTGGAGCACACGAGGCAGCAGAGAGGCTGAGGAGGTGTAGACGCTGTTGAAAACAGCAGAAGTAATCTAGCCCGAGCCTCCCTCTTCGTCACTGGAGCTGCATTTCAGCCGAGAGAACAAGAGAAACCCAAACCACAGTCTCCGCCAACTGGACAGCCCAGCGGGACACGGCGGGGGAAGGAGGAGAACTTCATCTCGTTAATCACTCCCAACTGTGAGAGACGGGCTAAGTGCAGGCGCCTCGCCAAGGCATCGACGGGTTTCCCAATCTGATCCTCTTCTCCCCGCTCTTTCCTCCCTGCCAGCTCCCTCCTGCCCCGGGTTCAGACACAACGGTGCTCAAAGTCAGACCCAAATAGGGGCAGAATTTGACCATCAGAATAATCCAAACCAGTGGCTATCCTGGTCAGGAGCTGAGATAATGTCCTTCAAGCTTTCTGAAGGTGCTCTCTGGCAATTTAACCTGTCCCAGAGCTGACGTTAGGGATACACAACCCAGCAAGTCCTTGTGGAGCGCAGTCATGGGGAAGACATGGGATCATGGCACTAAGCTCGCCATGCAATATGCAGATGGAGGAGAGTTTCAATCCTGACAAATATAAATGAAATACCAGGCTGACATGCCCTGTCTGGAAGGGTAAAGGACTCACTTCTCTGCATGCATACCAGACTGCTCGTTTCTTATTACACTTTAAGGACTAGAACGCATTTAAATAGGAAATAATTAACATATAGTTAAGGACAGTGCTGTAATGAAGGGTGACTTTAAACATTACAGATCCCTATCACTTGAATCCTGAAGCTGGTTCGGTTCCTCTCCAATCCCCTAAATGTGGCTAAAAGCTCAGGAAAAGGGAGAGGAGCTGTGAGACACCAGTGGGACCAGAGCCCCACAGAGCCACCCTGTACCCACAACATCCCTCCACTTCAGGATTAAACCTGATAAGGGCTCCTTGCAGCAAAAAATGTAATTTTTAAATAATAAGTAAAAACCCCATGCTTTGAAATCAAAGCTCCTCACTCACCAAGACCAACACGTTTTCCCTCTCACACCTGGTCCCTGTGACTTCACAGGAGCATCCAGCAGAGCCGGAACACCAAATGGGTCTGAAGTGTTTTTTGCCCCATTGTGAAGATGAGTTTGCCATAACTCAAGCACAATGTCTCCCTTGGGAAGGTTTTGGGGAACGACTCAATCCTCTACCAGTCCCCCTCATCCTTTGCTTGCCTCCTGCTCCCTCCAGAATTGGGACAACTTCCAAATGGAAATGTAAGGAATGTAAATTGATGTATTCTCTCCGACATGAATTATCTGACTCCTGCGGCTCTCTCTGCGAGATTATTTGAGCTGAACTTGACTGTTGCAATAATTAATTTCCAATCAAGCAAATTTGCGTAAATCTTCCCTTTAGAAATCTGCCTTAAATCAAGGGTTTAGGCACCACATTCCAGCTTGGTTTCATTAAAAATAGATTGCTATTGAAAGCTGCCAGCACTGTAAATACAGGCACCACGCCACCCTGCAGGACAGCTTGGATACACACTGGCCACATAATGAAAACCTGCCTTGAAAGCCATGTCCACAGCAAATATCCCCTGTAACTGGGGGTTGCTGGGTTGCCATCAGCAGCCCTGACAGCCTCCTCTTGTTGACATATCTGGTCTTGCAAGGATGGCTTTCAAGTAACCAGAATAAGTGGGATAAGGGCTCCAGGAGATGGAGACAAGTGAGAAATCTTCTCAGAAACATTTTATGTATGACTCACAAGGCAAAGAGCACTTTCTACTGTTATGAGAAAAAAGGAATCATAGAACAGTTTGGGTTGGAAGGGACCTTCCCAGCTCCCCCAGTGCCACCCCTGCCACGAGCAGGGACATCTTCACCAGCTCAGGTTGCTCAGAGCCCCGTCCAGCCTGGCCTGGGATGTCTCCAGGGATGGTTCATCCACCACCTCTCTGCCCAACCTGGGCCAGGCTCTCACCAGGCCAACAATTTCTTCCTCATGTCCAGCCTGAATCTCCCTTCTTTAGTTTAAAACCATCATCCCTTGTCCTATCACAACAGGCCCTGCTGAAAAGTCTGTCCCTGTCTTCCTTATAAACCCCCTTTAAGGAAGAGAAACCCTTCTCTGTAGGACAGGAACACCATGAAGGCCAAGTGATGAAAGACATTGCCACTGGTGACACAGGCTGAAAGAGGGGAGACAGAACAGTAAAGCGACAGCCCTCCAAAGTGGGGTGATTTGTGAAGGATATGGAGTCACAGCTGCCCAGCACTGGAAGGCGAAAGGTGGAAACCAGCAGCACTGGGACCTATGCTGAACTGGCAGCAGCCTCCATCTCAAGAGGGTGCAGTTAGGGAATGTCATGCCCTTGGGAAGGAATCATAGAATCATAGAATTATTTTGTTTGGAAAAGACCCTTAAGATCATCAAGTCCAAACATAACCCACCCCTGGCACTGCCCCATGTCCCTGAGAACCTCATGTCCGTCTGTCCAACCCTCCAGGGATGGTGACTCCAGCACTGCCCTGGGCAGCCTGTTCCAATGCCCCACAGCCCTTTGGGGAAGAAATTGTTCCCAGATCCAACCTCAACCTCCCCTGGTGCAACTTGAGGCCGTTTCCTCTGCTCCTGGCGCTTGTTCCTGGGGAACAGAGCCTGAACCCCCCAGGTCGCTCAGCTGTTCCCATCACACTTGTGCTCCAGCCCCTCCATCAGCTTCATCACCCTTCCTCTCGGCGGAATATTTCTCTTTGCTCCCTATGCCTGACCCTACCTGTCCCAGCCTTTACCTCTATGCACTTCTCTTGGAAGAAGTAATTCCCCAGAGGAGAAGGTGCTATTGACCAGCTCTGGCACTTTTAAAGGACCGTGGGCATTCACAACATACAAAATTGTCCTAGAAAGATGAAGCATCCATCCCAACCATTTCTGGAGCCTGAGGCTTGACTCATAAAAAGCTTTGTTCCATGACACACCAAGCAAGGCCAGCTCTTTTTAGAAGTGCTGAACCATTCATAAGACCAGGCTGTTTTATATAAAAAAATCAGCAAAACGCCCTGGAAAATAGAAATTCATTCTCCTATTGCGGTCCAAGTCTTCACCAAAGTTTTAGAGATGAGGTCTTCTTCTCCACACAAGCTCTCCAGCCAACACTGAGGTCCTCACCTCTGATGTATCTCCAACCAACTCAGAGGGTTGTTGTCTCTAGTGATGGCGCTTTTTTTAAAGGAAGAGGTTGCTGCAGGAAAAGAACAGGAAGATTTGGAGCTGGGCAGAAGAATATCTAGTAATCGTGATTTCCAGCTTCCTCAGCCACTAAAACCGCAGAGAGGGAATGAAAGCTCGACAGCACAAGCCTGGCTGGTGGTTGAAGCACGCCGTGTATTCTAGGCCTGTGAATAAATGAGAGATCTCCCGGAGAAACTGGTGTCCCAGCGTGCTGTTCTGAGACCTACCACTGGTATTTTGTCAAGAGAAAGAATTTGTTGTCTTTTATCAACACCACGATACAGGAGAGGAAGCAGCTTGTTTCTGGAGCGGTCCTTTCTTTTTTCTTCTTTTTTTCTATTTTTTCCTCTCTTTTTTTTTTTGGGGGGGGGGTTGATAATTGAATGATCCGGTTGCTTCTGTGTTGTTTAGAAAATGGAGGAGAAACCAGGGAGGAAGCACCAGGAAAGGAAAGGGTGTCCTGGAAGAGTTTATTTTCCCGAAGCTATTCACCACATTCAACACTTCCCCAGAAGCAGCATTGTTCCAAAGAGATATTTAAATCACTGCTCTGAGAACTGGGACTTCTCCTCTGCTCTAAACCCACTGTCAATACTTAATAAATAACGGAGATGTACATTGAAGACATTCCTGCCATTAATCACCAGCAAACCCACAATCCCAGTAAGTGCATTGATAGCACATCTACAATCCAATTTCTGTTTCAAGACACTTGAAAAAAAAAATCAAACTATAAGGTTTCTTATTTTTCTGGCTTCTGCCTGACTTGCTGGGTTAGGGGATGCTAAAGAGACTGCTGCAAAATTACTTTCATCAGCTACTGTTCAGTTGGTCTCAGAATCTATTTTCCAGACTCCGAAGCAAAATTACAGTCATTCAATATTAAAGTATTTGCAGAGTGGCATTAAGCAGGGGTGCTGCTGTATTATTTACCATGGCAACTCAGGATGCTAATTTATCTTTTCCTAAATGCGGAAGAGCCAAGACACTCAGAAATACTTTGCCCTTAATGTGACAAAAAAAGCATTTGTGTTGCATAAAGCATTTTACCTCACCAGAGAAGCCTCTCTGTCACACCAAGACAGGCAGAGCTGGGGACAGGAAGGGTGTTTGTCCCCTGATTAGATGACACAGGACTGCCTGATGGAATCAGGCCATGTCATTCATTATCTTTGCTCTAGGACTGGGTAGAGAGGCCTCCAGGAAGTTCTGGATATCTTCTGCAGAATAACATGGGTCACTTCTGCAGGGAAACTCTCCACGGGTTTTGCTTCAAACTGGGTCATTCTGAGTATTTTGCAGTGGGCAAAATGTTTTTATGAGTTCTCCTCAGCTCAGACATGTCCTGAAACAACATGCTCCAATGCCTAAAATTCCTTTCATTTGATTTAGCTCTACCAGCTTTCAGTTGCACCAAATGATCTGTTCTCCACGATTGCTGTCATCACTTGTGATGCACAGCAGGACTTGTACACATTGCAATGCTGACAGTCTCACCGAAGGAGGCAGTAATGTCCGTGTTCTACTAAAGTGACAGAACGTAAAATTATCTATTTAAGTTTACATGAAGAAACCTTTGAGTTCCAGCCTGGTGGCGAACCAGCCTTGTGTTGTCTAAATATAATTTACAATTGGCCCACGCATCGTTTTGGACCCAACAAGTTTCCCATTACTTCTGCATCTTAAGCAGTCTTAGTATCTACAACATCTTCCCATGATGGGTTTTTCCCTACTCTTGTCATAGTGGTTGTGTCTATGTTACAGGACAGAGACATGTCTCAGCCATGTCCCAAGCATCCTTTAGGGTATGTCCCTAGGTTCTTCCCCTAATAAACCCTGCTGGAGGATGAACTGCAGCGCACTGTGTCTCGTTCCGTATCCACACACCAAGATGTCACTTAAAAACTCATCCAGACAAGGCCCTGTCTTGTGACACAGAGTCAAAGTGCGGCCAAGATGCACCGAGGAGGCTGGGGACTTCCATGGACCACTGCTGCCCCGTAGAGTCAATTCAGTTTCTGCTCACCCCTCCCAAGGAAAGAGGTCGGGACAGCCTGTTCTGTGGGAGAGAAACACATTTTGCAAAAATAGCATGATAATATGTGCTTATTAGCAGAGATTTTGTCCACTCTAAATATTTGGTGTGGTTTGTGTGGTGTTCTCCTTCCCTTGGCCGTTGGTGTCTGAGGATTAGGCTGACATGCTATTCTTAGCCTAATTCAACATTTACTTTGGATTTTCATTGTTTATTCAACGCATAGAGAGACACATATCTACAGCCAAGCAGTTCATGGCACTGAACCTTGCATATTCCTCTGACAAAGCCCCTGCCAACTTCTCAGCCCTCCCTTGATGGTTCAACCCAACATCATCTGCTACTCTAATGATCCAACCACCACCACCATCTTGCAGCCTTCTGAGCAGAAGTAAGACACACATGAACTGTCAAATCACATTGGCTTCACCAAATCTTGGCCTCACCCTTCAGCCAGGGCCAACCACAGTTCCCTGACTGAAAGATGGTCCTTTGCCACTCCCGCAACGTTGGTGGAGTTCCTTGTGGTCATGAATACCCTGGGCTCATCACACACTCTTGGGGAAACTCATTATATCTTGTTCACCAACATAAAACTCAATCTCCTAAGAGTTATTCAGCTAATTACCTGTCATCCTGCATTAACCCAAACACCCCATTCCTTCCCTGATGTCCTCAAAATTTTGAGATATAGGGGAAAAAGAAAAAAAAAGACCCTAGAGTTTACTTGTTCTGCAGTTGTGAAACACAGACTGGGTCTGGAGGGTGGATGAGGGATGGGTTTGGACAGCTAAATGCCAAACAAATCAAGAGCCCATTGTCATTCTCCTGGCTTTGGAGGAAATCGTAAGGAGAGAGAAGGAGTAGGGTTGGTGTAGTAGGAAGGTCTACTGTGCACCAGAGCAACTGCTGTAGGCCCAAGCAGAAAGGACAACCTCTGCCCCAAGGGTGAAGGGCTGCTCTCTGCAGGAGGGAAGAAGTCTGAAGGCAGCACATCAAGAGTGCTTCTGCAGCATTCAACCCATCTCCTCTCTTTATATTCTGTCCCATGCTGGCCATGTCAAACACAGATGCTTCCTCAGCTCCGTTCTTTTCCCACTCTCCCTTTCCTTAGCCTCCAGCAACACACAGCCCAGCCCTTCAACCTGGAGAAGAAGGCTCCAGGGAGACCTTATTGTGGCCTTTCAGTTCTCCATCCCTGGAGCCATCCCAGGCCAGGCTGGACGGGGCTCCGAGCAACCTGATCTGGGTAAAGATGTCCCTGCTCATGGCAGGGGTTGGACTGGATGAACTTTGAAGGTCCCTTCCCACCCAAATTATTCTATAATTCTACGTTCTTCAACACTTCTCCTCCAGTCTCCACATCCAACTCTCATCCAGCTTTTCTCCTCTTCTCTGAGGACCTTTGCCTCAAATCCATTCCCTTCCCTCTCTTTGCTGTAACACCCATCACTTTGACATCACAGCCTCTCTTAAACCCTCCTCCTCTCCTCGCTTCTCTTATCCTCTCTGGAACTTACTCATCTCTACTCACTCGCTCTTCTTCATTTAACAAGCAACCCTCCTTCTACTCTGCCTTTTACCATTACTTTCCCTGAAGGCTGAAGCACAGACCTTGTCTCCTGCTCTTCACTCCACAGACAGACCCTACGAGCCTGCAGTTCTTGGGAAACTGCATGGAGTCAGCTTTATCCTCCACTGCGCTCTAATTGCAGCTCCATACTTCAAATACACAAAATCTAGCTGAGACTGGCACTTTTTGTCAGGCATGGGAACAGGTTACCCAGAGAAGTGATGGAGCCGCCATCCCAGGAAGTGTTCAAAAGATGTGTAGATGAGGTTCTTAGGGACATGGTTTGGTGACAGTGTTAGGTTAACAGTTTGACTCAATAATCTTAAAGGTCTTTTCCAACTAACATAATTCTACAATTCTATGATTTCACTTGAGAGTTCATCCCTGCTCCCTCTCCACCCATCTCTATCAGAGTCCTTCTTGGTCACACTTGGGCACATTAATGACATCTCCCCCACCACACACCCAAGCCCTTGGCTCCTTTGACATCCTCAAGCATCACAATCAACTCAACCAGCCCTGTCTCACACCCCATATCCATCTCTCTGCTATTGCCATCGTGCCACCTTTATTGCCTTAATCCTGCCACCAACATGGCTTTCTTCTCAGCACATCCACCTTCCTTCCTCACTAGACTGCTCCCCTTCCAAAACTTCTTTTTCACAAGTCAGATTTAGACCCACTTCTTCACCAGACTAAATAGCAACCACCTTTGCACTGCTCCTTCTCGCTCTGTACTGCGTACCCACCTCATCCGTGCCCTTTTCAGCCTCAGCTGGAGCATTCTTGCTGACAAGTAACACAAAGCCCTTTTACATCACTCCATGTGGTGGCCAGGAGGGACTTGCTTGGGAGAAAGGCAACAAAGTCCTTCTTTATGGGATCTGCATACCCATGGCCCTCGCAGTACTGCCAAGGGAGTGATCTGAATGGAGATGCCCCTCGCTGAATTACAACGGCACTACCAACCCCAACCCACAGTGTGTAATGTAGTATAAATGTAATCGTCTGTGCAGAATGAAAGGCATGTTGCCAGGCCGCACACGGCTTGGCCCTGGACAATAAAGACATAATTATGGCTTCAGTGGGTTTGCTTTGCTTTGAGGTTTCCACCAGTGGTGAAATGTTGTTCCATCCTAACCTTAGGGAAGAAGATGATCTCATGAGTTGAAACTGCACAGGCCACACTTACCAGAGAGCCTATCGCAATGGGAGAGCTGGGTGCTCCAGTCCCCTTCCAGTGGGCTGGAGGAAGGCAGCCTGTGATACGCCTTGACCTCTGGAGAAGCCTGTTTAGTCCTGGACTTCTTTGCTATGGTGCAGACTTCTGGCTGTGTTTTTTTATTTTTCACCTGCCTGGGAGGTCACAAAAGTCAACTTCACTCTGCCCAGGAATAAAATCAGAGGTTGGCTGCAGTTTTCCAGCAGTGTCACCGTTAAGATATCTCTTCGAACTTGTGTGCTTTCCCATAACAGTGGTCCCCTGACCATGACAGGACTGCAGTCCCATCAGACGATGTCTCCGTTAAGCAGCAGGTCCATGCTCACACTGGGCAAGGCACTCAGTTCTTGTCTCTGATTGCCCAGTACGTGTTCCTTTATGTTTCTGTGCCCAGGTTTCCCTTCACCACAGAAAGAAAGAAAAACTCAGGATGCACCAGGAACCAATCTTCATCTCCCAGGTTAAACAAAAACTCTCTGCTCAAAGTCAAACCCTGATGATGAGTGTAGGATAAGGAACAGCACTGAGAAGTTTTTCCCTTTGGGGGGAGTAGGGGAATGCACACCTGTGTCCACTCAAACTCTTTCCAGCCACCACTCAGATCAACAGCCTGCTCACCACCTCATGGTCACGGTGTTTGAAAGTCACCTTGTAAACCTCATCCAGAACATACACCTCCACACTTCATAACACCGGTGCTTGTGCAGATAGTCTGTTATCCTCTAGAACTCTTCTCCTTCCCAAACATGCCCTCTCAGTTCAACCCAAGCTCTATAAAAACAATGCGTCAGGCAGGGCAAAATGTTGATTAGCAAGTTAAACAGGGCCAAAGCCTCTTCTCTGGCCCTGGAGACAGGTGGAGCATCAAGGCTTGTGATCATAGTCTTCCCCTTTACTGCAAAATGGAACAGCTTTTTCCATATTTCCTACAGGTGACAGCCCCTGACTCTTGTCCCTTGCAGTGTTTACAGGCTTTGTTAGGAGGGCACTTGCTGGCACAAACCAAACCAAAACTCATTGGGAAGATGAAACCATTCCGATGATCACTTGACAGTTTTTGAACCCATTGTCCATCCTATTTTATGATGCCTTCTTAGTGGTGCAGTGCACCTTGCAGACCAGCCAGCTGCTGGGATCTCTCTCATGGCTTTCTGTTGGCCAGCAGACACTCTTGTCTTTTGTATTTGTGGAGGTTTTCTGAGCTTGGGATTGTTTCGTAGAACAGGTTCCCTTTAATGTCATCCTATTACTTCCTCTCTGTGCCTCTTTCCATTTCAGTTCATCTTCCTTGAACATGGAGAGGAGGAAGAAAAAGGAGGAAGCCAAACTCTCTCCAGACTGAATCTCTGCAGAGCTTTGCCAACTACCTGTCTTGGCCTGGTCAGCTCTCATTATCACTTAGACGCTGCTAATTATTTATGATTAATTGCTGCTCTCTGCAGACCTACAAATGTTTCAGTGAGTCTTAAACTTTTTTCCCTGTGCCTTCTCTTAGGTTTGCAAAGGGAGAAGGTATGAACTGATGGCTTGGGGAACTGTGAATTATGCTGTTTGTCTTTACCACAGCCCAGACTACATTTCGCACTGTCCCAATATACCATGGCATTCAGCTGAGCTTGACTCCACTATATCACTGACACCTTATGCTTTTGGTCCCTGCAGCTGCTGTGACTTGCCTTTCCACATGGAAAACTACAGAAATTAGTTAGATTGTATTGCCTGATCCCTAAAGTGTTGCATGGAGCTGATGTTTTGAGTCCAGTGTCTTCTGCTGTGTAAAGATCCTGAAAAGCACGACTGTGTGACATGCTGCATGACAAAAGTCATGGTTTTGTAACCCAGTCCAGGCAACTCCAGTTTATTTCTAAGCTCTACATTTATTTTCAACTCTGCTCTAAAAGACATGCTTTGTTGTAGTAAAGCTCTTTTCTTTGTATGACATTCGAGGATTTTAAGAGACTGCAATTAAACCCAGCTTTTACCAACAGCAAACTATTTCCAACAGCACATTTATATACCCCAAACATTCCCCAGCTCCAGTCCTCTCTGGCTGCTTAAATTTACTCTGTAAACAATGTATTTGCCATGGTCAACCATTCCCAAGCTCTTCCCTTTCCACAGATTTCAATACTCAAAATAACAGCATCAAAAGCCCCAAACACAAAGTGGGCTGAACAGAACATTTTAAGACCATCAGTCTAATCAGTATATTTCCTAAATAAAATAAATAAGGTATTTTCTCGTTATTTTTTCACAAAACTAACTTCACATCTAAACTACCTGTGTTGGTGAGGAAGAAACCATGGTAACTGAACATTTTAATAGGACGTTCGTTGGCGAGAGAGAATGGGCAAGATTGCATAATCAGTGCTTGGGAGTCTACATAAACATGACATGGTTTGGAGAGCCGAAGGATTCTGCTAAAAGGGAATGCGATATAACACATCTGGCACTGGGGTGTATTTATTCCATGTAACACAAAATCAGAGGGTGTCAGGAGCTCCATACGGTTCCCGCGAAACAGCATGATGCCTGATGAGTCAGGCAGCCCTCGCCACTCCATTAGCTGCCTAAACCTGGAACCAGGCTGGGGAACAGAAAACAGCAGCTTCTCCTAAGTCCTCTCCTCTTCATTGGGCCATACTAATTTCCCAGGGCAGGGAGGAATGGCCCACTGGGCAGCCCCAGCACTCAAAATGCATTTTTTGAGGGAGTTTGATCTAAATGTGGCCAACAGACCTCAGATTTCCCACCTGTACAGGATGAACCAACAAACTCTGGGCTGCCTTAGTGCTCTGCCCTTGCTTCCTCTGAATTTCTTTCTTTCTGTTTCTCTCCCAAATTTCAGGTGTCAGCCCATATTTCTCATATTTGGCCCCTGAATAATATCTCATTGCCCACGTGGCTAAAATGCAGAATTTACCTATCACAGTAACAGTACTACTACAATTCTTCAGCAGGAGATGCCAACATGTGGAGCTCATAATGGAGGAATAGGAGGTGGATGGACTAGATGACCTTTAAAGGTCCCTTCCAACCCAAACTATTCTATGATTCTGATTTGATCCATTCACGCTGATGTTATATATCCATGTTGGTCTTCTCAGAACAACAACCTTCACAACCTGAGCTGCTGTTTTGGCTCTCAGGGTCTTTACTGTAACACTTCGGTTGGACAATTGTAACCTACTGCTGACCCAGAAAAAGTAGAGAGAAGAGCAAAATGAAATCAGGTTTATATGAGTCAACAGATACCTCCAGAATTATAAGTGGAACTGATAAAGGGGAGATGATCGTAGAATCATAGAATAGTTTAGTTGGAAGGGACCTTCCAAGCTCATCCAATGCCACCCCTGCCATGAGCAGGGACATCTTCACCAGCTCAGGTTGCTCAGAGCCCCGTCCAGCCTGGCCTGGGATGTCTCCAGGGATGGTTGATCACACCAAGAAGATGAACTACAGCACATCCCTGACCTTGACACAAGAATCATGCCTGTTCTTGTTCCAGGATATCTTTCACATTCTCAACCACCCTTAAACCCGCTTGTGACTCCCCTACAGCTCTCCCTGTGCTCGAGGAACCGTCAGAAACGAGCCGGCGAGCTCGTAGCCAAGCATTGCATGTTTGGGGAGTGAGCAAACCCTGCTAAGTGGAATCTGGCTGTGCTGTTTGTGTTGCTAAAGAGCAGCACATGGGCACAGATTTGCTCGGCTTTGCCAGTTGGTGAGGAAAGGCTGGAACCCAGCTGCATTTCGAAACATGAGACGTAAACAATGATTTGCCAATGAGAGTAAGAGTTACTGCCTCTTAGCAGAGGCCATAAACAGTCTTGCACATTATATCTGGAACCATAGGGCCATTAGCCTTGCTATCGATACCCCAATAATGTGAACTGGGGAGAAATTGCTGCCAGACTGCTATCTTCCATGGCTGCCCTTGTACACCTTTTTCTTGTAAAGGCCGTGCTTCTCTTCCTTGCCATCAGCAGAAATTGCCCTTTTTTCTGCTTTCTCTGGTGCCTGTGGTTGGCTTCTCCAACGCAGTTAAAAACTCATTGCAAGGTCTTATTAGATATAAACTGAAACTGAACCAAGCGGAGGCACCCAATGTCTGTCAGTGGAAGATCTATGCTATATTGGAGGGGAGGGGGCTGAACACTTCCACAGCACAGCAGATTTTAAGACAAATTCTAGTCTTGCAAAGATGTCCAGGTACCTCCTGGCATTCCTGCAGCAATCAGACTTAAATCCCCACACCGCAGCCTTATTTATTCTTGCACTTGGATGTACAGGGCAGATGGGCTTCCCAAAACTCATTGATCTTTCCATGAGGGTGACAACATGGGAGGGGATTATACAACCAGACATTTCTGCTTCATTTCATTACTTATCTTTTGCATCCGGTCGCACATTTCGGGGCAGAACGGGGAGCAAAGAGGCAAGAGCTGCTGATGGGGAGATGTTTGGATGATGGGAGACCAGCAGCATGATGCACCTCAAGGGATCCTGCTGTCCATCTCCCACTCCCTCTTCAGCAGGTTCTCTATCAGAAATGATGCATTTCCAAGCCTGGCGGAATGCACACAAAAGCAAGGGCTGAAGATGCTTTTAGGAGACAGAGGAGCAAAGACCAAACTTCTAATAAAGAAGCTCAGTGCAGAAAGACACACAGCAGTAAATCCCAGAGCTCCGAGCAGTTCTGAAAGGGGTGGGTAAATCTCACGCAGATTTTCCTCTGAGGAAGTCTCTCTCTTCTTCAAAAAGGTTTGCTTTTAATTATTTACAGCAGGGCTTCAGTTAAAGAAGAAAGAAAAGTAAACAACAAACCTGAAATGGCTGAGGATTATCACCCAAGAAGAGGGAGACCTGCACAAGTGTTTCACATCACTGCAAGCTCTAAGGCTCTTTTACCTAGCTTAGAGGGCAAAACAGATTACAGAGGAAAGCCACCTAATTCCTATGAGAGTAGCAGCACTTACTCTTTGCTGAAATCCCATGGGCTTTGGTTGGCTCAGTCCCCTGGTAGCTCCTTCAAAGTCGTGTTTGACAACAAAACATTTATGTTGCATCAACTCTGAAACTACAGGTTCTGCATTTTCTTGGAATTTGTAACTCAAAATTAAGCTAACACAAGTGTTGCACTCACAACTGGTACTCCAGGGAGATATGAGCTGCATCTGCATGGGATGAAAAGAGTGTCCTTGAAGGCTGTTTGCATGATGAAGATACTTTCTGTCTATATTACCTGGTCTATCCTATAGATCTGTCTTGAAACAGCCGTGTCAATCCCAGGAAGATCTCGGGATCCTGGTGGAAGGTGCAGAGAAGGCTGACAGTGAGGACCACCTGCGAAGTTGATCCTTCACATCTAGGCCATTGTATGTCCTTGTCACAGGATCATGCAGATGCTGACTGCCTGTGTAGCTCATAGGAAAAATAGACAAATTTACAGAGGAAAATTTAACCAAGAACTGCTAAATGCACAAAGGCCACTTTCAGCTCAGGAAGTGTCAAGACAACATGGGGGATCCTGGGGACATGGGGGGTTCTTCCTTGGAATCGCATCCAGTCTGTTAAATGTCTTTATCAATGATGTTAATGATATTAAGGGTCTCTTCCAACCAAAACGTTTCTATGATTTTATGATCTCTAGTTCTGTTTAACATCTTTAATACCTTAATATTTCCACCAATGATCTGGATGATGTGAGTGACTGCACCCTTAATAATTTTGCAGATGACACCAAAGTGGGTGGGAGTGTTGATCTGCTGGAGGGTAGGAAAGCTTTACAGAGGGATCTGGACTGGCTGGATCATTGGAATGAGGCCAGTTGTATGAGGCTCAACAGCCCAAGTGCCGGGTCCTGCACTTGGGTCACAACAACCCCAGGCAGCACTGCAGGCTCAGGGAAGAGTGGCTGGAAAGTGCCTGGCAGAGAGGGATCTGGGCGTGCTGATTGACAGCGACTTAATGTGAGCCAACATGTGCCATAGAAGGCCACCAGCATCCTGGTTGTACCAGCATTGGTGTGGCCAGCAGGCCCAGGGCAGTGACCGTCCCTGTGCTGGGACCTGGGGAGGCCAAACCTCGAATCCTGTGGGCAGTTTTGGGCCCCTCACGCCAAGAAAGGCCTTGAGGTGCTGAAGCGAGTTGAGAGAAGGGAATGGAGCTGGTGAGGGGCTGGAGCACAAGTGTGATGGGAGCGGCTGAGGGACCTGGGGGTTCAGCTGGAGAACAGGAGCTGAGGGGAGACCTTCTGATCTCTGAACTGCCCGAAAGGAGCTTGGAGCCAGGGGGGTCGGGCTCTGCTCCCCAGGAACAAGCGCCAGGAGCAGAGGAAACGGCCTCAAGTTGTGCCAGGGGAGGTTGAGGTTGGATGTGGGGAACAATTTCTTCCCCAAAGGGCTGTGGGGCATTGGAACAGGCTGCCCAGGGCAGTGCTGGAGTCACCATCCCTGGAGGGTTGGACAGACGGACATGAGGTTCTCAGGGGTGAGCAGTGGACTTGGCAGTGTGAGGTTAATGGTTGGACTTGATGATCTTGAGGGTCTTTTCCAATCTAAATGATTCCATGATTCTATGAAGCAGCAGGCTTAGCTCTTCTGCCTTCCCATATGATCCTGCTTTTGGCCATGGTCAGACACAAGGCATGGAGTTAGACAGATGTTCTGTCTGACCCAGCACAGCCCCTCGTACGCTCCTGCATTACATAGTCCTGCCCCTGTCCAAATGGCTCAGGTGGGACAAATGAAAGTACAGATCTGCCTGGGCTTTGCTACTACAGAAGTCTTCAGAGATTATAATATAGATAACGAACAGCAGGTCAGAGAGAGGGCTTGGGACTGCGTTTAGCCAGTAGCACAAACACAGCCCCTGGGATTATGGTACTGAGAGGCCTCAGAGACAAAAGACAATTGCAAACAATCAGTCTTAGGCTGCTGGTCAGGAAGCAGCTCATTTGTCAGCTCAGTGAACGCAGGAGCAGGCACGATGCAGAGCACTCTTTGCCCAACGGATATTTTGCTTTTAGTAGCGGCTGGGCCACAGGGAAGAGTAAAGCAAGAGGCTGGTTTGCAAAATGTTGGAGTTTTCCTTCAAAATCCACGTGCAAAGAGAGCTCGGTTCATTTGGAGGGTTATCTCTGTGCCTGCAGCACAAGGCGCCCTGTGTCCACTCTCCTGCCCCAACCCACCTCCGCTTGCCCAGCTGCTGTCCTAGAATCATAGAGTAGTTTGGATGGGAATGGACCTTCAAAGCTCATCCAGTCCAACACTTGCAATGAGCATGGACATCTTCCCCCAGATCAGGTGTCTCTCAGCGGAGCTATGGTTCTGACTTCGGGAAGTGGTTTTTGGTCTATAAATCAGGAGGAGAAGCCTTGAAAAGGGAGGAGAAGGAGGGAGAAGGAGAAGGAGAAGGAGGGGAAGGGGAAGGGGAAGGGGAAGGGGAAGGGGAAGGGGAAGGGGAAGGGGAAGGGGAAGGGGAAGGGGAAGGGGGAGAGGGAAAAGGAAAACTACAAAAACCACCCATGTATCTGATGTATCTGAAAATTGCATTTTCAGATCTCCACTTCTTGAAGCGAGGATGACTCAAGCAGCCCTCGGTCACCAACCTGATCCCACCTTCCACATGCAAAACCTTGCCAGCTTTTTTGGTCATAGCATCACACTGGGCACTGGGACTTAACAGCTCAAACCCCAAACCCCTTCAGCCCCTGCTTCCCAGGCAGCAATCCTCACCATACAAGCATGGCTTACCTGATATCTTCCTCGATGTCCAACATCACAGCTGGTGGTGTGGAAACTCACGTTTTTCAGCCATAACCTTGTATTTCAGTGGCTTTCCTGAGATCTCTGAAGCAAATCTTCCGCACAACTTCACCTACTGCTTTGTAGGACACCAAACTCTTCATTGAAAAAGCTTGTTTCACTCACTTCATAGCATGCACCTTCTTAGGCTGGCACAGGAACCTCTTGGGAATAGTAGGACCACTACACAAATGTTATGGAAGTCCAAAATGCCTCATGGTCATTATATATTTCTTCTGATTCTTTCCTTCTGGAGTAGAAGTAAAAGAGAGAGAACAAGATAGATAGAGATATGCTCTTCAAATGGAAAAAAAATGATGAATTAAGGGTTGGTTAATAGTGAAAAAAAAATCAAATTAATGAAACAAAATAAACAAAAAAACCAACCCAAAACAATGACAACAAAACACCAAAACCTACCATAAATGGCAATTGCTTCTTTTATACCCGAGCTCAGATTATCTACTGCGCATACAGAGCATGTGTTCACATTTCCTTCCCCTTCAATGTGTTTTCTCTTTTCTTATCCTTTAGTAAATGTACCTCCTGCTCAGCAAGGGCTAAGAAAAGGGTTTTCATTCCCAAAAACATGCAGCCAGAAAGAGATTTTCCCAAAGCCACAGCTATTCACAGAGAAGCCCGAAGTCTCCCGCTCACAACAGGCTTCTATTGCCAAACCCTGGGAGATGTTGCCCATTTTTCATGAAACCCACCCCAACCCTTGGGCTGAGATCATTTTGGTACCCCAGAAGAGTGAAAGGATTCCACAAGGAATGAAGGTCAGGGAAAATCCATTAATTTATTTCTCTGTCTGAAGTATTCAAACCTCTGTGGCAGCCGGGGCCGTGGAACCTCACACAAAAGGGAGAACTTCAGCTTCCACTTGCTGGAATTTTTAATCATTTGTTCACGGTAAAAAAAAAAAAAAAAAGAAAATAAATTAAGAAATGTTCTTTTCTTGTAAGTGTTCAACCTGAATGATTACAGCTCTGGTGTACATGCAAGTCTGTCCTGAGCAGAGGCCATGGAAGCATCCTGCCCTTCGTCAGGGCAACGAAAATGATGAAGGGAGCAGAGCATCTCCCGTGTGAGGAAAGGCTGAGGGAGCTGGGGCTCTGGAGCTGGAGAAGAGGACACTGAGGGGGGACTCATTCATGGGGATCAATATGGAAAGGGGGAGTGTCAGGAGGATGGAGCCAGGCTCTTCTGGGTGACAACCAGTGACAGGACAAGGGGCAATGGGTTCAAACTGGAACACAGGAGGTTCCACTTAAATATGAGAAGAAACTTGTTGGGGGTGAGGGTGGCAGAGCCTGGCCCAGGCTGCCCAGGGAGGTTGTGGAGTCTCCTTCTCTGCAGACATTCAAACCCGCCTGGACACCTTCCTGTGGAACCTCAGCTGGGTGTTCCTGCTCCATGGGGGGATTGCACTGGATGAGCTTTCCAGGTCCCTTCAACCCCTGACCTTCTGGGATTCTGGGATTCTGTGGATTTTCTTCCATTGTTTTTTGATACCTGGGAGCAGCAACAGTGGTGGGGGAGTACAACCCTAAGGACTGCTCTCTCTGTAGCATGGATGCTGCAGAAAACTCTCTGTTCTCCACCTCCTGTTGACAGCAGGTGCCCAGGAGAGCGCTAACACCCCGCCGACAATGGCACAAATTCATCAGCGGTCTGTTAATTAACTGACAACCAGCCAAATTCATTCCCTTATCTCACAGCGTACAAATGAGGCTGGTGGAGCAATTCTGCCTGGGAGTGGGTTTTGTTAATGCGACACGAAGAAACCAGCCCCGGAAGGAAAGCATCCAAGGAAATAGAAAATATAAATTCTTAGTGGTGCCTGCATCCTTTCCACCTGAGGTGACAGAACACACCTCGGTTTGTGTCTGGAAGATTTTATAGTACAAGAGACCAGAGATATAGGAAAGTTCCTCTGTCCTGGGGACCCTCACAAAGATGTCATCGTGGAGAAAATGCCAATTAAAGAAAACTCAGCTCTCTGAGAAATTTAGCAAGTCTTCCCTAACTTTCATGTCACCTTTAGCAAGGGGGCTCTGACCCTATAAACTGGTTCATTCCCCAGCGAACATTTTACCAGCATTTGACACACACGCACAATATTTTCTTTCTGGGGCTACAGAGCCTTTTGGGGAAGTTTATGTGGGACCTTTGTTTAAGTCTAGAATAGCAGTAGAAAGATCGAGGCACCATGTGGCTACAAACATTGAAATTCCGTGGGGATGCAGAAAAAACATAAAACTACAGTGCACATTTTAGAGGCATTATGTTTCTTTGAAGTGGGCGTCAATAAAACCTACAGGGTTTTTAATCCCTTCATTCGGAAAATAGGCTGGATGAAGAATCTGAACAACTGGATGATGCAATTAATTCTCCTAACCATTAAAATGGGAATTGGTTCATGTGAAAAAACGCCAGTGTTAGAGAGAAGGCTCTGTTTTGATAAGAACAGTAGCACTGGATGGGCTAAGCTATGAATTTCTCCAGCAGTACCAGACTCTGGTTTAGGGTCCAGGCAGGGCTTTTCCAGCACAGGTGTGATCTGTTGAAGAGGATGCATTCTGGCAGAAAGACATCTCTGAGCATGTCACAGCTGGGGAAGAGTCAGCCAGAGGACAGATGGCTGAGAAGTGTTAACACTGCACAAGCTTTTAGAGGAGAGGAACTGCAAGATCATCCCAACTCACAAAATAGACAGAAATCCCAGAATGTCAGGGGTTGGAAGGGACCTGGAAAGCTCATCCAGTGCAATCCCCCCATGGAGCAGGAACGCCCAGCTGAGGTTCCACAGGAAGGTGTCCAGGCGGGTTTGAATGTCTGCAGAGAAGGAGACTCCACAACCTCCCTGGGCAGCCTGGGCCAGGCTCTGACACCCTCACCAGAAGAAGTTTCTTCTCAAATTTAAGTGGAACCTCTTGTGTTCCAGTTTGTACCCATTGCCCCTTGTCCTATCATTAGTTACCGCCGAGAAGAGCCTGGCTCCATCCTCCTGACACTCACCCTTTAGATATCTGTAAACATTAATGAGGTCCCCCCTCAGTGTCCTCTTCTCCAGCTCCAGAGCCCCAGCTCCCTCAGCCTTTCCTCCCACGGGAGATGCTCCACTCCCTTCAGCATCTTGGTGGCTGCGCTGGACTCTCTCCAGCAGTTCCCTGTCCTTCTGGAACTGAGGGGCCACAACTGGACACAATATTCCAGGTGTGGTCTCCCCAGGGCAGAGCAGAGGGGCAGGAGAACCTCTCTGACCTACTGACCACCCCCTTCTAACCCACCCCAGGTACCATTGGCCTTCCTGGCCACAAGGGCCCAGTGCTGGCTCATGCTCACCCTGCTGTCCAAGGACCCCCAGGTCCCTTTCCCCTACACTGCTCTCTAATAGGTCATTCTCCAACTTATACTGGAACCTGGGGTTGTTCCTGCCCAGATGCAAGAACCTGGAGATGACTCACTTTTTTTTTCCTCCGGCCATGAAAGACAGATACCCAAAAGGGAAACCCTGTAAAAACCACTCTGAAGAACTCATCAAAGCTTAAATCTGGGTAGCAGTTTCCACAGACAGAACCACAGCAGCAGACTCCACAGGAAAGACAACGAGATATCTCCCTAGGAGTGGCAGGGAAGAGAGATTACAGATATTTCCTCTGTTTGTTACTCAAACAATATAAAAAGAGTTGGTTTCACTCCCAGCAGCCATGCACAAGTGCCCTCTATTTGTGTGTGGTGTGCACCCCGCTGTCCTCTGGTCGCCGGTTGTCCCTTGGGGACAACACTGAGCAGGGATGAAGATGACTTAGTGGCTGCACGGTGACTTATGGCCATTGCTGATTCAGCAGGGAGGGACACAGAGCCCTCCGGTGATAACAGCTGCCCTGCAGGCACCAGCACTCGTGGGCTCAGCATCCTACAGCAAACCTGCCTACATCTATCAGACCTGGAGGAGCTGTAAATATAATAAAGCCCGCTCAAGGGAGGCGGGAAAACTCACCTCCTACAGAGAAAAACTCTCCAGCTGGCATCCCAGCTTCTCACAGAACTTCCAGCCAAGCAAAACACATCTGTGCTGCTTCCTCCTACCTTTTCTTTCACACAGTCTGTGATCTTAAAACCCTCTGACCCTTGCTGCCCACATGCCCTGCACATGGCAGGTAGAAGCTGTCACAGGTTGGAGTAGATCAAAAATCCCTGATATAATTTTGGTTAGAAAACCTTGGCTTGTCCAAAAATAATAAGCTAGGAAAGCAGGGTGTGAAGCAGAAAGGTTGTCAGGCTGTGGGAGCATTTCTGAGCCTTGCTAAAGGTCCACCCTCCTTGGCTTTAGCAGGGTCAGCTGCGATAAGACAAGGGATGATGGTTTTAAACTAAAGGAGGGAGATTCAGGCTGGACTTGAGGAAGAAATTGTTGGCCCTGAGGGTGGTGAGAGCCTGGCCCAGGTTGGGCAGAGAGGTGGTGGATGAACCATCCCTGGAGACATCCCAGGCCAGGCTGGACGGGGCTCTGAGCAACCTGAGCTGGTGAAGATGTCCCTGCTCATGGCAGGGGGGGCACTGGGGGAGCTGGGAAGGTCCCTTCCAATCCAAGCCACTCTGTAATTCTATTCTGTGTTTCTCCCAACTCAATCCAGAGCCACCTCTGATGGCTGGAGCAGTCCCTGGACACCAAGGTTCAAGCTCCATCTCCAGAGCAGAAGTCCAGGTCCACCTCAGCAAGCACACATCTAAGTTGCTGTCTCAACACAGTCTCTACACTATTACCCTGTTTTACACATTTTCCACAGCTCTGTTCCTATAAGAATGGTGTCCTGCTTGTCACCTTAGTGACTGCATGCAAGGTTTGGAGATACACTGACATACCTAACTCAGGAATACCCCTCGAGTGCTAATTCATTTGCTTGCCCTGAGGGAATGATGCTGCTTTGTACACAAATTGTGCTTGATTTAATCCCTATGTCTAAACTTGAACTGGGATTTCTTTTTTAACAGTAGGGATTGCCCCTTTTGAGTGTTTAGAAGCTCACGTTCCATAGCAGGAACTGCAGTTGCTACAACCGAGTGATTAAACATAGATGAAGATTTGGACCAAGTCACATCTGGCTTGTTTCTCTGTCTGTAAAATGGGCAGAAAATGGCAGAAAATTGTCTTATCCATCTCCTGGGGGTCTGCAGAGGATCTGCATGTACTCCACTGCAAACAGAGTTTTCGTCTTGGCTGCAGGTTTATTAGGACTGCAGCTGCTCAAGAAAATGTAGGTTTGGCAAGATGTAGATTTTCTCTTGGAAATCAATCAGTTTGCCAGAGAAAAATAATAAAAGAGAAAAGAATTGCACCTAATGGTCTGTTTGGGAAAATGACTGGGTGCTAGCTTCATCTAGGATTTCTCCTGCCTGCCTGCTCGTCTGGCTCCATATTTTTCTGCTTTTATTTTAGCCTACGATCAGCTTTCCACAATACTGAAAGCAGCTACTAATGAAACATCTTATCTGCTTGTCTGAGGTGTGTCTTGCTGCTGGAAAGGAATTGTTTGACATTTTGAATTAGATGGTAAAAGAAGCTGCTTCACTCAGTGCTAATTAGAGTAGCAGCTGGTTTGCAGTTTGGGTGGTGTTTTTTCTTTTCCTTTATTTTCTTTATTTTTTTTAATATAACACTAAGAGTAAATTAAAAAGAGAGGCTGACCCTGTTATAGAAGCTCAACATGCAGAATGTTTTTGAAATAGCCAAGAAAGAAGATTCTGAACTTTTATTTCGGGGTTCCTATTTTCCTAAGAGTTGGTAATTCTGAATCACTGTTTTCCAGACAATTGGGCTTTCCAGCAAACAGGAATTTCTGAGTTTTGCCTGGTGGTAATTGTAATGCATAGGCACTGCTATTAATTTTCATGTTCTCCAGGGATCCCACAGATTACAATGGGGTTTAATGTGTCCATGGAGATCCATGAAGAACAAGAGTTATGATCACAGTGCTTCTTGTTACACCAGCAAAAATAATTAGCCCTATGAAAATAGTCCTGGGGTGTGTATATTGGATCCCCAATCAATGCCAGCTGGAATCAGTCTATTGCCTTCAAGCATGAAGAACACACATAGTCCTTCTAAAGAGGGCAAAACCCCTGGAGAAACTAAGGAACATCCATGGGTCCCTACAAAACTTGCATGACCCATGAGGAGAAAACAAGACCCTGTGATGAGCTGAACCTTATGCCTGTATGAACAGTAAAAACACCCCTTTGCTTGGCTTATTGGCCGAGAGTTCTCTGTCCCATGTCTCCTGGATGCTGGTGGGACCATCATGAGAACGTTACTTTGGACACATTGCAGTCCTGCACCTCAGGCCCACGGTGTCAGTAGCATGTATTCTGTCCTTGGTCACCAAACCAGAAGAGCAGGTCTCTGGTTTTGGACCAAACAACAGCCCCCAAACTGCTGAGCAGAATCAGCCATGGCCTTTGCTCTTCTCCTTCAACCATACACAGCACCAGCAAAACACTCACCACTAAGAATTTATTCTGTTTCGTTGCTCCATTCCCTAAGAGGATTTGGCTGAGATGATGTTTACATTGAACAACCCATACTACAGACATTGCCTTATTGCTGTACAACAGAGACAAGACACTTTATTACCCACCTACTCCAGATGGAAGTGAATTTTTGAGCCAAAACAACCAGTCTGTTTGCCGTGGTGTATCACCCACGCAGACAAAGCCCGCTTGTCTTCTCCCTTCCTACACCTCTCCAATAGATGGCATCCAAGGTCCCTTCTTTGTTAATTTTGGACCATCAGGCCATGAAGGAAACTGTAAGTCAACACCACAGTCCAAGCACAGCCCACACCTGCCATGTTGATGGCCAAGCTCCTCCAAGCACGGCCCACACCTGCCGTGTTGATGGCCAAGCTCCTGGGGAAGGTGAATCCCTCTTCTTAACTCTTGGAGAAGGACTGGCTACTTGTCTCAGAGCTTTCTTCTGCTTGGCAGTTGTGCCAGGGACTGGAAGATGCCGATTTTCTTCGCAAAGTCATCTCTGAGCCCAGTCAAGGCCTAAAATCCAGGCTTGCTGGTTTTCAAGCACAGTCTTGCATGAAAATATTGTTTATTTTCTCCCTCCCTTTGAATCTGCATGGATAGATCATTTGTTCTTCCCACACACTCCATCCTTGCAGAGCAGGGACGAGTGAAAATAAACAACAGCAGCACATTTCTGGGAGTTCGTCTCTTCTAACAGCCTACCCTGTCTGCTCTGACTCAAATACGACCCATAGCAGATGAAAAGGAGACAAGAACCAGGGCAAAACCAGAAGGCACAACACAGTAAATATTGCTAGTGCGATCTGGGACCTGGTGACATCGAGTGGCCTCTTCTGCTGACAGATCTGCTGCCGGTGGCAGTATGGGCAATTTTGTTTTGCAGACTGTCACAGCCCAACACCATGTTTGGAAACCTGCCGTGGGGTCTACATGGACCCCATGGACTCTCTCCCTTTGTCTGGCAAACAGACCTCAAGGACTCAGAGGTTTGGTCCATAGTTTTCCCCAAAATTCACATTTAGAATCATAGAATCATTTAGGTTGGAAAAGCCCCTCAAGATCATTAAGTCCAACCATTCCCCCACCCCTGGCACTGCCCCATGTCCCTGAGAACCTCATCTCCGTCTGTCCAACCCTCCAGGGATGGTGACTCCAGCACTGCCCTGGGCAGCCTGTTCCAATGCCCCACAGCCCTTTGGGGAAGAAATTGTTACCCAGATCCAACCTCAGCCTCCCCTGGCACAACTGGAGGCCGTTTCCTCTCATCCTGGTACTTGTTTCTTGGGAAAATAGACCAACACCCTCCATGCTATAACCTCCTTTCAGGCAGTTGTGGAGAGTAATAAGGTCTCCTTTTTTTGGGAATCTGGAAATTTTCCCACCGCTGAGAAGGAACCCAGAACATCTCAAGTCTTTTGGGATATGGTGTAATCCTGAAGTCTTTCATGGTGCACCAGTTCCTGGCTGGGACCTGCAACCGGAGTTGGACAGTCATTCTCCCTGGCAGACCTACATGCGACCTCAGCATGTCCCTATGTGCCAGCTGAGCCACGAGGACTTTTCACATCACCAAGCAAACAACCACAGCCCAAAACAACCCCCTTGCTGCGTGTATTACCAGATCGTCAGGAAATCCTATGGGCCATGGTGTTCCCTGTATGGTAAGACATGCTATAAGGCAGCAAAGCATGAAAATGCACCAGGGAGCGCTTTCTGTGATCCTTGGCTGTGCTTCCACACGACTCCAGGCACCTCTAAGCAAAAAAAGTCACTTACATTGCTCCTTCACTTTGTTTGCAGCAGCCTAACAGCTTCAGCATGATGATACTGGGCCAGCTCAGGGATGTCAGTTAAATTCTTGCCCAAGCTTCAAAGATTTTAGTGTTGAATTGATGCCAGGAGGTGGGCTTCAAGAGAGGACGCCTCTTTGCAGTGTTTCTAGGAGCTCATCAAACACATCGTTGTTGTTGTGAGATGCCGGCGCCGCGAGTTCAGAAAGCAGAATGTGCCCAGTCTCTGTGGGACATTTAGTGCTTTTGATTTAAAAAAAAAACAAAAAAGGAGTTGACTCATTTCTGGTTCAAGTATTCACCTGAAAGAAAAAGCAAAACAATATAAAACAAAGAAAAGCAAACTATGATGGAAGGGAACTGTCAGAAGCCCTGTGTTCTTCCTCAGCCTGCAAAAAATAACTATTCATTAGGAAAAAGCACTTGAAAAAGGTCGTCAAAGACAGTGATGCATAAGATGAGGCAACTCAGTGACAGACCTGATATATTATTCCCCGTGTTGCTCCTTAGAATGTACCTTTGTGCCACAGCAGCTCCCTGCTGCAGATGGGTGAGCTCTACCAAGCAGGAGCTCCCATCGAGGGCTCTTTCCACAGCACCACCAATCTGTTCCCTGTGCTGCAGCAGTGGGGAAAGGTCCCACCTGAGATCAAGATCCCAGATGAGAAAGCAGGAATCCCACTTCTCCATTTCTTTTTTTTCCCCCCCAACCTTCTCATCTCTTATTTTCATGAATACTGTAAAAACAAACAAAACCAGTTAAAAAACCCCAACACTTTAAAATACAGTGTTAGAGAGACCTCCAAATCAGAAAACATGCTGAAGCAACTCATTTACCTTTTTTTTTTCCCTTTGTTTTTTAAATTTCATGCTCTCAAAGGCCACTCTAGAAAACAAACCCATCCCCAGCTTGGATTGCTGTAAAATTCTTAGACGTGAGCAGCATCACTATCCTCAACCCAGCAGGTGTTACACAAATAGAATAATAAGGTGGCCCTGATGCACAAAAAGTGCACATTTTGGCCAATGGTTTTTCAATCAAGTGGATGGATGGATCACCAGTGTCCAGCAGCTGTCCCTTGTGGAAAATCGTAGATTCCAAGTAGATCAAGGGGTTTTAGCTGCAAGAACAACACGGTGTTAGTTTCTGAGGAGCTGGGGTGAACTCATTCACACAGAATCACAGAATCCCAGAGTGTCAGGGGTTGGAAGGGACCTGGAAAGCTCATCCAGTGCAATCCCCCCATGGAGCAGGAACACCCAGCTGAGGTTCCACAGGAAGGTGTCCAGGCGGGTTTGAATGTCTGCAGAGAAGGAGACTCCACAACCTCCCTGGGCAGCCTGGGCCGGGCTCTGGCACCCTCACCATGAAGAAATTTCTTCTCAAATTTAAGTGGAACCTCCTGTGTTCCAGTTTGAACCCATTGCCCCTTGTCCTGTCACTGGTTGTCACCAAGAAGAGCCTGGCTCCATCCTCCTGACACTGCCCCTTTCCATATTGATCCCCAGGAATGAGTCCCCCCTCAGTCTCCTCTTCTCCAGCTCCAGAGCCCCAGCTCCCTCAGCCTTTCCTCACATGGGAGATGCTCCACTCCCTTCAGCATCTTGGTGGCTGCGCTGGACTCTCTCCAGCAGTTCCCTGCCCTTCTGGAACTGAGGGGCCACAGCTGGACACAATATTCTAGATTCATGCTGTATGCTTGGACTGGAATTGGTGCTCCCTCCTGAAAGGCATGGTGTCCTTCAAACACAGCTCACCATGGGCTGAAAAGCCAACCTAGACCTACGTTAGGTGAAGGTGCTTGTCTGGAAGGTTTTAAAATATTGCTTTTGCTTTATTTCCATGTAATTCATCCCCTCTTTCCAGGGAAATAAACTGGAGGAGCGGTTTGCTGCCAATATCTGAAGACTGAGCAATTCTCTCTTGTCTCTTAAATTCTGGATTCCTGCCGAGTGCTTTATGAAATAAAAAATAATAAAAGCAAACCCAAAAACCAGCTCCTGGCTTTCGAGCCAAGAGACTCCCTGAGTCTGGAAGGCTTCACAAGTAAAACAAAAGATCACAATGAAAACTACTTTCTCAATCACACTCTGCGTGAGAAGGCTGCGGAACTGCTGCCACAATCCGTACGCCACGGTCGGGAGCCCACGGCCAGCACCGGGTCAGATCCCACTCCTGCAAATCCCAAGTTGCTCATGGTTCTGCAGAACTGAAGCAAACAGCATGAGACAAGCCCCAGTTCAGAGTTTGACACTTGTCCGTCTGAAATTTCCCCTTGCTCTGCAGTATTAGTAATGTCACAAGATGGGTATGGCCTGGAGGCTGCATCCAACCCAACGGGGCGGTTTTATCTGCTCTCCACCACGCCATGTAACCAAGGTGGGGACAGAACAGCTGGGTTTACCTTGGTTGGATCTGCAAACGCCCACCTACAGCTACAACTGGATATAGAAACTGTCCCTTTATGCCATACGTGGATAATTAAGATCGAATCAGTAGCAGCTTTAGTTGGTGTGGGCAGGTTTTCTCACTTTTCTGGAGCCTGTATCCCTCCCACCTGGCAATTTGAAGCATCCACACAGCCCACCAGCTCATCAAGGCCCTTGTCTCTGCACAGGGTTACTGCCACAGCCCCTCCTCTGGGCTCATCTGATGAAAATTTGCCTTCATTGCATATGCAACATACCTTTCTGCAAGGGTATCTTTAGCTCCTTGCATTGGCCAGGTCGACTGCTTCTGTATCTTGATTTTCTTTGCACTGTTTCTCTCTCTGGAAGGAGGAAATAAGTGATTTGCTTTTGTTATACAAGGTGTCTATGCCCCTCTTGTCTCACATTTGATCCCAACCCCATCTCCAGGCTCACCTGGTTCATCCTCTCCTAGCTGCTGAATCCCCAAGCGAGTGATCTAGTGCTATCTTACCTGTCTGTCTTCACACTGAGAAAAGCTCCCAAATACAAAACACAGCAACGCCTCATCCCTTTGCTTCAAACCTTCCCTGCAACACCTGCAAAAACCCTGTTAGATGGTCAATAAAGCTGCTCAGCCATGATGACTCATATGGGCTCATCACTTTTGGTGACTCCCTTGGTCTGTCTGGTGTGGGTTTTTTTCCAATATTTCAATTACAAAAGCTTTTATTTACCCTTCAGATGTCATCTAGAGGAAGAGTCCCACAGCAAGGACAGCGACAACTTGCTGACCAATGTTCAACCTCATCTTCTTTGTCTCACTGATGAGCTGAATCTCTTTCTGTAGCCAGTGGAAGGGACATGGCCAGCACCCAGGTGAGATATCACTGATTTCCTGGACTAAAGAACCAGGGTTCCATTGATGGTGAGCTCCACCATGGCCAGACTGCTGTCCATAAGCCTGCCTAGAGGCTTGAACTCATACCTTGCATCCAAAACTACCTTAGCCAGAGGGGTGTAATTCCTTCCAGAGTCTTTTGCAGTGTTTCAGTTGATCTCTGGACTGGGTGGAGACCAGCACAGGGTCACTAATTTCAAAACAGACCTGTTAATGGCCACACACAACTGGAAACACCATTGAGTTATGGCATCTCCTGCTCTCTCCTCAAAGACCCACAGCCTTCCTTTGCCAGCCTCCCACCACCAAAATCTACTCACTTGGAATATTTCATCTTTAAATCATCTTCTGTAAGTTTGGAAGGTGTCATTGTGAGGACCCAACTGACATGTTGTGCTCCCCCATAGCTGGGTCTGGTGTTCACTGGTGTCCACTGGTGTCCCAGGTAAAGGGACCGAGCCTGGCAGGGTAAGATCTGGGGGGGACTTTAAATGAAATGTTGCTCCCCTTTTCCAAAGTAATCTTCTTCTTCTTTATTTATTTTTCCCTTCCCACTTTCAGCCAAAAACTAGGAAAAATTCTTCCAAAAAATACATTTCCATTCAGCTGGCAAATACTTTTCCTCCCTTATTATTTCCTGTCTGTTTGATGGAGAAGATTTTCAACATTTGGAGACAGAGTTAAGATGAGTGAGCAGAAACAAGGGATATGATGCCACTTAGTGGAACACAGTTAGATAATAATAAAGAATGATACTCCAGCATCGGTGCTTCAAATTTTTTGGTTACCTCTATGAGACAGTGTTCTTAATCCTGATATGCACTGGGGACTTCCCAGGGTACTAAGCTAAGGACAAGGGCTGCCAAGTAGCCTGTGCTCTGCAAAGCCAAGATAAAATATTCCCCCTCCAATTCTGAAGATGGAGCCTGATGGCACGGGGAATTTTGCAGAAGAGTGGGAAAATCAAGGATGCAACAAGGTCGATGCAGATGGTGCAGAGGAGCTGTGAATTGCTCCGTGAGGATCTCACAAGAGGGCAAGACCTTGTGCTCCCCAAGCAGTGCTAATGAGAAGAAGGGGAGAGAAAAAATGCCACCAGCTTGCTGGATAACTCTGCTCTTGACACAAGCCAGCTGGGCAGAGCCACGGCTGCCCTGCCAAAGCTTGGCTGCTGATAAGGGAAAGCCTCTTGTCTCTCCCCTACCCCTCCTGTAAATATGATCTAGCCTGGACGCTCTGCACAAGTGCCAGGTCTGCAGAGGCTTTGGTTGGCAGCAGCAATGTTAGCGTGCTCGCCGTCGCTTTGCAGTATTTTTAGCTCTCCTGACATTAGCAAGGTGCAAAAAAGAAAAAAGCAAAGCCAGATGATCCTGATTTGGCCCATGTATAAAAGGGATGGGGGGATGCTGGGAGCTGCCTGCCTTTTGCGAACGTCGGAGAGCCACAGCTGTGTCGCGAGCAGGGTGAGTAGGAACATCCCCCAATTTCAAGGGCTTTGGTAGTTCTGCCGTTAACACGAGATGCTCCGGGTCTCTCCAGGGACACCCGCCACCGCACAGACTCACTGGAGAGCATTTCCCAGGGTTTTGTCATCCCTCTGCTCTTATTCCCTCAGGTCCGTCTACTCCCTGTCTGTACCACATGGGGTGGCCAGGGTCCAGCATGGCTTTACTTTGGTGGCCTCTTTGTGGTCCTCCCTCAGTCTCCTTACCACCTCCACCTCCCTCACCCAACAGCTCTTTTGCCAACTCATCATTCCCCATGTAATTTCCCTTCTTCATCCCCTGCAAGGCTCTTTACCATGGGGGAGATGCTGCAGAGATGTCAGATGGTATCTCTCTCTGCATGATCATCAGAGAGTCACTATCCCTGGAGAGGTTTAAAAGATGCATAGATGAGGTTCTTATGGACATAGATGAGTGCCAATGTTAGGTTAATGGCTGGGCTCGATGATCTTGAGGGTCTCTTCCAACTGAAATAATTCTATGATTCCATGATCTCGTGGAGGTTTCCCATTTGACCCATTACAGCTTATAGAGGCAAAGCAACTCCTCTATTCCCAACACTGAAACTGCACAGACCTGCCGGCGATAACGTTGCCAGGCATACCTTAAAATTGCATTTATCTACTGGGAGCGTGGTCAGGGCAGAGCAAAATGCCTGCTCAAACAGGAGTCAAGAGCCCGCTGATAGCACAACCATCCCTGGGAAGGCACGGGGTGCTTCTCCTGTTCAGACTGCAGCAGGAGAAAAATCTTCTGGGGTTTCATACATTAACGTGCTATAATCTCCAGGGCACTACGGGACATGGGGAAGGGGCTGAGCACCCTGTGGGTGCAAGCAGGGGTTGCACTAAGATCAATGTTCTAAGGACCTGTCCTCTCCAACCACAGATGCAATTTTTGGGGGAAAGTAAGAAAGCAGCAGTCCTCCGTTATCCTCTTCTCCAAGTGATTTAGGGGCTTCTGAGCTAGGGGTTGTGTATGAAGCATCATGTTTAATGCATCGGGAGAGGAAACTATTCAGGCTAAAATCTAAGTGGTGCTTTTGCCTAATTTTCTTTTAAAGCCGCAAAGGTAGAAGCGATATGGAATAGAAATCAAACATTCGGTTTGAACTCAAGAAAAAGTGCTCAGATTAAAAAAAATGAAACCAGGCAAGTGAGGATTTTTATATTTTAGTCACTTAGAGATAAATTATTTTTTCCACTATTTCTAAGACCTAATCACCAGGGGACACCTTCCACCCCATTCCCAGGCTACTCACCTCCCAAATGCAATAGAGAAAAAACAGCTGTGGAAAACCTGGGCTTAGATCCCTCAATCCTTCTGAAATAGGGTACGTTTGGCTGGAGTAAGGCCAGCTGAAACACATGGAGAAAGGCTGGGGTTCCTGGCATCTGCTGGGATTTATTTATTTTTAAGTTACCATGCCCTGGTTCACGTCAGGTAACGACTGTGAAGGATTCAGAAGTGGCCTCTTGTTGCTCACTTAGCAAGTGGCAGGAAAAATCCCTGTGTGCCTGTGACAGCGGGTGTCTGTGCCTGGGGATGGGAGAGGAGCCCAGCAGCGACTGTATCTCACACGCACAAGGACAACTTGAATGTGTGTTCATCTCTTTGTGCTCAGGAGTAAATAGAGAACATACAGCCTCAGTGGGACGTGCAAAAAACCCCATGGCAGCAGGGTGGTTTGGGCTCTGGTTTGGTTGTCCCATAAAGAAAAACATCCCACGAGCTCAGGGCGCATCTTGGGGGCATCTTCCATTGGGGCATCCTCTGATTATTTGAGCATCCAGCACTAGATTAACTCATTGGTGCTGTTTGCATGCTCTCAGTGTTCATACATGAAGAAAAAACAATGGCAAGTCTGGAGTGGTCATGATCACTTATCCCTTCTGGATGAGGCTGTCCTACCTCTGCAAGCCTCAATCCCAAGCTGGGAGGGAAAAAATAGGGTAGCAGAGAGAGGGAGGAGTGACCTTTTCTCTCTTTCCTAGAAGACCGAGGCCAGTGCTCCAGTGCTGCTGCTGAAAACCCAGCCTGCTCCGCATGGGAGAGGCTGGAGGGATATGGAGAGTGACATTTCTGGGCTACGTTAAGTGGCTCTCAGCAGGATCTGCTATTTGCCTTGCACAAACAGTCATTTCATGATTAAAAACAACAACAGCAAATAGAAGCTAAACCGAGATAAAACTAGTGAGCGCGGTGCAGACATTGAGGGCGTGCAAAAGTTGGGTCTACCCACCGCTTTGACCCTCAAAGCCTCATCAATCCTGGATTAGCACCTTTCCTTCCACTTTTTCATGTATTTTCTTCTGAGGTTCTCTCACTCAACAGACCTACATTGCAAGTGTAAAGCAAGGATAGAAAAAAAATGTCATTTTTTTTCAACAGAACCTGAGTGGTAGAAGTGAATTTGAGCAAAAAAACCCACACACTAGGTATAAGGTGGGAGTCCTCCTAAAGGAAATGTTTTCTGGCAGATGTACCTCTCTGGAGCAAAAAAACATTAAATATACTAAGACTGGATACTTTTAATATTCAGCTGGACAGGGTGCTGGGCCAAGAAAGGGTAGAAGAGATGATTCTTGTAGTTATTTCCAACATTCTATTCTATTCTATTCTATTCTATTCTATTCTATTCTATTCTATTCTATTCTATTCTATTCTATTCTATTCTATTCTATTCTCCTTGATACCTAGCTCTCAGGACGAGGAGAAATGCTAGGTGGTTAGCCCTAGTTTCATGCAGGGAAACTGAGGTGGCCACTCATTCCCTGTGCCCACTTGCAGACCCTTCCAACACACACAAATGTTTCTTTGCAAAAGGAATAAGCCTGAGTTTTCCATTCCCTTCCAGTGCAGAGATGGAACTGCTGATAACCCACCACTGAATCTCCAACACACCAGAAAAAGCCCACCAACCTGTATTTGCACTTGGAAACAGGCCAAAGGCTTCTCTCTGGCATTGGCATCCCTCCTTACTTCTGGAATTAGGATAAGAAACAGTACTTTTGGCTAAACACACCTGAACAAATCCTGATTTGCTGTAATTAACCATACAGATAAGAAGGCTCTGAAGTAATCAGTGCAGAGTACATTTTTCTTTTGAAAAAAAATAATCTATCTTTCCATCTGTGGTTTCTTCACCCCCTTGTCCACTGCACGAATGAAGACCACCTATGACAGAGACAAGTCCTCCAAATCTCAGACTATCAAAGCAAATGAGACAATTCCCTCCCATCGCCCCAAGAATGCCAACCACCATGAAAAACAAACCACTCAAAGCGTATCAAAAGCTCACCCCAGGAACCACAGAGAAAACGCAATGCAGTCCCGAGCAGAAAATGTCTTGCCTGGCTGCAGGGGAGCCCAGATGTCAGATGTTTGTAATGGCAACTTTCCCCTGGGACATGTTTCTGAAGAAACTGGCTACAAGACCTCAGAGAAACTCTCTCACCAGGTCATCAACGTGAACAGGAACAAGGAGGGGGGGCTAAAGAAAGTCCCAACTACACAAAAAGTCAGGGATGAGCCCAAGGATTCCCCCTCCAAGGCTGTTTTCACATTTTGGGCCAACAAAGTTAACAACAGCAGCAAAACGACTACCTTCCAAAAGCCAGTGCAGAAGTCATCCACGACAGCGAGAAGCTCATTTCCAACCCTCCTTCCCAATGAAGAGTTAAGCAGCTTGAAAGAAGAGAAGCAGGTTGAAAAATCCCAGAGAAAGACCAGGAGACATCTCTTCTCTGACTCGAAGGTTTTCAGCCACGTAGATGCCCACGTCCTACACGTGAGCCAGCAGGTAGGTCCTAGTGCCCTTCAGTAGGAACAGATGGTGCTGTCAGCAGATGGTACCAACAGCAGATCCACATCCCAACATTCAACTTCTCACCATATGCTCTGCTGACAGCAGTGACAAGGTATTGCCTTGCGGCAAAATCAGAGGATTTGCTTGTGAATTTGTCCTAACCATGGCCAAAGATCACTGTGCAACCTCTGAGGATCTGCTGCCCACCCAGGACCCACTGCTGCCCGCTTCCATCCATCACGGGTGTGTAGCTGCAATATCCAGCATTTGCTGCAGCTCACCGTGCAAAACTGGTAAGAAGGGTTGGTTTCATCATGGGACAGGATGTTTTCGGGGTCTCAAACAAGATCACAGTGGGGTAGAGGGATCCTGGAAACCCTTCTAGGAAGGGTGCAAGGGGGAGAAAAAGGGACTCAGATCACAGGATGCCCCAAGGCAGCACGGTCTGTGTTTAGTTATCCTGCGTACATGCTACCTGCATAAAAAACACACGGAGGCAAATAACCACACTGTCTGGCCATATTATACATTCAGTACTTAAAAGGGGGCGATAAGAAAGATGAGGACAGACTTTTCAGCAGGGCCTGTTGTGATAGGACAAGGGGTGATGGTTTTAAACCAAAGCAGGGAGATTCAGGCTGGACATGAGGAAGAAATTGTTGCCCTGAGGGTGGTGAGAGCCTGGCCCAGGTTGGGCAGAGAGGTGGTGGATGAACCATCCCTGGAGACATCCCAGGCCAGGCTGGACGGGGCTCTGAGCAACCTGAGCTGGTGAAGATGTCCCTGCTCATGGCAGGGGGGGCACTGGGGGAGCTGGGAAGGTCCCTTCCAACACAAAATATTAAATTATTCTATATCCATCAACATCTTTATATCCATGCCAGCCCAAGTCCTGCTTTTTCTCAAGCAGGAGGCATCGGTTTTATCCTCTTTTCAGGCTGTCTGACATTATACAATGCTCAGAAGCCCAGAAGAGAAGCACTGAATTTTGTAAATCCTTCCCGTTACCTGAACCACACGCTGTCGGTTCAGTTTCTCCCCCAGGCTCAGCACAATTTGCCTAAGCAGCGAACACTGGACCAATGCAGCGCTTCCAGCTTACACGTCAACTTGTTAGTGAGAGTGAAGAGGCAGAAGGAATAATTGTGCTCTCCATTATTGTGGAAACCTGTAATTTGTACCTAGCCTGAGGCTAGTCTCCCTTGGGAAGAAGGGTGCTTGAGGATGTCAGAGTCTACCTAGTCTATTAAAAAGAGATGAGAGAGGGAGAAAGCTGGAAGATAGGAAAAATAAGGTAATAAACAACCAAAAATACCTCCGAGGCAATGGAGGAACATGAAAACAACTTGTTTCCATGCTTATTCAAAGTGTTACCTGCACTAAAACCAGGTGCACTTCATCTTTTCCTCCTACCCATGAATTATTGGTGCCAAGAGCAGCAGTGGAGCAGTTTACTGACCCCCTGTGAGTAGGGTATTGCACCTCCGGTGATGGATTCTGCTTGGCCAGTGGTGCTGTGGGGACACAGACAGGATTGTCCCCTCTCCCCATGCACCAAGCCCTGGTGACAGTCCCCGGGACAAGGTGGTCGATGGGAGAGCCCCAGGTAGTGCAGGGACAAACCCAAACCTGTTTACTGGCCATTTAGGAGCAGCCTTGACAGGACAGTTTCCTGGGTGTTTTTGGAGAAAACAACTCCATCCATCACCCCCAAACACTCCAGCAGAACCAACAGCTGCCACAACACAAGATGGTCCAACCCATTTCTCCAGGGTCCTTAGGAGGACCAGGATTACTTCAGAACATCGCAACTATCAATCCAAGACCAACTTTTTACCATCCCTGACTTGAACAAAGAATAGCACCGACTTAGGCTGAATTTGCACCAAGATGTGCCAGCAGGGAAGCAGGCAGCTAGATATTTAATGGCTATTATCTTTTTTCCATGGGAGTAATTCACACTACTTTTTTGTCTCGTGGCTGCACGCTCGTAACAACTTCATGACAGAAAAGCAAGAGGCCAGCGGGAGCACCATCATTTTGAAATAGGTGCTTTCCTGGCTGCATTGTCATTTTTAAACCCGCATCCCAAGGAAAATCTTCAGCCGTTGCAAATGTAACATTTTCCACAAGCAAAAAGAAAGAAATCTCCATCTGTGTGAAAATATCTTACAGATGGTTGGGGCAGGAAAGTCATTGAAGAATGAAAGAGTAAGGATGGGAGTTTGGAGAAATGAGCTGGGCTGAATTTAACTCGGTGAAAGAAAAGCCTGCTCCTAAAAATGCTTGTGCTGTCACAAAGGAGGGAAGAGCCCAGAAATGTGACTGCGTGAATGGGAGGAAAGGGGCAGAAAGGCTTTCTTTGGGGTCAGGGACAGATTAAAAAGTTAGTGAAGCTTTAGTGGTGGGTCAAAAAACTTATTTCTACCTATTTTTGGGGCATGGGTTTTGAGTGTTCTGGAACCTCATGAAAAAAGTCTGAGCCACAAGTCTGGTCCTCTTCTGCATAAACACATGGAGATGTTAATCAACCCACTGTCTCTAGTGAAGTGTTGCAGAGTAACACCACTGGAGACACCCACCTCTAGGACAAGACCTTCTGGGCCAGAGGACACGTTGAACTGGACAGAGAGGACACCAGAGCAATGACACTGTGTGTCCCAACCAGCTGCTCCAAAGGAATGGGAAACGTCACCTTCATTTCCTCCAGCTTGCAACTCCAGCCCTCAGGCTTTTACAAAACCACGCCTAGGAAAATGGGGAAAACACCCTGTTCTACCACAAACAGCATTTTTGCATTTTAAATTCTGTGGGGGGGAAAACAAAAATGCAGCTTTGGGGTTTTTGTGGTGTACATTTCCTCTCCAGCAAGCCCGCCATGTGAAGCAGTCACACAGCGGTGACTCCCAGATTCCCTTTAACTCACCCATCCTCTCCATTGCAGCTGAAGCCTGGGCACGCCGGGTTGTCCATCCAGGCCATCGTCCCCCTGATCACGGCCAAATCCCAGAGCAAACTGGAGACAGTGAGGGCAATATGGTTCTGGCTCTGTCACAACATTGGTAAGTCTGGTCCCGCTGTTTTGCAGAGGCGTGAAAAGCCCTTTCTTTATATGCCATCTCCTGGGTGTTGACTCTCCATGCTCTGCAGATTAAAGACTCCATACTACTCGTATTGCAGTCATAAAATCATAGAATAGAATCATTCTGGTTGAAAAAGACCCTCAAGATCTTCAAGTCCAACCTTCAACCCACCCCTGGCACTGCCCTATGTCCTGAGAACCTCATGTCCGTCTGTCCAACCCTCCAGGGATGGTGACTCCAGCACTGCCCTGGGCAGCCTGTTCCAATGCCCCACAGCCCTTTGGGGAAGAAATTGTTCCTAATATCGGATCTAAACCTTGAAATGTATCCTTTGACTTCATGAAAGTGCCTGCAGTAGGAACTGGTTGCCAAAATGGGGCCCTCCATCCTGGAGATGACACCTGCTTCAGGCCAAACCTACACCAGCACCCAGGTGGCCAGACCCCAAGGGACACTGGTGCAGCCCACCCACCTCCAGTACATCAGTTTCAACACATCTGAGGCTATTTCCTTGATAATGCAAATTTGATGAGGCTGAGCCATGCCTGGCAGGAGTCATCTGGGGACACAGGAATCTCAGCACAATGCAGCTGCTTTACCCTACTGCATCCATGTGTGTGAGACAATATGATTGTCCCTGTACCTCGCTTGGATGGCACAAGGGCTGTTTACATGCACTGGGAACCCAACACCCCCAAGGCTTTGGCAATTCTTTGCCCATACGCAGAGCTGTCAGACTCTACAATAATGATGGGTAGAAGAGCTGTCATGGCTTCCAGGGTGGGTAGACAGAGAAAGAGGGTTGGGCAGGAGAAGGAATGGGATCAGTTTGGAAATAATAAGCCCTTACATTGGCCTGAAATTGTGTAGTATTCTCCCTTTCCTAGAATATGATGTGGATGGCTTCTTGGGGCTGTCTCAGAAGATCCACATGCCGGAGCAGGTCCTGCAAACGGGGAGGGCTGTGTGTTCCGGTTATGCCCATCTATGCCAGGAAATGTGCAGGTAAAACTCACCTTGGGCTTTCTCCTCCTGATCTGTCAAAGATCTGAGGTGGGGACATCCATCTGGCACGGGGCTTGCTACACAATCAGCATCATTTACCCACCATGTCCCCAGGCACAACAGCTGTATCCCTTCTCTTCTACTTGGATGGAGGAGTAGATATGGCTTTGACAGATCAACCAGAACCAGTGAGGGATGAGGGTTGGGAGTAGCTGTGGGGGGGAGCAGGGGTGCAGATAAAAGCCAAATTTGGCCAGCAGCTTGCATGAGAAGCTTTAAGGAGAAGGAAGTTCTACATACCACGCAGGTTGGGTTGCTCCCAAGCACAAAGGCTGGTCTGCGGTTATCTATCTCCTCTGTTGGCTGTCCCTGGACAGGGAGGCGGGTTTGAGCTGCGTGGAGGTCCCGGGGTTTGGCCGGAGCCCAGGCTCCCGGGGAGGCCGGTGGTGCCAGCAGCAGAAGAGCAGCCACATGTGGAATGCGGTGGAGCTGGAAGGGCAGTGGTGCCTCCTGGATGCTTGCTGGGGTGCAGGGACCGTGGATGCAGAGAGCAGGTTGTTCATGCCCAGGTGAGACACAACTTCCCCTGCCACCACTGGAAACATGGTTCCCAACACAAATGGACAATACACACTGGAACAGTCATCCCAACCATTCCCATATACTCCTTGAAGTCTGTTTTCACCAGACCTTGAGCCACTATTTTCAGGTGCACCCCCAGAAGCTGCTTGCAGAAGGTCCAGAGAACTCTTCTGCTCATCCTCAACTATGATGGGTGCTCGGGGACCTCATCCAAACGTGGGCCACCTACGTGCAAACATTTGCATTAAGTGCCTTATTCCCTGAGCTGGGGCAGTAACTTTTCAGATAACTTCCCCTTGCAGCTTATTTTTAATGTGCAATGAGTGTCACTTATGAAGTAACAACTCCTCATTTTCAGAGCAACTTTGCTCTTATGTGGTTCCATATGTAATCACTTGAGATTCCTCAGCCCATGCTAAGCAAAAAATGACTCTCATGAAAGTTATTTGTACAATTTAATTTCCATTAACTGCATTATGGGATGGCATTTTTATTTTTTTTTCTCTAATAATGCATAATGAAATAATTGTGGAATTTCTAATAGGTAATTATCTTGCTGAGAACAGTTTAAAACATCAGTGAGTGTGGGTTGTTTTTAGCTGAGCGTGGGGAAGAGAGGCGAACGAGACCGAAAGCAACAGGCAGAGATAATAGCTGCTCAGTGTCCTCAAAACCTTCAGGTCAACAGATGAAACAGGGCTTCACAGGGTGACCCCAACACAAGGTTGAGTGTGTACCTGTAGGTTGACTCACACAGTAAACACCTAACCAGGGGTGACGTTTAGAAAGTCAGGTTAGGCACATTCGGATCGGAACCAAGATACATTTTGTTTCTTAAACCATCCATAAATTCTTGGAAGAGCTTTAAACCAAGATCAGATGGCATACTGAAATAAATCCTCAAGTAATACAGGCCTCGGTAGAGGAACCACTCAGTAAAATTATCTTCTCTACAGCCTATAAGGTCATCTCAGGTGGTTGCTGGAAGAGGTCTGTAACAGGGCTGGGAGCTGCAGATACAGCTTTGGGCATCTCCACAGGAAAAAATAGAGAGAAAATGAGGCCAGCAGAAAATGAATTTCAAATGAGAGCTCAGTCCTCCCTTACTGAAGCTCGGATGGTGTGGAGGAAGGTCCCTTCTCTTACAGCGGTGCATCACGACCACTCGGGATGCTGAGGGGTCTCTTGCTCCTTCCATGGTGTCTTCTCCTCTTACCTTGCAGGCATGATGACTTTTTCTTCCTTACCGACCCTGAGCACTTCATCGAGACCCACTGGCCAGAGGACCCCCAATGGCAGCTCCTGCAGGCCCCCGTCTCACGGGAAGACTTCGAGCAGAGAGTTTTTAAAACGTCAGAGTTTTTCAGGCTTCAGCTCTCCCTCCTTTCTCCAAACACTTCCCTCCTCAAAACAGGTAAATGCGAAGTGAAGGCTAAATTCTAGTCATATAAAAGCTCACATTCTTTTGAGAAACAAGATTGGGTTGAGGAAAATATTTCTCCTCCACAAACGGTCCATCTGTCTAATTTTATGTACACGGTTAGCGTCTAATAGAGCAGAGTCACATATTTAAGCAATTTCTGAAATGACAGCCATTGTGTGATAATGTGATTGGTAAACTGGGAATTAGGATTCATAACTTATGGTTAATGGAGCCAAATCACTTAAGCTCTTTTGTGCCTGACTTCTCCCATCCAAATCCACCAACAGTAGCAAAATAGCTTTGACGTACCTGAGACACAATCCTCATTGTGTTCTTAAGCTTGGGAGGGAGACTCCCAGATAAAACATGGCTTGAAATGTTCATTTTCAAAAAATGGAACATGAAGGGAGGGGGGTGGAGTTGATTTTCCTTGATTGTAGTTTTATAATGATTTTTCGGGTTGGATACAATACGATCCTCTTTTTACCTGGATACACTTTGTACATCTGTTCCCCTGGGTGGTCCCAAGAGTATATAGATATATTATTATATATTATTTTATCAAGACAGCAAGCTAGGAAATAAAGCAATCTCAGATTGAGGGGTGTTGTCAGGCTTACAGAAAATGAATGTATGGCAGATGTCACCCAGTAAAGCTTTTGATCAAGAGCGGTTGTTACTTACTCAGAAATCAAACTCCTCCAGTATTCCAGGATGCTGGGGCTTTGCCGAGGTGGGTTCTCATGCACCTTTTGAGCAGCAAGTAGCCTGTGCAAATCAAATTAAATTGGGAACAGCTGAGAGGCTGGTGCTGCATTTTATTCTGCCTTTGTGCATCTCCATCACAGCACCTCAGAGCATTTGCCACCCAAGGTCACACAGCACCTACGTGGCAAATGAAGGAATGGAGACTTGGAGAAACCCCTTTCAGGTCCAGGCCACCAGGGAGGCTCCAAGTCATAAAGCCAAAAAGCGCAATGTTTGCGGTCTGAGCAGAAAAAGAGGAGATCAATGGTCCAACCAGTCCCTTCATCTGTGTGCCAAAGCGATAAATTGCAAAACATTGACTCCTACCCAATATCATTAGTGGTGGTACAAAAGCCCAAAGGGAAAAATGAGGAAAAAAATCAGTAGTTCATTATTCTCACCCCTCCTTCCCCCATTTTTTTGATAGCCAAGAGACACAGAGATAGAGCCCAGAAGCAGCTCATGCTATTAGATCCTCACTGGCCATTAGCTGCCGTGAGCCAAAACAGACCTGGGGAGATGTTGGGGAACCAATTGGTCCTTTGCACCCCCTGGGCTGGAGGAACACCCGTCCCTCAACCACAAAACTCACTGTGTGACCTGGGCTATAGGCACAGTTCTCTTTTTTCCTCCAAAGCTGAGATGGAAGGAGATTTTTTCATTAGAAAATGAAAGAAAAAAAAGCTAACTTCCCACCCTTGAGAATTTGTCATCTTGTGGAGGGAAAGAACTGTTTTCTTGGACCCAATCTGAAGAGTTGAACCACTTCAATTAGCCTCCACAGCCAGCCCCATATCAGAAGTGTGCTTAAAACACCAAATTGCAAACCCAGATTGTGAACCAAACCAGATGTCTGGTTTTGTTGATGCAAAATTATGGTTATGTTGATCTAGGTTGATGGAAGTAAGCCATTGTTTTACAGGGTACACTTAAGCATCTAAGGCAAACTCAGTGCAAAAATACTCAAGATATATGGTGCAAAATCTGCCTGTTTTCCTGCTTTGGTTACTGTGGATCTGTTCGTGCTCTATTATATTTAAGCAGCTCCCATCTGCTTAGAAGCTTTCAGCCAAGATTCCTCCTACAAATCACTCTCTGATGGGAGCTGAAGGTGGGATACCTTGAAAAGGGATCTGATTTTTAGGAAATACGTGGTGCTCACCCTCTAAAAACGCAGCCCTTTTAATTGCTAACTTGGCCCAGGCATTAGGGTTGGTAACCACAGTGATGAAGGGCATTCAGTCCTATGGAAATAGGACTTTATATGATTATTTTTTGTTGTTTTATAGAATAGCAGTCATTGGTGGCCTGTTGTAGACACAATAGCAAGGGTGGGAGAGGGAAAGGGAAGCATTTTAAACAAGGCTTTGGGAAATTGGAAACATACTTGAGCGGTGGGTTTTTTCCCCCAAACAATTAACACAACATACATTGACCTCCTGTAGCACTGAGCGTGCTGACATGGGAACACATCCCCAGCCTCACCTGGCATCCCCAAAAACCAGCAATCTCTAATGCATGGCTTGAATTATCGCAATAAAACTAACAAATGTTTGTTTTAAACGTAGCCGTTAATTATCTCCTTGGGTCTCCCTTCCCGAAGCCAAATGCATCGCTGGCTTCCCTATCTCATCATCGCTGGCTCCGCTGCATACAATGTTCTGTTCTTTTCTTTCTTCCTAAAGATCTTAATACGACGCAGCCAGCCAGGCCAGCAGCTTCGGAAACTAGCATAGAGCGAATTTAATAACAAGCAAACCTGCAGTTAATAAAGTCTGTCATCAGTAATGTCTCCACTGAACGCTTGCCAGGAGAGAATTGTTTGCACTTACTGTGTGAGCCAAGTCACAGCTTTAACAGGCAAGGCACAAATAAAACCCAGCCTTCCCATTCTTTTCACATCTCTGTTTCGACCTACCAACAAAAACTGTGGGGCAAACAATGAAAAAATCCTAATTCAAACAGGGGGGGAAGAAAAGAAACTAATTCCCCCCATTATTCATTAGATTATGAAATGGATTTCATAATCTAATAATTAGCAAGGGACAATTTTTTCAGCATGAATCTGGAGTCTTTTGTTGTTTCGCGTTAGCACCCGAAACAAATGGACATTGTGCACAGCGCGGGTGCCGATACCAGCCGTGGGCTCCCATGGTGCCATTGCCTCCCCTCTTTCCAGCAAAAACGTGGTGAGGATGGGACGATGCAGAGCAGCCGCGCTCTGGACGTGGGACGAGCCACCCTTGGATACTCGGGGACCCTGGGTAATGAAGAGCAGGCTTAATTTGCACAGACCTTGAGGGTGGTTGGTTTAAGCACACATCTCATGACATCTATCTGCCAGCGTCAGGCTCTGTGAAGCACCCTGAGATCCTTCAAGGGCACCCTGAGATCCTTCAAGATCCTCAAAGTCTTGCTCCCTGTGGCCATTTTTCTCATGCTTTCATCTTTGCCTGGAGAAAAACAGGTATATTACTAAAATACCATTGAACCAGGGTTTTCTGATCAGGCTGCCCCAGTACCTGTGGCCTCATGTGGGACGATGCAGCTCACCATGTGTTGAGAGCAGCCTGCTGTCTGCTGGTTAGATGGTCTTGTCTTCTTCAGGGCCAAGACGTGAGGGATTGCGAAACCTTGCCCTGTCTCCATTGCAAAATCAACCAACCATCCCCTTCTGCCCAGGAGCAGATGGAAACCCTTTGGGACGGCTTGCTGCGCCGAGACGTGCTCTGTCTTATCGCTACATGGGTTTGCAAGCAGCAAGATGTGGCACATGGAGGGTGGGGGTGAAAGCAAGGCCACCGTGACTCTTCTCCTCCATGGTGACCACCCCAGGAGGTGCTTTGTTCACCTAGAGGTGTGAAGGTGGGTTCAGCTTGGCTTTAAAGCCACCTGCTGCAGCCTGCTTGGGGGAACAAGTTGGTTTGCTGCTGGGGAGATGCTGAGTGGTGTATGGTAGCCCTGAGAAGGCCCACCAAGGAGTAAAAGTCATTGGGAAAGAGCCTCAGCACTTATCCACCAACCATGGTACCATCACGAGATACCCATATCAATGTACCTTTGGACCTCCTGCTCTCCCCAACTCCCCAGTCAGTGCACAGTCCAAGCCAGAAACTTGTGGATTTTTCACGATTTGGTGAAGCCAAAATTTAGAAAAGAGATTTTAATAAAAATAATGGGAAGAACTCAATTAGTTCCTAAAACGTGGCAGTGATGTGGGATCTCCTAACAGCCAGGCTGGGATATTTTGATCCTCCCAGCTGCTTTGCTGGTTTGACACACCTGCAGCTCAGAGAAACGACTCCAGCTCTAGGAGCCATGTAACAATTACCCCCATGTGTGACCATTAGCTTAGTCTTGTGTGTCTCATGGCCCAAAGGATAACTATTTGTACCTGTCCCCTTCAACTCTAGATCTAGTGGTATCCTTTCTCTTCCAGCAAGGGAAGAAGAATGGTAGAAGGTGAAGAAGGGTCTTGCTAAGCTCCTTCAGCAGGTAGAGGCAAAAAGAGAAGGAGAATCACGATGATCTGGGTCAACACTGCAAAAATGCATGTGTGACACTGATGATGAAAGGGTTCTAAAAGGTGTTTTGTTCACCCTTCTGCAGCCCATGGGGAGGTATCAGTGATGCTGGGGACCACCCATCCAACAGAGTTCACCTACCAGCTTTCCAGACTCCAGGGTACCACAACTGGAGAGGATGTAGGAGCACTTCATGGGATGATGATTGTGTCTGAGAACAACGTGACCATCAAGGTGACTCCACCAACCGAGGGCTTGTTCGACCTCATGATCTTCGCACGCCATGCCGACTCTCAGGACCCTTACAACTGGGTGTGCTCCTACCAGATCCAATGTCTGGAACCACACAATGGAGAGAAACTGCCTGAAAACCCATTTCATTTCTGGGGCCTTCACCAAAAGGTGAGAGATTTTGGTATCAAGGAGAGCAGCCACAAAGAGGAGATGCTTGTTGCTCCACAGGGAACTTTGCTCTTGACTTTCCAGACATCCCAACCCTTGCTTGCCACGTATGAGTTGGTTAATAAAGATTTAGATGCTGTTCTGAGCAAGAAATGCCTGGCTGCTCAAGCTGAGGAGGAGAAGCTGAGTTGCCACGTGCTCTGTCCTTTCCAAGGTTACTACCGGCTGTCTGTGTTTGTGAAGGATTTAGGAGCCAACACCTTCAGGAATGTGGCCAATTTCCTCATTCGTTGTTTGAAGCCCGTCAACCAGAACGAACTCTTCCCCTCGGGGCTGAGCATCCACTGCGGGAGCGGGATCAGCTCCAGCAGCCATGGCCTCTCCAACCCCAGCCACGCTTCCCCCATCATCACCACCAAGGTGGGAAAGTGCAACATCACCTTCCACACACCCACTGATGTTGAGGTGATGGCCAACCTGAGTAAGGACAAAGTCATCAACGCCAAGTTCCCCTTGGAGAGGTACATCCTGGTCACCCACCTGAGGACCAAAGTCAGCGTGTGCGTTGTGCTCCCTGAGTCAGGCGTCTACAAAGTGGCGCTTTTTGGGAGATGCAAAGACCAGCAGGACTTTGTCCATATTTGCGACTATGTTATACGCTGCTTCTCCAACCCCAGCTGGCCTCCCTTCCCCAGGGTGTACAGCCTGTGGGGAAGAGGCTGCGTGTTGCTAGAGCCACGCACAGGGGTGCTCCAAGAGCAGAGCTGGGTCCGGTTCAGGGTCAAGGTGCCCAAAGCCTGCCAGGTTGTTGTCCTCGGGCAGGAGAAGACAGTGCTGCAGCAAACCCCGAACACGGTCTGGGAAGGGGATGTGTTCACCGGGGCTGAAGGGATGCAAGTCAAGCTGGCGGCCAAGTTCAGCCAGCTCTGCTCCTCCTTGGAGGTCATCCTGGCGTTTGAGGTGGAGGGTGGTTCGCCTGCCACCATGGGGTGTTCAGGTTAAACCACAGAGAAGTGCAGGGAAGGACTAAAAAAAGCCAGGGAAGGAAGCAAATGCTCTAAAACTGAAGGATATTGAGGAGACACGGAGAAAACTCCCATAACTTTACGGTATGTCTGGGTGTTACCCACAGAGCTTTTCTTCCCGCAGGATATCCAGATACTTGCTGGGGCCTCCTATCCACTTGGAGATGTTGCCACCGTTTAAATCAGCACCAACATATGGAAGGCTCCTAATACTTTGCTTCTGTCGGAGGAAACCATTGTTCAGCTTCTCTACAGGAAGGATGTCTCCCTGCTTATTACCAGCTTGAATAATTGTTTGGAATGTTTTGTTTGACATTTATTCAAGAACTTGGAAACCCACATAGTTTCTTTCTCTTGAGAGGATAACAACAACAACAAAATCCACAACCAAACTGGAGCCAACAGCTTCAGATCGTAGCAAGATATTTAAAATGTAAATGTATAGTACAGCAAGACAGACCTCCTTATAGAGGCCATGCTTGGGCAGAGGAAAGAGGAAAGGAAATAAAGATATGCTGTATTTTATCATCTATGTCTTTAAAATATCTTCCGGGACTTCATTATCAAGGATGACATGCAGTTATATACTTATGAGTATTGAGATCTTGAAATGTAGAGAGGGAACTGCCAAGGAAGCATCTCTGTAGCCAAAGCATCTCACTGCTGAGCAAAAAGCACAGGCAGTTCTGCTCTTAAAACTCTGACACATGCTGCAAGGAACCACAAACATCAAATTACTGAAAGCAAAGTCGATGTTCGTACTTAGGTGGGCTCAAAGGCACACAGTGGAAACACTTCCCCATGCCTGCACGTGACCGGTGCTTGAAAGGGGGATTCTGTTCACAACAATGAAAAGAACAAGAACGGTGGATTATTTTTTGATGCTCTGCAAAAGATAGTAGGGAAATATGGCCTGCTTTCTTTCAAGCTGCCAATTTAAATTTGACTCGCAGCAAAAATTCAAGTAGATTTGAACTCTTTTTGGGATTGGAAATCAGTTAATGCAGCTAACATATAAAAGTCCACATTTCACACCAGACTTGCCGGAACCATGCTGATGTGCTGGAAGATTCCCCTGAAGAACAAAGTACCAGGGGTACCTTGCACTAAGGGAAGCACTTGCAGTGGCAAACGTCAGCTTGACTCTTGTGTGTGGTGCTAGAAACAATTTAAGAAGTACAGATCCCCAGATCTTTCTCTTCCAACCCATGTGCTGGCAACTCCATAGTGGGCCATACACTTGGATGGATGAAGGAAAGAGAAGTACAAGGTGACTCAGCTCCCTTGTGTGTCTTTCAGAAGAACCATAGACAAATAAATCTGTTCCCTGTGAGGTTGAGCAGATACTGAAGTCCAGCCTGAAAAGTCAGAGCCCATAACGGTGTTGTCCTCCAGACTGTCCCCATCATCCGAGCACCTTCCATGACCAAGGGTCTTCTGACCACACTGTGCTCCCTGAGCAATGAGGATGTTGCTGTGCAGCTCTCCAGACCTCCTCGGTGCTTCCCAACCCGTGCGTTGTCCACAGACAGCACCCGCAAAGAAATTTCATCTGCAGACCCAGCAGGCTCCCAGAGACTATTTTTGTAAGTTTTTTTCATGGAAGGATTTCAGCTTTCTGAACAAAAATGACTGACAAGTGAAACGACTCTCAGTTCCCACTGCCATATTCCTCTTCACATTTTTTTCCCTTCCAGTCAGTTTTGCTGTTAACTTTTCTCAGCTGTGCCCCTCTGACCCTCTTGAGCCACTCTACATACTTGTGTCTACACACACTTTGTTAGCTGAAACTGTTCCACCTTTACCCAAATTTAAGCAGGCATTCATGATCACATACCTCCAGGGAAAATCCAGCTTCCAGCTCAGTGATTAATTCTTCTTTATCCACCAGAATGAGGTCCAGATTAATGTTATCTTGAGTTGGGGTCCAAAGAACTTATGTCAGAGTATAATTACCTGGAGGTGCTGAGAACTTTCATGATACTCCCACGGGGGATTTTTTACTTCAAGGACCTGAAGTCAATCTGCTCATATTTCCTCTCTGTGCACACTCGGCTATAGCATGTACCTTATTTTAAATGTCATTCTTATTTACATTTACATATCTCAAAGCCTGTGCCCAGAGCTCTAGGAGCCTTCGCAATAAACACGAGCACCAGTGCTCCAAAAATAACAGCCCTGGGGCAAGCATCACTCATGGAAATACAACGATAAACAGAAGAGCAAACCTGTATGTCTCTCCTCCTCTCACCCCCTCTGCCCAGTAGGATTAAATTAAGCAAAGATATGTTACAACACATACCTGCAGCTATAAAACACACCTAGTTCTGAGTAAACTTAGTTCACAAAGTCATTAGGAGGGCTCCAGACATGCATTAAGCTGTGGATGGCCGAAAACCGAACAGGAGGCTGTACACAACTCTACAAGACATCTTGGTTGAAAGGCTCCTTTACAACCAAAGTCGAAACAGGTAAGACCAGGAAGGGCCGAACCAGAAACCCGCGCACTAAAAATGCGTGCCTTTCCTAAGGTAAGACAGCAGTCCTCAGCTGCACTGAGCTTGTACCTTCCTTCATGGACCCACACACAACATCCACCAAATGTGGTGTCCAGACTCCTTGGCATTATACATTTCCTGTGCTATGTCTGTATTTCTCCTGTAATTAGCGTAAATTATGTTAATATTTGTTTGGGCTGAGTTTATCCAATGAGTCTTTATCATTGAGATGTCCACATAATCTATGTTTTCTTTGGCTTCTTGTTGCACTTCAGTGCAATTAAAACCTGAGATGACCATCCAGTCCAACCTATGCTTGGACTTCATTGAGTTTGTTGGATGGGGAGCAAGGGTGTTGGAGTTTGCAGAAACAAATGAAGATGTGTAGTTAGCTGTCACACCACAGCAAATGAACAGTAAGACAGGAGTTAAAGTTCTCCTGTTTTCACATCACAGGATGAATACTCAGAGCACAGCCCTGCCCGTGTATGTCCATGAGTTTTCTACACAAGGAGATCATGCCAAGGCAGCATGGCAATATTGTTCTTGCACCCCGTGCTGTTCTTACTGCTCAGGATTCACCACCTTTAAATCATAGAATCATTTTGGTCGGAAAACACCTTTAAAAACATCGAGTCCAACCGCTGACCCGTCACTAAACCACGTCCCTAAGAACACCATCTACGCCTATGAAAGACCAGACCAGTCCAGCCCAAACCTTCCAATCCCGAACATGCTGTGATTCTGTGAAATGCCTGCACGTGGTCAAATAAGTCCCACAATGGGTATGAGAAGAGCACAAAAACTGGTATACTTTGGTCAATCAGATCAGAGAATACGCCAGGAAAAACAGTTCTTACATTACCCAACTGTTTTCAAAATGCAGAAAGACGAAAAAAAAAAAAAAATCCACTTAAAGTAGGAAATTAAGAAGATTTCAAACTTTTCTCCTTTGGTCTGACAACTGGGATTTCATGGCAAAGTTGTGAGAAAAAAATGAGTATAGACAAGAGGAATATCTTTAAGAAGTGTGTATCTGAAAGCAGAGCTAAGCTCTTTGGTGCAATCAGAAGTGATGTGTAAGTGAGAGCAACCTTGTGCAGTGAGTCCCTGGGGATCTGACAGGGAAGACGAGTGGGAGGGAGGAAGAGTTAAAAGTATTCTTCAGAGAAAGCTTGGCTGTGGGTCGTGTCTCCACAAGAGGGACTGGAGATAAACTGACACGTGCTGGAGGTCGTGTCATCCGCTCCAGACCAGAGATGTAATGTTGATAATGCAGAAAAGATGAATAAAAAACAGTCCTTGAAGAGGAATATTAATGAAATAGAACAAGGGCAAGTGTAGAGTCTTGAATCTGGGCAGGAACAACCCCAGGTTCCAGTGTAAGTTGGGAAATGACCTATTAGAGAGCAGTGTAGGGGAAAGGGACCTGGGGGTCCTGGGGACAGCAGGGTGACCATGAGCCAGCACTGGGCCCTTGTGGCCAGGAAGGCCAATGGTACCTGGGGTGGGTTAGAAGGGGGTGGTCAGTAGGTCAGAGAGGTTCTCCTGCCCCTCTGCTCTGCCCTGGGGAGACCACACCTGGAATATTGTGTCCAGTTGTGGCCCCTCAGTTCCAGAAGGACAGGGAACTGCTGGAGAGAGTCCAGCGCAGCCACCAAGATGCTGAAGGGAGTGGAGCATCTCCCGTGTGAGGAAAGGCTGAGGGAGCTGGGGCTCTGGAGCTGCAGAAGAGGAGACTGAGGGGGGACTCATTCATGTTTACAGATATAGAAAGGGGGAGTGTCAGGAGGATGGAGCCAGGCTCTTCTCGGTGACAACCAACGATAGGACAAGAGGTAATGGGTACAAACTGGAACACAGGAGGTTCCACTTAAATTTGAGAAGAAACTTGTTCCTGGTGAGGGTGTCAGAGCCTGGCCCAGGCTGCCCAGGGAGGTTGTGGAGTCTCCTTCTCTGCAGACATTCAAACCCGCCTGGACACCTTCCTGTGGAACCTCAGCTGGGTGTTCCTGCTCCATCGGGGGATTGCACTGGATGAGCTTTCCAGGGCCCTTCAACCCCTGACATTCTGGGATTCTGTGATTTTTCAGAGAAAGCTTGGCTGTGGCTCAGGTCTCCACAGGCTGGTGTACAAGAAGGACTGGAGATAAACAGACACATGCTGGAGGTAGCGTTATCCGCTCCAGAACAGACATGTAATATTGATAATTCAGAAAAGATGAATAAAAAAAATCCTTGATGAGGAATATGAGGATATAGCACAAGTTTGGTCGTGGAAGTCCTAATTTTCACAGAAAAAGGGAGAAAATGATGAGTAGGCATTTCTGCACATGACAGGAGAGAGACCTTCCAGAGCCAAAGGCTGGTGGGAAAGCCTCAAAGGGCATTTCTAATAACAACAGAACTCGGAGATTATCTCCTGGGTAGGCTAAGCACCGGGCAAACACATCTCCCAAATCCCACATTATTAAAGGTTTAAGCCACAAACCCATTTTACAAAGCTACCCGACCATGGACACCTCGTTAGCATTTTCGTGACTGGAGCCAAAGATGTTTCATCTCCAGGGGCTGCAAAAACAAATCTCCACAGGATGTAAGTTGGGCAAGAATAAAAGAGAGAAGGAAAAACTTCCTGTCATATTAAAGAACCAACCTTAGGAGAGACTTGCCAAGAGCAGTGGAGTGGGGAGAAGACCGTGACATCACATTTACAATATTTTCCTTGTTTTACCAAAGCCTTCGCTGTTTTCCATCCGTGGGTACACTGCGTCCTCAGTACCTACATATGAAAAGGACTCGTGCTATCAGCCCTTCTGTTTACCGCGAATAAAAGCGTGGTAACCAAGGTTACTTGGGTTTTGCTCCTGTGATTTTCTGTTCCCAGAGAAAGCGATGTTCCCCCTCCCTCTGTCGGTGGGTCACTGACAGCAGCTCCTCAGATGGAACAGGGCTCCATTGTACGAAACCCTGAGTGCAGAAAGACGGGACCTGCCCAGCAGACCTTGGGGTCCTTGGACAGCAGGGTGAGCGTGAGCCAGCACTGGGCCCTTGTGGCCAGGAAGGCCAATGGTACCTGGGGTGGGTTAGAAGGGGGTGGTCAGTAGGTCAGAGAGGTTCTCCTGCCCCTCTGCTCTGCCCTGGGGAGACCACACCTGGAATATTGTGTCCAGTTGTGGCCCCTCAGTTCCAGAAGGACAGGGAACTGCTGGAGAGAGTCCAGCGCAGCCACCAAGATGCTGAAGGGAGTGGAGCATCTCCCGTGGGAGGAAAGGCTGAGGGAGCTGGGGCTCTGGAGCTGGAGAAGAGGACACTGAGGGGTGACCTCATTCATGGGGATCAATATGGAAAGGGGCAGTGTCAGGAGGATGGAGCCAGGCTCTTCTCAGTGACAACCAATGGTAGGACAAGGGGTAATGGGTTCAAACTGGAACACAGGAGGTTCCACTTAAATTTGAGAACAAACTTGTTCCTGGTGAGGGTGTCAGAGCCTGGCCCAGGCTGCCCAGGGAGGTTGTGGAGTCTCCTTCTCTGCAGACATTCAAACCCGCCTGGACACCTTCCTGTGGAACCTCAGCTGGGTGTTCCTGCTCCATGGGGGGATTGCACTGGATGAGCTTTACAGGGCCCTTCCGACCCCTGACATTCTGGGATTCTGTGAAGAAACAAGCAGGTACCCTGGGGTGAGATGATCCAGGGACTGGCAGCTTTCACATGGTGGCTGTGGGCGCCAGTGTCTCCTGGGTAGAGTTACGTACAGGAGAAGCTAAGCTGTCCCAGCTGTCCCCAGACCCTGCTGTGACATCTCCAGGAATCATGTCACAGCTCTGGGAAAGTCCTCTCAATTCCTCCCAGGACCTGCATTTGCAGAAGGACACTTTGGCCGTTACGGCCGTATCACTAATTAGCTTTTTGTCTTAAGGGGTTTTTGATGCTGCCTTGGATCAGATCAAAGGTCCATCAAAGCCAAGGCAGGAGCCAGAACCAGTGCCAGGGGAAAGCGATGGTCACCTTGCCTTACCCTTCCAGTTTCCAGCAATTTGCAGTCACCATCCTGGCAGACACCAAATGGGAGGAAACAGCCTCACGTTGCACCAGGGAAGGTTCAGATTGGAAATTAGGAAAAATTTCTTCCAGGAAAGGGTTGTCGAGCATTGGAACAGGTTGCCCAGGGCAGTGACTGGAGAGGTTTAAAAGGCATATAGAAGAGGTTCTCATGGACATGGGTTAATGCCAGTGTTACATTGTGGTTGGACTCGATGACCTTGAGGGTCTCTTCCAACTGAAATAATTCTATTTTTCTCCAAAATTTGTCTCTACGCTGTTGTGCTTAATGGCTCTTGACGGAACGCGTTTTCTGCAAAACAGGCTTTCTGGACATAGTTACACTTTTGTAACGTAGTGAGTTGCTCCTGAGCTGAACTGCAGATTGCACAGAGGAGATCTCAAAGAGGATCCTGGTATCTAAACCCAGCCTTGCTTGGAAACATTGCAGTGCATGTACAGGCCAACCACAGCGAGGTCTTCTGCTCTCAAAGCACTCCTTGTGGCAAGGAACAGCAAGAGGTGGCTCAGTCCTTCCATATAATGATGGATTAATGGCAATGCTGACCATCTGGCTGGAGAAGGATATGTTGCATTCTCTTTGCTTGGCATAGCTTGGTTAGTGATGGCATTTGGCTCTGCCCAGCCAAGTGTGATCGAGCAGTAAGGACCAAGCAGCTGTGAACCTCATGGGAAGAAGCTGGTAGACCTCAAGCAGCAATGAGGGAGCCAGTGTTGAACAAACCTCCTCATTGGGTTCTTTGACCCTGATGGATCCTTTCTAAGCTCAGACTCCAAGGACATGCAAGCATACATCAGGTTTCCCCTTTCCAAGAGCTGAGAGAGGGCTTGAGGGAACATCCAGCCTCTGCACATCGACCTTTTCTCCACCTGTGCTTTACAGACACAGAAGAAAGGATGTTTACTTTTTTTTTAATCATAGTTCTTCAGGTTTTCCTTCTTCAGAAATAATTCTTTCCTTGGATAACTTGGTCCCCTATGGTTAAGGTGGCATCACAAGATGGGACAGCCAGGCTTGGGGGTCCATTTTCAGGTCATGTTATTGTCACAGTCCCAGCTCCGGTTCAGGTTTTATTTCACTATCTCTTTGCTAGAAATGTGCTTAATCTCTTCTTTTCTTCATTTTCCCCCTGAGCCTTCCCCAAGGACAATCTGAATTGAAAATTTCTGGTATCTCAAAATGGGAATAAAACATCACTCTGACCCCAAAAATAGCTGCAAAGAAGGAGCACAGAAGCAAGGAAACAGCTGTGTGCTTTGTTCTGTTTCTCCTATCGTTTTTTTATCATCACTCAGGAGGAGAACAGAAGTAACCTCTGCTCTTGGCCTTGCAGCACTCTGCTAATTCGGGGGAAGGGCTCCACGCAGGGGTCTGCAGCCCCACATGGACTTCAGGGTCTCCCAGGTGCTTTGACCTGGTTTTATTGCACTGGATCAAGGCCTCCCCCTCCTTACATCATCTGTAGAGCTCCCTAGAAAGCAGGAATGCAAAAGCGCTCCAAGTCTTCCAAGCCAGCAAAGAGATTGGCTCAACACCTTTTTGTCATTATTTTACTTTCTTTCCTGCATCCCTCCTACGAAGGCAGCTCTACAACAGCATTCGAGCTAAGGGGGTGTCATTTCTAACACAGGAGAAGCGATCAAAGCCACCCCTGTGATGTCAGAGCTGTCTGAACACGCCCATGGAAAGAAGGATGAATCTTCGCATGCACCACAGATAGAATCACAGAACCATTTTGGTTGGAGGAGACCCCCAAGAGCATCGAGTCCAACCATTAACCCAAACCACGTCCCTAAGAACCTCATCTACAAGTCTTTCAAACACCTCCCGGGATGGTGACTCCACCACTGCCCTCAGCAATGGGGACAGCAGAGGGAAGGATGAAGCCCGCAGGTATCGAAGCCAGGTGAGCTAAGGGCAGCCTCCAGCAACCCTGGTGCTACCAGGCCAGGTGTGTGAACCGGGCACGATACAGCAGCAAAAAGGTGGCGATGAGGCAAAGCTGCAAATAACTCAGCACCAGGGTTGTACTCTGAATCAGCAACCATCCCTTCACCCAAAGCCCAGCAGCTTTTCTTTCTGAACAGGGTTCAGCAGCTCCTTTTTCTTCCACTGGAAATGAAAGAGGAAATCTGGGTGCGTATGATATGTAATTAATTGAAAGGCTCTGACTTAGAGAGATAAAAGAAAAAAAAATAAGGAAAAAAAAGCTGATTCAATTGAGTTATAAAAATTAATCTGTGATGTCCTGGTTAACAGGTTGAGATCAGCTTTATGAGAGGTGAAGTATCAGTTAACTCTTTACAGGCTGACTCTAGACTTGCTGCAATGCATTAATAAATGCCTTCCCTGGGTAAACCTATAAGCATCCTTCACATTTACTGAGCTTCCCTTTCGCCCTGAAGCTCGGCCACCTCCAGCAACCCACGTTCTTCACGGCATGGGACTTTGGGAGCAGCAGTTAGGAAGGAGAACATGGTTAGAGACAGCATTGCACGGACAGCTGCACATCCAGAAGAGAAAAACAGGGAATTACACAACTAAGAAACCTCTCAAACATCCCGGTCACAAAGAAAATACAGATTTTCTCCTCACCACCCTGTAAGTACGATACAAGTGCAGATTGTGAGCCTGGACAGCAATAGGAAAGCTGAAGACAGTGAGCCCCACAAACAGAGGCTTCACAAGACCTTTAGAAGATGCATAGATGAGGTTCTTAGGGTTAATGGTTGGACTCAATGATCTTGAGGGTCTCTCCCAACCAAAATGATTCTATTTATGGCTGAGCCTTTGAAGGTTGCGTGCACCAGTGCACAAATTGTGCTTGAAATGCCAGATGGGCAGGACTACCAAAGGCAGAACAGAGATGAAAACACGTCCATGGCAAGCAAGGGATGCTCGGCCCCAGCAGACTTGATGCAGACAACCAGAAATGTTCACATAGAGCAAAGAGGTCAAAGAGGTTCTCAGGACATGGGGCAGTGCCAGGGGTGGGTTACGGTTGGATTCAATGATCTTGAGGTTCTTTTCCAACCAAATTGGTTCTATGGATCTACATGAGTTTCATTCCTAAGAGAGATGCATTGCGTATTCCTAGATAAATCCAAACATACCCCTTGAGTCAGGGGCTTTTATTCCTGTTCCTGATTCTCTATTATCTCTCGATGATCTTGAGGTTCTTTTCTAACCAAATGATTCTGTGGTTCTAAGGCCCCTGTCCTCCTCCTGGGGTCCTCATCCAGCTCTACCATTCAAGAGAGGAGAGTCAGACACCAAGAAAATCCTTTTACAGGAGGAATAAGCCAATACTCTGTTTAGGTGGAGAAAACTCCGCAGTTGAATGCCCCAAGGAGCAGCAGTGACCTTGTCTTGTGGCAATGGGAATAAACAAAATGACTTCTCATGCGTCTTCCCATCCTTCTCTTCATCCCTTCTCCTCTCCCTCTACACAGCTTTAAACATTTTAATCACAGAATCACAGAATCGACTGGGTTGGAAAAGCCCTCAGAGATCATCCAGTCCAACCCTTGGTCCAACTCCAGTCCATTGACCACATCATGACCCTAAGTGCCATGGCCAATCTCAGTTTACAAACCTCCAGGGCCGGTGAGTCCAGCACCTCCCTGGGCAGCCATTCCAATGCTGACCACTCTCTCTGCACAGAATTGCTTTCTCATCTCCAGCCTCAATTTCCCCTGGCAGAGTTGAAGCCCATGCCCCCTTGTCCTATTGCTGACTGCCTGGGAGAAGAGCCCAATCCCCCCTGGCTAGAACTGCCCTTCAGGTCGTTCTAGAGAGTGCTGAGCTCACCTCTAAGCCTCCTCTTCTCCAGGCTGAACAAGTCCAGCTCCCTCAGCCTCTCCCCATAGGGCTTGTGCCATAATGACCACTGAGCTTGGCAGAAGAGACCAAAAGGACTCAAAGCAATGCCCATCCCTGCCTGCACGCTGGGTAAGATGACAGACAAGGCACAGGGATGATGGGAAGGAGCACACCACGTTTCTTTCCGCATCCACCCTGTCCTCTCACATTCCTCCCAGTGTCTCATCCATTACTGCTGGCTTGTTCCTTCGCTCTGATCTCTCTGTGAGCCAGGAAATTTTATATTATTAGAGCGTGCACCCACCTCACCAAACAAACAGCCACCAGCGGAAAGGACACCCTTCCCCAACCAAGCCAAACCTAAAGTGTTTGTGTTTCATTTGCTTTACAGCAGCGATTTTAATCTGCAGAACGGACCAAGCGAGCGCAGCCACCCTTTCCCGCTTCCCTCTCTCATTTTCATGGGATTTACTTATTTCTCCAGTCTGGCAGCCGGAGAGAGAAGAAACCCACAGGTCTTTGCTTTGAGAAATCTCTGATCAGCCCTACTCTATTGTGACCATGTCCTATTGCCAGGGAACAGGTCCCTGGGCAGGCGGACAACATGGCCTTCCAGCAGATGTATTTTAGGGGAAAAAACATAAAAAGATGGCATAATTCAAAGAGATTTTAAACCCCATCTCTTGAAGAAACAAAGCTGCAGTGACCATCAGGAGCGGTCTGTGGTTTGGTCACCCTCCTGAGCTTTTGGCTGACCCGAACTGGGTCTGAAGAGCTCAGGGCTCTTCCAGCTAAGCCATTTCTGCAGAGGGAAGAGAACCAAACCATGCTCACCACTGGGGACACACCACTAAACACCAGAAAACCAGCTTTGCATCCCTGCCCCAGGCTGGACCAGCAGCCGCGATGCACATGAAGATGCTCCTCTGCGAGCAGAACGGCTCCTGCCTCCTCTTTCTGCTGTATCAGGACCAGCCAAGCCCAGGAACAGCAAGCAATGTCTTCATTTTCTTCCTAAAATTAAAGCACAGGTCTTCTGTTTTCCAAAGCAGCTTCTATGAGTATCTGTAGTCACTAGTGCACATGAAGATGTGTGTTAGGTAGATGCACGCCATCCTGGTGGGCCATTCAGGATGGAATACTCTGAATAGACATCACCTCTGGCAGCACAAGGCATGTAAGAGGCACCGTAATTTCTAATTCTGCTTTTCTAATTTCTAGTTCTCCTTCTTGCCAACAAAGGGATGTGTCTGCTGGTCCAGGATGAACTTCAGCTCTTAACTCAAGAGGTTCCACAGGGAAATACAACAGAATTCTCTATTGTTGCACAGGAAACACATCTTTCAACAGGCTTCGGCATCAAACCTGCCTCTGGGACCGTCCCCGTCTGCTGGTGACATCCCTTCTGACCTCTAGAAAAATGCTTCCTCCCCGTTTTCCCGCCATGTGGAGAAACCTGCAAATAGCCTCGGAATATCAGGAGGGCAAAATTCTGGTTTGATGCCCACAAGCCACCTTAGATATTCTGCATCTCTCTCCAGAAGACCCTGCAGCCCATCCTTACCTTACGTCCCCTAGAGCCTCCGCTCTTTGCCAGCTCCTTGGTTATTTATTATTGGAGAAGTTGAGAGGGGATCTCATCAATGCTGATCAGTATCTCCAGGGTGGGTGTCAGAGGATGGACCAGACTCTGTTCAGTGGTGCCCAATGACAGGATGAGAGGTAACAGGCACAGACTGAAACACAGGAGGTTCCATCTGAATATGAGGAGAAACTTCTTTCCTGTGAGGTGCCAGAGCCTGCCCCAGGCTGCCCAGAGAGGCTGTGGAGTCTCCTTCTCTGAGACATTCAAACCCACCTGGACACGACCCTGTGTGATCTGCTCTGGTGACCCTGCGTGAGCAGCTGGGTTGGACTGGGTGATCTCCAGAGGTCCCTTCAACCCCAACCAGGCTGGGATTCTGTGATTCTTTCTCCGGGGTTTCCAAAAGCAAGCAGAGGCACGAGGAAAGACCTTGGACACCACCAGCTCTTGGACTGACAAGATAAAGAGTTAAAGCCGGCAAAGCAAAGGATTTGGAAGAAAAAAAAGGGTTATGTAATAAATCAGATATTAGAAGGCAGGAAGGTGCGCTGTATAGAGGAATCAAAGTCCGGAACAGGATGTATATAAAGCAAATATTGAACTAACTTTGATAACACAGAAAAATAGAAGATTCTTGGTGGGGTTCACCGAAGGCTCAATTTTAACTATTATAAATTTCCTGTTTCACTCGTGTCGGGCGGTGTTGCAGCGATCTATACAATGCATTGTGTGCCTAATGATTTCCTAGCCATGAATGGGTCACTCCGATTTTACTTTCCATGCTTTTTTTTGGTCTGTCCTGGAGCAACAAAGCTATTGAAATCCTCCAGGCCTTGCCCATTGGGTGTTTTCTTTCCTACCAAGACATCAAACTACCCTGAAGGTTTATTTTAAGCGAATTCAATAGGAGGGATCACAGAAGCACCTTGTCCAAAGCGTACAATGGGAGCCGAACCCAGGGCTATTCAATTAATAAGTGTTCCATTTCCATGAAATTCCTGTTGTGAATTCATTACCTTAATTAGGGTAGCGATTTATGAAGCTAACAAGGCGCCATTTGTTTGTGGGACACGTAGGCAGAGAAATTCCAGATTAATTCACACTGGAAGGAAGAGGAGCTCATGAGAAGCGAAGCAGAATTGGAAACCTTGGCAGATACCACCAGACTCACCAAAATGAAAGAGATAACTGAGAGTAAGGAACAGGAATAGAAGCCCCTGACTCAAGGGATATGTTTGGATTTATCTAGGAAAACGCAATGCGTCTCTCTTAGGAATGAAACTCATGTAGATCCATAGAACCATTTTGGTTGGAAAAGAACTTCAAGATCATGGAGTCCAACCATAACCCACCCCTGTCCCTGCCCCATGTCCCTGAGAACCTCATGTCCGCCTGTCCAACGCTCCAGGGATGGTGACTCCAGCACTGCCCTGGGCAGCCTGTTCCAATGCCCCACAGCCCTTTGGGGAAGAAATTGTTCCCCACATCCAACCTCAACCTCCCCCAGCGCAACTTGAGGCCGTTTCCTCTGCTCCTGGCGCTTGTTACTCAGGAAAAGACAGTAGTGATCTCCACCATCTACTCCCTTTCAAAGCATTTTAAGCTTTACATTAGTTGAGGGCTTTGCTCTTTACGTACTCCTATTAGTAAAGGAGCACGATGTTCCCACCACTCAAGACCTTCCTCCCAGTGTCAAACTTGCATTTTCCCTTGGCCACCGGGTGCCCTAAGTGTTGTCAGGTCAAAGCAAGGCTCGTTTTCAGTGTCCCTGGATGAGATGGGAATCTCCATCCGCCCTGGTCCCTGTTGCTGATGTATTTTTAGAGTATTTATCTTGCAAGCACAAGTGAATAGAAAAGCACAAGTTATCCCAGTGACCTGTGAGGTCATCTCCCACCACACTGGAAACATCAGTCCCTTTCACATCACAGAGCCTACTTGCATTTCCAGATGTTTTTCCACCAGCCTCACATTTAGCTTTTCTTCCCTGGTTCTTCAAGTGATACGAGCTCAAATCCCTCCATAATATCTTCATTATTTGATTTTCAGTGCTACCTCTAGGTCCTCCACATCACTCTCCACCATTTCTTGACCCTCCTCTGTACACAACACAGCTCTGCTTTAGATCCTTAGTGAATTCTCTGTATAAAAACTCTTGTAACTAAGATGATTTACATAAAACGTCCACTGTGCACGTTCCTCGTGAGATCCACCAAATAACCTCCTCTCAGCCCAATTCTCCTTGCAACACCGACTGCTCCCATCAAACCTTCAGCCAATTCCTGACTGACCTTGTGACTCTTCCATCAACCCCCTTGGTCTCCAAATTAACCGCTTCCCATCTTGAAAACACACCAGATATACCGCCCAAGTCCAGGTAGATGAGACCTTTCATGTCTCCTTTATCAAGGTTATTGAAGGAGAAACTCAGGTTCATAAAGAAGAGTCTGAATGATAAGGGGGACAAACCAGTCAACCCCATGTGGTCCTTGCCAACCGAGACTTTGCAGCTCCCAAGACACCCACCTGTGCATCCCTTCCATCCCTGTGGGCTGCAATACGTTATTTTGGACCAGAAGAAAACAACCAACCAACCAAAATTATAAACCTCAACCAAACAAAACACAAAAACAAACAGAAAAGAACCCAAACAAACACCTAAATCTTAAGATTTTTAAGGCAGAAAAGATCTTGAGAGTCCCTTTCATGGGAAGGGAAGGGAAGGGAAGGGAAGGGAAGGGAAGGGAAGGGAAGGGAAGGGAAGGGAAGGGAAGGGAAGGGAAGGGAAGGGAAGGGAAGGGAAGGGAAGGGAAGGGAAGGGAAGGGAAGGGAAGGGAAGGGAAGGGAAGGGAAGGGAAGGGAAGGGAAGGGAAGGGAAGGGAAGTCCTCAAGGTTAATGGGACTAGAACCAGGATTTGGGGAGGAATGGGACCCACACCTTGGAAAATAAAAGGCAGTGAGAGAAGATTAAATATACATTAGCTGGAAAGTTTGATTCTGCTCCACAGTAAGAAGAGTTTGAGGAAGGGGAGCAGAATAAGCCACTTAGAACAAGTGAAAAATAACGCACCTTCCCAGCTGCTTACAAGAGCTGGATCACAGAAACCTTTTGTCACCTTTGTATTTTATTTCTAAAAAAAGGAGACCACAACAATGACAAGATTCTAAGAGTGCTCACAATATATTAAACACGTCGCGTACTCTCCTCCTCAAGTTTTGGCTGCTAAAAATAAATCGACATTTCAACAGCCTCAGCCTCAAGAAGAGAGCTGGAGATCAGGGACCAGCGTGAGGGCAACAGGGTTGGGCAGGGAGAGGAAAGCACAGCTGGTGAGATGAAACACCGAGTTTTGGGCAGCACCAGTTTACCCAGAGCCTGGGCAAGGGGTTTAAAAATGGGAATAGATAAACCAATCACACCTCTGAGCAACCTGAGCTGGTGAAGATGTCCCTGCTCATGGCAGGGGTGGCACTGGATGAGCTGGGAAGGTCCCTTCCAACCCAAATTGTTCTGTGATTCCATGATCTGGAAGAGTCAGAGGATGCACAAAATTGGGGCAATCAGTAGCCAGCAGAGCACGTACAGAAGAAATACAACATTTGCTTTAAAACTTCCCCACAAAAGTCTTATGGTACGTTACAATAAAACTGTAAAGACAAAATAGGTATTTGCAAAGAAAAACAAAGCCAAAACAACTTGCCTTGTATTTGTAGGTGATGTTTTCTGCATTTCCCCCCCCCTTTTTGCAACGTGCCTTTGTTAGCCAGGGCTGAGTCTGCAACGTGGACTTGGACAGAGGCAAAAAAAAGCAATGGATTTGGGCTCTTTACTTTGTGAAGGGCCCAGCACAGGTGACCGCACCTCCAGGGTGACACCGAAAGTGTGTCCGACGTCACATGGACACACAAGGAAACTGTCATTCGTGTTTTTCTGGAGGAGAGCAGCCTGAATTCAGCCCAAAATGATTGCTTGATACTATGTTGTGTTCATGGAGGGGATGATCACACAGAATCACAGAGTGGACTGGGTTGGAAAAGCCCTCAGAGATCATCCAGTCCAACCCTTGGTCCAACTCCAGTCCACTGACCAGATCATGGCACTAAGTGCCATGGCCAATCTCAGTTTCAAAACCTCCAGGGCCGGTGAGTCCAGCACCTCCCTGGGCAGCCATTCCAATGCTGACCACTCTCTCTGCACAGAATTGCTTTCTCATCTCCAGCCTCAATTTCCCCTGGCAGAGTTGAAGCCCATGCCCCCTTGTCCTATTGCTGACTGCCTGGGAGAAGAGCCCAATCCCCCCTGACCAGAACTGCCCTTCAGGTCGTTCTAGAGAGTGCTGAGCTCACCTCTAAGCCTCCTCTGCTCCAGACTGAACAAGCCCAGCTCCCTCAGCCTCTCCCCATAGGGCTTGTGCTCAAGTCCCTTCCCCAGTCTTGTTGCTCTTCTCTGGACCCGCTCCAGCACTTCAATCTCTTTCCTGAGCTGAGGGGCTCAGAACTGAAGACAATGATGGTTGAACCAGTAGTCTCCACTACCAGATGTTCCAGCAGGTCTGGTAAAGGACAGGTCTCTTTTCTAGAAAAGAATACCCAACGCTTTAGTATTGGAGTAGTTTCTAGAAATTCTCAAATGACAAACAGCTCATCACGGCTCAGAATTCTTCTGTTTGCACTCAAGCTGAAGGGCTGCTATGAACAGAGCTCTAGAGATGTTCTCCTGGCCAGAGCTCCAAGGAACTCCATGCACTGAGCTGACACACTCCAAATTCTGTAGCCGTTCTGTAATAACTATTTATTTGCAAAAAAAATCTTAAAATCCTAAGAATACAACGGCTTTTACATTTTAATAAGCTATCGCATACTGATCTTAGGTTAAATCTTTGTCCAAAGTGAATGGAAGGTGCAGAAATCGGGGCACAAAGGCGGCAAAGAGCAAAATTCTCACTTGGAAGATAATCCAGGTGGGCTTAATGGAAAGTAATAAAGAAGTTGCTTTCATTGACCTTCAGGAACTCAGCTGCATTCAAAGAGTGTTTTAAGAATAACCGTATGGTGAGACGTGTTACTCAATGGTTCAACAGTAGGCCAAGTGGAAGAATCCGTGCTTTCCAAAACCAGTGGCATAGTGAGGGAAAAACCCTGGATTTTGGTCAAAAGTCCATGTGTCCAAAGCCAATATATCCTGTGGGCTTACCTGGTGAACTCAAACCAGGTTGAATTTAACATGCTTGTTTGCACATAAGCAGTTCATAAAAATCAATCGAGTGCAAAACTCCCTACAAAAAAAAAGGAAAAGCATCAAACTGAGGTGGAAATAATCTGCACGTTCGGTTTAATCTGACCCATGAAACACAAATATCAACTTACTGTTAAGTACAGTGATCGTAGAAGTGAAGCTGATTAAGATCCTCCACGTTACAACTGGTTTTAAACCTTACCAAATTGGAAGCCCACGTGAAAAGGTCTAAAAATAAAAGAGCAGCTTAAAAAAACTCACCCAATTTCCTTAAATCTTTACATTTAAGTTTGGCTATAAACCAACCACCTTTTCGCTAGGTTAGAAAACTAATAGATTTTAAAAGAAAACTGCTCAATGCTTAAAAATTCCAGTTTAGGGAATAGGGAGCTTATTAAAGACGCCAAGGACAGAGAGCAGATGGATACGGTTTATTGGTTCTCTCCATCACATCTGAGTTACAAGTGTAAAAGTCACACAAACTGCAGGTATAAACATGTAAAACAATACAAAAATAAATGGAAAGGTAATTTTCTATTTACTGAATCAAGTTGTGTAATAAATACAGTAGGCAAAAAGCTTCAATCACACCATTCAGCTTTAACTGAAGTTACAGTAGTGTTCGAAAAGACAAGGTTTTCACTTCAAGTTGCAAATATTAAAGCGTTGAGAACTAGTATACAAGTGAATTTTGGCACATTGTAAAGTGAGAAGTGTTACATCAGCATCTGACCGTTGTGTAAAACGAAGCCGTTTCTCACTAGCTGAGGTACATTTTAAACAATCTAAAATTAGATCGACGATGCGGTTCTAACAACTCACAGTGGACAATTCACTATACTAGTTACAATTTTTCCCTTTTAAGAATACCAAGGTATTCCAGAGCTTAAATCTGTGCAAATTCAGACAAGTTTCAATTAAAAAATAACAATAAGAACAAAAACTTATTAGGGAACTTTTGCATGCAACTTCAATCCTCCCCGCGATCCCTTGTGTTAATTGCAAAGTGTAAAATCGGACTAATTGCACGGCTTAATATAAAATACTCGGAGATCGCGGCGCGGTTCAAGTTGCAAATTGTTCCTCTATGTTTGTCCCATTTTTCTCCCTATAACTTCAGTAACTTCTGATCACACTCATTCTCGGTGAGGAAAATACAAGAATGAAACCACCACCACAAGGTCAGCAAAGCACATAAACCCCTTGAGGACTCTCAGCACTTCGCAATATCACAAATGCCTGGACACAAAGCGACTCTTTTCCATTTTCAAAAGACAGTAAAAGATAAAGCAACAGTGTAATGGCACTTTTTTATTTCTGTATCCAAACATTTGTGGTTTAGAAACGGTGCTTTTTTTTTTCCAATAGGTTTTACAGCAGGTACAAAAGCTTTCAAAACTAGAAGTATCTTAATCCTCGTCTTAACAGCGAGAAACCAGATTCCCCCCCAGATGGGGTTTAATTCAGTATAAACATCTCTGACCAGAGTACAAAAGTTACCTTCTTCTCCTAAAAAAACCCCACAAAAGTGCTGCTGATCGTTAGAATTAACTCCAAAATAACCAGCAACTGCTATTAAACTATCAGCAGCATCGGGCATTTACACATTTCAGTCCTCAAAGAGTTTTCTTTTAAACGGTTTAACCATTTGTGCTAATATTCTTCACTAAGTTAAGTTTAAGTCCTTTCACCAAAACTGGTTTTCCTTTAAAACGCGACGCCCATTTATTTAATACTCGGTGAATAAATGGTGTCATTTGCAAGGCACTACTATGTTTAAAGGATTCCATCGTCACAGTTTCACTATTTCGGTATTTTTTCTTCTGTTTTAAAGTCACAGTTAAAAATTACCAAAATATATTAAAAAAAAAAAAATTGAGGTAATCAAATTCTTTCAATACCAAAATATATTAATTGGAATAGTACCAGTATGGTGAAAGGGCTTGATAATACACAGCTATTTACCATATAGCATGCAGTACAGTATATAATTATATACTAGGCCTTTGTTCTTTGTTCTGCTTCAGTTTTTAAGGAACAGCTCCATTTGCACAGTTTCATGCCCATTTTGAGTATTTATTTCCTTCTTGTTCGCAGGGCACCTCGCTCATAATTACAACTCCATACACACCACCCCAAAATGAATTTGCCCCGTCGGACACTTGTTCTCGAGCGCTGCACAAATCGGAGTTCTTAAAAAGAGTTCAGCAGAGCAAAATAAGCTACAGTATCTTTATCTATCGTTCCATCAATTGCACTTCAATCTACTTTTGCTGTTGCCTCACAGCATCAACCAAGTTGATGTTGACAAAGCATCAACCAAGTGTCTGTTGTCTCAGCCACCGGGATTTATTCTGATATTACACCATCAGAACCACTAATCTAGAAATATGGCTTATGCAGATCAGGGAATTTGTAGTGACAAGGAGCACACTGGGTTTACACTAAGTTTATTGGCCGAGAACTAGAATCGGTTACCAATTTTCTAATGCCCCTTTTTATTTATTGCAGCGTTAATGACCAGAATTTTGTACTCTATTAAATTCTGGCTTGATAAATAAGTTTCATGCAACCAACTATACTTAGTTTGTAAACCCCCGCTAGCCCCCAAAATCCACCGCTAGCTACGTTTAGTCTACCAGGCACTACAGTATATTAAGACTAAAGTATAGCCATGCATAGATAAACTCACGAGCCTTATCACGATGCTCTATACCTGTAAATACGGGTTACTTACCCCCAAAAGCCTAGAAACACAAACTAAACGCTGGCTTTTATTGTACTTTAACAGGATACAAGTAGTTTATAAAGTCTCGTGGTGTGCAAAAAGAAAAGAATATTAAATTTAGACAGCTTTTTTTAAATCTAATAACGAAACCTTATCAACGTCTATATCCCAACCTGCAGCACCTGGAATTTCCGAGTCCAAAGGTAAAAAATATGTCTCTTAAGTAAGGCATGAACTGTCTACAGCCTTAGGATTGATGGCAGGGGTTAAACCTCCTTTTCCTGCCACAGAAAGAGACCCCGTGCTCACGTCTGAATTATTGTAAGTGTACTGTAAGATTTTATTGATGTGATTTCTTACTGCATCTGATGGAAAAGAAAAGGTGCAGTTGTATTCAAAACTGAGCTGTTCCTAAGGCAAAAGAACGTGACAATAAAGAATTCCTCCTGGGCTGTTTTCACTGGACTAAAGTCTGCATGCTACAATAATCTGCTTATATAAATAAGCTTCAATAAGCATCATTTAAGGAGCTGCTGGGGTACCTTATAATCCTTCAGTCAGTGACCTATGGAGTCTCACTTAAAATTGTACTAAATTCAAGAACGACTTGCCAGAGCTCCTATTGTGATATCGTTTAGGAAATGTAAAGGTTTGGATGCAAGTACTTAAAACTGGCGTTATCGGTTCAGTGAAACGTTACAGCATGCAAATTCTTCCGAAAGCTTCATAAATAGTTCAAGTATATATTTTGATATTTTTTACCTTTGGAAATCAGTCATTTTGAGGAAAAGGAATTCTTCGGCTAAAGAATCTCCCTCTTCTCTTGCTTTTATAGTACTGAAATAAGAATCCTTCAGAGATCATCGCTATTCATGTCATATATTTCCTAGAATACCACTAACAAGGCTGGGAAGAAAGCAAGATATCTCTGATTATCTCGTTTCACCCTGAAATGTATCAACACCTTTTCCCCCATTTCTCACTTTGGGAACACCCTAAAAGCAGTAGGATTAGCTACCTATCCGAGTTTCTATATTGTTCCCCCATTTCTCGCTTTGGGAACACCCCTAACAGCTGTGGGATTAGTTACTCTTCCCAGGTTTTTATATGTCCCCCCATTTCTCGCTTTGGGAACACCCCCAACAGATAGAGGATTAGGTACTCAGATGCGTTTTTGAAGCGTCCCCCCATTTCTCGCTTTAGGAACACTCTAAAAGTAGTAGGATTAATTACTCATCTGAGTTTCCCAATTGTTCCCCCATTTCTCGCTTTGGGAACATCCTAATATCTGTGGGATTAGGCACTCATCCGAGTTTTTGAAGAGTTCCCCCATTTCTCACTTTGGGAACACCCCAAAAGCAGTAGAATTAGCTACCTATCCGAGTTTCTATATTGTTCCCCCATTTCTCGCTTTGGGAACACCCTAACAGCTGTAGGATTAGGTGCTTTTCGGAGTTTTTACACTGTTGCCCCATTTCTCACTTTGGGAACACACCAATAGATATAGGATTAGGTTCTCATCCAAGTTTTTTCCAGTGTCCCCCCATTTCTCGCTTTGGGAACACCCTAAGAGCAGTAGGATTAGGTACTCTTGTAATTTTCTTAATTGTTCCCCCATTTCTCGCTTTGGGAACATCCTAAAAGCAATAGGATTAGCTACCTATCCGAGTTTCTGTATTGTTCCCCTGTTTCTCGCTTTGGGAACACCCCTAACAGCCGTGGGATTAGTTACTCAACATAGATTTTTAAACGTTCCCCCATTTCTCGCTTTGGGAACACAACAACAGATACAGGGTTAGACACTCATCCAAGTTTTTGAACAGTTCCCCCATTTCTCGCTTTGGGAACACCCTAAAAGCAGTAGGATTGGATACCTATCCAAGTTTCGTTATTGTTCCCCCATTTCTCGCTTTGGGAACACCCCTAACAGATACAGGATTAGGTATTCATCCGAGTTTTTGAAGCGTCCCCCCATTTCTTGCTTTAGGAACACCCTAAGAGCAGTAGGATTAGGTACTCTTCTAATTTTCTTAATTGTTCCCCCATTTCTCGCTTTGGGAACGCCCTAACATTAGTGGGATTAGGCACTCTTGTGAGTTTATAAATGTTCCCCCATTTCTCGCTTTGGGAACATCCCCCAATCCCACACAGTGACGTGCACCACTGCTCATCGGTTGCTCCTGTGCAAGAAATTCCAAGGGACACCCAGGGATTAAAGTGGTTTGATTATCTGCACGACGGACCAATTTCACCATCACATTCCAACCTGCCAGGAAACAAGAGTTTTGCTTCTTTTCTTCTTTTAAATCAGTTTCCAGGTGACGTTTTTTACAGTCTGGAACGAAGGTGAAGTGGAAGCAAACCCAACAGTACAAACAGCTAAGCAGTTACCATATTAAAATGCCAACCTTACAGGAATGATCTTAGTTTTAAAAGGAGTGCTGAAAACTTGAGTTAATTTTCTAGTTAACCAGCAAGGACAAGAGCATTTTTGGTTACTGACAGTAAGTGGTTTGGAAATGCAAAGAACGCACGTGCTTATGTCTTCTGCTCAAAGAGATCGTGATACTCTTGTTCTTCTAGTTCTCTGTTGTATTTCTCTATTTCCCTGTTGGCTTCTTCCAAGTAATCGTTCATGAATTGGTCCATTACTGAGATTGAAAAGCTGAGGAAAACACATTTGTGTTTCATTAGGAAAGAACACAGGGGTGTGAAGGATTGAAACGGAGAAATGAACTTAACAGCAGAGTCAATTACACTGTTAAGCGGCATCCTTTTATTTGATCAGCACTGGGGATCATCCTCCATAAGTGCTCCAATGTCTGGTTGCTCCCACGTTGCTTATATTCACATAATTATTACATATTCATTACAATTTTGGGAAATTTTGACATACAATACACCTATACTAAGAAATAACTGATGATACTTATTATTGTTTAGTTTCTTACTTACAATACATCTATTAATTATTAGTTAAATATAAACTAAGCACTCTGCTTCCAACCAATGTATTAATTAATCTTTCGTCTCCCGTTTGTCATGCAGAAGGATCTAAAACTTGAAAAATATCCCCTCGTTTTGCAGGTGGTTAGAAAGCATTTATCTCATGTCAATTGGTTAATGATGGGTATGTCTTTTATAACTTAATTATGGGATAAATTAATTTGGCAGCTTCTCTTCAGGATGTGCCAGATCAGAGACACTTAGAGAAAGCAGAAAGTCCATATATAATCTTCTGTGGATCCCAAAGTCAGCACTAATCACAACTACTCTGTTACTGAGGAATAAGGAGTTGCAAAATAGCCATTTCCCAGTCAAGAGGAAGAACATAAGATCATAAATATAAAAGAAGAAGAAGAATATAGAATATAAAAATAAGAATATCCTATAAAATATAAAAAGAAGAATATAAAATCAGTGCTTTACCAGTGCTTGTATCTTTTATTGTCAAACACCGAGATGCTGGTAAAGGTCCAGGGAATAGTCAAGTCCAAGTCTGTCATTAGGTTATTTTCTGCCAGTACAACTTAATGAGGAGCTGACCCTGCAGACACAAGTCCTGGTTTCAAACTGTCCCACAGGGGACAGAAAATAACTGTCTGTTCTTATTCCAAAAGAGAATCACAGAACCCACGTGGATTTTTGTCAAGATTGTTGAAGTTAAAGTGAAAAGTAAACTCGAAAAAATCAAACCAAATTTGAAATTTTGGTAATAAAACAAGAAATGCAGAGGCCCCTACATGAGCTGCAGTTTGTGTTCTGTAAAGTGACACCAAACAAGACGAGTGAGGACGGTGCATTTATCAACGCGTCCGTGTCACAATTTGATAGGCAAGTTGCACTGCTTGCGAAGCTGAAGGAGTTTTAAAATTAGGTTTTACTTGCTTAACTGAGTTTAAAAAGTGATCACAAAATATGCACCTAATTCTGCACGCCCTGTTCACATCACTGCGTTGCATTCAATGAGGTTTTTCAAGTTAAGAAATGAGAGCAATCACTTAACATCAGCTTCACGGCAAAATATGTCAAAGAAAAAGAGACTATGATGTAGTAAAACCTAAACCAACCTCTGGTTGTTTTTCCTTGAGTGTGTGCACGCACATGCACACACACAAAATTATATCCCTTTGGAAGTTTTATCAGTCATGACCAGGCATTAAGTAATAATATAGCACTCTTTGGTTTGAAAAACATTCCTTTGACAAGCTGTGGTCCATAAATTATTCTCTCCGTGAGCTCACGAGCACTTTTGGAATTGTTTTGTTGGTTCTATTCTGCTCCTTAGATCATATCTCTGAAAAAGGGTTTAAATAGTACGTTTTAAATGGCAAACAGCCATGCGCAGATTTAAAGAACAACACTTTTCCCTTCATATTAATACCTGCAAATCAAACTGGCGCTTCACTACTTCATCTGCTTTGACAGTCGGCATTTCAGATTCGCATGGCCTGTTGTCTACCTAAAACCTTCACCAAAACCACGTATATTGTAAAGGATACATGGATGGTAATCCATTTTGTCACCAAAAAAGTTCACAAATTGTGTCCCATTGTAAAAATAACCAGCTGGAAGTGGATCCAAGTGGCGTTTCACCTGCATTAAGAAAGAATATACTAACATTAAATATTTTAAACTCAAAACTGCTTGGACACGATCCTAACCAGCTTAAAAAGATCCAAGAAAAATCCCTTGTGCTGAATTTAGCAGTTAGGGAGCAAGGTACAGCTTCTGGCTAAAAAGGGGTGATCCAAAAAGCCAGTATGACAAAGGACATTCATATAAACTAAGGGAGTTAGGAACAGTAACACTAATTATAACCACATCAAATTTTTAGGAACGCAACTCAACAGACAGCACTTAAAACCTAAGGGTAGTTGATGAGGGTAGGATCAGGCATTTAGGACGCTAAATGGTACCTGGGGTGGGTTAGAAGGGGGTGGTCAGTAGGTCAGAGAGGTTCTCCTGCCCCTCTGCTCTGCCCTGGGGAGACCACACCTGGAATATTGTGTCCAGTTGTGGCCCCTCAGCTCCAGAAGGACAGGGAACTGCTGGAGAGAGTCCAGCGCAGCCACCAAGATGCTGAAGGGAGTGGAGCATCTCCCGTGTGAGGAAAGGCTGAGGGAGTTGGGGCTCTGGAGCTGGAGAAGAGGACACTGAGGGGGGACTCATTCATGGGGATCAATATGGAAAGGGGGAGTGTCAGGAGGATGGAGCCAGGCTCTTCTCGGTGACAACCAGTGACAGGACAAGGGGTAATGGGTTCAAACTGGAACACAGGAGGTTCCACTTAAATTTGAGAAGAAACTACTTCTCAGTGAGGGTGTCAGAGCGTGGCCCAGGCTGCCCAGGGAGGTTGTGGAGTCTCCTCCTCTGCAGACATTCAAACCCGCCTGGACACCTTCCTGTGGAACCTCAGCTGGGTGTTCCTGCTCCATGGGGGGATTGCACTGGATGAGCTTTCCAGGTCCCTTCCAACCCCTGACATTCTTGATTCTGTAATTTGCAAGTAACAACCTGCACCGGACAGAGCAGGGAGAAAAAATGGGGAAAGGCCCTTACGGTACCCAAAATCTCGTCCAATATCTTACACTTCCTCCTGCTTTTTAGGGCTGACTTGATAACACCAAGATGTATATCTCAAATTCCACCGGCCAACCTCAGTTGCGTTTCGAGTATAGAAAAAGACACGAAGCGCTTCAATAATTGAGCACTCAGCATACTTGTTATGGCAGGTATGGGAGATGCGCTATCAAACTTATGGATATTGAATAAAATCAGGCAGAAGAAAGGCTTGTTATTAATTAATTATTAAATTAACTTACATGAATATTCTTTATCTCCTGAAGGGTCAGCATGCCTCGGGTTTTCAGGGCTTTCCTCTGAGGTTTCTGTATGAAGAATGAGACCTCAGTTATAAACCGAGTGACAATGTGATTATCACAGTTTAGTGACATTAAAAAAACCCCAAACCATATAAAATAAATTCTTTCTTGAAAATGTAGGTAAAGGCTGTGAAATCTCTGGTCACTTGCTATCATGCTCAAGCCCAGCACAGCACGTACTTTAAAAATTAAATTCTGGATAGAATTATTCAATTATATTAAAGCACTCACAACTATGTTCTGAAAACAAAAGTAAAAATAAAGTGATTGCAACTAAGGCACCATTAGAGATGACAAATCTAAAAGGGTTTTTAAAAATACAACTTTAATACAGCTCTGCTGAAAGAAAAAAAAGGAATAACAGTCTAGTTTATAGTCTGAAAAGTCTTATAATTCATTTATTTCATGCAGCACCTCTCAGGATTCTCCCTTATGAGGAAAGGCTGAGGGAGCTGGGGCTCTTTAGCTTGGAGAAGAGGAGACTGAGGGGTGACCTCATTAATGTTTACAGATATATAAAGGGTGAGTGTCAGGAGGATGGAGCCAGGCTCTTCTCAGTGACAACCAATGATAGGACAAGGGGTAATGGGTGCAAACTGGAACACAAAAGGTTCCACTTAAATTTGAGGAGAAACTTGTTCCTGGTGAGGGTGTCAGAGCCTGGCCCAGGCTGCCCAGGGAGGTTGTGGAGTCTCCTTCTCTGCAGACATTCAAACCCGCCTGGACACCTTCCTGTGGAACCTCAGCTGGGTGTTCCTGCTCCATGGGGGGATTGCACTGGATGAGCTTTCCAGGTCCCTGACATTCTGGGATTCTGTGATTAGCCAAAATTCTGAATTCACCACAAGTAGTGAGATTATACAAAGACTATTTGTAGTTTTGAGCTTCTCAAAGAGGAAGCGCTTCACACGTGCGGTACGTATGTGATTTTAAGTTCCAAGTTTTCAAAAATGTAAAATAATATTCTATGGAGTTCTATCCCCCAGGTGATATACACAGTGCATAAGACATCACCACAGAAGTTGCCCTGAAGTAACAACCTGCCAGGATAACAGAGGTGAGAACCTGAACATCCTTGGAAATATGAATAGCTCCAAGAACGGACTGCAAGAAACATTCCTACACAACTTTTTAGAGATAATATGCAAATCTTAAGCCACAAAGCAGCAACCGTGAGTATTTTCAACTAACAAATGTTCTAAAATGGGCATCACTAAAGAGCACAGTTGGAACCACAGGCTCATGTTCCAAACGGAGTGTTAAAATATCTAATTGGTATGGTTGAGCAGTTTCTGTTGTAGTATATTCCCAAATCAAACCTCAAGACTCACTTTCTAAGACAATATGTAGCACGGCAAAAATAACATGTGCTGGTACTACTTGGTTGTGTAGCATTGAACCATCATTCCTAGTCAGGTTGTGCCAGTCCCTGTGTCAAATTAGCAAGACACCACAACTAAAAAAATGTGCCTTCTGGGCTTCTTAAGATGCACATATTCCCTGTTCCCTACTCCAGCTTCTATTGCATCGGAACATTAGCCATGGAGAAGTACATGAAGTCTTACATAGCTGAGCACTTAAATAAGCAAGACAAAAGAACTGTACCCTCCATTTCAGTGGATTACATCCAAGGAGGTTTAATTTAGTGAATCAAAACAAGTTTTCAGCTTTGCAGCGTTCAGGTACTTGAAGAAGATTTATTTAATACTACAGTTTAGCTTTTGGCAATCAGGTCTCAGCTAAATCATCTTGTGTTTATTCTGGACAAACTCCATTTGCTCAAGCGTTCAAGAGCGGATCAATCCACGAACAAGCTGTAGCAGATATTAAAACAATACACAAATTACAATAAGCATTTGCAAACGGTTTGTCTGAAATACATTTACACCCTGCAGTGCTAATACCTTGGTAGAAGAGAAAAGAGATTAACAAAAAAGAGCCACGTTGAGAAATTCAGATTCCTCCTTTGGTTGTTAAATGCCAAACAGGTCACACTGAACAACAATAAACATGCCCACGGACCTGTTTTGCAGTTTCTCGGAGCCAATCTTTGATATCCTCTTCCTTAAGAGAGCAGCCCACGAAGACGAGGAAGCATTCCTGCTGATTGCTGCAGTCTCTGTGCTCGCTTCTGGCGTCAGGAGGAGTCGGCCCCTCCGGAACGGGCATGAGGCTCAGGGAATTTGATGATGTGTTGTGACAGACTTCAATCACTTTATCAGAATCTAACAAGGAGAAGAAGGGGGAGAGGGAGAGGGAGGGGAGGAAGGGGGAGAGGGAGAGGGAGGGGAGGAAGGGGGAGAGGGAGGGGAGGAAGGGGGAGAGGGAGAGGGAGGGGAGGAAGGGGGAGAGGGAGAGGGAGGGGAGGAAGGGGGAGAGGGAGAGGGAGGGGAGGAAGGGGGAGAGGGAGAGGGAGGGGAGGAAGGGGGAGAGGGAGAGGGAGGGGAGGAAGGGGGAGAGGGAGAGGGAGGGGAGGAAGGGGGAGAGGGAGGGGAGGAAGGGGGAGAGGGAGAGGGAGGGGAGGAAGGGGGAGAGGGAGAGGGAGGGGAGGAAGGGGGAGAGGGAGAGGGAGGGGAGGAAGGGGGAGAGGGAGAGGGAGGGGAGGAAGGGGGAGAGGGAGAGGGAGGGGAGGAAGGGGGAGAGGGAGAGGGAGGGGAGGAAGGGGGAGAGGGAGAGGGAGGGGAGGAAGGGGGAGAGGGAGGGGAGGAAGGGGGAGAGGGAGAGGAGGGGAGGAAGGGGGAGAGGGAGAGGAGGGGAGGAAGGGGGAGAGGGAGAGGAGGGGAAGAGATATCCGAATAATTGTTAAGCTAATTTAACATTGACGCATTGGCGTCCTAAGAATACAGTACGAAAATAAGTTTTCAAATACAATAATAAGTAGTAATTTGTCCTTACCTGAAAACTTAACTTTGCCCATGATGTGATAAATATTTCCAGAAAAAGGACTTGGCTTGAGCAATGACTTAATCGCTGTTTGAAATAGAAGGCAAACACATTATCTCACTTATTGTTCTCATGCTTGGTGAAGCTTCTGGTCAGACCTACGCTACAGGTCTCTAATCCACATCCTAGTGCTTGGGGGAAGAAGCCGCAGGGTCCCCCGCAGCCCCGCTATGGAACATTTCTAGATGTTCTCATTTCTTTGCTATGGGGTAGGTGGGAAATAACACACGTTTGGCATAATGAAGGCTTACAGTGTGTGTGGAAAGTAAAATGGTGCTCCTTAACACTGCTTTGCTACGGAAAGAAGGAGAGGCACGATTATGTATCTACTCTAGAAGCCTAACGTGGAGCTGAGCCTATTTTCTGGTAGCTACAAAGAATTATTTGGCATAAAAGCAGAAGTTGACCGTCACTTATAAGCTGTGTTTCGACACTACTAAATAAAATTAAACAGAAAATAAAAAGCAAACATATGAAGATAAGTGCCTCAGTCTCTAGAAACCAAATATTAAATTGGATTTTCATCTGAACAGAATTATGGGTCAATTTTCCAGAGCAGACACTAAAGAAGACAATTTACTGTACTTTAAGGAAGGAAAGCTGAGTTTTCAATTCAAAGTTTACTTCAGCAGTAATTAAATAATGTTGCTTACATCAGAGCCTTCCTTCCCCTCTGTTCCTCAGTATTTCAAACTGGGATTTAAATCAAGTCAGTCAAAGTTCACTCGTACCTTTACACTTGGTCACAAATCGTGTTTTTTCTAGAGGACGATTAAACCACACACAGATCTGAACCATTGGAGGGAAGACGGGCCCAGCTCTGTATTTACCTTCATACCTTCAAACAAAAAACACACAGGTTCAACACAGAGAAAGCACACGTGCTTGTGCTTTTCATCTAACAGCTGAAACATCTATTATTTCACCCCAGCTAAGTCTTGCTCATAGGAAGAAAAACACGATGCTTTCTTCTCTAAGACACCCATGAAAACGTGATATTAACAGTAGGAGGTTGTTCAAAGAGCTCAGGGCTCCTTTTGAGGCTCTTCCTGCTGCATTTCTTTATTTTCTTATACACTACCTACAAATTATCCTTTCGTGCTATCAACAGCTGTCCAAAGGTTTTCAATACTTTCTTTTCCTGCTTTCTCTCCCTTTGGTTCCACGGGCAGCTCCGACAGCCCAAGCTTTGCGCCAGTTGACTTCAGGAGCTTTACTTGCGTCCAATTTAGAGCGAGAATTATGAATAAAAAGCTATACATGCAGAACCGGCAAGGTATGGTAAATACATCCTGCTTCTAACACCATAAACGTGAGCAGAAAACAGTCAGCATTTAGAAGGGCTGACAGGTTTAGATCTTCTGCCAAGTAGGTGCAGCACAGATAAGTGCAACAAGATGCTGCAAAGAGCCCTGAACCATGAAAAATATCCCTCGCTATTGAACGCAAAGTTTGGTACCGTGTGTTATTGTGCCCTTCGCCTCTGCCAACACTGTCAATAAAGTTGCTGGGTTTTATGAATAATTGTTCTGCTAATAGCTAGACTGACATAGTAAGTTAATTCCAGTAAGGCTGAGTAGCTGTCAGAAAGAAATTACTCCGCTCATTATTGACCTCACCCATCCCAATCCTTCCCAGTTCATTCCCAGAGGGCTCTTTTCTATTCTTCTGAAAAGCAACAGTAATCTCGCCATTGATTTAAGTGGTGTCCAGAAAGGATCTCTTTCCCCATAAAAGGATGGCAATCGTCTATCTACTAAGAATACTCATCAGCTCTCTCTTAAAAATGATTTACAAAGCTATGGCCTGTTCCAAATGAGTAGTCTTGAAAAAAAAAATATATATATAAATGAAGTTAGTGAGACTTTTTAATCTTCAAGTTAATTAGAAAAATAGTTTTAATATTTCTCAGTCTAGATACTTGCCAGCCAGGATACATCAAATATCGAGCTCTCATCATCCGAGGATTTGAAAAGCTGCTTTCTGAGAGAATTAATTCAATATCCTCATTCCTATAAAGAGATAAAGATGAAGATTTTTAATTTTATAAGTTTAATAAAATAGCTACTATCTGTATGCTACTTACATCAACCAGAATGCATTAGTCACAGTAAAATTAAAAGAATTTTAGTGTGACAGCTACAGTAACGTAAGTCATACTCGACAAACAAAAATATATATTTCCTAATTCCTGTATTTATATGACCATAAACATCAAGGGAAGATGCCTTTTGCATGAGAAGCATCTGCATCTCCTTTGTGTAAGTTACCAGAGTAAAACAAGAGAATACAAGTTCCTAAGTGCCCGTGTCCCATCTGCCCAAAGTGACCGGTACTGGCCATGACAAACGTCACCTCGTCACAATCCCGTTCTCCGCCAGGATGAAGGAAACAGCCGGATTTGCCGCTCGGATGAGGCTCTGCAGCTGCACAAGCAGCGGATGCTTCTGATCTGTAGCGTGACTCGTGAAAACCACGTTACTCACCAGCCCTGGGTAAGGAAATCAGAGGATAATTTACACGTCAGGTACGCACCAGGGGCTAATACACGGTTAAGTGACATAATAGCCATTCTTCTCTCATTTTCCTTCCATTTTACTACATTAAAGTTATCAGAGAAAAAAAAAAAAAAAACGGTGAACAAAAAGAATCACAGAATCGATTGGGTTGGAAAAGCCCTCAGAGATCATCCAGTCCAACCCTTGGTCCAACTCCAGTCCATTGACCAGATCATGGCACTAAGTGCCATGGCCAATCTCAGTTTACAAACCTCCAGGGCCGGTGAGTCCAGCACCTCCCTGGGCAGCCATTCCAATGCTGACCACTCTCTCTGCACAGAATTGCTTTCTCATCTCCAGCCTCAATTGCCCCTGGCAGAGTTGAAGCCCCTGCCCCCTTGTCCTATTGCTGACTGCCTGGGAGAAGAGCCCAATCCCCCCTGGCTAGAACTGCCCTTCAGGTCGTTCTAGAGAGTGCTGAGCTCACCTCTAAGCCTCCTCTGCTCCAGACTGAACAAGCCCAGCTCCCTCAGCCTCTCCCCATAGGGTTTGTGTTCCAGTCCCTTCCCCAGTCTTGTTGCTCTTCTCTGGACCCGCTCCAGCACTTCAATCTCTTTCCTGACCTGAGGGGCCCAGAACTGAACACAACACTCCAGGTGTGGCCTCCCCAGTGCAGAGTACAGGGAAGGATCACTGCCCTTGTCCTGCTGACCACGCTGGTTTGGATACAGGACAGGACACCATTGGCCTTCTTGGCCACCTGGACACAAGAAAAACCCAAGCAAAGAACCTTTCCTCTTTTGCCTACCCAGAAGACCACCTAACTTCACACTGTGGAATAACCAAAGGCAGAATTATCATTAACTAATTACTTCGCATCTAGAGGGCAGCCAGCTCAGATACCCGTTATTTGTCACAACCCATAGATGTGCCTGAATGACACATCCTAAAAGAGACAAACCTTACAAGTCACTGGAATGATTCAAAGGGAAATAGGCAGGATCTTGTAATCTGGGGGTTCTAATGAATGAGTGAAAATATTATTAAAAATTAAAAATATGAGCCTACCGGTACAGCACCAGTCGCTGAGGATGAGTGGACTACTGGGGAAGGGATGCTATGGCAAAACAAGCTACACCAATTTCTTTCAATTAGGTTGTGTAACAAAAGTCATTTAGACTCAGTTAATCAAAAGAATCAATTAATTAAAAGAACAAGTTGACACAAGAATCTATTTCAGAAGGTTTAACCAAATATACTGATGTTTAAAGCCTCTTGGCAAATGCAACATGTAGAAAGATAAAGAGGTAAAAATAGGTTTGGACTCTGTTGCTGCTTCCAAAAACAAGAGAAGTCTGAACCCACGAGGCATCAAAAAAGGTAACAAACAATGGGGTAACTGTTTGTCCCGAGTCCCAATTCCCAAAAAGACTCAGCTGTGTCACCAGAAAAGCAAATCCTTTCCCAGGCCTAACAGGATCCCTCCGCTTTGCGCCTGAAATGGTTCCGCTTGTCAAGCAAACCCTGTCCCAGATCTGCCGGTGACAACGCAGGCTCACGTTACACCCGCTGTCCTGCCAGCTACGAGACGAGTGCTGCGTTAAATCAGAACCAAGTGCTGCTACAGCAGGCGCCCCCGAAGCGAATCAGAAATAACACACTGACCATCGCAATGGGCACCGGGAGGATCCTCATCAAGGAAAAGAACATGAGACGACATAGCGCACTTATCACCGGACCCATTTCAGTGTTCCTGCTTTCCAATTATATCAAGATGTTACAGCAGAATGAATTGCAGCCCAGCTCCCCAGAGACTGACGCCCTGGGATGTCACTGGTGTCCCGAATGCCTTAGGAACATTAGTTCTTTGCTCAAGCTTTGCGGCTCACTTCAGACCCTTTCCAGGTACAGAAAAAGAAACTCTTGACTATCCTTAAATGATTGAACCAGGATGCATTTCCCTGCCACATGAAGCTCACACTGATCTGTTGCCTACAGGGATTCCTGATCTTTACAGAGCCTTTAAAGCACAAGAATCCTTGCAGAGGCATCTTTACACAAACATTTCTACTTCCACTTCAGAAAGATTTAAGTTTTCTTCAATACACAATTACTCTTGAGGGAGACTGGAGGGGAGTACACATGTAGAAATTTAAGTCACACGCGTGCTTGAAATTATTATGTAGATCATGCAATTAAGGTGAAAAGTACAAATAAGCTAATCAACAGCCACCATATTGTGGGTGCGCTATGCATAGTGTTGTTCTTTTCTTAATAATCCCAAACTTAATACTGATGTAAAAGCCAAGTCTAATCAAAACACAGTTATAATTCCTGTGAAGTTGGCACAGAACAACAAAAAGGTTGTATAATATAAGTGCTATAAAACATACATTAGTTATAAGCACTGTGCCTTGGAGAGAAGTGATTGTCAAAGACGAACCTGCCAAAGCTTATAGTTAAGAAAAAGATTGAAGAATAAAATCTCGCAAATCGGAACCCCGTGCATCTTGTCCCATGCTCCTCACCCATCCCCTTTCCATCAATCTCCGCTTCATTTGCGCCTGTCTAAGGGGAATAGCGTTGGGCACCAGCTGTCACTCCTGCTTGTGAACTCCCACGCAGCCTTGAAGAAGCGGAGCCTGCTCAGAGCCCCGGGAGGCCCTGTGAGCTCTGCCATAAATCTTGTAGGTGCCAGTATCATGTAAAAATTGGCCCTGGGTTAGGAGGCAACAGCCCGTGACACTGCACTGACCCACAGGTACTGGAATCCAGAGGAAAAGTAACTCTCTGAGCATGGAAGATGCCACACAGCTTTAGTAAGAAAGCATTTTGACCTTTTGAATTGTCACTGCCATCTCCCTTTCTATTGCATTTTGAAGACCACCCAGTTTTGTTTAATTTCTTATTAATACATCCATCTAAAGAAAAAAAAAAACGTTTGGCAGCCTGGGGCATACCATGTTTAATAGAAGCAATAAAGAATTATAGAATAGTTTGGTTGGAAGGGACCTTTCCAGCCCCCCCAGTGCCACCCCTGCCATGAGCAGGGACATCTTCACCAGCTCAGGTTGCTCAGAGCCCCGTCCAGCCTGGCCTGGGATGTCTCCAGGGATGGTTCATCCACCACCTCTCTGCCCAACCTGGGCCAGTGTTTTACCACCCCTGGTGTCAAAAATCTCTTCCTCATGTCTAAAGAACGAGGAAGAAACAGGAATAGATTAAAAGTCTGTATGCCTTATGAAAATAATGGATCCTCTTTGCTCCCGAACATACAATGGGCATATTTAACAATGGCAGCGTCCTAATCTGTAAAACAACTTCATACACAACACAAGAGATGCCAACGTGCGCTTAGACTGGTAAGGTGTCACCTTACAGCTTCTGTGCAAGAAATGAAAAGGTATATTTGGAAGGAGACAGAAGGAAATTACAGCACACAGATGGCAGCAAGATAAATAAATATATATATATATATATATATATATGTATATATACACACACATATATTTTTAAGTTCAAACAAGCACAGAAGGGAGAGACAAAACAGAGCTACTAACGATGGTCACTTCACTCAAGGCTTTATCTGTTCTCTCTGATCCTCATCCTTTTCTGGTAGTTTTGTTGTTTTCCAAGCAGAAAGGGTCACCCATGTAAAATGATGTCGTATCGCTAATGTGCACAGTACCCTCAGATCACAGAGAAAGCCACACAACAAACCTGGAGAGCAGTTAACCCCACTCACTCCCAAAATCTGCAAGGTGATTATGTGGACAAGGTGAGTATCCAAAAGTCGAATGTGGATATAGGGAAGTAGGAATTCATTAATCTTTTCTTACATCCGGTACTGCAAGTTGTTGTTTTCATATCTGTACAATCCCCAGTCTTGGCCCATTGATGCTACAACAACACAAATAATAATAACGGGCTGCACGACAGAAAAAATAGGATTAATATCTCTCGGCAAAGAGAATGTCTCATTAAATATTGCTATTGTTAAGCCAAAACCAAAGTTTCAGTTATGTAGAAGCTAATTATCATACAATTCTGCATTTGGTTGGGAAGTGTGAGACTGCACCGCATCTCAGTTCCAAGCACACTTTTCCTTCTAAAACCTTTTACACAAAAAACTGCCCCTATTCCTGTGAAACAATTTGCTTCACACAAACAGACCTCTAGGCTATCTAACGTCATGCTTTGTATCTCAAAACTAGACGACTAAACATTGCAACATGCAGAAACATTCGCTGCCAGAATATTCGTCTAACCTCTGGTATTTCTCCTCCTTTCAGTGTTTGGGCCATAGGAAAATCAGCTGTGTTTGTCTTCAGCATTTTCTAGTTCCTCCTCAAACAACAAACTCTCACCCAACCAGGTCTGTACATACGTACTTAAATAACAGGTTTGAGCTTTGGTTTTAATTTTGTCATGAAATAAAAAAGGTATGCTTGCACTCTACTTCTCAACAGTTATTAATATTTCGTTATAGTCTTCATTTTTACATTCTCCCGCTCTCTTAAATTTCACAGAATCCCAGAGTCAGGGGTTGAAGGGACCTGGAAAGCTCATCCAGTGCAATCCCCCCATGGAGCAGGAACACCCAGCTGAGGTTCCACAGGAAGGTGTCCAGGCGGGTTTGAATGTCTGCAGAGAAGGAGACTCCACAACCTCCCTGGGCAGCCTGGGCCAGGCTCTGCCACCCTCACCAGGAACAAGTTTCTTCTCAAATTTAAGCGGAACCTCCTGTGTTCCAGTTTGCACCCATTGCCCCTTGTCCTGTCACTGGTTGTCACCAAGAAGAGCCTGGCTCCATCCTCCTGACACTGCCCCTTTCCATATCGATCCCCATTAATGAGGTCACCCCTCAGTCTCCTCTTCTCCAGCTCCAGAGCCCCAGCTCCCTCAGCCTTTCCTCGCACGGGAGATGCTCCACTCCCTTCAGCATCTTCATTGCCCATGGTTCTAATCTATTGGTCAGTTCTCCGATTTGTGGCACCAACATTTTTTTCCAAATCAAAATAAAATACTGACTTCTTATAATAGCACCCACATGCTTTCCCATTTGTTCACAACTTCATTCTTTTGGATTTCATTCTTTTGGGCTCCCTTCACACGCGAGTATGAGGTGGCATAATTCTGGCAGCAAACAGAGCACTACAGCCTAAATTGCCACGAGAAAAGTGCAGCATCCTACTTTGGCAACTATTTTACTAACTCTAAGCAAAATTAGAGTCCTGCAGTTCACTCAGGAAGACATCAGCGTAAGATCAGAAAGTCACAATGCAGTAACTGTGGTCTGACAGTGACTTAAAGAAAACTCTCAACTGTCTTTGGCTTATCCAATTTAAGGCCAAGCTTATAGTCTGCCTAAAATAAAATTATCTGACAGTAGAGAATGGTTCTCATATATACGCACACCACATGTACTGGTCTTAATGTTGTAAATCAGTTGTACATCCGTTCAAAACAACTGTAAAGGTGCTATAGCCAAATTTACTAGGTCAGGATGGATGGTAACGCTTTTACGTCGACAGCTGCTCTAAGTTCTGAGCCTGACACGGAGACCGACGCATTTCAGAGTCAGGATATCCAATTAAATATATAGGTAAGAAACAGTTATGCAAGTGAGCGTTTTCATCTGCTGCAACGTCAAACAAACCCTGCAAGGATCCCTCACGTGGCAGAAGAGGATATGAAAAACACGGCGACAAGTTCATTTTTCCCTGTCTAGAATAGAGGAAAGGAAAGCTCCATTTCCTCACGCAGCCCCAAAAGGGGATGGAACTCAAATCTAATTTTGCTCCTAAATTAACATGAGTGACTACAGTTCAAGATAAGCAGTTTAACTCCTGGTCTTAGGAAAGCCAACCTCCAGATGAGGAAAACCAAAACGCCTCATGATCCACATTATTATATCATCTCTAGGTGCCTATGATGTTTAACAACATAGGCAGAGATTGTTCTGCACAGATGGTTCTTACCTCCAAGAATTTATCACAAACCTTTGACTACATGCATTTACAGTGTATTTCTTAGGCCATATGGATCAGCTACTGTTCTGTACAGCTCAAAGTCAAGAAAAGTGACACATACCTTGTGAGCACTGGTCCAAAAACTTGGGAAAAAGCAGTCTAAAAAAAAGAAAATCATAAGTTAATATATCAAGAATAGACATTATTACTATTTAAGTAAAGCATTTACATTCATTTGGACAATGACAGCTAGCGTTTTATTATCCAAACCATTTTCATGTTTCCTTTCTTCAGCCCACATCACTGGAACATCCCCACAGGTTGTGTCTTTCAGGAGTTCTTCCCCACAAATAAGTTTTGGAGATGGTTTTAATTCTTTAATGGATTTAAGAGCTAATTCCCACCACGTGATTCCTTCTGTATTCTCGGAAGTCTGAAAGGCTTCAACATTGCTTTAATTCCTATAGAAACGATAGGAATTTTAAGCTTGGCCTAAAGAATTGTGCCTTCCAAACATGGTGGGGACTCTTCATGGAAGGATTGTATGTCCATAATGCTTTCTGTATATATCGCACCAATTTCTGGTAATGTGTCAGATAAGCAACAATTATTTTTATGAGCTTCATCGTGCACACAAAAGCTCCAGAGATAGTTCTTTATCCATCCCACTTCAACATGGAGAAAAGCTTCATTCTCAGCTCATGGAAGAGCCAGATCTCTGTAGTAACAAACTTTGAGACATGGAACCATTTGGATTTTCTTGACTGCAAAAGTTTCATGTTGGACATTAAAAGCGAAATCGCCAAAGCTTCCCAAGCGAAAGCCTCGTCACTGGCAGCATGTGGCTACTCGGTAAGTTCTTATCAGGAGAAACTTCAAAGTGAGAAACCAATAGTCTACGGCACAGGCTAAACCTCTTCCTTCAATTGCTGCTGCACTTGAGGAGACAAACAATGTTAGTCAAAGGATGGCAGGCTCCTGCTGCTATAAATACTGCTCAACGCCACGATCAGGAGCACGTAAGTTTAAAAAAACCCTAGAAATGGAATTGTCTTTCCTATAATTATGGAAAGAACAAGTTTAAACGGCATTCCGGCATCAATTCACTGATAGTCTTGATTATTAATTTACAGTCTTTGTCATGGAGACAAAAAGAAGCAGTAAGATAATGTCTATTTATTGACTAGTGCAAAGCACAAGAAGTATATTGGTTTGTGTTTTACAAACAGTGAGGAAGTGGAAGGACTGCAATTTATAGAATGATTGGGCATCCACCTCTAAGCTGTGATGCAGTTTCATCACCAATAGCAGCAATGCTAAGAACTCTGAAAACTGTACCTGCTTTAACTTTTATCGAATCATCTGTACGGCATAATTGCGAAATTTAAGTATTACGATTTTACAGATAAGTCTACGAAACTAGTTCCGTGTTCATTAAAGTGTGGAACACACACAAATACTATGAAACAGCAACCAAACCACAGGATTTAAAAATGTCAGTGACTTGGCTTTGCTACCGTTTCCTCCCCACCCTGTGTTTGCAGTAACCCAGGATATCAGATTTTAATACTTGCAATGGTTTTGCTTCCGTGCTTTGTCATTCTCTTCCACTATACCTGGGGCTGTTTCCCGTAAGCTCTGTATTTTAGATCTGTAAAGTCTTCATTTCATATCCAAAAGCAGTGGCATAATCAATAACTCAAACTGGGATGCAAGTCTCAATTTTTAGACAGACTTATAAAAAGATCGTAAGAAAAGGAATGACTTAAAAAGCACACGAGAGGACGGTTGACTGTCCGTTTTTACAAAGTCCTTAGCCAGAGCACACATATTTAAGCAGCATGCTAATGACAATCTCTGTTTATTCTTCCACAAGCTAAATTTTATTAATATTGCATATAATGATATACCCAGTGGAAACCAAGTGTCATCCTTATAAACCAAACACCACTTCAAAGTTCATCCAAGCTGGATTACCTAGGAGTTTTACGAGATTGAAGACAGTTCAGTGGCATTTAGCCATCACGTATCTCTAATTTAAAAGTGATCTCATAAACTCACATATCTACTCTCAAACCTGTAAAAATATTTTAAATTATACCTATGTTCCATATAGCAACTCAGTGGCTCTACACAAGTATTAACTGCTCCAATGGTGAAAGACGACTTCACATCTGGGTCAGGATGAGTTTGCAGAGCCTGCACGACATCAATAACATCAGTATATCTGCAAGAAAACACAGTGAAATACGGTTTCAGAGAAACAGAACGATGCATTTCAACACCTAGTGACAAGGCAGTTGCTTGCAGAATGTTAGATTTCTAATAAAGTGGTTCAAGACTTGGCAAACTCAGGCAAGTTAAGCTGAGTGTAACATCAGAAATAAATGATTGAAAACTGCAGAGAAAAGCAGTATAAACTTTGCAAGGAGCAACTGTAAAGTCCGGTTTTTAGGATGCACAAAAAGCCTAACGTAATAAAAACATGTTACGCCTACTCCCAAGGCATATTAAGCACTAAGTAAAGAAAAATAACTTATCAGCATTCCAATTTAAACATGCTTCTATAATTAACACTTGGATTATTTATCGGTACTCCAGACACTGCTCGATTATACTTCTGTATGGTAGCAAAGTTTGGGTGAACCTGAGTTTTTATTGCACATCTTTACTTCTCAGCGAGTTCCAACCTTCTCTCCAAACTGTACGGTCAGTTATCACATTAATGGATTAACTGGAGAACTCCAGCTACTTTAATGCTGTCTATATCAACACTCAACCCCCCAGAAAGAATGGAAAAGCTGTAATTGGTCATTCCAAAGACAGTGTTGCTACCAGAACATCATTTTGCACATCACTTGATTTGAACCACTCTTGCTAACTTTAAGAACAATAAATCATCTCACTAACATTGAAAGAAATTGTGCTTTTTAGCACTATCAAAATGGGTCATAATGAAAATGCAAACCTCCATATACATGCCCTTAGTGATTATAGTCTTTATGTCACACCATAATCACACTTTCTACAATTAATTTATATTCTGAGCCAACTCTAATTAAAATTTACCAAAAGGTGCCCAGTCATCTAATGCCTTAAAGACAATAGATCTTCCCCTGAAAGAAACAGGGAGCTGCTCCACCCACAGTCTTCATCAAAACAATTTCAACCTTTTAGCAAACTTTCAAAGAAAATAATACATGAAAGGTAGGGCGAGAACTCGGCTAACGTGCTTTTCCACGTTCTCTACAAGGTGGTGCATTTATTCCATGGGGTTTTTTTGGTTTGTTAGCAGCAAGACACAGGTCTGTTGGGATAAAGGTGGAATAATTCATTTGTGTGCTAACAGACTAAAACATGCTACACTCTATATATTATGATAATAATAATCATCATCATCTGTCACGGAGGCACCCCGAGGCTAATTTAAGGGACAACAGGGTCCAAAACAACTTTTATTAAACCGGTGAGAAACAGGGTTTTAGCACTCCAAAAGTGACTTAAATATAGGTTCAGGTATCAGTTGAGGAAAATTATTAAGGGGCAGCAACTCGTACAACAGGCGGTCCACAGAGTGCATGCACGTGGCTTCACCCAAAACAATGCCGGAACCATCCCCAAGTCCCAGAGGAGTACACACTTGCCTGAACACGGTGCGGGATTGTTCTTAAAGAGATACAGGTAAAGCGTACACTCGCGATTCTGCGAGAGTAAATTTATAATACACTCGCAATTCTGCGAGGGTTAATTTACTTACACGTGCGAATGTGCACGGAATACTACACGTGCTTATGTGGAAGCACGGGAGGAAAATACACTCGCGATTGTGCGAGGATAATACACTCGCAATTCTGCGAGGAAATAAATATACTCGCAATCCTGCGAGGGGTTTTACTCACACCCGTGGCGGCAAGGCAAGCGGGGTCTCCATCCCGGGGAGGGGGGTTCTCAGCAGCAGCATCTTCCTCGTGCTCCGAGAGACTGGCGACAATGGGCGGGGTCTCGACGAGAGTCCCGTTTTTATACTGGCTGATCAGACCTGACTGTAGGCATTCTAGAAGCTTCTCTGCACCCCCACACCGTGTGTGGGGTGCCCCTGAAGCCTCCAAACATCCCCCACACTGGTCACAGGTGCCCAGCGGCTCACTGGCGCCTCGGCAATCCCTTCTCCTAATGGCCCTGGCCAGGGTGCTCTGGGCCAAACAAAAGAAGCTGTCAGCTTCAAGTAGCAGAGAGAGGGAGATGTGCCTACTCCCTCCATACTGAAGGAGGTGGGGGGGAGAGAGGGGGGTTTGCATTCTGCCACATCATCATAATGCTATATCAGGGAATATTCTATAGCATCAATCTGCAGCTCCAGAGCACAACTCGCAACACCATCTCAAGCTGCCTCTGCCCTGTTGCCCCCATCTAAATCTACATCTTTGAAGACAACCAGTACAACAGTGGTCTTTAAAGACAGAAAACCAGCATGAAGATGCCTCTCCAGCCTCTGAGGGACAAATAACTCTATCTAGGACCTACCCAGAGGGGGAATAAAACAAACCACACACAGCTGCACCAATAAATGAAGTGCCATTTAACAGGAGTTTAAAACGCAGCTGGAAAGGGCAAGAAAACTGCTTTTGAGAAGCCAAAAATCACCATCAGGCTCCTAAATGGGGAAGATGAACCAAATGTAGTTTCCTTTCATTGAAGGATGATTTCGGACACCATTGTTTCAATGGAACGGTAAGCAATAAAATTAACAGGTTGCAGATCACACAGGATCCCAGAATGGACTGGGTTGGAAAAGACCTCAGAGATCATCCAGTCCAACCCTTGGTCCAACTCCAGTCCATTGACCAGATCACGGCACTAAGTGCCATGGCCAAGCTCAGTTTACAAACCTCCAGGGCCGGTGAGTCCAGCACCTCCCTGGGCAGCCATTCCAATGCTGACCACTCTCTCTGCACAGAATTGCTTTCTCATCTCCAGCCTCAATTGCCCCTGGCAGAGTTGAAGCCCATGCCCCCTTGTCCTATTGCTGACTGCCTGGGAGAAGAGCCCAATCCCCCCTGGCTAGAACTGTCCTTCAGGTCGTTCTAGAGAGTGCTGAGCTCACCTCTAAGCCTCCTCTTCTCCAGACTGAACAAGCCCAGCTCCCTCAGCCTCTCCCCATAGGGCTTGTGTTCAAGTCCCTTCCCCAGTCTTGTTGCTCTTCTCTGGACCCGCTCCAGCACTTCAATCTCTCCTGTTGAGCTTCCTGTCCATTAGCACCCCCAGGTCCCTTTCTCCCTGACTGCTCTCCAGCCACTCTGTGCCAGCCTGGAGCGCTGCAGGGGGTTCTTGTGGCCAAAGTGCAGGACCCAGCACTTGGCCTTGTCGAACTTCATCCCATTGCAATCAGCCCAGTTTTCCAGATACATATGTAAAATAGAATTCACAGAGCATCACACTTCATGACTGCTATGGAGTGACAGGAAAGTTTAAAAACGCCCTGGAAATGGGAAGGGAATAGAAAATTCCTTATTTTATGTGACAGTTCGAACTGTTTCAAACACTCACCCTTGCAAGACCACCAAGAGCCGCTTGTTCTTTTTAGCGTAGCTGGACTGCCGGACGCTGAGGTTGTGCTGAGCCTCCAGGACACTGGAGAGGTAACGCTGGAAATGGGCTGCGCTGAAACACTCTGGACTGTCCAGGGTTTGCCGATAAACTATCCACCTAAGCAACAGAAAAGAACAAGTTAGTGTTCTATGACATCACTTTCCTGTTTTCTTTCTATTTTGAACCAATGACCAAAAAAAAAATCAATAGGGCAACCCCTGAGATTCCACGGCTCTCACAGCACATGGGGAAGAGGGATGTGCTTGGGTTTCTATTATCTCCAACACAAGCACATTCTTCACGTGGCTGCCAAAAGGCTTTGTGGGTTTTTCAATAAAACAATGTTCAACAGCTTCTTCAAAGCAGCACATCGTTAGAGTCATTCTGATCTTAGCAATGAAGTACAACAAAAAAAAACATATGAATCAAATTCAAAAGACTTGGGGCATGAAAATATTTCACTCCAAAAATAAAATAACAATGACATTGGCAGGAAAACATGATTAAATGTATTATTACAGAACATTCAGAAGTCACCTTACATCTTTGCCCTAAAAACAGAACCACAAAACTGTTCTGCATTCACTTGCTAATATCAAGACACCGAGTCAAAAGTAATACACAAAACCCATTGCAGAACATAGCGAAGATTAAATGCGAAGGTGTTTGGCTGTAAGATTTAAAAGGACCAGAATTTATTTTTTGATTGTCCAGACACTAAATCAACACCGAGAACGACAAATTCCTACAGCAGATTTATCTTACTGCCATGCAATAGAAGTCCTGAATATACCTCCTGCCATTGCAGAATAGAAACCAGGTCGGATTAAAAACAATCTTGTAGGAAGGACTGTCAGTACAGTCTTTTCTGCAAGAAAAATACGTTTTAGACTCCCTATCACAAGGCAACAAATGGAATCTCCTCCCTGTTTCTGATGACTTCCATACTTGCTTAAGGCAGGATTCATTTGGCCCTTTTAAGATGATTTTTAAGAGTTTGTAGCATCAGCAATCGTTCCAGACACACAGCAGAGATCTGCAGCAATACCCATGATATTCTTAATATGGAATAACGACAAAGAAATCTCCTGGGCTATTTTTCTTGTCTAAATGTCTAAAATCTATGGGCAAACCTACCGGGCGTAACACAGTTAAATGAGATACCTGAAGTAATGGAACTGGAATAATATACTCTAGTCTGCTGTGGAGAACTACTTAAGGTTGCTCGTAATATTTCACAGAATCGCTGAATCACAGAATAGAATTTCTGATGTTATTGTTATAAATAGATATAAATATACCTTCCATGCTCCTTGTTAAAAGTGACAAGAAAGCCACACAGATCGCTGCAGCGGCATCCGGGAAGACCAGTTATAATGGTGATAACCACCTAAAAACCAGGGAACAGATAAGAACAGGGGTGACTTGAGGACTAGAAATGAGCTACAACAATTGCACACGCATCACGTTCTCTGTCTTGATAAAATCGTAAGTCTAAACACAAAATTAAATGACACTTACGCACAGTATGGAACTGTAATTGTGTTTATGCAATGACACAGATACGCATCATTTTGGAAAGATGAGTTTTCCCTTAGTTTTCATACTTTAAATACAGCGGAAGGATAATTAACAAATATAGCAAACAGTATCATCAAAACCTTGACATGGAAGTGGAAGTATTAACACAAACGTCAGGAAAAACACTGGAAGAGACACCAAATAGGTTACGTTTCCCATGACAAGTGTATATTCAAATACACAGAGAAGTATTTGAGCAAATTGGTTCAAAAGTGACGATGTACGTCACACACAAAGAGCAACTCACTGTTTCTATAATGAAACAAGCACGTTATACACAAAATCTATCGGAAAGTTGCATTTTGAGTAGGACTGGTACGAGACTGCGCAAGAAAAGCTGTAACATATCACCAGCTTTTCTGCACCAAGCGCCTCTGTTTCTATTACATTTGAAGGCAAACACCTGCAGACTGTTTGCATCCTATCCTCAAAATCACTTTAGGATGCTCACAGAAAATGAATATTCACAATAAGAGAAGTAAAAAACACAGAGACACCAAGTTCACATGAAATTATAGAATTTGGTATGAATGTTATTGACGGATTTTTTTTAACATACACAAAGACGCACTGGCCTTACAATGTGATTTTAAGACATGAATAGGGTATTATTAATTAATATTTAATTTAAGCATCAGCATGGTCTCTGAACCAGAGCCCAGGAGATAAGGCCATCGCCGTATTGCATTATTCAAAGAAAAGGACCATACTCCCGCTGCTTTGACTTTGCTGCTTACAGCAAATTTCAAATGCTGGAAAGCTACAAAGCGATATCTTTTTGAAAAAGCTATTTAAAGCACTCCTTCGGTTTGACAATTGTTATTGCCCCTATAGAGAACTGAGTGTTCTACAGATAATATCAGCAAATGTTAAATATCATGTGCTGCCGCTATGCTATTTAAAGGACTTGTATGTTCCAGAGAACAATTCAGTTAAATTATTCAGCAATTCATAAAAACAAGCTCCTGTTTTAGGGCTCACTCTCTCTGGACATTAGAGAAAACCGTTCGCTTGATGATCTACGCCTCATTTTTTGCCTCTGTTTTATCAGTCTGAAAGGCCATTAGCACTTCTAAAAGATTGTTTAAATGAAAAACAAATAAGGTAATATAATCAGAAGAATTTAATCTAGAAAACAGACTTGTAGCAGTTCAGTGTGAACTGGTGGTACTGGAGAAGGAGGCAGAGAACACAGTTAAACACTCACCAGTACTTACTGCATTACCTGCAACAGAACTAATGACAGGCGGAATATTTGCTAAATATCCTATATTAGGGATAGGAAGTATCGTGGAGTGGCTTCCTTACCTTCTCGCTTTGTGCTTTGCTCTCGGGAATGATTTCTGCCTGTTGCAATAAAGCTGGAAGATGTGCTCTCATCACCGGCTCGTGACTGACGCTGCTGACAGCAAAATGCCGCACAAACCTGCCCAAAAAGACAAGTTTTATTTGCTCATAATCAAGACCAAAAGACTCCACAGTTGGGAAATTACTAAAATGAAATGATTAAAAGGCCAAACAGAAGCTGCCTGGAGAGGAAATAATCTCAGAATAAAAATACCGAGTGTGAACAGTTACTAAATAAGCAATTTTTAAGACAAGTATTACATATACCAAAATCTTTTTGCATTGTTGCTGACAAAAAAGAATCCCTTGCAAACAAAAAGGATTTCTCACCTCTCTAATTCTGGAAGGGCAGCAGATAGTTGCAGTTCCCTATATCTTTCCCCAGAAGGAGAGGACGAGGCATTAAACAGCTTCTGAACAACGGAATGCCTGAAACAAGCAGATTAATGAATTGATTAGTTAAAAAGAGACCTAGACATATATTTTCTCTAAAGCAGATGGCTATGTAGTAACTAGTATAAGAAACAAATAAAGTGAATGTTGCACTAAGAATGCATTGATTCGTTTTTGCATCATTACTGAACTCTTCAATGAGTGACCGTAGTTTTCTGCTTGTAGCACACGATTAATGGATAATTACACTGGAGTAAGCAGCACAAACTTACAGTCTCTTTTGTTCCACAGACAGGAATTCTTCCTGGACAACCTTTAAAGATAATCCTGAGTTTGTCTGGTTTTGCCACGAAGAGAAAACCTGCAACAAACCAGACCTATGCATAAATGTCGTTATTTTGCAAAACTCATTTTCAATTTATTTAGGAATTTTGTTCATCAAAAAAAATAATAAAAGGCATTTTAACTAGCCATTAAATATTGCACAATCACAGAATCCCAGAATGGACTGGGTTGGAAAAGCCCTCAGAGCTCATCCAGTCCAACCCTTGGTCCAACTCCAGTCCATTCACCAGATCATGGCACTAAGTGCCATGGCCAAGCTCAGTTTAAAAACCTCCAGGGCCGGTGAGTCCAGCACCTCCCTGGGCAGCCATTCCAATGCTGACCACTCTCTCTGCACAGAATTGCTTTATCATCTCCAGCCTCAATTGCCCCTGGCAGAGTTGAAGCCCATGCCCCCTTGTCCTATTGCTGACTGCCTGGGAGAAGAGCCCAATCCCCCCTAGCTAGAACTGCCCTTCAGGTCGTTCTAGAGAGTGCTGAGCTCACCTCTAAGCCTCCTCTGCTCCAGACTGAACAAGCCCAGCTCCCTCAGCCTCTCCCCATAGGGCTTGTGTTCAAGTCCCTTCCCCAGTCTTGTTGCTCTTCTCTGGACCCGCTCCAGCACTTCAATCTCTTTCCTGACCTGAGGGGCCCAGAACTGAACACAACACTCCAGGTGTGGCCTCCCCAATGCAGAGTACAGGGGAAGGATCACTGCCCTTGTCCTGCTGACCACGCTGGTTTGGATACAGGACAGGACACCATTGGCCTTCTTGGTCACCTGGGCACACTGTTGGCTCCTGTTGAGCTTCCTGTCCATTAGCACCCCCAGGTCCCTTTCTGCCTGACTGCTCTCCAGCCACTCTGTGCCAGCCTGGAGCGCTGCAGGGGGTTCTTGTGGCCAAAGTGCTGTGGCCAATACTGGGTTTGTTGCAAGAACTCAAAATATGGAAGAAGACTCCACAGATCAGATTTTCTAAGCTTGTCTTTGGCTTGTCTGGAACTGGTCTAAGAAATATCTTGACTGAAACGGTCTCGTTTTCCTCCATCCTCACAACTGGGAAAAAATCCTAGGAAAAATACTTCCCCGCCAAAACAAGCGTAACGTTCATATCTAGCATACGCTGTAAATAAAAGATAGACAATTATAATCTATCTATGCTACAGCAGGAACTGAATTAATCTAAGTCTCCTTTAAGTTGTATTGTGGTTTTCATGAGGTAAGATTGCAGCAATCGTTTCCAGAAATTTAAGAAAACCCTGTTTCTTTGCAACAGAGAAGGGAGCCCTCGGCTCCTCCAGGGAACGGCGTTTGGCTCAAATCCTGCTGCTCCAGCCAAGTCCCATTAATATGAATGGCGCTCTGAACCTAGAAATCAGATTCAGCTGAATCACACAGTCACTGGAGTGTTCGGTATTTCCCTTCTTTTAATAAGGAAAAGCAACAGCCATTGTCGTTTTTCACAATAACTCGCTGCAAGACAAAACAACTGGGGGGGAAAGACTGCTTTCCATTAACGAGTGGGCAACCCAAACGCAAGGGTATCGAGATAAAAAACACCAAATAAAATAAACTTTGGATATTAACGAAGACAATATTGCCGGTGTAGAAGGATCCACGCGACTAAACAAAGAACCACTTCAAAACATGTATAAGAGACTAAGGGAAATGCCTACAAGGGATGGAAAGGACTGGTCAAGAGAAAATGGTATTTTAATAAGTCAAAGGGTTGGGGATAAAGCGAAAACACAGGTCAGACAGAGAGAACTCAATGGAAATTATCAGTCCTTTTTGTATAACTGAATGAATGTTTTAACATAAAGAGCTGCTGAAGAAAACCAGGTAAATCAACACACTCCGAAGCCAAAGCACATTTTTCTGCACTACCAATTAAACTGAGGATGCGAACAGCACTGCCCTGTCTTGGCAGGATCTGCAAACCAGACTCCAGTTCTGTGCGCTCAAAGTCTTGCAGAAATCTCAGTTCTGCGGAATTTAACAGACTGGGATGTGGAGGAACAGCCAATTGCCATTCCCTATTTCAAGTTGAAATAATTAAAGCTTAGGTCCAGTGACCGAGGTATCACGTCGTATGATTGTAGAAGGGTAAAACCAGTACTGATAATTTGTGAATCTTCGCAATTATAGGTCTGTAGAATGATTGCTACGCCTGTGAGACTTAATAGCATTCAGAATTTCAGAAAATAGAGGAAATCAATAAACTCGATGGTAAATGCTAACAAAATGCAATAATACGTTTCCATGGCTCACACAATCAGGTGCACACGATCTTAAGAATCTTTTTTGTTCGTGAGATAACATCTTCAAGACAAAAGACACGTCGCATCTACTTGAAGTTGGTTAAAGTACCTGGTGTGGTGCCAGAGGAGCAACTGTCAAAGTGCAGGAACTGCAGCTCAGTACAAAGCTGGTTGGTGAAAAGGAGGAAAGGTCTAAAGAGCACCAAAAAAAAGCAGCAGAAGGTTGGGGACATCAACCAGAGAAGCTCAGGGAACGTCCCTGTGACACCTTTTGCAATGAATTTGGCATAGACTGAAGTGAATCGGCAGCATTTTGGGGAATTAAGTTGGGAGACGCTCTACACAGCATTGAGATGCTTCATAGAAAGAGAGATCCAACTGTAAGAATGGAAGAAACGGAAAGAAAAATCGGAGGAAGGTAGAGATGGAAGCAAGAATGAGCACACGAACACTTCTAGAGAGAGCCAGAGCATCAGTGGGAAGCAGAGAAAGGACTTGAAGGGGTTTCTTAAAATATGAGTGTGATCTATTAAGTCAAGGCAGCAGTGAAAAGTAAAGGCAAACCAAGGGTAGCACTGAACATTTTCAAAAGAGAGAACTGTTATTGCCTCTGTCCAAGAAACAAGGACCCTCGCCTCAGGTACTACACACAGCCTGGATATCTGCAGCCAAAAATTATATCAAAAGAAAATTATTACGATGATGAGAGGAAAAGTGAGCTTTTTATAAGTAGGGATTCAAAAGGATCTGGTTGTAGTTGATCAGGCCAAATAAGGTAGAAAGAATAAAAGTAGACCTAATAAAACAGGCTGAAAACTCAAACCCAACCAACCAAAACATTCCCAACCATTCAAATAGTGGAACAGCGGGAGGAATCTAAACTCTTAAGATAAAAGGAGAAATGTTATGGTAACGTTAATACTACAGTGAGGATTGTACTCACTGAGCTAGGTGGCCTTTTCCAGGCCAGTGTCGTGATCGATTACTAAAACCCTTGTCAAGTCCTAAAACCTCCAAGCTCATTTCCTCAAAAGTGCTATTGTTATAAAGTCTGGTTTATTAAAAGCCTCTGCATTGTAAAATGCATGAAGCCAATCTACTTAGAGAATATACAAGGCCATATGGGATACTTAAAGATTTTAACAAAACTTCCCTAAGGATCATAATCCGAATGTGTCTAACCACAAAAAACACAATAGAACCTCTGCCACGACATACAGTTGCTGTAGCCAATTAGACACCAGTGCTACATTTAAAATGCAACGACGAGAAAACAAGATTTTAGAGCACCCACTGGCTTCAGAAGACAAAGTAAGAGCACATGGTGAACATTAAACTTAACAAACAATAGGTAGTAACGCATACATAAGTTAAAGTTTCTCACACATGCAAGTTTCTAAGATTGGGAGCAGTCAGGCTGGACATGAGGAAGAAATTGTTGGCCCTGAGGGTGGTGAGAGCCTGGCCCAGGTTGGGCAGAGAGGTGGTGGCTGAACCATCCCTGGAGACATCCCAGGCCAGGCTGGACGGGGCTCTGAGCAACCTGAGCTGGTGAAGATGTCCCTGTCATGGCAGGGGGGGCACTGGGGGAGCTGGGAAGGTCCCTTCCAACCCAAACCATTCTGTGATTCTATGTTCCTAGGAAGGTCTGCGCAGCAGGGCAGTTTGTGACAATCTCAAATCTGCAAGATCGATGTCATTGGTTACAGAGAGAATCAGTTCCTGGTTGGAAAAGAGCCTCTGGAGGGCTCCAGGCCCACCTCCTGCTCCAAGTAGGGCTATTGCTGGCAGTACAGATCAGCTCAGCCATCACATCATCCAGCCAGGTTTTCAACATCTTCAAAGGTGGGGACTCACTGCTTGGGTGAGTTGTTCCTGTCACTGCACCAACCTCCTGCTGACATTCAGACTGAGTCTTCAATGCTGCGATCACAGAATCCCAGAATGGACTGGGTTGGAAAAGACCTCAGAGTTCATCCAAGTCCAACCCTTGGTCCAACTCCAATCCATTGACCAGATCATGGCACTAAGTGCCATGGCCAATCTGCAGTCACTGACCCTTATTACGTTAACTGCCACCACCAAAAACGTTGTCGGTAACCATCCTTCCCACTGCAACACCCTGCTTTTATATAAATGATAAGCAGCCTCAAAATCACATCCGCCATTTCTCTCAGTGCCCATCCCATGCAGCTTCATGGAGGAGTTTTTCAATGTATTTCTGAACTTGTTGCTCCCTCAGTACTAACTGCCCCTTCTCCTTTCTAAATTATGTTTATTCACTAAGATATAGGAAAAGGTTTCTCTTGTGAAAACCGATGCAAGACCAACCTCAAACTTTAACCTTTCCTATATTTATAAGGTGTCAGGCTTTAGTGGCTCAACTAACATAAGAAATAAACCCCTTCATCTTTCTGAATTTAAATAGTTAAGACAGACATGAACAAACTGACCCTTGCCTCTCATCTGAAACACAAAGATTAATTGCACGGTTTTCCCTCCACCCAACTCAATATTTTTTAACTTTACCTGTGAATAAAAAGCTTTATAAATCTTTGTTTTGGGGAAAAGTGCAATCATGAAAAGGTTGTCTTGGGTATGGAACTCAATTGGTAGATGAGCAAGGAAGGAACTTTTGAAGTCTATGAAGAGAGCAGCAACAACGCTGTTTGAATCCTAGAAAAAGAAGAAACAGGACAAATTATAACTAAAAGTTATTGAAAGTGAAAAAAAGGTTCAATGTATTAAACAGCAGAGAGCAGAAGAGGATTACTCAGAGCTAGGCATGTGTAAAGACCTGAACATTCATTATCTTGCATAGCGCAGCTATGGAACAGAAGCATCAACTGCAGCCACTTACAGTATTTCTCATTTTCTACTTCGCAGCTATTAGTGATATAAGCTTTAAAAAAAGCATTTGAGGTTGTTCTAAGCACCTCAGCTTTGTCTTGCCTAGAAAAGAAAAGCTTGTGTTTTAATATCTGCTCTTTTCCCTCCACCAAAAACCGGACATTAAGCACTTTCCTCTGCTACGGCTTCACAACAAAGCCACTTTCATCCATCCCCACACATCACCTCTGACACGGATATTCTGAAAGAATGAGTTAAACAGAAGCTAAAGAGACGAGAAGGATGGCATCACGCTATTACAAACATTTTTTACCATGTTTCTGACCTGAAAGGAATAATGCTGCAACTATCAGGCCTGGAATTTCAAGCGTAGGTTACTTGTACATTGGAAGCATCTGTTTTTCTCTCTGATTCTTTAATGAGCATAAAGTTCTACTAAATCCAGTGTTGCTTCACCTGAATTACATCTTCAGCAAATCAAAGCTGAAGCCCTCGGATCAGTCTCCATCAAAAACACCCAAGTCAGGTTGTTCAATTTTTCTTCTCATAAAACAACACTGACCCTTGGTTTTCTGGATTTCAAGAACAGATGTTTATGTACAACTTCGCAGGATGCTGAAGCATTTTATGCTCAAGCTTTGATTTGCAACTCTTTTCACACCAACGTATCAGAAATACAGTAAAATTCAGCAGTGTGAAATATCCCTGGAAAATAGGGATTCCATTGTTTAGGGCTCGAGTCAGAAATGGAGCAACATCCGTCACCCTTTCAACAGGAAAAGTGGGCAGAGAACCTCTACTTACTGATTTTCAAGAAGAAAAAGCTCTATTTGGGAAACATGTAAGAATGGGTATAGAGACATTTGCAAACAGAATTGCCACTCTTTGTTGCCCGAAGGATTTATGATAAAAGCAATGCTCTCGAAGTCACTGAGGCTACTGAAGAACATACAAAACCGCTCTCCTGAAAGAGAACAATTTCTCTGAAGAGAAAATGGCTCTTGGAACATGGTCCACAGACCCTGGATTCTGCAGGACAGAAGAACAATTAAAAGGCCAAGTCACACATGCTGCAACCTACATGTGAAGTGACCACCAGAACGTGCTTCTCCTTCTGGAAAACGTTTAGGGTTCCGCAAACTGAAAAAAGCTGAAAAGAAGCTGCAATAATCCCCACAGACTTAAGGTTAAAAAACAAAAAGGCCATTTTAAAGTTTTACAGGGTGTTAATGTTGTGAAAACATTTTACTTAATATTCGTTCGTTTGATTAATGGCCAAAATCAATGCTGGGCTTGGTTACTTACAAGCTGAAATACTTGGTCTTAAATAAGAGCTTAAACGCAAGCACATAGTGTCTTAAAAGCTGCCTTGATACGGTTTGAGACACTGAATGGCTACAAATGAAAAATACATAAACCTGGGAGTTTGGAGAGTGGGTGTCAGCTTTCGTTTAGTGCCAGGATGGCTGATACTAAGAAAGAATAGAGATGTCTTAGGAAATAGATGCCTGACTCTGCTAAGATTGGGACTGTTTGGGCTTTAGACGTTGACGACACAGTTTGTGAGTAACCTACCCTGCCCTCCATGCTAAGGAACTGTGCTTTTCATCACTTAAAGCCTTCGCTGCTTTTATTTTAATCCTAGTGTTAAATCATCCTTTCTTTTCCGTCAATATTGTTGTTGCAAATACTTTTGGAAAAAGCCTCCTAACAATTACCCTTCTTCTCCTGTCACTTCTGAACATTTAATGCTCTCCACCCTTGCATTATGCCAAGCCAGTCGAACAATAAAATGCTCCCTGTCAAGGTTTAGCTTTACACAAAAAACCTGGCACCAGCTCAAGAATGATCGCCAGGTCCCATAAATAGCCACTTTCATGAAAGTGAGTGTCTTGAATCAAACAATAGAAGGAAGGTCAGTGTTAAAATAGCTTCTTAAACTACCAAGGGGCAATCCATACGATATACAAGGCAGCTAAGGTAAGATTCTCTTCACTGTTGTGTTTTCACCTTAATTGTATCACATACTTTTATTGTATTTTACTGGTTTCCTCCATTCTATGATGAAATCATAGCAACACAATGCTTTCTGGAGGTCACTAAACAAATGGGGAATACTGTACCTGAAGAAAATAGAAACCAAAGGAAACAATAACCAACCAAAATAACCTTTTTCCATTCCAAAAAAGTGATAGTTAACGCAGAGTGTCTGCCTTGAAGAGGAAAAACAAAGCTGAGTTGCCATTGTTAACCTAAATCTTAATTCCCACTAAAGCAGAAGACCAAACCATTAGCAAGTTGGCCAAGTGAAATGATTCAAGCTGATCACAGCAATGGCAAAACTCTACGCCTGATATTGTGTCTTTTACTGCAATTAGTCCGAAATGTGTGTAATTACAGTCAACACGCCTTTCCTTCTCACTTCTCAGCTTGGGAAACACGAACCCGTTGCTCCCTTCACCCTGACAGGAGACAGACACGGCTCGTGACCTCTGCGGAGATAAGTACGACACTGCCACCAACGTCTGGCTCAAGGTTAAATCTATTTTGAATAGAAGGCGGCATTTCAGCCCCCAATACACCACAGGACATCACAATGCCTTGAACTTCTCTCTGTCCGGCACTTAAGGTTGCTGGATGTTTTATGAATGCGATGTTCTGCAATTCTCCACGCTATTAAGACGTATTGATAACTTGGTCTAATACAAAATCCTCTCCTCCTTGCAATTTAGCTAACCAGCAATTTGTTAAGCCAACCAATACCAAAAATGCAGAGATTTGCATCAGTTATTACAGTTTTACACACACGCTTGCAAAACTGCAACTGAAATCGAAACTTCACACTCATATCCTACAGAAGTATTGTTAAAAATGGATTAAAAGCTTATGACAGTAGGAACGAACCAAATACTCACCCCATCATAGAAAGCAATAGAAGTCATATGGTTCTTTGGGATGGAAATGCTGCCGTGATGGGGATCAGAAAAGAGAAGGCCGTCTGAAAAGAAGTGCACTTTGCCTAGAGTTTGAAAGACAAAATTTCTATTAGGTCTAGATCAATATTTCAGTATCATGTGATGAATGATGCTTCTTTTTGATGAATTTCATGCTCTTGCAGAATTCTCTTCTATTTAAGCTGCAGTACATTTGAGTGAAGGTTTGGGATAGTACGTAGACAGCATTCAAAGCACAACCATTCCATCTTTCCTGGATCTCCCTATCTAGGGCAGGAATCACGACCCTGATTGCATTTGACTTAAATCTTATCCTCTGGAGTCAATACACTAACACATGCAATGCAGAGAGTAAAAGAAAAGAAAGAGGAAAAATAAGATGACAATTTTCCTTTCACTTCCTGACCAAGACAATGTTTAAAACAGAAAAACCCTTTATCTGCAGGCTTGGATTTTCTTTTGTGTATAGAGACAACTGTTACCGGGCTCACAAATTCCCTGGAGGCCAACAACACAGTGACAGCCAAGAGAGACGCGGCATTCATTCCACCTCTGCTTTTCTTGCCATCTTACAGACATTTTGGTTCATTACAAACCTGCACGACCAGGGAAAGCAGCTGGAAAATGAGAAACAGCAAAGCTAGAGGGCGTCATGGATAAAAACCAAAGCAACATCAGCAAAAAGCTGATTTTTGACAGGCATAAATCCATGAACGAATGACTAAGGGGCTGCCAGCTGGATCTGTGCTACCAGCGCTGGGCCAGGTATTAAAAGCAGGAGCAGATCTCACACAGGGAAGCACATAAGTCAGCAAAAGGGAAAGGTTAAATACTTTATTTGAAGAAAAAAGAAAGGAAAAAGTGGCATTACTCAGAGCTACGTCTCCCAAAAAAAGCCAAGCAGCAAGGTAACTAAAACACAGAGCTAAACACGGTCGCATATCTAACACAACCTGCCAAACAATGCTTGGGAGAAGTAATAAGGAAAGATGTTTTCATCTTGAAATGGCAACTTAGAAGATTTTCAAAACTGTTCAGTATTAAGGCTTTGTTTTCATAAAGAGCTTGATATGAAATCCAAGCACCACACCTAGATATGATTTCAGGCTGGTATCTAGTGCAGTGCCTCAGGGATCAGATCTGGGGTCTACAATATTCAATACATTCATCAATGATTCGGACGAGGGAATAGAGTGACTGTCAGCAAGTTTGCTGATGACTCCAAGCTGGGAGCAGTGGTGACACTGGAAGCTGTGCTGCCATCAGAGACCTGGACAGGCTGGAGAGCTGGGCAGGGAGAAATTTAATGAAATAGAACAAGGGAAAGTGTAGAGTCTTGAATCTGGGCAGGAACAACCCCAGGTTCCAGTGTAAGTTGGGGAATGACCTATTAGGGAGCAGTGTAGGGGAAAGGGAGCTGGGGGTCCTGGGGACAGCAGGGTGAGCATGAGCCAGCACTGGGCCCTTGTGGCCAGGAAGGCCAATGGTACCTGGGGTGGGTTAGAAGGGGGTGGTCAGTAGGTCAGAGAGGTTCTCCTGCCCCTCTGCTCTGCCCTGGGGAGACCACACCTGGAATATTGTGTCCAGTTGTGGCCCCTCAGCTCCAGAAGGACAGGGAACTGCTGGAGAGAGTCCAGCGCAGCCACCAAGATGCTGAAGGGAGTGGAGCATCTCCCGTGTGAAGAAAGGCTGAGGGAGCTGGGGCTCTGGAGCTGGAGGAGACTGAGGGGGGACCTCATTCATGGTTACAGATATATAAAGGGTGAGTGTCAGGAGGATGGAGCCAGGCTCTTCTCAGTGACAACCAATGGTAGGACAAGGGGCAATGGGTTCAAACTGGAACACAGGAGGTTCCACCTAAATTTGAGAAGAAACTTGTTCCTGGTGAGGGTGTCAGAGCCTGGCCCAGGCTGCCCAGGGAGGTTGTGGAGTCTCCTTCTCTGCAGACATTCAAACCCGCCTGGACACCTTCCTGTGGAACCTCAGCTGGGTGTTCCTGTTCCAGGGGGGATTGCACTGGATGAGCTTTCCAGGTCCCTTCCAACCCCTGACATTCTGGGATTCTGTTACAGAAATGGCCAGTCCGTGCACACTTTCAAATTTTATCTATGGAAAAAACCACCTCCCAGGTCTGCAAAGCCTTGTTGTCCATCACGTAAGAGTCCCACGTGCCTCAAAAACAAGTTTAGAGCTCTGACAGCAATCCTGCTGCTAGGACTCGGAGCTTCAAGGTTGGGGACAAAAAAGAAAGACGAGAGAATTGTAAAGGCAAATGGAAAGAAAGCTTAAGACAATGGCATAGGTACACTCACCAGACGCATAAACCCCAAAAAATATGCATCTCTCACATGTTTTTTTAAAAAAGAAGTGGATCTACTCCTTAAGTAATTGAAAAACCACATCTCACCTTCTGCAGGTGTGGCCTGGGGGTGGCTGGAACAAATATACACCCCATCGCCTCCAGTGAGTAAAGTGCCCAGGAAAGATTTGTCTTCCTAAACAGGAAAAGCAAACAGTAATATCACAGACTGCACCACGGACTGTAACCCAGGCAAGAACAGTTGCTCATGGTTTTGCTTCAAAAGTAAAGGTTTTTAAATAGCATCTGTCAGAACTTCTTTTTTACAAAGAGTTTTAAAGTGCATCGATACAGCAGAACCAGTGAAAGATACAGCATGGCGAGGATCATGTTTAAAAGCACTTCCCCCCGTTTTGGTTTTGCCGGTGGCTATAAAGTTCCAAGTTATTGTCACAACCACAGGGCATGGCTTTTGTTTTCAGATTGTCAGTCTACTCAACTAAAAGTATATGACAGGCAAATAAATCTATTCGTAATGAAGATTTCTGGTAACCACAAATTAAACCACAAATGTGAAACTCATGTGGTTTAATATGTTCCCAGATCCCAATTTTATTCTACTTTTTTTTTCACAGTGCTTAAAGTGTTTGTCCTTTAGACATTTAGCACACTAATTAAGTTTAAAGCAAGTTGCACGTAGAGTGGCATTGAGTTTTGGGGTTGGTTTTTAACCATATGGGTAATACTTAGTGAGACTTCCATGAATTCGTAGCTTGATTAGGACTCTTTTTGCTCTTGGGTTTTGTCATTCTTTGAAATAAAGAAAATCTCAAACTTTTACACACAATGTTTTGGGTTTTGCAGGTCAACGTTTGAAAAAGACAGGGTAAAAAGGCAAATGTTTCATAGAAGAGGAGCAACAAAAGCCAGTTTTGCCAGCAGCTCAGATTATTTTGGAATACTGGTTCTTGAGAGTTGAAGAAAAACGTCTGATTTTACCTTCAATATGTGCTGTGCCTTTTCAGAGAGTTTCACATCACTATCTTCAACCTGTAGCCAGAAATAGTTCCCATTTGCATTGTTAGCAGACAAAGCAAGTCTAACATGAAATAAAAAAGCATTAAAGAAAATTCAAGGCAAGCACAGATAATAAAGTCCTGAGACCAGAGTGATTCAAAGACGGATTTGTGCTCTTCAATTCTGTTACTGAAGTAATTCCTTGAAACACATCCAGGGATACCCCCCATTAAATTGTTTTATAGCCTAAAATGATTTTGTATAGTCACAAAGCAGTGTATCCTATTCAATCTGATATTTTATTAACAGTTTCGTGTCCAAAGTTAAACATTAGAATAATACAAATATATTAATATACTGGTCCAATTCACAAATTCCATGTTTTCCCCTCACACATCCACACCCTGGCAATAAGTTTTTGATTGTGAATCTGTATTTATAGCAAAAATAAAAGTAGGTTTGTGTACTAACCAGCCAAGAGGCAAATCTTGGGACGGCTGCAGTCAGGATTACGTGGCTGGTTTCTGAACTAATGCTGCCATCTGCAGGGAAGTAAATGGAAAGCAAAGTGGTGTAATAAAATCCATATAATTCAGACTGTTCAATGAGATACTTTAATGACTTGAAATGTCTTTAGAAAATATGAACATTTACTCATTATTTTAAAGCATGATTTGTGTTTAAGTGAAGCTTTCACAACAGATTAGTTCTCGGTCTTCTCATGCTCTAACATACACACAATTGTTAAATAACACCAAAATAAATCCCTGCTTTTATTCTAGCCTTCGGATGTGCCTCTTACGCTTCCTTATCTAATATCTTTGCTAAAGCTACAGATTTCCCTTTCATCCAACTCTTGTCTGTGACCTACCCCAAATTAGCGGCCCATGCTCCTGCTTTTGAGGTTGGACTGCTAAATTTAAGCTAAAATCCCTAATATTAGTGTTTGTGTGATTAGCTTCTTCCTTCAAGTGTTCTGACTCCCATGGTTAAAAACCCACAGCCTGTTTGGATACAAGAATTGATAAATATTGTTCAGACAGCCTCAGTATCTACATTTCTTTGTCACATGGAACAATGGGGAAAACATGCACTTGTCTAAAGTTCTGGAAATTCCTCGGTCTCCTGCATTTTAAATGTCAGACTCTTCCAAAAACCAGCTTTCTATGTATCATACCCTTTCCCAATTTTCTTTCATCTCTTCCAAAGAGCAACAGAAATTACAAGGTATCGTATAAAATCAGTGTTACAAAAGGGATGAGAGCTGTTCCAATTTCTTCATACAACAGAAAACATTCACTAAGACTTACAAAGTTTTAGGAAGGGTACTATTGCACTTGAATTTTTACACCTCATCCCTGTTGTATCACAAAGTTGCCATAAACCCCCAAGTCCTTTCCATGAGATTAGAGAAATTGTCTTGATACTTAAGATATTCATCACTAGAAAAGCTAAAATCTTCCGGTCTTGTAATTAACCCAAAGGCTTCTACTGGAAATAGTAGCAGCTCTTTTGCTCTTCCGTCACAGCAAAGTTAACAGAACCACAACGTCAGTAGTAAAATTGAAAATAGTTCTTACCTTTCTCTTTGACTTGTATCTGTGATGTTAGAAATGACTCCGAAAAGACAACAGATCCCAAGCATCCTCTTCCCGTGAGCAAGTCTGGAATGTCAAATACCATCATAGACGCCTACGGCAAAGAACACGAAGCGAAAGCAGAACTTGAAATATTTCACTTGAAGCAGCAAACTCTGCAACTTTTAAACCTCCTCAAACACAACAGCTCGACATCGCGGCAAAAGTCTGAGATCACGATTCTATGTTAGCATTTCATTCCAATATCCACTGTCTGGCTTCACGTTCAGACTCAGTCTTACCTCGGTTTCAGCAGCTGAAATCTGTCTCATCCCTCCCCTCCCATTTGTATTCGCGAAGATAAAACTCTCAGCATGCCCCATAAAAAGCCACTCAAGCTCTATTTTCTAATAAAATGTATAATCAGAGGACTGAACAGCTTACTCACCGTTTTAATCAAACACAGGCTATCCTCATTATCTAATGGAGTGATTCTAGAACAACAAAGATAATTAAATATTTAAAGGTTAGATCATTTTGAGCGACTTCCTAACAGCCAAAACAAGCTATTTCATTTGAAAATCAACTCTTATTTTCTGTAGTCCATTTCAGTCAATTAGACAGCGTGGGGATTAAAAAAGCACAAGCTCGTGAGATCAACTCAATTAAAACCACAGTTTTAAAGGAACCTCCTAATGGGCTCACGCTGCTTCTGCTCATTAACAGTCCACAAAATTTGTCTGCCCCGTTGTTTTAGGGTTTTTATAAATCTTTTTAAGATTCCACAGAATTACAGATACGAAACCATTAAATGCAAAAGCACTTAGTACGTCTTGTATGAAATAATCAAACGTAATGTTTTCTCACAAGTTCTGACACAGGAAGAATACGCTTATTACCGTATTAAACCCACTAATTAATAATGAGAAGTGTAAGACAGCGATACGAACCTTCCATGATTATTCACGGCCTGAATTTGAAAAACGATTTTGGAGCTGTGGAACAGAAATTGTGCCGGTGAAAAAAGTGTTTCATACTTGTACTGCATGTCAAAAAATAAGCAATTGTAGACTTACAGCTAAATAACTGCTGAAGTGATTCAAAATGAAGGAAAAGACAAATGAAATAATGATTTTAAAAGTGTATTATGAAGTCTTAGAATTCGGCAGCCATTCGAGTTCACTTGAAAATTAACATGTTGTGTATTTTTTCCCCAAAGAAAGTAATACATCAACACAATCCATCCCTATTTGAAAATACATACCGTAATGCAGATTTAAGTTGAGTTAAATGAAGAGTATCTAACGCGGACACCAGCACCTGCTCTGCTGCCTCCTTGGCCTGAAAGAAGGAAATGGAGAATAAAATGTCTTTTCCCATAGTCCGAAACCCCAGCAACTACAGGAGATAAACACGAGAGCAAACACGAAACACTAAACACCACCACACTGATGCACCAGGCTAAAATTTGTTTCATGCCATGTCTCATTTTCCTTCCTATATGGCCAGGAAAATTCATGAATGATGGAAAAACAACTCTAAATGGATTAAGATTAGATATTCTCCGGATTTTTTTTAACATAATTCAGAAAGACTGATGGAAGCCACAGTATTAACTTCATTAACCTTATGTAGTTGACCCAATGTTTTTAATTTTGGTTTGTAAACTTATGTGTCAAGAAATCCAAACCGACAATGACAAGGTACAGAATAGGTGCTTCATTTACCTTGGATTCAGTGGAAGTTTTAGCATAGCACTCAATGCCAGCAAGCACAGCCTCTACAACAGCAGCATAGATTTGCGACAACAGCGTACTGAAGAGAAATACAAACACAATATTTACTCGACAGACAGAATTTGTTCCTCCTCTGTTTAAAGGAGCTTTTTCCTCTCATAACACAACTGCCTTATACAGAATGGATGCTTGTTCAAAAAAGCATAGAAATAGGTTTATACTTAACCTCTCAGTTTCAAAAAATAAATGAGAGTGAGTAAATTGCTCGGATTTATCCTGGTTTTGTTAAAAACAAGACAGGTTCTCTTTTAGTGACTTTTCTTCCAGCTCAGTTCTTCTAGGTGGCTGCACTTCTCTGAGTTTTAGCTGCATATTTCTCCTCGGATGCTGATCAGAGACCAACGGGATGCTGAAGAAGCTCGTGTTTAGATTGATTACTATGGTAGCTAAGAAAGACCAATAAGTTTTCCCACATTCCGTTGTGAGGGGGCGCGTTTGAGGAGGGGTGGATGGAACAGGTGACTGGAGCTGACCAACTGAGTATTCCATCCCATAATCGTCATACCCCTATATAAGAGGGCGATCACGAGGGTCACGCTCTCTTCGACCATCTGGAGAGGCCCCTGTCTGTCTGTCTGTCTGTGACCCACAGGCCTCAGGCCCTGCATCCTGCACCCAGGTTCCGGTTGCTGTGCAGTCCCGCCCGTGACTCCCGGGCCCTGAGCTGCAGCTGCTGGAGCCGCCGGCTCCGCACACCCAGCTCTGCTGCTGAGTGACGCCAGCTCCACAGCCAGCACTTGACATTGGTTTGTGTATTTTGTATAGATATTCTCTATTTATCAGTAGCATTAGTAAAACCCTTTAAAACTCTCCACCTTGAAGTCTAAGTCTCTCTTCCTTTCCCCTTATCTCTCCAATCATCTTTCCGATCTAAAGGAAGGGGTGGTGGGAGGTAAAGGGGATAACAGGGAGGGTCTGCCACAGTTTATTGCCGCCTTGCCTTAAACCCTAACAGGATTACAGAATATTTTGGGGAAAAATAAAACATCCCAGCTTGGTCCAAGTCCCTTCTTCAAAGGGAATTGAAAAAATTATACGGAAATAAGCAAATATTAGAAGTGACTTGTAGCTCCGGAACTGTTGAAAACACACTCAATTGCGCCCGACTAAGAAACACCAGCTAAATTGGAACAAAGAAATAAATACATCACCAAAGCAGCCCCGTATCCCCAAACTTTAACTCCTCTGCGACTGCGAGATGCGGAGGGAGGACAGAGAAGGACGTGGCGTGTGAGCAAAACGCAAAGCACTCCCCGAGGATGGGAATAAAAGCACCTGAAGCTCTCAAACACAACCCAATGTGGGGGAAACAACATGCACCAGACACCAAGCAGCTTAACCAAGCCCTATCAATACTCTGTTCTTTGAACTTCATCCCAAATAACAGGAAGAGATTTTAAAACCAAACCTTCGTACTACTTGTTGAGGTTTCTTCTCTGTTATTTCATGTACTAACGCATGCATTTAACTTATGTTTTCCGTACACACTTGTTACAGACAATGTATAATTCCTCCTGAGTCTGTAACCATTCCTGTCTTCACTTAAATTGTGCCCAAAAAGCTCATTTTGCCATTGTTGAAACAATACAGAGACCCTTCTAAGAAATGGATATTCTTATCAAAACTGCTTTATCAATAGACTCGTGCTTTACTTAGAAACCCTCTAAAAATCTCAATTAAAACTGTATTTAGTAAAAAGTCTTGGAAGTAGGACAAGAAATATTCTATATGTTTGAGGAGAACATAGATCTACGTAAAAAATTACCTGTTGAAGGCAACTTTACAATAAAAAGATGAAAAATCTGCTGCTCAGTCTGGTAGCTTCATATCATAATTATCAAAAGTCAAGAGCGCTTATAATGAAAGGTGATCACCCCAACATCTTTAATATCTTGCTAACACATCATGCACATTTGCAATATGCTGCCGAAGCAAAACCAAGCTACTAAAATTAAAGATCCCAATTAGCAAGGAGGACAAAACCTCTATGGAAAAGTCTGGTTGATCAAGCTGGAGAGCGCTACCCAAGCAGATCCTCTGCCGTGTTCTTCAAGCTCGACAGGTACGTACAACACACAGAGAAGCGGACGTCAAATGGTTAAACAGCGTTATTTTGCCAAGCTCAAAATGTGCCAAAGCTTTGCAGACGATTAATATCAAATTTCAGAAGTTAACTTGTATCTATCCTTTAATATAGGGAAATTTCTTCGCAAGTTCAAGTGTCCCCATTGGCATTTTCACTACGTTTCACTAATCTCACATGTTGCTCAGCTTAATGAAACTAAGTTAATTTAACTTCTATATGGAACACGCTCTCATTCCGTTATAGATACTTTCCCTCTCTGTTTAGGTATATAAAGTACATTCTAATTTGAGTAAGTGTTAAGATAAAGCTTTAGTAAAATAATTTGTACAGGAAAAGGGATGTCACACTAACAACCCCTAGTTTGGGCATCATGTGAAACCCTTTCATATTCACTTTATTCTAAATTAAACTGTAGCTTTGCAAATGCCAACAGCCACTAAAAGCGCTTGTGACCTACTAGCGAAAGGTAGAAAGAGCGAAGAAATGAGAAAAAGTCGGCAGCTTACACTTGTTGAGCTTGCTTGTGCATCTCATTGTCATCTCCTGTATTAAAAACAAGAAAACAAGTTTGTTTAAAGCACTTTTGGAAGCGTTTACACACAACTTCTTGGGTATAACATTTCTGCTGTGTATCTTACACAAGTGTTTTATATAACTGCAGCTTGTTTGTTCATTTTAGAAAAGAGCAAAGCAAAGGTCAACTGAGTGCATACATAAGCCAAAACTAAAAGCTGAGTCCCCTAAAACCAGCTGCGCTGGGTCAGAATAAACATCTCTCGTGCTGTATCTTGTCTCCTAAATTGGCCATTCCTGGATGCCCAGGAAAAAGCACAACTAGAACAAGCACATGCTGTGATCCCTTCTGCTTTGCAAGCTCCAACCGTCCTCTCTTCAGGTACTTTCTGAGCTGGATGTGGTTTCAAGATATACAGTAACCCTAAGGACAGAGACTTGGTCCATAGACTCATGCAGCTGTTTCAAATGGGTAGGAAAATCACGATAAAGGATAAAAGTCGAATAATTTTATCAATAATTTTTAAAATCCTCAGTTATTTTGTAAAAAACAAACAAAAAAAGGCAGGCTTATGTGACAACTACCACTTACTTGAATTACTATATTTTTGGAGACCATTTTTCTATAAAGCTGTATGGAACAAGGGACTCTCTCCCTTCACACTGAATTTTGATGCAAACACAAACCCTTCTTGGCCTTTGAATCATTCCTTGCCATTATCTGACAGATTTTTGCACCTGAACACATGCAGGATGTGCAAGAGAACAATTCTGCTACCATTTCATGCTACAGAATTACAGAGTATCCCCCTCTCTGTGGTTGAATATTTATAAGGGAATCAAAGCTGTGTTTAATTGCTACAAATTTTAAATGACCAAAGAGAATTGTTTGAAATCACTGCTTGGCACTCTGGATTTTTAAATAAACTTACCCAGGAAAGGAATGTGAGTGGTTCCAAAAAAATAGGTCCTTGAGCAAGCCAGAGGTCCCTTTGGAGACACACACTGCACTACCTGGTTGTCGGTATTAACGAGATATAAAAAGGCCTTAGTAAAAACACTTGGTGCAATAATTAACAATAAGTTCCCCTCAAGCCTTCTAACCACTGCCATACTACAGAAGGGCACGACACAGACTGAAACGGCTTCGAAAAAAGCGACTTACGTTTTCAAAGGTACATTTCACTTTTGACTTGACCTGAACGGTTGGAAGGCTTTGGAAAGGAGATGAGCTCTGACTTCCATTAGCGTTAAGCATGTTTTCAATTTCCTACGTCAACTGCTCTTTTCATGAAGAGGAAAGTGTGTCAGGTTCCCATAACTATGCTCGCACTCGGTCTTATTTACTATTTTCAGGATACCCTATTAAAACAGTGTCACCTTTACCTGTAAATAAACCACCTTTTTAAGAACAACGTCAGCATCTAACAGGTGGAGCAAGTACCACCATCAGGAAAATAAAAGTTGTATTATGAACAATATTGAATGGTCTTAAAACAGCAAGAAAAGAACACAAAATTGAATGTGTTTTTACAGCAAGCGGGTTATGGAGAATGAGCCTTTCTCAGGATTTTAACCCACGTCCAGAATACTCACATCCAACCATTCCTACAGCAACTACGCATGAAATGTTGTCACAAGACCATAGAAACTCATTCCCTCACTCATACGCTCACTCCACGATGACCTGGACTCCACCACATCCACCTCCTCAACAGCACAACCAACTCGGCGCCCGCGGAAAGGGGCGAACGCCACCAGGCGATCCGCACGCTACCTCTGCTCCTTGGCCGCGGCTCCCTCCTCGGAGCACCCGGAGGATCCCAAGTCCCCCGTTACGTCCCCTGCGCGGCAGCCCAACAAGCCAGCGACCTCATCATATGTTTTAAAACTTAAAGGTTTTTTTTACTTGAAAACGGAAACAAGTTAATCTTACAACTTGAGCGGAACATTCTCGGAAAACACCCGAAAGACTTGGTTTTTTCAGTTTAATTTGCTAAAATGCGGATACAACTAAATATCCTTTGTCTATTCAAAACTATCCATTTCTTTTTAAGAAACAGCTAAACAATTCTGATTAAAATAAAACCTATGTGCCAGAGTTAAGTACATCATATACAACCATCAGGAAGATTTGCACTTTATGGAGAGGACAAATGCCCTCGGAAACGACGTTTCCGCTCCCCACCCCACACATAGCATGAGCATTACAAAAGTTGTCTTTTTAAAGGGGAAAAATATTATAACTCATTCAGCAATCCCTGATTAAACATCCAGTATAGTCTGACTTGGAAAGAGAGAGAAAAGGGAAATCCGTTCCTTAAACTCATGCTTAAGATATGTTTTCTTATGTTAAAAATCAGGTATTTAGCTCATGGAAGGTGAGCGTTTGCTTAAAGATGTCAGATGATGACTTCAAAGCCTTACCATGTGTTTCGCGGTGCTCCCACCAAGGCCGGTGTTGCGAACCAGATGTCCTTCTGACGGGAAGTTAAAGTTCCCAGAGTTCAAGTTGTCCTTGGTTGAGTGGCTACCAAAGAGAACGAAGGGCTGGCGGTTGGGGCTGCGGAGAGAAGAGGGGATCACCCCCAAAATACCTGAAGAAAACTGGCAAGTAACGAATGAAATTCAAGCTTTCAAGTCTGATGGACCAATTATTCAGCTTCTGACTAAAAGAGTAGGACAAAACTAACTCACTACGGCTTCCCATTGAAAAGACTGAGTTCCAAAGGAAAACACTTCTTGAATTAACAAGACTATCATTTCTTTTATATACAAGAATGTGTCTCCAGGTTGTCTTCCAAATGATATTAGAGATTTTTTCTCTTTTTTCAAGTAAATTGCCTTGAAAAGCTGACTAGTTTAAACCCTGATATTACTATACTGGAATTAAACTTATTTTGGTTTTAGTTCTGGCTTTAGGCCCAAGACTCAGCCAAAGAGGTCAAGGCTTTTCTTTTCGTTATTTAAATGCAAACAACATAGGATGTTGGAAACAATAAAGGACATTGAACTCCACTGTTTAATTCCAAATAAAGAAGCATCTGCAGAGACATTCAAGTAGCTCAGCAACCTTTATTTAGCTCAAAACAGCAGAAGGTTTGGGTTTGCAACATATGCCAACCAACCTTCCTCTCTCGGAACTCTACGCTAAATAAAATCAAGCCGATCTATATAATCCAGCTTATATTGGCAAAGATTTGGGTTTTAAACCACTCTGCTTTAAGTGTTGGTCTTGTGCATGTCGTGACTCACAAAAGTATAACAAGATCTTTAACCTTCATATTTTAATTGGTTTGAAGCAGCACATAAAAAAGACGAGCATTTTCAAACATAGGTGTCCTGCATAATAAGTTAATGAGTTCGTTTAGATATCTGGCTATGAAGACATTGATTATATTAGAATGCACAAGGTGGATGGTTTCAAACATATTGACATTGTATATGCACTAACTACAGCATTAAATCCCATGAAAATTCAGCTTATCCTTCCCAGAAGCACCTTCACTTTTTCTTTTAAGATGAGACGTGATACACTGGGATGGTCCCAAAAGGAACTGTAAGCATTACAGTAGAGAAATATGGAAATAATACACCGAAATATGGAAATAACATATTGAAATATGGAAATAATACACTGAGGTACTAGTGACACCACACTTTCACAGGGAATAACAAGTAATACCTGTTATCTGTTATATGGCTTGAGATCATCCCATGACTGAAGTAACTTCTGAAAGGCTGTCAAGAATTAAAAACAAAACCTAATTAACAAATGAACAGAAAGTGATTTATCGTCACCAAACCTGAATAATCCTTCTCAGAGAAAACTCCTATTCAAAAACTACTTCCACCCTCCATAAAGAAACCCAAAAACCATCACGTCTTGCATACGCTTACAAAGCAACAGCTACTACCAAAAGCACTGTGGTATTAGTCGTGCTGTGTGTTACCATCAATTATGTTTGAGATATGATGTGTACATACCGAAGCTTCCACCAACATGAAAAGTCAACCCACCTACAAATCGGGACTTGTTGTACAGACGTAAATTAACTAAGTTTGCTGATTAGTGAAGAAACACTCAATGAATTACACCAGGCAGTGCCAAGGATCATGCTATGGATAGGAAAGGTGGATGGTGAGCTTAAAAGAATAGGTTTGTACTCCTCAAACATAAAAGGTGAGATGGGGTAGCGAGGAAAAACAATAAAAGACATATAAAAATCACCAATGCTGAACACTTATTAGTTCTGCATGGATGGCAATAGCAGTTCAAAGGGTTAGTGAAGCAGACATACCTCCCCGGCCTGAGATTCCGACAGCTCCAGAATGAAGGGAACTTCAGTATCGAAATTAGCAAAAAACTTGGTCCACTGGTGTTCAAAAATCGCTAAATCCTATTAAAAAAATCCACATTATTAGTAAGGTGTTACACAAGAGAAAGGAAGTCACAGATGGTACTGAATGACCCAATATAATTTACATTTTAGTATGCAGTATAGAATCCAGCCTGCCCAATGAAACAATAAACGCAAGAAAATAAACATCTTTTAAAAGGTAATGACTGTTGGATTTTAGGGGGTCTTTTGGGGATGTATTTTTTTCCTTTGTTAGACATTTGGGGTTTTTTGGAGGCAGGAGAAGGAAAAGGACCAGAGCCCTTTATCTGCCTTTAACCTTAGGAAACACAGTTTAGAGATCGCTCATCATTCAAACCTCATCTTTCCCATCAGGTTTCCGAAATCAACACTTGGACAGGTTTAATTGTCAAGTTTTAAATCTATAAGTGGTTCTCCAGTAATTGGTGTCTGACATTAAGAAAGATTACGGACAGAAAATGAGGAGCGGGGTGGGGAATCTGGATTGATGTGCAAGGGGCAGATGATCCCTCCTTTATCTCTATTTGTATAAGTGGAAAAGGAAACATCAGTAACACCTCATTAAAGCAGAATAAAAAAGGAAGGTGACTACGAGTAAGTGTTGCATTAAAATGAATTGAAAATAATCAGGGAATCAATAAAAAGAGTGTGTCATGGAGATAATGCAGGAACCTTAGAGAACCAAGCAATTTTAAAATGCTCTCCAGATTGCTTTCAGTTACCTGTCACATACAAACTCGGAAAATAAGAGATTTAAGAGAGTGTGGATCTTCAGAGATACGGAACAGGCAGAACCTGAACTATGATTTTCGCAGAGGTATGATACAGTATTTTACTGCAGTCACTTCACTAATGCAGCAATGAATGAAATTCAGAGAGTAAAAGTGGATGAAATCTTACAAGCTTTCCAAAATCCTAATAAAGCCTAGAGGTTTAAAATGAAGGGTTTACATTTAGAGGGAAAAAATGCTTGTTGGGGAATATTTCAGGCTCAAATAATCTCTTCATAGAAGCTACAAAGTGCTTTTGTCAGTGACACTATTGTACAGAACATCCTTCTAAATCCCAAGTAGAGTTCAAGTCAGGACGTTCTAAAATCAAAGCTGTGTTAACAAAAAGGTATCAACATATACCAGCTTCAAATGCTCTTTAAGATCACCCAACTTCAGCCTCACTGAGAACACCATTTATAACATCATCAATTTCATGATAGAGTTGGATGACAACCCCGTTCTTTTATTCTTTTCAGGAAATCTAAAGCCAATTTAATAACTTCCAGGTTTCAAACTTCGAAATCTGATAAATAAGTCAGTTACCAGGTTAAGAAAAATCAAGACTACATCTCTCACTTCTGCAGGCAGAGGGAAGTGAAGTATCAGTCACTATTTAGACTGACAGCCCGTATGACATTTTAATTTTCATTACAGCAGTTGATTAAACAACTAAATTTTAATAATAACGGATACTTACTGCTGAACTTGCTACAAATTAGGAGCCTATTTCGCTGCCAAGCTGGAAACTGATGAAAAAACGAGCAACAAAATAATATCTACTGATGTGTTGTTTTCTTCTCCAGCACCGAGATCAGAATGCATTAAATTGAGAAATCACTTTATATTGTGTTTGTATTTCACAAAGGGCCAGAGCAGCCACTGTGTGTCACTGTTTCCCAACCTAAAGTAGTTCCAGGGCAATCCCAAAAAGTGCTTTTTTATATTCCTGGAATTACAGCTGTAAATTAGAGCGAATTCTTTTTCCCTGCCTTGTTGCAAAAGGAGGATTTCGTGGACTTTGTGGTCGATTTGAGGAAGGGAAAGAGGCTCTGAGAACAACAGTGAACAGTCAGCAGATTAATTCTGTAAATGCTGTTACAAACAAACCCAAAACATCACAACAATTTTGCTCTGTGGCTACACTAACAGACCAGTCCTTGAGGATATTTCGCCCACATTACCTCAAACAACAAGTCCTCCAGGGAAACTGGATCCATTTTGCTGTACGTCTTCCACAAATCAACGCTGACATCCATTAACTGAAAAAGATTTTAAATGTGAAAAACATCATGAAAAATGCCACAGATTCAGGTTTAAGCCACACTGGAACAGACTTGCAGCACATCGCCCAACGTGACAGCCCTTAACTACGAATTCAGAATATTTTTACACTAATGGTTACAAAGGAACGGACCAGATTCAAGTGTTGTGGATGCTTCAGAGCCTCATTTCCTCAAGTGAGGCTTCAAAGCATGTGCAAAGTTCTACTTGCATCTTTCAAACAAATGTGGTGAGACCACACCTGGAATCTTGTGTCCAGTTGTGGCCCCTCAGCTCCAGAAGGACAGGGAACTGCTGGAGAGAGTCCAGCGCAGCCACCAAGATGCTGAAGGGAGTGGAGCATCTCCCGTGGGAGGAAAGGCTGAGGGAGCTGGGGCTCTGGAGCTGGAGAAGAGGACACTGAGGGGGGACCTCATTCATGGGGATCAATATGGAAAGGGGGAGTGTCAGGAGGATGGAGCCAGGCTCTTCTCGGTGACAACCAGTGGTAGGACAAGGGGCAATGGGTACAAACGGGAACACGGGAGGTTCCACTTGAATTTGAGAAGAAACTTGTTCATGGTGAGGGTGTCAGAGCCTGGCCCAGGCTGCCCAGGGAGGTTGTGGAGTCTCCTTCTGTGCAGACATTCAAACCCGCCTGGACACCTTCCTGTGGAACCTCAGCTGGGTGTTCCTGCTCCATGGGGGGATTGCACTGGATGAGCTTTCCAGGGCCCTTCAACCCCTGACATTCTGGGATTCTGTGAAATAGTTTCACAAAGTTTTTCAAAATGGAGTTAATAAGCAAGAACAGTATCGGCTGGTGCGGCCAAAAGGGAAAGAGGAATTTTCTGAGACAAGACAGACAAGAAGCAGATTCCAAGGTTACTCATCCTACGCACCAGCCAGTTCTTGCTGTGAGCGTAATGTAAATTCAGGCAAAACTTGTTTAACTTAATATCTTCTTCCAAGTAATAAGATGATGAACACTATTAAAAAATATATTCTTAAGGGACACTTGTGTCTGAACAATTTCTGCATTGACAGGGCTCCCCGCCACTCAATTAAAAACACAACGCTGAATTTTCTTCAAACGGCTGCTTTATAGTTATTCCAGTTATTCATATCATTAGATACGGCAATAATTATTTCCCAGACATCACGTGCATTCACCCATCAGTAAATTCTCTGCATTACAGCATCCTGAGCACCTGTGAATTCTGTGCTAAGAGCAAATGCCCTTAAAACACCAAAACAAATATATTAATAGGTTATCACTATTAGATTATCTTCAGATCTAACAGCACAGAATGCACAGCAGCAATAAAGTCAGTTTGAGGAGATAAAAATGTACAAGAACACCCCCTTTTACTATAATAACAGCAGAAGTATTCATTGATAGATCATTTCCAGTGATTCTATATGTACTTCCTCCCATAGATCTGTTTTTTCCCTCCCCATTAGTGACACACAGCAGCTGCCTGACAGAATTATGCATAAACAGTAACGTCAAAAGTTAAGAATGTCCCTTTGCACTTCAAATCCCCTTAAGACTTGAAGGAGGAAGAAATCAAGAACTCGGGTTGGAACTGGCTGAGCTGCCAGAGCTTAACACACTTCAAAACAGACACTGAGAATTGCCAGTGCTCTCTTTTAAGGCTGCAAAAGCACCATAAAACCGGTATTAACTCCCACAATGAAAGAGGAAATCACAGAATGGACTGGGTTGGAAAAGACCTCAGAGCTCATCCAGTCCAACCCTTGGTCCAACTCCACTCCATTGACCAGATCATGGCACTAAGTGCCATGGTCAATCTCAGATTACAAACCTCCAGGGCCGGTGAGTCCAGCACCTCCCTGGGCAGCCATTCCAATGCTGACCACTCTCTCTGCACAGAATTGCTTTCTCATCTCCAGCCTCAATTGCCCCTGGCAGAGTCGAAGCCCATGCCCCCTTGTCCTATTGCTGACTGCCTGGGAGAAGAGCCCAATCCCCCCTGGCTAGAACTGCCCTTCAGGTCGTTCTAGAGAGTGCTGAGCTCACCTCTAAGCCTCCTCTGCTCCAGACTGAACAAGCCCAGCTCCCTCAGCCTCTCCCCATAGGGCTTGGCTCTGTCTTTACAAAGTCGTTGCCATGTTTTGTCAAAGCCCCTCCGGATCCATGAAATTAATTGGCATGGGTAATTAAATACCCAAATAAATCTTAAATTCACAGTCGTTGACTAATTTCAGCCGTGAGTGGGGGCTGCTGATACCTCCACAAGGATGCTCATCTATTTGCACTTGTATTTAACGTTCTTGACAAGTTCACACAACAAGATGATTAGAGGACTAGTGATGGAATGAACAAAAAAATGCATGAGGAAAGGTGTCAGTGAAAGCAGAGAAGCGCACTTGAACTCATATAATAAGTTTTTGAGCAAGATGCACAGTACTACATGTGATGAGACTTTAATAATGGTACAATGAATTCCTTGGGTTTTTTCCAGGTGTCAGAAGTCAGACAAAGAACGTTCTGGCTGTAAAAATGGAGAAGCGAGAAGAAAAATAGGACATCTGCATTTCTGTGGCACAGGTCCAGGAAAATGAAATACAAAGCAGCTTCAAACGAGTACATAAATACAAAGCTGCGCTCTGAAGATGCTGCTAGAGTATATTTAATAAATAAGCAAATCAAATTACACAAGTTGCTCAGAGTGGAACAGCAAACCATTGAAACTAGGAGCATCATCCAGAAGCTTGAATGTTGCCCTATTGATGACTCAAGAATATATAATGTCGGTGGGGAAAGTAGATGACCCACCAGTGACCCAAGAAATACAGTCACTCCTGATTTTCTCAGTTCAGTTCAAGGCGTTTGTCACTAACCAGCTTCTCTTGCACTACTCTTGAAAGTCTATATCCATCTGGAGGAGTTTAAAATAAGTGTTTTCTGCTCTTGGTAGATGAGGGTCTAGAAGATAAAGTTCTAAAACACAACAGGGGACCAAACAATCATGGTTTATCGAGACCAGAGTGCTGTGTGCTCCAAAGAGTCTGTGGTGTCTCCATCCTCACACATTCAGTTTCATAAGATCCGGAAAAACTTGATCCAACTTAGCAGCTCATTTGAGCAGTGAGTCAGCACTGCATGATCTCAAAAGGTACTTTCCAACTCAAACCACTCCATGATTCAATTTCTGCTTCAGAACGGAAACAGAGGGAAATGAGAAATGTAACTACTCACTTCATATTTCATCGTAAAGAAGCCATCGCCTCCAATTCCTTCCAGAGCAAAAGCCTGCACGATTGGCCACTTTTCAACAATGAACATATCAAATATCTGCAGATGACCTGCAAAAGAAACGTTTCACAGAAACATTCTCACAATGTTCCTTTTTTTCCAGCTATTGCTTTAATAAAGGATATTATGTCTCCTTCCAAATTTAATTCCAAGGCTATCAGCAAAACTATGCCCGTTAAAATTCAAGATAATAAAGAGGGAGCTTTGCTTACTCCAATTTCTTCAAATATTTGCCCTTAAGTAAAATCCTGTCACCATTATCCCCACATTAATCAGATTTTCAATCGGGGGGGGGGAGGACTGTTCAGACTGGCACTCATAGGTGAAGCCATAAGCCATCTCAAGTGTGATTATTATCCTCAAGCTACACACCTTCCTTAGATAATTCCTAACAAAGACCCGCCATCCTTCCCCCATTAATGATTTTCTGGGCAATCAGAGCATAGAAAGCAACTTTTTAGGGTTTTTTTTGCCTTTTACCTACTGTACTATGGATCCAAAACCCCATGTGCTTATGCACAGCTTGGCTTTCATCACTATTTTGGATACTGCAAAACATACTTTGGTGAACAATGTGAGATGACACTGTCCAGGCTGCTGGGTTGGCTGCAGATCATAACAGGAAACCATGCAGCCCCGTTCCTGCAGCGCTAAAAAAGGAAACTTGCATAACGAAATGTTTGTTCTTTCCTTACAGAAGGGAGCATTTATCCGGAGCTCCCATGGGAATAGAGAGCGTCTGTCGTGGCAGGACACACTCCTCTGAATGCAAATTACTTCTCACACTTGAGCATTCACTCTTCAGATCGAGTCTTAGGGCTTCCATTTTTCAGTAAGAAACCCAACTCTTAAGGAAAAAGAGGCTGAAAGGAAACTATTGACATATTAATCCTTATTTCTTACCAAAGAAACTTCATTCCCTGAAGTGCGTTGACTTGCATGCTGCAAAACTATTTGCATAAGGCAAGCAAACCCACCTTGGCAGCTGTATGGAATACCAATGCGGCTGCAATCTCGAACCATGTCTACAAAGCTGGAAATCTTGAATTCCTCTGCAGCTTCTTCATCTTCATACTGCAAGAAACCATTTAAAACAAAATCTGGTCAGGGCAGGCCTGACTCCATCGTTAGTTTTGCACAAAAGAGAATATGTATTGTACTGGTTTAATTCTACAGCAAATGTCATGTAATCCACTACAATATTACCTATGGTTTAGTAAACTATATCATGGCAGAGATACATCCAGCCAATGGAAATTGTCCTTTAAAACTCAAACTTCCGAGCAAGGTTTTTAATAAGGTTATATGAAGGCATAACTATACACTTTATTTTCAGCTTTAAGTGATATCTTTGAACATCGCCTACTACATTCTGGACAGTTTTAAAGGAATAGAAGACGTTTTGAGAATGCCAACGGATGTGCCACAAAATAAAACTTGTCACTGAGGGAAAAATAACATCAAAAAACAACATTAAACTGGAAAAGCCAACTGACAATATACACCCTGGGTCACAGAATGAGAACAAGAGGTGTATGCAGGGAAAGGAGGAGGGAAGGAGGAGACACCACCGTGCAAACACTGTTTTGCTGTTGCACGCTCGCAATGGGTTGAAGTCGCCTGAAGAACAAACGTCACCCTTCCAGCTCAGAAAAGCATAAAAACTGAACTGGTGAGACAAATGACACAAAAATCACTTTAAAGCAGAACAAAAATCTAAAAATGCTCTCTGATTTTTACCTGAAAAGTCCCAGTTTAGTACCAAGCCTGAAATCAACAGGCTGGGTAATTCAAGAATCGCTTTCTGGAGAAAGATCAGTAAGCGGTGGTGGTTTATTTAATCCTACTTTTTTTAATATACACCGCTCTGAACTTGGTATCAAGGTAAATTACATAATCATTAACCTTTTGTATATCCCTCTTGTAAGCTCCAGTTCTTTATTTTAAGAACAAGTCCTTTGAAGACAAGCCTGAATTTAAGACGTAGCCCAAGTGCTTCCATGTTCTTCCATCCCGGGAAGCCAGATCAAAGCCTGGGTTCAAAGCCAAGCCTCAAACAACCGCTGGTTTCTCAAGACTTAAAACGCCATTAGAATAAGAACATGGGTTTTGGCAGGGTGCTAAAGGCTTGCTCACTATGTGCTATTGCAGGTATCCGAGACTGTTCCATAAATGGTACAGTCTTGACACCCAGAAAGCTTATAAAGTACGCACCAAATTTCAATATTTTATCATATTTGGCCATTTTGGAAATAGGCTTTCTTTAATAATATGGTTTTTTACTTTTGATAACGAGGGTATTCACTTCAGTTCCTATGGTCTAGTTAAAGGTGAGTAGGAAGGAAGAACGGAGAGGCTTTGGGTTTGGCCAGATTTATCAAGAGTTGTGCAGAACGGGCATGACGTGGCTTTTATTATTCATAAAGCTCTGGAGCTTTTTTGATTTCCTCTTCCTAAAAGCAAGCAAAAGTTATTTCTATCACTGCAAAATATATATGTATGCTTAAAAGCCACTCCAGGCAACCCTCCTGTAAACAGGATGCACTTAAAGCCTGACACGGCAATGTTATTTTGATTTCTCTTTCAGAGGTTATCTTGGAAACGGGCAGTTCTTACAGATCTCCCATGAAACAGCAACCAAGTCAACCTTGTCTTTTCAACTTCAGAAATCAAAGTTTTCCAGTCATTTCCACAAACAGCAAAAGCACGTGGTTTACCTTCCTGCTTCAACATCGTTTCAAGCCAGCACTGTGCGATTAAGTTTACTCCTTACCACCAGAAATCATACAAAAGCCCATTAAGCAGATGCAGCTCAAAATCTGAACAGCTGAGACTGCGGTTTAGCCAGTAAATGTGTGTTAAAACTCCTCCAGTCTTTGTCGCAAAACGCGTGTGTTTTACCACCATCAGGTACGCGTCAAGATTTGCCCTTTCAATAGGGATTTGGCAACAGAAAAACCTTGCAAAGCCAAGCTCTAGGTTTTGCTAAGACTTGTTTTAACCTATAGCTCAGCTGTTTACATCTCAACAAGGATTATCCCCTCTGTGCAGCATTCACAGGACTCTATCTAGACCATCGCATCCAGTTTTGGGACCCATGGACAGGACAAACTGGAGCCACCACAATGATCAGTGGGTTGGGGCACTTGTCGGACAAGAAGAGACCCATGGTTGGACCTCATAGTTGCCTTTCAACACCCCCAAAAATGTTCTTGAGATGCTGAAGCCTGTCTCTCCCATATGCAGTGGTGGGATGCATGACAAAGAACGTGATTTCAAACAAGAGAGGCTCAGACTGGGTAAAGGAAACACTTTTCACCATTAGGACAGTCAGGTAATGGAGCAGAGAGCCAAGAGAAGTTCTGCAGTCATCACCCTTGGAGGTTTTTCAACATCCAGCTGCAAAAAAAACTCGAGTAACCTGATCTGATCCCATCGCTAACGCTGCCTGAAACAGCAGGCTGGACGAGATCATCTCCGGAGGTCACTTCTAACCTAAGTTATTTCATAACTCTGTGATTTAAACTACCAAACAGCCACACAAAACCACAATCAATCATAGTTCTCATCACTTTCCTGCTGCAAACTCAAGGGAACAAGAGGTTTCTCTCCCTGACCTGCCCCATTCATTCTCCCACCAGCTTCACCCATTGGCATCGCAGGTTAATTCACTCCCTTCAAATTTTAGTATAACTAATTTAGAAAAGGAATTACACAGAACTGAGCAGAGGGGGAAGCATCCCATGATGGCATTTAGGAAGAAGCATTTATCAAAAATAGCATGGTCAGCAGGACAAGGGCAGTGATCCTTCCCTGTACTCTGCACTGGGGAGGCCACACCTGGAGTGTTGTGTTCAGTTCTGGGCCCCTCAGGTCAGGAAAGAGATTGAAGTGCTGGAGCGGGTCCAGAGAAGAGCAACAAGACTGGGGAAGGGACTTGAACACAAGCCCTATGGGGAGAGGCTGAGGGAGCTGGGCTTGTTCAGTCTGGAGAAGAGGAGGCTCAGAGGTGAGCTCAGCACTCTCTAGAACGACCTGAAGGGCAGTTCTAGCCAGGGGGGATTGGGCTCTTCTCCCAGGCAGTCAGCAATAGGACAAGGGGGCAGGGGCTTCAACTCTGCCAGGGGAAATTGAGGCTGGAGATGAGAAAGCAATTCTGTGCAGAGAGAGTGGTCAGCATTGGAATGGCTGCCCAGGGAGGTGCTGGACTCACCGGCCCTGGAGGTTTGTAAACTGAGCTTGGCCATGGCACTTAGTGCCGTGATCTGGTCAATGGACTGGAGTTGGACCAAGGGTTGGACTGGATGATCTCTGAGGGCTTTTCCAACCCAGTCCATTCTGTGATTTCCAGTCTCAACTGGAATAAAAAGGTTCTCATTCTGCACCTAGACAAGCAATATTTTCATGTTTTAACTCCTCTAACAGTACTTTGCTATGATAAACACAGCTTTTCTAAGAATATCTTAAGTTTTAAATGCAAGATCAAACTCAGATCTAGTGACCACAGTCCAACGAAAGTGAGCAACAAAATTCAGCTTTTCTCCATACTGAGGATAACAGCTCTTGCAAGGAAGAGCTCAAAGTTAAAATACATAAGGAAATTCATTGAGATTAAATGGCTTACTAAGGAAGTATTTTCTAATAGTCTAAAACTATTGGCAAACAATGCATTAAAACACTGCTTTGGTAGCAAATAAGGCTATCACTGGAAATGCTGACTGTAGTACTTGATTCAGACTCGGCATTTCTCACATTTAAGGTTCTCCTCATTAAAGGTTCATTGACTTATGTCCAAGCAATAGTCGTTAGTGGGAGAAGGGAACAATTTGTCTTCGTGATCCAAAAAACACAAAGTATTTAAAACATTTTTCGTCTTGCAAACGTAAGAAAAAAATATTAATACCCATATGTATACACACAGATCACCCCTCTCCTGAACATGAAACAGAAAAAAAGCTTCTGGAAGGAATGTAAAAAACAAATTTCACTTTGAATATCAGTTCATTAACAAGTCCATTAGCAATGCTCATCTGCATTCATTTCACACTTACCTCATTTTCAGTCAGACAGTGAAAATGGAGGTTCCTCCAGTGCGCCACATAGGGCAAAAGATGATTATAATTCACGGGGTTACAGTACAGATGGACGCTGTCAGGTTTTATTAATATGATTATATCTGCAACAAGCAGAACAGATATTATTCCAGCATCAAGACTCCATACACAGAATTATATGGGCACAAAATAAAAGCGAAATGGAACAGAAAACATTCTTCCTGTATTGTAACTCAATAGAAGAAAATGTTTCAACTATTTGAATACACACTCATTCCCCACTGCTTTAAAAAAGAAACATTTGGCAGCCATACCCATTCCAAGTAGAACAGTACTGGATGGTGTTCAGAACAATTGTGGGTTTATTTGGAATTCTTGCATAGAACTTACATCAGCGCCTCCTTTGAGAAGCCAAGAGGGTCAGTGCCCAGTCCTTACACAACTCTAAACTCGAGCTTTTCTTGCCTGATATTACATCAGAACTTCAGGCCAGCTAAAAACCAGCACTACGGTCTGTGGGGTAGATATTCAAAGTTTCATGCAAATAAAGGAATAATAATTGATGATCACAGTGAGCGGCCACCTTTCAAACATTACAGAAGTGAGTTAGTACGTTAAAGAGCAGCTCTGGTATTTTAGAACTCCAGAAGTTTGATCGCACAGTAATTTGGAACACATGTACACAGATAACATGACTGAACTAGGGTAAACTGCATCAAATACTTCAGACTAAACTAGGAAGATATGTAAGAAAATGTGCACACTTGTCCAGGCTGTTGCGGCAGAAGAGGAGGGAGCGCAAGGTCCACGGGTACTTAAACCACCTCCTTTTAATTTTCTGTGATTATGAACAGCTTGTGTTGAATGGGCTACAACCAACTCCGACTTTGCTCATCCTGTGATGCACAAAACTTATCTTACCTTCTCAGGGAATGTTAATATTAATGCTTTTTGCTCTGAACACGTAGCCAACGAGCCCATAGTCTATTTGGCACATTAAAAAGGTTTTTGTGGTGGTTTTGTTTGAACTAGAAGCAGGGGGTACTCGGGTAGCAGAGTATGTTGGACTAGAAGAAACACTGGAATTGCAGTCATGTTTTGACCACAAGGCAAATGAAGACCTTGTGCAGTAATGTAGAAGGCCATCAAATCTGGAAAATATCTCTGTGATTCTGTCTGCAGGTACATCAGCTGGAACAAGCTGAGATTTGAGGTCGTGAATTGGGAAATTAAGTCTTTTCCAGGACAGTTAGTTTGTAAAAACGGGCTGTATTTTACTCCTGAAAAAGCTAAATTATTAAAAAGAAAACCTACAAGCAAATAAACCCAAACAAAATCGTGTTTACCCTTTTAATCAAAGCATCTAACAAGGTGATTGCTGTTTCTCTGATCCGGAACTGAGATATTTTTGTTTTCTGAGCACAGTATCCAATGAGAGACGGAAAGGGCTGTGGGGCACTGGAACAGGTTGCCCAGGGCACTGGTGGAGTCACCATCCTTGGAGGGGTTTAAAAGGTGTTTAGATGAGGTTCTTAGGGACATGGGGTAGTACTAGAGTCAGGTTATGGTTGGACTCGATGATCCTGAATGCTTCTTCCAACTGAAATGATTCTATGATAATGGGCTGCATTTGTCCAGGTTTAGAACACTAGAGGAACATTTTGGAGGTCTGCCCCTTTTTTTTGCTCACCCTCCCTCCAAAGAGACCAAAGAAACAGCTAAAAATGTTGAGTATGTCACTCACCATCAAGAACTTCTTCAGGAAAGCCAGTTCTTTCAAAGTCATTGTTACTCTGGTTGTACAAGCCAAAGAGCAGATAGTTTGCCAGCTCCCTGCAACCTTCATTGTATCGACTGTCTATTCCTGCAAAAGCAAAACCACGTGTGAAATGTTGTGTGTCCTAACATTGTGCACCTAAAAAGTCTGTTTTCTTCCCTAATAAGAAAACTTTAACACAGGAGTATTAACTTAACTCCTATAGTTGGTGGGCACTTACATCTGTTGAACATATAGTGGAAACAGGGAAGTATTTTTCAAGTTCATTGCCACATGCTGACATTCCACTCTTGACCTAAATCCACAGGCCTCGCTTAAAAAGCATTAAATAAGCCTAGCTTTCCGCAGTGCTCTGTACCACCCAAGTTCAATTTCATCTAGTAATTCAAACTGAAACATCTGTCTGTATGCAGCATGCGTTCTAATTAATATGTTCTTGATTGAAGCTTCCTAACAAACTAATCCTGTGACCTAAATCTCCTGCTTTAGGATACATGATTAAACATTATCTTATCGGTATTACAGTGTGGTCCCTGAGTCACCAGAAAGCCAGTGTGGATTTCTAATGAATTATTAAAAGATACTCTGATAAAACATACGGTATACGAGCAGTTTCCAATCAAAGCCTTTTCTGGTCATTAGGAAAATAAAATTAAAACTACTGAGGATGTGAAGAGATGCAAGATTAATACAAGAAAAAAGGAAACGAGTCACAGAAAGTCATAGAAAGTGTTTTCATCTCACAGTCACAACTCCTAATTCTGCTGGAATAGATCAAGCTTTTTCCGCAAATAAAACTACGCACAAAACAACATCCTCAACATCTACACTTGACAGAGGTCAGAGTCTCAACCACTACAAACCTTCTCATAAACACTAACGTCAGGTTTTCCTACCATGTTATATTAGGATACAGTTAGACGGCTGCCAGCAAATGAAGGTTTGTTACCACTGGCCAAAGGAAAGATCGGTACACTGATAATGTCAGAACTCGGCCTGGGTGTCTGGGTTTCAGGACTTGCATTGGAAATCAGAACACGCAGGAGTCACCTGGATGCACCAGAAATTTGCACAAACCCTATATTTTCCTAGTTATATTCCTTTTTTAAAGCTATATTTCAGCTTTAAAGTTCAAACCAGATGCCACATGTGCATCCAGCTACGGAATCCAACATCTTAATTAACTCTTTTGTTTAGTAACTGGCCTTTGGATACGTCAGGTATATTCCAAGGCATCAGATATTTGGGGTGAGGCTACAGAAGAGACAAATTAAATCACTTCACATTGTCCTGAAGCTATGAATCTCTAATATTGCTCCTTGCTGATGGCTTCATGGTTATTATTACCGATAAAACACAACAGCGTTGCATCCCTTGAACTGTGTTGGGAAAGGGGAAAGCTCCATCACACTTGGCCCGGCTTTCTCAGCCCTCCAAAATCCTTCCAGTCACGGTCTTGGAATCCTCATTTCTCCGCTATTGAGCTTCTGGCACCGATCTGTTCATACACACATCCTTGGAGCGTGGTCTTTTTAAACGAGTCACAATTCTGTGTGTTAGGAGACACCCCTTGACAAAGGGAGTCTCGAGAGCCTTAGCAGTCAAGCTGTAACTTGCGTCACGGCATTGATAACACTCAGCTAAAGGCGGCTCAAGGCAAATCACTCATTTTTTCCCCTCTGCTGCAATGCTCCATCTTTGCTGTGCCAATAATCTCCTGCACAGATTGCCCTGGATCTGGGAACTCAGAGAGAAAGCCCAAAACAGAGGAGAGAGAACACACTGTATCTTCTTATTTTATTCACATTCCCAGCCCCATGAAAGCAGGTATACCAATGCAATCCAGAATTCAGTAGCACTGAACACACTAATATTGGTGCCAAATCCCCTGTCTCTAGGTGGGATTTTAGTTAAAATCAAGTACGGAGACTCCCTTCTTCCAGGAAGGAACCATCCCATTGTTCCAGGGACCTCTATTTAAACTTAATCCGTCTCCTTGAAACCAGCTCTAGCATTGGAAAGCCAGCACACACAATGTCCTGAAGATAAACTCTTTTACTGATTACTTGCCTAGCTGAAGCAAGTTTTGAAGGCCACCAGATGAGCACTAATCAGGAGTTGGGACAGCCCCTTTCAGTGGCAGCAAGCTGGTGGATTAACAGCATTACTTGTGTTTCACCAGCAAACATCACCTATCAGATCAAAAGTTCATCTAACAGAACACCCTCAACTATAAGCCAAACAGTCCCCAAAGCCTAAAAAGGTGGTGTGCTCAAAAACAGGCTAACAGAAGAGTGAAGCAGAAAAGGGAACAGAGGATTAAAAAGTCGGGAAGATCAGAAGGAAAATGAGAAACTGTCCTTATCTATTATCCAGGTGTACCAGCTCTTCTTCAGGCTTGACGCAGATCTATCTTCAAAGCTAAATATCAAAAAAAATGCTTTTACAGTTAATGACAAAAGGGAGGGAAGACAAAGATGTTAACAAGGGAGACAACTCCTGAGTTTAACTCTTGTAAAGAGAGGACATGGCTGAGTTTATTGCCTGCAGAGCACTGACAGACTAGCGGGGAAGGAATTAGAGTGTCATAAAAACACCGACTCCACATAATATCTGCTTTTGTGGAAGTGGGGTCTGTTTTAGTATCCAGATTCTTTAATATTATTCTACAGAAACATATGGAGTTAAATGAACAGATAAAGTCAGCGGAAGATAAACAGGAAATGAAGCAATGACGAAGATAAGATACCTCCAGAAAGCATATCAGGAGTCTTCAATAGAACAATGGGGAAGGCCATTAATTAGGAAACCCCCACGCCTGTCTCCAGCTGAGCTGAGTTTAGTAACTCCCAGCCTGTTCCCAACCCATCACAAGGGTGTAGTTTGACAATGACTCAGTCTAAGAGCCCATGGGGCCAACCCTTCTCCTTCTTCTCCTGCACTCAGAGCTTATCTGGCCTCTCAACAAGCTAAATTGGTTAAATTGGTAGAAAAGTCTGGACAAATACAGGGGAAAAAATCATATATATATATATATATGTATATATATATGTCTGCTTGGTAGGATGAACCAGGTGCAAGATATGAACCAACCACCAGAACTGATGCAAAAAGCAAGTAGGAAATAGAAGAAAGGGAAGAAGAGAGGTCTATGGACAGGCTGAGACTTCTGTTTTGCTCAGCAAAAAGTATTCAGCTCCGCCACCTCGTATCTGTGATTTCACGGTTGCTAAGCTGACACAAACACAGCCTACAGGTAACAAAAGTCCTGGGTTTTGTCCCAGCCATGCACTCCTGGCACGTCCTTTGGTATCCAAACAAAGAAGAGTTGTTCCATAGCACATTAAACAGCCACGGGAGCTCCGGGGACACCAGGGAGGGCGCAGGAAGGTGAAGCTGGAGAGGGTGGACATGGCACCTTTGGACAGCTGCCCAAAACCAACACGCGGTTGTGGAACGGCCCTCTAAAAGTAGCATGATAACCATTAAAATCATCTCCATTGGGAAAGGGAATGGGATGAATAATCAACGCTGGTGAGGTTTCTCCCACATCCTACGAGCAAGAGCTCTCTGCAGGTTAGATATGAAAACCAAAGTAAAATACACTAAAAGATTTACTCTAAAGGGTTCCTGTTCTCTTCAGAGAGGATAGAAAATCAATATCGAGGTCTGTAAAAGTTTTCCTTAGCAGTGCAAAACTACAAACCAGTTTGATCTACAGTTAGAACAGCTACAACTACAGTCGGATGTACAGACATACCCCACCAAAACGAAACACGTATGCTCAGAAATCAGATCAGCTTCACCGTGACCTTCACATCTCTGTTGGAAGCTCAAATGCGAGAAAACACCGACGTTAAGAAAAAATACAGTATAATGTAAGTCGTTTGAGATACTGTTTTCTGAGCAGCTTTAACAGCAACACGCTCCAGCTTTTTGAAGATATCTGACGTGCCAACCTCCAAATTCCTTTTCCCTGACACTTGTGGTGTCTTCTCTCCCCAGCAAAAAATGTCAGAATGTCACCATTCAACCACTTTAAAACTAGGTAACAATATCCTTTTTAAAAAATCAGCTGTAACTGTATTTAAATAATTTTATCAATAATTAGCCAGTTCTCATCTCCCTTTGGAATCCTACAATGCTGGTTTTAATTTCAGTATAAATATTAACCCACTTGAAGCAAAGCTGTGAAAGTTTATATTGTTTTTATCTCACCACCCAGTATGTAAAATTGGAGTTGGAGTGAGTGAAATGCATTAACTCCGGTTCATTAAAGGCAGCCAAGTGAAATACAACACTGTGAAAAACACAAAGTTATAACAGTATCTATTTTCCATACAAGCCAACAGGACTCGAACTGTAAGACTACACATTTTTTGCCATCTGAAGCTTGTATTTGAAGACAGATTTAATGCATTTACAACAGAGTGACATGCCTGCTTAATCAGAAGTTATGCGAGAAATTCAGCAGGCTACATTAGACAGGTCAGATTAGACAACAACGGTCCCATTGTGGGCGCTGAAAGAGATTAGGGCAAAGCATGAGTCTAATAACAAAATACTATTCCTATATTTCCATAACAGAAATGCTTATTTATTAAGAGGTATGGGCTTACGCGTGGACTTTAATACCTCACGTTACACTGCGGATTACACAAAGCAATTCCCTTTGCCTGTAGAGTTTTCCCTAAAGCCGTACAATGTTATAAGTGACTATTCTTTGCTCAGGACTTACTGCAGCATCAAAATTAAAAGTAGGTAAGAAATACCACAGCGTCGATGGTGAGGAATACGAGATGGCACAACTTGCTGTATTTTATGAAATTATATTAACATCAAGGGAAAAAAAACCAAGGACTTTATCCTGTATGATTAAGTTTCACTGGAAGGTTGACACAGTGACCTTATTAATGTTACTACCTAGCTAAATACTTCTTAAACTCTTACCCTGAAGAATGTGGGATAGGAAGAGTCACGTTATACAGTCAGCACGGACTAAAACAGAATTAGGTGACACACATTTACAACTTTTTGTCATTCAGCAAATGAGCTTCTCCAAGTTGTCTTTTCACATCATTAAAAAACCAAGCTGTTGTATTATTTCCTAATGCAAGCCCGTTACTACACAGAGTTTCTTTACGGATACATTAGACATCTCCATCTTTAATGTAATACATCAGTTAAACCATCACTCCTTAGTCCTATTGGCTAAGGAATTTCAACCATCATCCCTGAATTTTTCCTTTAATATCTTGATGCTGATTATTTAAGAAAGAAGAGCCAATGTTACATACAGAAATGAAATTAAAGCGGTACCAAAAACCTGTTCCTTTCCTACACCACACTCGCACACGTGGCTTTATTACATATTATCCTTTTCCCCCAACCCCAGAAGAAATAAAGCACATGCTGGTTTATGCCACTATTTAACTCGTAACTACTTCCCAGATTTCTCATGCGACTCTTTAAATGCATTTCATATTACTCCTCCTGAGACAAGACCTCCCTCCCTGTAAATTCAGGTTTTTATTAACTCTGTCAGTTTTCGGATTATTCCCCCGCTCCCCACCAAACCCGTTTCTCAACCCCCACGCTCCACAGCTCCGTGTATCATGATCCCTTAACCTCGGTGCTCCCCTGCTCTTCTCCAGCCCCTTAATCTCAGCACCTTCTAATCCTTCCTTGCCAGCTGCAACCCATGTGCCTTCAGCCTTGAGCTCTTCTGCCAAGAAAGCAAACACAGCCCACACAGCTGAATATTTACTCCAAATAGATACAGATTAAATTATTCCCATCGTTCCTTCAATTTGGACATTAACAAAGATTCTCCCTTCTCTCCTCATACTGAATTTTCACAAGGCTTGCAAGAATGCTGATGGTATTGTTAATTATTGTAGCAAGTTGGCCTGAAATTAGTAAATAGGCTTAAGAATTTACTTAGGGAGAAAAGAGTGTAACGGTCAGACAGCTGTCCATTCACTGCAAAACAGGGCTGGGGCTTGGGCCGGGAAGATCATAGAATCACAGAATGGTTTGGGTTGGAAGGGAGCTCTAAAAGTCCCCCAGTGCCACCCCTGCCATGAGCAGGGACATCTTCACCAGCTCAGGTTGCTCAGAGCCCCGTCCAGCCTGGCCTGGGATGTCTCCAGGGATGGTTCAGCCACCACCTCTCTGCCCAACCTGGGCCAGGCTCTCACCACCCTCATCATAAATCAAATTCTTCCTCCTGTCGAGCCTGAATCTCTCTCCTTTAATTTAAAACCATCACCCCTTGTCCTATCCCAACAGGCCTTGCTGAAAAATCTGTCCCCATCATTCTTATAAACCCCCTTTAAGTATTGAAAGGCTGCATTAAAGTCCTCCCAGAGCCTTCTCTTCTTCAGGATGATTGATCATCTTTCTGAAACTCATATTATCAGTGCAGTGAGAACAAGGTGGGGGGAGGAGAAGAAAAAAAAGAAGTAAAACTAACCTAAAATGCAAAGGATTCCATCAGGCTGAGATTTGCTGCTCTGCGTCAGGATGCTCTGAATGTTTCGAAGGCGGCTGCAGCTGCAAAAGAAAGAGAATTCATCCTTAGGGTGAGCGGTTTTCAAGTGCTCCAATTTAAAGCCCTCAAGAGTTGCCCTAGCTTTTGTTCTTTATTATATAAACTAAGTGGATGCAATTCAACTCGGGTATCTGTTGTTTGAAATACATTTGGATCTCATACTAAACAATCCCCAGATTATTTTTTTTGTCAAGTAAAAGATGAAGTACACAGCTGTGAGAGAAGACCAGAACCCCCAACTACCCCTTCTAACCAAGTGCCCTGTTAATCTCTAACCTCTAGCAAACATTTCTGCTCAAGTTTCCTCCCACCAAACCACTAATATGTTTATCTCCATCACAGGAATAGTGAGCGAAGCAACATGGGCAGCTGGTGGTAAAAAGTTGCCAAGGCAAGGGGCTGCGGTGGGTCCTGCACCCCAAGAGGAGTTTGCAAATGATGATTTTCAACACCCCCAGCACCATTAGACACTTACACCCTGTGTAGCTACACAACACAGACACATCCCAGCTTCTTATTTAAGCTTCAGGTGCTACAGTTCTTCCTTGCATCTGGCACAACTCTCTAGAATTGTATTTAGTCCATAATGGGAAAATATAGAGCCAGTACTCTCATGAGACAAAAGAACAGCTCAACACCAAAAGGGTGGCACTTGTTAAACAGGGATTTTATTTCTCTGCAAGACAAATTAACAAAGTGAACTTAAACTCGTGTGTTCCCACTCAAGAAGCAAACCACAGCTCAAAGCAACTCTAAATGAGGAATACTTCATGCAAATCATAAAAGCAGTAATGTTTTTCCCCCTCTATATCTCAAGAAGTATTTGGATCCTTTTCATGAGATGCATGTTACCTTTCTCACGACTTCTGTACTAAAACAATTAGATTTTTCTAAAATGAACAGTTAGGGAAAATTATAAGGCTAAAGTATAATTTTTTATAAGCCACATTAAGAAGAAACGAAATAGTACCAAGTCTTGCCAAGATTTTAATAAACTTTATAGAAGAATTCATTTTGTTTCATTTAGTTGTCCAACAAACATCCTAAAGCCAGGCAAAAAATTCAGCTACAAGAGCCACACAGAGAATTTGTGCTTGCAGGCAACATTTTGTGAGCTTGTTTTAATACAGAGAGATGGCAAGAAATGTCACCATGTTACCGAATGTGTGTCCTTGTTTATGTAACTATGAGCTGTTCAGCTCTAGGAAACAAACGCCTCTTCCAGCAGCACTGCAACGCAGCTACATTTATGATGGCAAATAAACAAGAATTCCTGTTTCCGTAGCTTCTTAAGCCAAGTAAAAACCAGATAGATCTACAATACTACAATTACCACGCTCTACTTTCTCTGAATGACAGAATGAACACGAAAAGTTCACATTATAGCTAATGTAAGTCCAATTCGAGCATCTACAATAGAAGACAGAAAACATTTGAAGATGCTTTCACAGGAAGCACAAAATCAGTGCAAAACACTCATTTTATTTTTTCCCAATATTAGGTTCCCTAATTGAATCTCAATCCCTCAACTATTTTTTTCCAGAAACTTTCCAATCCATTTTACATGTTGCACAGCATCACAGATCACCGTGTGAATAAATAGATGCTTTGATCCATCCTGAAATACCAAACCAGAAATTAAAGCCACCCATGAGAGCAAAGACACCTAAACCAGGTACAAGCAGATGTTGTTGCCCATGCAGGTGATGCTATGAAGTCCGTGATAGGAACACTCAACTTCATGCTGCACTTTTTTCCAACTTGTAATTATTTGTTCTCTAAAACGCAACCTAAAACTGAATTACATGGGTACCTGATCTTAAGATTCTGTATTCTATTCTGGAAGATTTTCACGTCGTCATTAAACAGGACCCCAGACCAGCTAGGCGAGATATTATCTCCTATGGTAAGATAAGCAATACTCATATTTTTATACTTCAAGTCACAAAATGAAGAGAAGAAAAAAGATTCTAGATGCTTCTCTGTGGGCACAAACAAATTCGACTTATTTCATGTGTCAGTATGCAAACAAGCCCACTGTTATTTAAGGAGCAGCTGCAGGCACGAAGAATTGCGAGAGCCTCTGTAAAACGCTAGGGAATGGAAGCGCTTTATGCATAGACAAAGCCCGAATGATAACAAAACGGCTTCTTAAACTATTAATTTAAGAGAAATTCATGTTTCCCAAGATTATCCGAAGGACGGACAGAAAGCAAGGGCTTGTGCAGTGACACAACAGCAGCTTCCAGATTGACTTGTATTAAAACATCCACCATATCAGAGGAGGCATCTTCCCGCTGCTGCTCAAAGTGGGAAAAGAAACTGTCATTAAAAATAAATCTCTTAGGAATGCTTCCAATCCAAAGGCACGAGAGGTAGAGCTTTTTTAATCCACTCCTCTCATAAACAAGATGCAAAAATCCCTCTACTGCTTCTCTTCAGCTTTTACTCTCAAGGCAAACTTAAGCAATTCTCCAGCCAAAGACAGGTTTGTCTGCATTGTAAAATATTTGTTAAACCTCTTAGGCATTACAAACACAGCATGAAAACATACCTTGAGTTTGCTATGATTTTTCCCCTTCACCGATCAGTTTTGAAGGAATGGTTAGAACTGAATTTGACAAAGTGCCAAACTCATGAGGGAAGATACTCCCATTCATTAACACATTCTTATGACACCATTCCCAAAATCTTTACATTTAAATTTCACACTAACAGCTCTGATGAAAGGGAAACACGATCAAATACATTTATAATTAACAAGAGCAGAGCACAGCAAAATACACAAGGTTTTTGTCTTCTTGAGCTCCATGAGAGTTATTTTCTGATCTTTAACAGTAAATTGAGGTGGTGAGAAAATTCCTCAAATGAAGCTGCTAAGGAATTTCTGCCAAGCAAAGCTGCTTGTCAGTGTTACATTATCTGCAAGACACAGTCCTGGCATAAAAGGAAAAAGCACAGGGCAAATTATATGTTCATTATTTCATAATGAGATGTTTGACCATAAAGATGTGTATTTACATCTCAATATTAAACAGCCTCGAGCAGAATATTTTTCCTCGCCTCATGTAAAGAAGTGGTTGCTATGAAAGAAATCTTTGAAGAAACTTCTTCATCGAAATATTTTCCATGTCTTTCCAAGTGTGTATAAATCATCACATTCAAAGGCTGACATTAAAAAGAGAAGACTTCTGTGTCAGAAGAGAGACGTTATTCAGAAATTGTGAAGAGAATAATTAGAATTCTTACTATGTACTTCTAAACAATGCAAGTAAACTGCGTATAAAGTCAGGATCTTTTAAAAAACGGCATTTCCTTGTATATCGAATTAAAGAGTCATCTGACAAAAACAAAGAAACCACCCTGGGAACGAAATTCCATGACTCTTCCCGCCTCCAAAGCCAGTGCTCTAGCACAGGGACTGAGTTCTGCTCCTTTTCATTTGACCACAGGAACACAATTTCAACCAGAAGCAACAAAGAACGCCAGTATAACCCTCTGGGCTTCAATACTCTCTCCTGGAAGATCACAGGATGCCAGAATGTCAGGGGTTGAAAGGACCTGGAAAGCTCATCCAGTGCAATCCCCCCATGGAGCAGGAACACCCAGTTGAGGTTCCACAGGAAGGTGTCCAGGCGGGTTTGAATGTCTGCAGAGAAGGAGACTCCACAACCTCCCTGGGCAGCCTGGGCCAGGCTCTGACACCCTCACCAGGAACAAGTTTCTTCTCAAATTTAAGTGGAACCTTTTGGGTTCCAGTTTGAACCCATTACCCCTTGTCCTGTCACTGGTTGTCACTGAGAAGAGCCTGGCTCCATCCTCCTGACACTCACCCTTTATATATCTGTAACCATGAATGAGGTCCCCCCTCAGTGTCCTCTTCTCCAGCTCCAGAGCCCCAGCTCCCTCAGCCTTTCCTCACACGGGAGATGCTCCACTCCCTTCAGCATCTTGGTGGCTGCGCTGGACTCTCTCCAGCAGTTCCCTGTCCTTCTGGAGCTGAGGGGCCACAACTGGACACAATATTCCAGGTGTGGTCTCCCCAGGGCAGAGCAGAGGGGCAGGAGAACCTCTCTGACCTACTGACCACCCCCTTCTAACCCACCCCAGGTACCATTGGCTTCCTGGCCACAAGGGCCCAGTGCTGGCTCATGGTCACCCTGCTGTCCCCAGGACCCCCAGAAAGATGTGGCTCTGGATGCACCCACATATGTAACTACAACTGAATTTTAGTAGTTTGAGCCTGAAAAAAATCAGCATGAGGTGTGTTGAAAAAAACACAAAGCCTTTTTCTAAAGAAACCCCACATTTCTGAACTTCAGTGAGACTTGAAGATATGAGATACTGAAACAAGGTTTATTCCAACCATATCCAACAAGGCAACCACAGCCAGGCTGCTTGAGAAGTGGATAAGGAGTTAAAGTGTGAATTTTTTTAACTGTTGAACAGAAGATGCGATTTCTACATCAGCTTCAGCCACTATAGGAGCCCACGGTGCTACAAGGGACTTCTCGCTGCCTTTGTACCTACATTAACAGTCTCAAAGCCACGTGTCAAGTCACATCAGCTTATGGATCCAAACGAACGCAGGCCCAGGAATTAAAGAAGAGAATAATAATTAATAATAATAATAATAATAATAATAATAATGCTTTCAAACATCAGCAAGCTGATGTGACTGCTAACGAAGGCAGGTCAGAAGGCAAAGCCGCATTTTGGGCTGGCATCTGGCAATAAAGCGTGTTCAGGCCAATTAAGAAACCATACATTGAGGTACTTGATAGTCTGCTAATGTTGGACTAGATCCAAAAAAAAAGGAGAGGGGAAGATAATTGACAATCATTAACTTCTAAGAATTAGTGCTCGTCTGTTCACGTCTTCATACTAATTATGCAAAGCACCTCGCTTTACAACAGCCTGGGCTGTCACACTTTGGTAGCAGACACGGCGCTGCAAGCCATGTGTGTTGGCAAATAAAGAGAATATTAACAACTCTGCCTTTCTCAATTGCAAAGAATAAAGATTTTTAAATAGCACCATGCAGTATTTTAATTTTCATTTTCCACGTTTCCGCAACGCGCTGGTTTTTCCTGCATCCCTTGCTGCTCGCTGAATTTATTCCGCGTGCAAGCTTGTTGTAATCCAGTAGTACTAACACGGAGACAATATTAGCATTGATCGCTGATTGATTCCCGATGGATTCCCGCAGGCTGGGTCACCATATGTCTGGGATGGCCGTAGCTGTGGTTTAACGTCCAATTCAGCTGACAAAGGACGGGATCTCACTGCGTTGAGGAGGTTTTGCTTCATATTGGCAGATGTTACGCTCCTCCCCCACAAAGGCTGGGCAGCCTTAAAAACCCACATGGGGTAAAGCTTTGGTAGCAGGGAAATAAGGGGGAAAAATCTGAGAGACCCGTGGCAAAGCTTGTGCAAATCCTCATATGAATGGGGTTCGTCTTCAGGGAATGGTTGGAGGAGATTCATGCTGTCTACTTAAGACACTGGTATTTAACATTAAGCAGTTCATTTTTTAACAATAAATAAAGAGACTGGAAAGATAAACCAGTTTATACTTCTCTCTAAATCTCATTTCTTCTTAACTTGCTGCTACCACCATCTGTTTCCACTCTAACCCCCCCAAAAAAATCAAGCTTATTTTTCATGGGCCTTTTGTTGACCTGACAATTTCTAGCAGCAACATTATTATGGTCTGCTTATATTAGAGAATGGGGTTTCCCTGGATTTCCCACAGTCTGACATTATCACCGTCTTAACATATTTGTGAAAAGAGAAACCAGAAGTCAGACTAAGTTAAAGAGTTTCAAGATTTCAATAATTTCAAAAGCAGTTTATTTGAAATTTAGTATCTAGATTAAGAGTAATATGCTTTCTCCATTTTATTTTTTCTTAGCTCATTCAAATAAGTCTGATTTGCTGCTTGGCGCTCACAAAAGACAATGGTCCTCACCCACCTTGAAATACATAACAATTTTCCAGCTATTTTGGAAATTATTCTAGAAGGAACAGAGGGAAGAGATCGAACACCTTTAAAATCACTTTGCATGTTTAGGAACAGCGAGTAGCAAACATTAAAACCGGACATAAATTAAGAAATTTCAACTCTGTGTGCATTTTACAAGTCCAAAGTCCTTACTGTGTGACTTCAAATGGACAGTAATTTTCAATTCTGCAATTCAGAGAGCTCGTCACACACAGGAACGGGCACAAATCTCTCCTTACCAAACATTTGGAACTACCTGATGCTGTTTGCAAACCACGAGCTTGTTCAGGATCTTCAGCACATCCCAGCAGCAGCACTATTTATTAAAAATTCGCTGTTCACGTTGGTATTTCCTACAACCATAGCCCTTGGGCATAGTCATTTACTGTAAGTAACTCACAGACTGAACCTCAACATCAGCGCACGGGCTGGAAACGAAGTCCTTCCATGGATGCAATTAAATTATAGGTTGCCCATCACCTACACACACATGTCCATTAGACGCGCAGCCTCAACGCAGTCTCTGTTTAACAGGCTGATTTACCAATGCTTTATTAAACGGTAGCATGTTATAGAGTACGCCAACGATTCCCCCTCAAAAAACATTATCGCCTGAGAAAATGGTAACATTTTAAGAACTAGGAAAAAGTAGCAGCTTGAGTGTAATTATTCTGCTGTCAGTTCCTGATTAGAAAGACAAGACAAGTGTCTGGCACTTGAGCAGAAAACAGAAGTTGAGCTATGGTGCCTAAATCTACTTTCAGAATCCATTACTGGACCACAGCCCCCACAGCCAACAAGCCAGACGATTTACCAATGAACATAATAGCTCTGCTCCTCTCCTTGGCAACTTTTCCTTCCCAAGCACTTATTCTACCTTTTACACAGAATCCCAGAGTGTCAGGGGTTGGAAGAGACCTGGAAAGCTTATCCAGTGCAATCCCCCCATGGAGCAGGAACACCCAGCTGAGGTTCCACAGGAAGGGGTCCAGGCGGGTTTGAATGTCTGCAGAGAAGGAGACTCCACAACCTCCCTGGGCAGCCTGGGCCAGGCTGAGAAGAAGTTTCTTCTCATGTTTAAGTGGAACCTCTTACATTCCAGTTTGAACCCATTGCCCCTTGTCCTATCGCTGGTTGTCACTGAGAAGAGCCTGGCTCCATCCTCCTGACACTCACCCTTTATATATCTGTAAACATGAATGAGGTCCCCCCTCAGTCTCCTCTTCTCCAGCTCCAGAGCCCCAGCTCCCTCAGCCTTTCCTCCCACGGGAGATGCTCCACTCCCTTCAGCATCTTGGTGGCTGCGCTGGACTCTCTCCAGCAGTTCCCTGTCCTTCTGGAACTGAGGGGCCACAACTGGACACAATATTCCAGGTGTGGTCTCCCCAGGGCAGAGCAGAGGGGCAGGAGAACCTCTCTGACCTACTGACCACCCCCTTCTAACCCACCCCAGGTACCATTGGCTTCCTGGCCACAAGGGCCCAGTGCTGGCTCATGCTCACCCTGCTGTCCCCAGGACCCCCAGGTCCCTTTCCCCTACACTGCTCTCTAATAGCTCATTCCCCAACTTACACTGGAACCTGGGGTTGTTCCTGCCCAGATTCAAGACTCTACACTTGCCTTTGTTCTATTTCATTAAATCTTTCCCTGGCCAACTCTCCAGCCTGTCCAGGTCTCTGATGGCAGCACAGCTTCCAGTGTCACCACTCCTTCCAGCTTGGTGCCATCAGCAAACTTGCTGACAGTCACTCTATTCCCTCATCCATATCATTGATGAATATATTGAATAGTACTTGTTTCTATTCCTACTATCACTGTAGTCCCACATCCCTCTTAAGTTCGGCCACAGCATAACACCCAGTAGACCCTAAGCCATTTTACTTCCCTAACATGGTAGAAAACCATCCACCTTTGCGGAATGGGCTTTGTTTCTTTTCTTTCCCCTCCTGTACTGCAGCAAGTTCAATTAGCTCCCTCTTTGCACAGTTAAAATACAGTGCATTCCTTAAAAAAAATAAAATAAAATCAGTGAAACTGTGCTATTACAAAAGCCTGAACCTCAGCATAATTACACAAGGAACACATGGCCTCAAACTGTTAATCTTCCAACACAGATATGTCCCCTGTTAAAACTGGTTGGGAAACCACAACAACTCTTTTGCCCCTGCACCACCATGTTCTCAAACTCCCCACCGACTGCTCCTCTGAAGCCAGAGGAAAAAAGCCACATACTTAACCACTACGTGATTAAAAACAGAATGGTTTAGAGGACGAGAATATTAGGCATGTAGGCAGAGACAACATAAAAATGAACCCAAGTACTCATTTTGCACTTCCCCACATAGACACACAGCGAGAATATCTGTATTATGTTATCAACACGGGTAATTAACAATGAGGATTTGCCTACTCTGTTTTACATAAAGGTAATGCAAAATTGGGTGAGTCCAGGGCCCTACTGAACAGCACAAATTTGCATCGATTTTAGATGGTGATATTTAACAAAAGCGTTTTGTATTCTTAAGGAAAGCACTCGTTCGCCACTAAACACAGACACATGAAACATGACATCACCTTCTAAAACGGCACATCCTTTTCTGGGCTATACTCATCTCTTACTTAGAGGATTTTCTCTTTTTATTTACAGAACCCTTCTTTCCTTTGGTTGCTACAACGCGGAGGGTCGCCGTGGTAAATTCCAGTTCCCAACACACCACAGGCCAGAGCGAAACTCTGAAGCATGTGGAAGAACTCCAAGAATTATCTCAGGCCGTTTCTCTCTTCTTTATATAGTCTTAAGAATTTTTCCATTCCTGTTTGGGACTTGGGGGTGGGGGAGGAGGGTAATGGATTGTTTTGTTTTAAGTTATTTTTATTAACTGCCCGGTATCTGCTGACTGCTTGGGAAATTTATTGCAAACACTGGCCTCCCTGCCTCCATCTGGCCTGAAAAAAACATGAAACTGCACAAGAACGAATGTTAAGGAGGAATAAAATTAACGGGTGACATGGCCCCTGCAAACACGCCAAATTACAGATGCTGTCTGGATCTCCCAGTGGAGCTCAAAAGCTTGCAGATGTTCAGAGAGCTTGAATGTTCTCATGACAACTCTAAAGCGGGATCTCAGATTACAAAAATCACTCATACAGAGGCTTGAGTGGAAACCATTTTCTCTTTCAGCTCTTTTTCTTTTTACCATCTCGGTACTTTGTTCCTATTCACGAATATTTAGATGCTTTCCAGCTATAAATAAATACTAAGTTCTTCCTAAACAAGTAAGATTATTTACTCAGTGAAACAAATATTTGTAAAGGTCACTTTTCCTTTCCCCTTCTGATTAATTTCATTTCCCACTGCAGGCAGAGAGGGAACACAAGCATCACCGAACAGCCATGTTCCCGTATTTCAAGCAAACACAACGACCTCCATTTCTCTCTCACAGAGCAGAATTTCTCATTTCACACACATGCTGCCTGGAAAGCAAAAATCCTTTTATTCCCTCCTTGAACAAAATATCAATTTATTTTGGGTTTTTTTAATATAAAAGCTATGGCAAACATAACCATACCCAGGCAGCTCAGCCAACTGTTTGCAATTTACATGCAATTCTGCAATTTACATGCAATGTCCCGGTTACTCTATTATCCAACCACACTGGTGAATACTTCCACGTATTGTGCTATGGCTACTGAAAGCATCAGGCACTTCAGTTCCTGCTTGTTCTTTGTGATATTCAGACACTCCAGCTAATACACCGTAGCCTGATACACACACACGGGTGCACCTTAAGTCTTTAAAAGGAACTAGAGCTCTAGCAACCTGACGATACCTGAGCTGACACCCGAGCTCCCACAGAGCCCACGCTATCATCTCACATGTCCCCACACCCCGTTTCTTGTCAAGTTCCATCCTCCATATTTTCAAAGCTCTAAGAATGTTATTGCCTTTATGTCCTCAAGCAGGACGAGCCACCCAGCAGGTCCCCACACAAATACACAATGTCCTTTCTTTCCACAGTCCCTCAGCTCCTCCCAAATCTCTGCTGTCCCCATCCTAACTCAGGTTTCTCACTTTTCTCAAGCCCTTTTTCCCTGACTTCCAAGGTAACCCCACATCCATCCCTTTCCAAACCAGACCCAGGCTCAGTTCCCTGCAGCGACACTGCCCCAAACCCACCCCTTCCAGACCAGCCTCTCTCCAATGTCCCCAAATCTCTCTTTTTGCCCCCCAGTCCATCACAGCCTCCCACCTACCCTCCTCCAGCAGGACCCAGGATTCACCAAGCCCTCCACCCAGAAGATCAAGTCAGACCCTGCCTGTCATCCCATCAAGGCCATCAACGCTTCTCACCCACAAAATCAGCCACCCCAACGATGCTCCATCCCTTCCACCCCTAGCCCCTCAAATTCCGCCCCTAACGCTCCAGCCCCCAAAAACCACCCCAGTGGCTCCAAATCCCCCTGCACACCATAAAACCTCCCCTTAATGTCCTCAACCTATTCCAGCTTGCCTCAGCACCTTCAAAGCCATTAGAATCATCTTGGTTCGTAAAGCCCCTCAAGATCATTAAGTCCAACCACAACCCAGCCCTGGCACCGCCCCATGTCCCTGAGAACCTCATCTTTGTGTATTTTGAACCCCTCCAGGGATGGTGACTCCAGCACTGCCCTGGGCAGCCTGTTCCAATGCCCCACAGCCCTTTGGGGAAGAAATTGTTCCCCACATCCAACCTCAACCTCCCCTGGCGCAACTTGAGGACATTTCCTCTCGTTCTGCTGCTCAAACATCATCACTCTGTCCATGTGCTCATCCTCCACCGTTCATTAATTTGTTATTTTTTATGTCTTAACCCCCCCCCCCCACACACACACACACCCCTTCCCAATGCCCTTAACATCTTATTTTCTTCCCAATCGCCACCTCCAGTGTCCACAGCTCCTCCCCATCAATTCTTTGGGAAGGGGTTGCAATGCTGAAGGGGTGATGGGGGGGATGTCTAGGGCGTTTGGGGGGACAATGCTTTGGGGAGGCCAGGGGACAACAGCCCCGTGGGGTTTCACGGTGGGGGGGGGCCGGGGTACATCGGCTCCACGGGGCTCCGGGATGGGGATTTCAAGGGCACATCACCCCGTGGGGCTCCGAGATGGGGGGGTCCTTGTCACAACACCCCGTGGGGCTTCGGGGGATCCCTGTCACACCCCACCCCGCGGAGCTCCGAGGTGAGGGGTCCTTGTCACAGCCCCCCGTGGGGCTCCGAGGTGGGGGGGTCCTTGTCACAGCCCCCCGTGGGGCTCCGAGGTGGGGGGGTCCTTGTCACAGCCCCCCGTGGGGCTCCGAGGTGGGGGGTCTTTGTCACAGCCCCCCGTGGGGCTCCGAGGTGGGGGGTCCTTGTCACAGCCCTCCGTGGAGCTCCGAGGTGGGGGGGTCCTTGTCACAGCCCCCCGTGGGGCTCCGAGGTGGGGGGGTCCTTGTCACAGCCCCCCGTGGGGCTTCGCGGGGTCCTCCCACAACCTCTGCATCACCCTCAGTGCCTCGCCTCCCTTAACGCCCCAGCCGCTCAGTGTTCCCCAGTCCACCCCTGTCAGCTCCTCAGCGCCCACCCCGCAGCCCCTTCCACACCCGCCGCCTCCTGCCCGCTCCCCGTTACCTGACGAAGGCCTGGGCGGCCCGGGGGCGGCGCGGCTCGGGGCGCTGCGGCGGCAGGAGGAGCGGGGAGCGGCCGCACAGCGCCATGGCGACGGCGAAGCGAGCGCGGCAGGAGGGAGCCGGCAGCTCTGCGGCCGCTGCGCCCCGCCCCGCGCAGAACGCACCACTGCTCTGGGGGGGAGCGCGCACCACCCACCCGCGCTCTCCGCCTTCCCGGCCGGGCAAAACTCCACCTGGCGTTCTCAACACTTCACACGGGGCGAGGCTGGGAAGGCTTCTACCCTCGGCAACAGCTGTGCGCAAACACTACGGGGGGTGCAAATGGTTTCCCTCTGCAGAATGAGTGGGCTCGTCCAACTCCTGCCCCCGCGCACACACCCCCGGCGCAGACCTCATTCCGCACCACCCCCCCCCTCATGGGCGCGTCCAATCCCCACTACAGCCCCCCCCACCCGCCGTGGCGTGGGCTCGTCCGACCCCACGGAGCCCCACGCAGGGGCGGGGGGCGGTGATGTTTCGGTCTCTTCCTTCCTGCCCTTTTATTTGAAATCCATAAAGAAAAGGAAAAATGGAGATGGAAAGGAGAAACAAAACAAACTTACCAATCGTAACCTTTATTTTTTCATAGTCCAGCTGCACTAAAAGACGACATTTCCAAAGACCAAATTATTTTCATGTAAGTCTTGGTGGATTTTTAAGGCCCCAAATAATTCTTATTGAGAACTGCCTGTGAAGTCTTGGAGACACATTTTTCTCTTATCACCAAATCACTTTTGCTGAGCGGTTGCAGGTATAGAAGTAATTATTTTAACTGTGTGTATTCTAATGATGTGTATGTATGTTCATATACATATGTATGTATGTTCATATACATATGTATGTATGTTCCTGTCACACCCCCCCCTCACCCCGGAGCACCACGGGGGGTTGTGACAAGGACCCCTCACCCCGGAGCCCTACGGGGTTGTGACAAGGACCCCTCACCTCGGAGCCCCACGGGGTGATGTGCCCTTAAACCCCCACCCCAGATGTACCCTGGACCCCCCACACTGAAACCCCACGGGGTGATGTCCCCATGCCTCCCTGAAGCATTGTCCCCCAAATGCCCCAAACATCCCCATCATCACCCCCTCAGCATTGCACCCCCCTTCCTAAATTACCATTCCCCCCCACCACCATGCACCAAAAAGACAGCAGCCCAGTCCGGGCATCCCTATGGGATGAGTCCCCAGCATTCCCCTATCTCCTATGGTCCCTTTGTGCTATCCCCCAAAATAACCTCCCCAAAATCCCCCACTTTGCCGGCCATGTCCTGGGACCAGCACAACCACTCTCACAAACACCTTTTATTCCCTTTACACCAGAAATTGGGGGTGCGAGGAGAGCAGAGCCCGCGGTCCCCCCTGCAGACTGTCCTGCCCAGCTCGCCACAGGCTCTGCATTTTGACCCCCCCTCCCCAGTCTTTCCCGTTTTACTGTTAATGACTCTTTCCACCATCCCCTGGGGTCAGCGTGTTGCATCATCGCAGAAAAACTAAAAAGACCCAGCACATCCAGCTTCCAGCACCGTGATGCCAGAGCAGGGATCCTAGGTCCCGCACACAAACACCCCCAAATACTCATAATTAAAGGACGAAGGTCAACGCGATGTGTAGACAGGGTTTAATGAACCATGGAGGGGCACATAGCTCGGAACCTATTAATCACGCATCCCCCGGCCGCGGGGAGCGCGTCTTTCTCCTCATTGTCACACCCCAGGGGAATGGAAAGCTGCCCCATGGCATGACAAACGGTTCAGGAAGCATTAAGGACAACCGAATTTGCTGCTCTCATCCCCCATGTCGTGCTTTCCCCCAGCCAGAAAGCCCAACGTCAATCTGTGATGACCAAACACTCATTGTCGTCCATGCTAATCACCCTGGCTCCTCATCCCTAGTGGAGGACAAGATAAGGCCTCTTGTCTGCATCGTATTTTGATTGCGCTGCTATTTGCCAAGAGCAGCGTGAAGCCCTGAAGCTGCAGCCTTTGGGTGTGATGGGGACACGGGCTGCTATGAGCAAACTCCTGTTTGCTTTGCGATGGACCCCCCGATGCAAACGGGGAGCGATCGAGGACTCCTGTACTCCACACGCGCCTCGTTCTTAACTCGGTGCAAGTGAGAACATGTTGCAATGTGTTCTTTCTTTTTCCCCAAAAACTAAATTGGACTTTGCTCGCTGCTGGAGAGCAGAGAAGACAAGATAAATACGCTGGGCCATGACCCAGCTGCCCTGGGGCAACCGGGAAGCGTTTTAGCTGGCCTAACCAATGAACTCAGATGGGTGCGATGTACAGATGTCCCTCAGCTATGGGTCACACCACCCAGCCCCATCCCATGTGTTGGCGCCACCTCCATTCTGAGCTCTCCCTGCTTTTTGAGCCCCTGGACTTGCTTTGAAATGAACTCCCTAAGGCAACATCAAAAGGAAAAGCAGATACCTCCAGTGCTTGTCAGCATTGCTAAAACCCCTTGGCTTCCCTCCAGAAAGCCCCTAAAATGTGGCCCTCGTGCATTTCTTGTTGTATGTTAAACAAGGCTATCTCCTGCTGGTTGTGCCATCGTAGTCCATGGACCTCCAGCTTCCAAAAGCTTCTCCCAGGCTCCCTCCACATCCAGCACTCACGTAGGGAAGGGGACATGTCCTAACAGAGTGTCTCTGCTGTCCTTTCCCTGCAACGAGCTTCGTCCTTTGCCTTTAGGTGCTGTGTTGGCTCCTTCCATCTTCTCCTTGGCAGGCAACCAAGCCCCTGATGGCCATGATCCATCACCACAGGGGTGTTCATGTGCCTGCAGAGCTCCAGAAGCACACCAAGGACATGGTGAGAGATGAGAAGGGACAGGGATCTTCTCAGGACAGGGCTTAGTGCAATTTTGACCCCTAAGTCTCTTCTTTCAGCCGAGAAGAGAAGGCGTTTTACACTATAGGTACATAGCAGCAGGCTTTTCCCTTCGGTGCAGAACGACACAAAAGCAAATCAACAGCCTGGAAAACACCCAAGAGAGAGGTCAGACTTCCTGGAGAAGGAGGAAAGTGGAATGGGAAGGGGAAGGAGAAGGGCTGTCTGGCAGCACGGCTGGGAAAGGACACAACGTCAACTGTTGTTCCTGCTCCCCGGCTTCCTGAGCTTCACTGTCCCACTATTGTTCCACGGTTTGAAGGCTGCAAAAGCTGAATGAGATCCACAACAATTGCCGAAGAAAGGAAGAGGAGAGCAGAGTGCCCTGGAAGAGGGGGAAAGCTGCTGCTGATGTTCCTTGGTGAGTCCTCCTGACCTAGATCTTGTCCAACAGTAAACCACCAAATCTGGGTTAAGTCTCCGTTCACCTGACCTGGTAGAGCTCTCTCTCGCTGTGCTTTCAGCTTGGGTACCTCAACGTTGGCATCGCCTGTGGAAACAGCTGCCTTTGCGTGCTCTGCCGTGAATACCTTTTTATTTTTAGCAAATCCCTGCCGCACTGATGGAGAAAACAATGTCGGATACACAGAGGCCAAAAATAGATGTTGTTCGCCACAAGACATGCACCTGGAGAGCTCCTCCATTCCCCCGCCCATGAGGGACACCTAAACTTCTCACTCTGGGCCGGTAGCTGTATTATATTACAATATTAAATTATTCATCCTATACTACTGACACATGCATGTCAGCTACGGGAAGGCTTTGGCATCCTGGTACATGATGAAGAGCCATCCATGAGCCATGCTGGAGGACTTTCCAGGATGCTGGAACCCCGGTTTACCAACAGGAAGAGCCATCTCCATCCCTTGTGTTTGGCCAAGTTGGGGCAACCCCAGAAATAAACTCAGAGGTCCCAGCTCCATCTCTCGTGATGGTGCCAAGCGTGGCTGAGATGCAGCTGATCACCAGGAGCATCGACAGCACAACAGCTGCCAATTAAAACAAATAGAACAGCTTCAGGGCTCACAAAAACCCCACGCTCAGCTTCCTATGAGCCAATGATCCATTTTTGGGGGCTTCCATTTATATTTTCTTAGTCTTATGTATCATCAAGAATACAACGAGTAATTTTCCTACTCTAACAGGACTTTTAAGGAAATAATTAAGAGAAAGAAACAAAAACGTGCCATACTTGCTTTGTAAACAAAACCTGCTGTGTTTTGTAAGGGTTGTTTTTCCTCCCTTCTACTCAGATTGATGGGATCCTGTTGTGTTTATGGGATCCTATAAATGTTTCGGCAGAGTCCACCCCCCGGGCAATGTCCCGGACAAACCTGCTGCCTACAGAGCTCTCTATGAAAAAGTTACTAATAACACCAGACAGGGTTAAAACAAGGCTGTAGGAAAAGTTTCCTACTTTTTCCTTCAGGAGGGAAAACTGAATAATAAACGAGGGTGGTGATAAAAACCGCCTACTCCATTTATCCAAGTCCTCCAGGCTAAAAGATCTTATTCTCAAGTGCTATTTTGGGAGGAGAGATATTAAGATTTCCTCTGCTCTTAAATTATAGTTTTATCCTCATTGCAAAAGGCAGCCCCCAAGTCAAAGATAATACAAAGGCAAGTGAGTTCTCCAGCAAGCTGAGGTCTGCATGTTTACACCACCATGAATCTGGCACCGTGCACCCATGGAACACAGGGTGGAGATGCAGGAGATGATGGAGACATGACAACGTGACACACCGAGATCCTTCAAGCACAGGAAATATATCGCAAAAATAGCAGTGATAACCCGGAGTTACCCGGAGGGTTTTTCTTACAGTCACTGGTCTTTGTGAGTGAAGAGTTTAGCTGAGAGTGAGAGGGAGACTATGAACTGGAAAGGGTTTATTAGATGTTCCGTTTGCAATAGCAAACCTCATGCAGGCAGGGGAATCTGAATTTGGGGCTGCTGGTGGTCATTGCTGAAGTTGCCTTTGATTTCTTCAACGGTGGTTGGGGCAGAGAGGTGTTTGGTGCCAGACGGGGGAACCACCGTCCCTGAGAATAATGTAGTGTTGTTGCTTCTTAATCCCAGTCACGGCTTCTTAATCCCAACACAGTCCGAGAGATCTCCAGGAGCTACAGTAGGACACTGCCTGATGAACAAAGAAATATTATTCTATTCTAAATTTTTACCCAGCATCATTTCCACGGTGTCGCTCTGTCTGGCTCCATGGAATTAAACTCAGATTTCATCAACTCATTCATCATGTGAGCTTGGAGGTTAAAAGCAGCATTTTCTAAAGCTGTTTGACAACGTCAGGTTGACTGGTGTGGGATTTTGTCTGATGAAAGACAGGCAATAATTGTCTGGAATGGCACGCTGGCTTCTCTCCTCTAACCCCCTGGATGCTCCGGAAAGGCTCTGCAAAGGGGGAACATCCTGAATATGCCTTAGGATCACAGAATCAAATCACAGAATGTTAGGGATTGGAAGGGACCCCAAAGATCATCTAGTCCAAATTCAGGTGGGAAGGGAGCACAGGAGGTCTCTGATCCAACCTCCTGCTCAAAGCAGGGTCAGCTATGAGGTCAGACAGGTTGCTCAGGGTCCTTCAAGAATGCAGGCAGTGCAAACTCCCTGGGCCGCATATCACAAACCCCAAAGGTTTCCTTGGGATCTGCTCCTTGCCATCTTTTTTCCCTCCCTTGTATAGAGTAATTTCAGCCTCGGATGCCTGTAGGAAGCCAGGACCTACAGCACTTGCTGTGTGGCCTCTCCTGCATCTTCTTATCTCCAGAAACACCTTCCCATCAATCCCATCCCGCTTCCTCCGGGGCTCAAATCCCTCCTCTCACTGTGCTTCACCCTTCCAGGAGCCTCCTCTCAACACTGCCTGGGGATACACGTCTTAAATCGTGATTTAAGCCAACACCATCTGATTTTACAGCTCTCCAACTCGCTCTCAAGTCTCTACCTGTCAACTTCGACCATCAGGCTGAAACTTCAGGCAATGCAGCGTCTTCAAAGGCCGGATGTGTTGGCGAAGAGCATCTCTGAGGTTGGGCAGAGCTCCTCAGCCGGTGGTCCTGGAGAGCTCTGGGCTCCTCCTGAGGGGTTCACAGAAAGCGACTAAGCAACCAAATCTGCCATCATGCCTATATTCACTTTAATTCCATTGCATCCCACTGGAAAATGTGCAGGGGCTCTATGAAGGTGTGAATGAGCCGTGTTGCGCTGGTGTACCTCTCCTCGCAGCTTTCCTCTCATAAATAGACTCCCAGAAGCTGGTTTTCTCCCTCTCTGAGACCATTTTCCTTCCTCTCTCACTCACTTTCCCCATAAGGAGCCAGAATTTTTGCTCATCTAGAGCTTTCATGCTCTCGTACTCCTCGTTTCAAGCTTGAAGGGTTCCTGTCTCTGAAAGGCTGTGAGCTGGCAAGGCCAGGGATGCCAGGAAGGGAAAATCCACCTAACATTTTCATCTCCTTTTGCCAACATTCCCTTTAAGCAAGATATTCATGCTGCCAATGCCAACGTCTTCAATGGCTTCACACTCACCTCCATGCTCAACCCAGTGTTGTCCACCTTCTTTGCAAGAGGAAGGAACCACCAACGGTGCAGCTGGAATTGGGACTTCATTCCTCTTAACGCCTTTCCCTCATTTTTCTCCAAAGAAGGAGATTTATGTCCTCAGACTCCATCACTAATTTCCATCCCGCAGTCACCAATGCCTTTCAGTCTCCTTTCGAACCCCTTGCATGGCAAAATGCAGCTCCTGACCAGGTTCCCCATAGAATTTCCTGAACCTCTGATGGAGCAGTTGCCTTGCTGACCATCTCACCGTGCACTCTGCTTGTTGGATCCAGGGGAATGACCATGAGCCAGCACTGGGCCCTTGTGGCCAGGAAGCCAATGGTACCTGGGGTGGGTTAGAAGGGGGTGGTCAGTAGGTCAGAGAGGTTCTCCTGCCCCTCTGCTCTGCCCTGGAGAGACCACACCTGGAATATTGTGTCCAGTTGTGGCCCCTCAGTTCCAGAAGGACAGGGAACTGCTGGAGAGAGTCCAGCGCAGCCACCAAGATGCTGAAGGGAGTGGAGCATCTCCCGTGTGAGGAAAGGCTGAGGGAGCTGGGGCTCTGGAGCTGGAGAAGAGGACACTGAGGGGTGACCTCGTTCATGTTTACAGATATAGAAACGGTGAGTGTCAGGAGGATGGAGCCAGGCTCTTCTCGGTGACAACCAATGGTAGGACAAGGGGTAATGGGTGCAAACTGGAACACGGGAGGTTCCACTTAAATTTGAGAAGAAACTTGTTCCTGGTGAGGGTGTCAGAGCCTGGCCCAGGCTGCCCAGGGAGGCTGTGGAGTCTCCTTCTCTGCAGACATTCAAACCCGCCTGGACACCTTCCTGTGGAACCTCAGCTGGGTGTTCCTGCTCCATGGGGGGATTGCACTGGATGGGCTTTCCAGGGCCCTTCCAACCCCTGACATTCTGGGATTCTGTGATTCTATGAATGAAAAAGAAGTGAGATCATTTGGAAAGGTATTTATTTTTCTGATTTGCTTTGCCCAGCGGAAAGCCAGGAGTCTGATCAGTGAACACCGAGCAGCGATCACCTTCACCCTCTGTGCTAACTGAAATTACACCGTACATAATTAAAACCAGCATCACCCCATCCTCCTCTTCCATCCAGAGCGAGGAAGGCTGAGCTCCATTTGGCCAAGGGGCTGTGGGACATGCTGGGGACCCACGGGTGGGACAAAACCAGCAGCCAAAGCACCACTCCAGGCTCAGCTCCTGGGTTTTGTTCAGTGACGGATGGGGATGAACGCATTGTCCTCCCCCGAGCTGTTTATTCATGGATCTGATGTTCGGCACGGGGATGCGCTCAGCAAGCATCTCTGCATGGCAGCATTCAGGGCTGGCGAGCCGCCGCGTCCCTCCTTTACCAAGACAAATTAGAGGGATACAGTTAATTTTATGGCTTGCTTTGAAGCCACTAGGCAAAAGGATCCTTTGCAAATCACATACATGATTATGCAGGTTTGGAAGGGGACGTGCGGGGAGAATAATGTTGCATTTGGTCAATTCATTGCCCTTCAGCGTGCGGCGTTTTTGCATCTGGAAGAGAGAAAAAGAAAACCACTCGCTTATGAAACAAGAGCAGAGCCTAAAAACCACCCTTGGGAAGGAAATCTGCTGAGAGCTTCCCTGTTCCCAATTATTATTGAGAAATACGCAGCTTGGCAAAGCGCACAGGCGTAACCAGCTGTGATCTTGATTTACTAATAAACTCTTTCTACCTGTAGAACAGTTACAGCTGGAAAGTGAAATGCTAAAGCCTGTTGCTTAACGGCTGGGGAAATCTCCACTGAAAATCGGAGCGGGCAGGCAGGCTTCACAAAAACCCTTTCCCAATACTGCTGAGCAACATTTACTGTGTTTCATGAGCTGAAATAGTCTTAAGAGACTTAAGGGAAAGCACCTACAAGTACAACCCAGCCGTGAAGAGCTTATGGGGAAGACACAACGCTGATGTTACACACAGGCAGCTGCTGAGGCTCCCTGTAGGCTACACTTGTGGCTCCATGTCTTAAGAAATAATGGGCAAAAAGCTGCTTTTTGACCGCTCTCCACTGAACGCCGAGCGCCGGAGAGGTTGGGCTTTGCTGGATCTGGCTTCTTCATGGCTCAAGAAACTCCATGTCTTGCATCACCGCAGCCTCGTTCAGCAGCTCCCGTCTGTTTTCTTCCCAGTTTATGCGGAGAGGACAAGCATGAAGCACTTGAGTAGAGATTATTTCAGATATTTCACCTTTGCCAACATCATTGTGTTGTTGTACACACCACAGCCCAAGCGGGGAGCTGGGGCTCTTTAACTTGGAGAAGAGGAGACTGAGGGGTGACCTTATTCATGTCTACAGATATATCAAGGGTGAGTGTCAGGAGGATGGAGCCAGGCTCTTCTCAGTGACAACCAGTGGTAGGACAAGGGGTAATGGGTTCAAAGTGGAACACAAAAGGTTCCACTTAAATTTGAGAAGAAACTTGTTGGGGGTGAGGGTGTCAGAGCCTGGCCCAGGCTGCCCAGGGAGGTTGTGGAGTCTCCTTCTCTGCAGACATTCAAACCCACCTGGACACCTTCCTGTGGAACCTCAGCTGGGTGTTCCTGCTCCATGGGGGGATTGCACTGGATGAGCTTTACAGGTCCCTTCCAACCCCTGACATTCCGTGATTCTGTGATTCTGAGACCAAAGATCAAACCTGTGTCTTTCACAAGAAAAAAAAATCCCGGCTTAATAGGGACAGCAACCCTGATTTCTCATCCCTGGCCATGGGCAGGAACTGTGTCACTCCAACCCAGAGCACAAAAGCCTTTGTGGGCTCTTTATCCCTTGCACTAAACCCACACCAGCCTCTACAAGACTGTGATTTACAACTTTCTACCCACCCCACAGGCTGTCCCGGCTGGCACAACAGCAGTTCGAGCACCAACAGCTTTCTCAGTGGGTGTTTGTAAAGCATTAGACACAACGGGGCGATATCTCAGCAGGGAACCCCCTAGGCCTTGATTTATTGATTATCATTAGCAGTAATAATACTAATAGAGAAACAGAGAGATTAAACCTTTCCAGAGCTTGGTCAGCTGGCAAACAGGCTTGCTGGGAAGTGGTGCCACCAGTTCTTTAACCACACAGCATTGTCCGGGGTTTATTGTGTGTGTATTTCGCCCCCAAGCCGGCATCCACCTCATCGCCCTCACAAGAGGGGCGGTGAAATCCCACGGAGCGCACACCGCTTGTCGCCGTCACCTCGGGTCACTCGGCTTGACGGGCGGCGTTGAAAAGAGGCGGCTGGTTTTGCGGTTCCCCCGAGAAACGCAGCCGGGCAGCCTCTTCCCAAGGGCTTTTCCCACCGCTTCGCTTCGCCCTTTGCCAGCTTTCCTTTGGGAAGGGGCATTGTGAGCCCGTTCCTGGAAGTCATGCGTGACACCCGGCGGTAGCAGCAGCTGGGTTATTTATGTGAGCTCTGCTTGTCGGCTCCAAATACAATGAGCAACAAGGGTCCCCGGTAGCCGCTCGCATAGGGATGCAGAGCACACAAGCAGAACTGAAATCACAGCTTTCATTTAAGGAAAGGATCTGCATGCCTCTGAATACCAGGAGAGAAAACAAACAACACCTCTTTAACGAAATCACATGCTTTTCTATGCAGTGCCTTATGAGCCTCCTTCAATGGGAGAGGGCAGTGAGTCAACTATAATCATTCCGCATGGAAAAGCTGCCATTCCTGCAGATATTTTAAATGAAAACACAAAATTGATCTACCAATCTTTATTTTTTTCCCCAATCATCCGATGCAGCTGCATCTGAGATGAAACATGCCAGCGTGCATCCACCAGCTAAAAGTCCCCTAAAAGACAGAATACAGCTTTTATCAGCTAGTATAGGTTTGGGGCTGTCTGTGCAAGTACTATAGGGGAGATTTGTGGTGTCAAAGCACCTTTTGAGGTGCTTTTGGGGCAAAATATGGCCAAGATTATGTGGATATATTAAAATTGGTCTGGGAGGACACAAAGGAGGAGGATGCGTGTGTGCCAGATCACAGATACACCTGCAGGTAGGTCAGGAAGGAACATCCATCATCGCATGCTGATGAGAGCGCAGCAGGGATGTGAGTCCCCATGCTCTTGTGCAAAAGGCTCCGGATGCTCAAGCAGAGTGGCTGGTAACAGATTTTGGATGGAAAGCAGTGTCCCCTATGCTTTGTTACGCCACTGAACCTCTGCGGTTTGCTGCGGCGCATGAAAATCAGCGTTTTGCAGCTCCCATGTTTCCAGGGGCAGTTCTGCTGCCACTTGCCCCGGCAATAAAGCTTCCAGCCCATAGCCCCTCAGCAGCCAGCGCAGAAAGGATGTTCAGTCCGTAATCCTGTAAAATATATAACAAAATTTCTTACTCTTACTGTACAGTAGGTTTTCTCCTCCTCCACTCACAAGGGGTAGAGCACGAGCCCTTTGTGAGCATCTGTTGGCTCCAAAACCCATGGGGGGCTTTCAGCTGCAAACCAATGCACAGAGCTGTTAGCAAACGATGTTTCCATTCCCTCTTCACCCTAAAATGGACTTATTTACTTCAATACTCACCACAGCGCATGAATCACAGCCATGAGAACCATCTGAATCCCAGCATTTTAGGAAGAGACATTAACAAAAGCAGCCGGCTCAGCCCCCTGGGTCCATGAGCAGGATCGGGGAAAATCCCCACATTTGCCTTCCCCAAGAAACCAATTGCCCATCCGGGCTCTTAACCGGCACCTGGAAGCCACATGAGAGAGATGTGGGTCCCCAAAAGACGAGTCAATATCTGTGAGCATCGCAGCCGGTGTGACGATGCTGCTCCTGTATCCCCAGCGATGAGCACAAGGATGGGGCTTAGCCAGGCTGGCATCCCATTTTTTAATGTGGAGATAATGAACATCATCCAGGAGAGCTGAGATGGAGCTGCAGCAGATTCCTGAAAAACAAGAGCCAATTTTTGCACAAACCGACATCCAGGTTCCGTCTCGCCTGGTGTGAACATGTGGCACAGGCCTCACGAAACATATGGGGACGGAGAGACAGCCCCAAGTGTCATTAACTGGGAAAATAAACACACGCTAGGTGTCTCGCCTCCACTGTCCGGTTTTATATCTGGAACTAATTTTGTTGTCACTCTGATGAGTGACGAGATAATTGCTGCAGCTGGGCTATTCAGCTTCTTGCAAAGAAACCCTTTTTTCATTAATTCAGGCGGTGATTACCCACTCCCAGCCAAATTTCTGCTGCGTGTAACCCCATTAAGGCAGCGCCTTTACCCTGGGGATGGGCTTAGCCCTCGCTGTTTAAATAGCGCGTTCGCATCTCTTTGTTCTATGGGAGACAAAGGAAAAGCTTTTTTCCTAAACAGAAATAAAATTAAGGAAATCTGATGTCTTCCTGCGCAGAATAGGATGCTTAAGATGATAATTAAGATAATTAGAAATGAGCCATTCTTGCCCCAATATCAGGAAAATGGCCAAAATATTGTTTTCTAGAGAACACTGGGCAGGGGGAAGGAGGAGCAGAGGTGCCGCCCTTGCATGGCAGATTTGGGGACAATGACCAGAAACTATTCCCTGAGCAGCTGGGAGAGATTTTGAGTGGAGGAATGCGTTATGTAGAAGAGGGGGACTGCATAAAAATGAGGCAAGAGCTAAAAAGGGAGGAGGGGGGAAAGATATTTGCTGCGATGGCATCTGCAGAATCATCCGCAAACCCCTCGTGTTGATGCTCTGCTTTATTTCCACGCAAATGGTGCGATGCTCCTCTGATCTGCGCTGGCAATATCATATAAAAAATGTGAAATAGAATAGAAGGTCTGAGGTCCAGTGATACAAAACGAGGTTTCATTGCTGCTTCTGTCCACAAATTAATAACGTGAGGAAATAGGATTGCGTGTTGAATAGGAAGTGACTGCAAAATGCAAGTGAGGTTTGTGTGGGTACAATTCCTATTTAGCCAGCACAATAATGCCCACTGTTCACTAGCTAAAAGGAAGCTAAAATTGGGATATAAAGCAGCATCCTCCACTGACAGCACAGAAAGCAAATTGCCGATTTGTCAAGGGAAGGGCGTGGGGAATGGCCCATCTTTGACCTTGACTTTGACCTTGTCTGCCTTTCCCTTGTGTTACCCTGAGCTCCTCATCTGGCGTTTTACCTTGCCCCATCTTTATAAAGGGAATAATAGGAACCGAGCTGTCAAGTTCAATGGCAATTCATAGCTGTCGCCCACGCTGGAGACAAAGGAGCTGGGCTTTTATGCTACAGCCTCCCGGCAACACTAATTTCAAGCACAGCCCTTCAGCAAAGTGCTCTCTTGCAGCCCATTAAATGGAAACGAACCACTGATCTCATTAGCGAACGCGCTCGCAAGGTTCGGCCCTTCGGCTGCCGCGGGCTGACAGCTTTGGGATGCTCTGAAGGCAAAAGATATGAAGTTCTGTGAAGGCAAAGTGTCCTATCTTTTGTCAAAAGGGGTGTTTTCACAATCAGATGGCTTATTGGAGATGGGTTTTATTGTCACAGAGATGTGTAGCCCCACGGGTGAGGAAGGGCAATGCTCACGTCACGCTGATATTCGGTACAGAGGTACCTGCCTCTGCCTTGTCTCCATCAGGACTTTATCATAGAATCATTTTGGTTGGAAAAGACCCACAGGATCATCGAGTCCAACCATAACCTGACTCTGGCACTAACCCATGTCCCTAAGAGCCTCATCCACATGTCTCTTGAACCCCTCCAGGGATGGCGACTCCACCACTGCCCTGGGCAGCCTGTTCCAACTCTTCACAACCGTTTCCATTAATAATTTTTCCCTAATACCCAATCTAAACCTCCCCTGGTGCAACTTGAGGCCGTTTCCTCTCATCCTATCACTTGCTACCTGGGAGAAGAGACCAACACCCTCCATGCTCCAATCTCCTTTCAGGTACTTGTAGACTTTCAGAGCAATTCACAGCATTTTCCCCCCTTCTATCACAGCACCTTGGAAATTTGTGTTGAAATTCTAGCTCACTACAAAACCCCAACAATTCAACACTTGCTATGAAACCAAAAGACACCAAAATGTACCTTCAGAATAGCTTGGGAAAGAGGATATTTCATGCTACTCATTTAATTTTCAACACATACCTTACACTTAGCTCTGCAGCATCTCCATGGGCAGTAGGAGTGAGTTCTGTGTCATCCCAAGTCTCCTTGTGACAACCACGTCATTGCAACTGAGCCTCTCCATGAAGAAGGTGGCATGGTGTCCGTGTCTCCATGAGAGCTTTGGGATGCGCTATTGAGAGCAAGTGAGGTCACTTGGTGTAAAAGCATCCACTGATTTAGGAAATCCTTGGAGTTTTTTAAAGCCTGGAGCTTTGCCTTTGCTGTGTGTTGTGGGGTCGAGTGTATCTGTCACAACGTGGCATCCTGGAAGAAACCTTTGCCACAGTTGGTCAAGATAACTTTGTTGTCATGGGTGTAAGAGTTAAACCAGACATATAAAACGAATGGTTTCATAAAATCATGAAACCCTAGAATAGTTTGGGTGGGAATGGACCTTCCCAACTCATCCAGTGCCACCCCTGCCATGAGCAGGGACATCTTCACCAGCTCAGGTTGCTCAGAGCCCCGTCCAGCCTGGCCTGGGATGTCTCCAGGGATGGTTCAGCCACCACCTCTCTGCCCAACCTGGGCCAGGCTCTCACCACCCTCAGGGACAACAATTTCTTCCTTATACCCAAACTTTCTAGTTTCATATGGTAAGATCTCACTGCTGTTGCTGAGCTCAGATAGAGGAGCGAGGCCAAGGAGATGGGATTTCAGTCCTAAGATCTTGCTTCAGGGAAGAAGTCATGAAACCACCACACCTCGCTTAACCCATGCTAAAACACAATGAAGACGCATCAGCTTTTGTAAAAGCTCTTGATGCAGATGAGTTAAAATTATCCAAGAGCGTGTTGCTCACATTGGAATTGCATTGCAAACCTTCTCGCAACCTAACTGCCACAAAGAGCATCCCCAAGTTCCTCGTGCTATTCAAAAGCAGTTAGAAAACTTCCCTTGGATTAAAAAACAAAACAAAAATAGAAACCCAAAACAAACCACAACAGATGAACATGTAACATACATAAGGATTTTCTTAGGAAGAAGTCCTAAGGGAACACTGTGATCCATGTCTTGGCCACAGATTGTGGCAGTGAGAGGTGAGGACAACCTGATGGCACAATGGGGCATTTGAGAGCAGATCCAGAGGATGTGGGGAGGCTTCAGGAGCGGATTACACCAACCTGGCTGTTCCTCCGTTTAATCAGGGGCAAGATTTCTCTCCAAATTTTAATTTTCCCAAAAACCACATTGCTAGGGGATGCACCTTCTAAATATCAGCACTTTTGAAGGTGGCGACCGGTCATTTCTTGACCACGTTTATCATCTGAAGAAGACTCAGCCAGAGCATACGCCAGGGCAGAAAACGATTCAGCAGGATGAGACTTGGGTGCCCATTGCATGTGCAAAACTTACACTGTGTGATTTTTCCCCCCACCTGTGGCTGTGGGGAAGATGGGCTGCAAAAGACTTCTGCAATTATCAGTAACATTCTTATTAACTTAGGCGTATCAGATTGCTATTAGCTTAAATAACACCTCAGGAACATTTACATGCTTGAGAAAGCTTTGCTAGTGTAGGAAATTCTCTGCACTGGGAAGGTTTTGCCACCCACTATCGGAATCCTCTCTCTGTAGCTGCACCTGTATGTGCATAGGTGGGTGCGCTCCTGGTTCCTAAGAGCACCAACAGCAGAGCCTGGCCCAAATTTGCTGTTAAATAGCACAAAATATATGAGGCTGGATGTGTGTTGGGTCGTGAGCTGATGTTTCCATCTCCAGAGGCTTCGTGCCTCTCACCTTTGCAGCCTGCACTGAGATGTGCTGATGCGGCTCCTTGCTTCGCAGGCACCAGGAGGCAGCAAATACACAATAAAGGTGCAAAGCCAAAGAGAAAAATACATCCTGGTGGTTGATTTGCCTCCTGTCCTTGTTGCTGAGCTGGGGAAGTAGCAAAACGTATCGCCATGTACCTGGGTTTAATTGCAGAAGCTTCTTCTTTCTGGGTCTGCAGAGTTTTGCTGGCTCGGGCCGTTCCCTTCCCTTCACCTCCAGGCAAAATCTGACATTTGCTTCTACCTGCAGCGTGAGGTGCAGCCAGGTCCTGAAAGCAGCCCTTGTGTCACGGTGCCAGGGCTGGAAACTGCAGGAAAGTAACTGCCCTCCTGGCTTCTGCATGGAAACAGAGCTTGCTTTGGGGGCAGAAAGTACAGCGGCTGTTGTGTCATTTCATGCCTTAAAATTTGGTGATTTGGTGTAATGTGAGGCCTGTGATTTAATCCTGGGAATGCACGAATGAATGGCTTCTCTGGACCAGGGGAGATTGCAGAATCACACAGTCCCAGCCTGGTTGGGTTGAAGGGACCTCTGGAGATCACCCAGTCCAACCCACCTGCTCACGCAGGGTCACCAGAGCAGATCACACAGGGTCGTGTCCAGGCGGGTTTGGATGTCTCAGAGAAGGAGACTCCACAACCTCTCTGGGCAGCCTGGGCCAGGCTCTGGCACCTCAAAGTGAAGAAGTTTCTCCTCATATTCAGATGGAACCTCCTGTGTTTCAGTCTGTGCCCATTGCCCCTCACCCTGTCACTGGGCACCACTGAACAGAGTCTGGTCCATCCTCTGACACCCACCCTGGAGATATTCACCAGCATTGATAAGACCCCTCTCAGCTTCTCTTCTCCAGGCTGAACAGCCCCAGCTCTCTCTGTCTCTCCTCATAAGATGACTTAATTTGAGAGCTTCTGTGGACATTCTGTGACATTCTGGGATTCTGGGATTCTGTGAGATCTCTGGGTATTTGCAATTCATAGCGCTGGGACATTCGTTCTGAGCAAAGTATCAAACTCCTTCTCCATCTCTCTCTCTAGGGAGGTGACTTAACAGGTATTGACTTGGTGAAGCACCACATGAACTCAACGGCAGTGCTGTGACAGATTGGTTATTCCTCTATTTACTCCTCGGTCTCACTGTGGACCTTGAGTGACGCCAACTGCAAACAACAGCATTGAAATCATGTCCGCTCACTCCCCGAATCTCCCCGCAGAATGTGCAAAAGCCCCATAGACCCAATCCTTTTGTTTTGCTGATTTACATCCTCTCTCCTCCCCATGAAAATGATTATCCCTCCAAGCCAAGAGCTGAGCACGGCTCTGGGGATCCCATCAGGATGGCTGAGTCCGTGGCCAGAGTTAAGCGGGGCACAAACTCTTTAGGATTCTGCCTGAATTCTCCCGTTGTGTAATTCGGCTTGTCGGCACAGGATAATACGAGTTTCACTAACTTGATGAATGTCTTAGATCATCTGCAGACTAAACAGATGCTGTGCGGAAGAAATACACCTATAACTTATTAATTTCAGTCGACTGAATGACACCCTTAGTGCAGCCAGGGAGGGGGAAAGCGGAGATACAGTAAGATGCTGCTTGAACAGGGCTGCCCTAATATTGATGCTGGATATTGCATCTAGGCACACTGCATTTTTTTTCCTCTTTAATATTTCAGCCCTGCTTCCAAAGCACAACACCTCACTGGGATAAATTACATCAAGAGGCAGAACTGAAAACTAAAGGTGCAGGGAAGAGCAACTCGCATTCATGACTCTGCTTCTAATATTGCTGAGGTCCTTGCAATGAGCTGGATTGGTCTTCCCAACACAGATGTGGTAGAGATGCTGTCGCCCCCACCTTACAGAGCTGGCTCCAAAGCTTTTGAAACAAATACTAAGTTTAATTACACTTCAATCTCTCACGGATTCCCTTAGCTTTGTACCCAAATACTTTAAAGCATTAGTGCTAAATGACCTGCTGCAGCTGGATTTTCATCCCTAGACTAGTTAGAGAATGAAATCATCTATGCTGGAGCCATAGAAGCGTTTCAGGGACTGAAAATCCCATTTCAAGTTATTCAACCACTGTGAAGCCTTTAATGCTTGCAAAATACAAGGTTAAAAAGTAAATAAGAAAGGAAAAGAAATAAGAGCAACACACCATCAGCTTCTCTACGGGTGTGACAGGATAAACAAATCCAGCAGGTGAAGTGATCAGGTACGTGTCTGACGGACCACAGAGCACAGCGTGCCAAAAAGACTCAGAGACTCGCTTTTTGCACGGATTCCCCACAATTCCCTCAGGATTACAGAAGCTTTTTGCTATTTTTGAATCACAAGCCATGGCACGGACACACTTGTAGGGTTCGGAGGAGGTGGGAACGCTATGGGGTGGGCCAGAAGAGACACGGCCCAGGGGAGCTGGTTTGGGCCATCAAGCCAGTAAAAGATTGGACTGGTTGGAAATATCATGGGCATGCTTTTGAAGAGCACAAGTTCACCGGCGAGTTTTGTTCGGCCTTGCATCTGACACTCATAGTGAGTCAACTTTGAAGTGAAGAACCATGTTTCTGTAGAGCAAGACCAAGGTTTTGGGAGCTGCCAAGTCTAGGGGTTTCAGGTTTTCCAAGGGAGAGGAAGAGGGAAGTGGTTTCTGGTTTGGAATGAAAACTCAAGAAAAAAGAAGTTCTCCACTTCTCAAAAAACAACCACATTGCAGCCAGCCCAGCTAAATGATGTCAGCCTGGATTCTGGCTCTTCATGGACCTTCTTGCGTCGGAGCTGCTCCTCTGTTGCTGGATGACAGGCAGAAAGTAAAACCTGATGTTTGCGTCACTTCTCTCTGTGATGTTGGACTGGACCTCCATGGTGGCTGATCTGAGCTACCCTGGTGACTCCTGCACATCCATCTCCGGACTGAACCAAGAGGGACACCATTCTCTGGAAGCAGGGGACTCTGCAGTTGTGTCCCTCCCCTTGGGAATGAATTTCTGATGGGTTGTGCCAGGCAGCAGAAGCACAATGCAGAAGATCGGTTGTTCTCCACCTTGGTTCATTCATATAGTTCCAAGATGATTTGTTATAGCTATTCCTGCAAAACAACATGCAGGCACCTTGTCTGTGTCCTCAGCCACCTGGCCAGAAGGGACAACCCAACTGTGCCTTGTCCCACAGCATCCCACAGACTGTGCTGAACACTTTCATTGCCACCAAGATGTGTAAAGGCCCCATAAAGCCTGGAAAGACATGAGAAATTCAGGATTTGGTTCTGAAGCTCTGCTTTTAACAGGACATTGGATTCTTGCCTCGTTTGCACTGGAGTTATCAGCGTTATTGTGGATAATTAGGAGTCCCGCTGTATTGGCTGGTTGTCACATCTACACATTTCTCACAGATGCTTTCCTTGCCACTCTAGCCCATGAAAAAGGGGATATTGTTTTGTGGTTCAAGTCACCTGATCCTGAGGATACCCCAAGAGATTGTGCATTGAGGTTTTTTCTTTCCCCTTGATGTCTCTTTGGGACCATCTTTCTGCAGAGATTTGCTGCGTCTCACCCTTAAACTACTTCCCTACAACAATGGTGCCACAGAGAGCCCTGGGCTGATTGCAAAGGTTGGGATAAGGTGGAGAAGATCCACTTTGAGCAGCCAAGTTCAGGCCTGAGACGGAGACGTTGTCAGGAAGCACAAGCATCCGAGCAGAAAACGATCCATCACTGCAAAATACTCAGTCGGATTGCGGATACCTGGGGGTAGAAACCAAAACCACCCTCAGCGCAACGCGAAGTCCATCAATCCCATCTCACGCTGCCGGGAGCTGAGTCCATGTCCCAACCTGCCAGACTTCTTCAGCCTCGTCACGGTGGTTAATGAAGACAATGCTTCTGGCTAGCTTGCCTCCTGTGTTCTCCTCGGGCATCTCTGATTCCTATCTCACCACCTGGGTGCTTGACAAACCCCCGTGTGCTCTTAGAAGTTCCATAGTAGGCTTGTGCAGGAATCTCCAGCTTCTGCTGGTGATACTTGGATCCTGAAGAAAGGTTTGGTCTCTGCTGGACCTGCAGAGAAGGGATTGACGGCAACCTTTTCCTTCTGTGGGCTCGGACAGTTCTTCTGCTTGGTCTTCGTCATCTGCCCATGCGTTTCCTTTCTCTTCTGCTGCCAGGATCTGTGCACTAATTACACCCAGGCTGCTGTAAGCCCTGTTCATAACTGCCAAAACCAAACCAGGCTTCCCCTAGGAAAACAAAAGTCGTTAAAATTAATAATAACCTGCCAGGAACTCATGATCCAGTGAATCAGCATTTAAACTCGGATCTTGCTAGGCTCTCTGCAGCCTGGCCGCATAAAGCTTGGAAGCTGGAAGAAACAAGTTTCAAATAATTGTGTGTTCATGCCTGGATTTTAATTATATCCACATGCAGACTTCATTTGACATTTTATGAGAATTTCTCTTAAAGGCATGAGTTTGGGACAACCACAAAATCCAAGGGAGGCAGTGAGTGAATTACACACTTTACTCCAGCAAGGCATAATTACACCTATTTATTTCACATGCAGATGTGTTTAATGCTCTTTGTCTATCCAGCCAGCCAGCCATATATAAATTATGTTTGAACATGATTTCAAGACCCTGTCTCTCTCTTTCTTAGAGCCAGTTCACCCCAGCACAGTAAATCCTGCGTAAAGGCAATAGGAGAAAAGCCAGGCCTAAACTGCAAGGTCTGTAACCAGCTCCCCGACAGCTGCTCTGTAAATCAGGGGACTTGCATGATCCCATAAATCACAACCCTGGTTAGGGTCAGGGGTTGAACGTACTACACAAAATAATGCCCAGGACTGCTCGGATCACTGGGCTCCCACAAGAATAAAACCAGAGTTTCTCTCCATGGCAAATTGCACATTACTGGGGTCTGCAAAGTCCTTGTCTCAGCATCAAACAGCATAAATCCTGGTCTTGTAGGGCTTCTGCTCTCAGCTGATCTACATGTCTGTCTCTAGAGGAGGAAGAAAAAGAGTTGCACTGCCAGACTTAATATCTTATAATGGCTCCACTTGGAAGCTGCTCAGAGATTTGCAATATAACAAGCAATTCTGGAGGAGACAGATGAGCAGTCAGAGTGCGGGTGAAAGGGGTCAGCCACACAAAAGAAAAGTAGTTTATCCACATTTCTGAGGCGCAATAACTAAACAGAGCCATAAACCGTAATCACTTCCACGTTAGCATCAGCCACCAAGAGCCTCAGCACGCTCGGCACGCAGCAAGTCACCGACACACGGCCCCCTTGTCTGTCAGATAGAAATCACTTGGTTCGTTTGAAGCCAAGGAAACAGGCATAATACAAGATTAAGCCAACTTCAGTCAGGCTCTCATCTGCTCAGCATCGTTTTCATGCCACTGTTTCTCTGCAGGTCACCGAACACATCGGTGAATGTCGCCCATCTGAAGGCACAACCCAGGAGGACACAGACAACCAGAGATGCTGATGGTCCAGCCGAGAAGGGAATATGCAGCTGGACTTATTTATTTGCACAAACACCAAGCGGGCACAGCTGGTGCAGGTGTGTTTCTGGTTATATTCATCTCCAGGGTTATCCTTGGGCCAGGCTCCATAGGCTACACGTGAATCAGAAATGTGCTGCTTGTTTAATATCTTTACTTTCTTGCTTGTTCAACACTCTACCAGAGGCAGCTGCAATTCCCTACATTTAATGTGCAGCAGGTTACATCCAGCAGTGTAATTTCATTAGCTTCTCCTGGTACGTGGAGCATGAATTTGATCGGTTTGAAGCTGCACTGTGTTTTGCCAACCACATAAACAAGGAGGGGAAAATCGATCCATAAGGTAGCACTGAATTTGCTGTGGCTGGATGCAAACTGATGCAAACAGTCTCTTAATTAGCTAGGGAGATAATTAAATCATTTGGACATGTAAGCATGCGCTTGTACACACACATATACACACGTCATCTTTGGGAAGGTCTACCAAGGGCCAGCAGTGAAAAACATGGGGTATCCTACAGATCTGCTCTACAGGGGGCTAATTTTGGAGGAAGGAAGATCCATAGGAGCTGCAGATGGAGTTTCATAGACTCATAGAATCATAGAATGGTTTGGGTTGGAAGGGACCTTCCCAGCTCCCCCAGTGCCACCCCTGCCATGACAGGGACATCTTCACCAGCTCAGGTTGCTCAGAGCCCCGTCCAGCCTGGCCTGGGATGTCTCCAGGGATGCTTCATCCACCACCTCTCTGCCCAACCTGGGCCAGGCTCTCACCACCCTCAGGGACAACAATTTCTTCCTCATGTCCAGCCTGAATCTCCCTCCTTTAGTTTAAAACCATCACCCCTTGTCCTATCCCAACAGGCCCTGCTCAAAAGTCTGTCCCCATCTTTCTTATAGTCTCCTTTTAAGTACTGAAAGGCTGCAACAAGTTTAGCCCCTTTCAGTGCTTCCTAGGAGCAGCCACTGGTGCTCTGCTCCCTACTGAGCATGTGGGACCAAGCTGGAGGTTTGCAGAGGACCTGGGACCAGCAGGAACTTCACCCAGACTATCAGGACCTCCCTTGCTTGCGTGCTGCCCGCCCTCCTCAGCCTTTCATGTTTTTCTGCTCATAGCTCAGGATCTGCAGCCTCATGCGACAGTGCTGTGTCCCTGCACAGCTGAGCTGTGACCCAGTCGGTCCCATCCTGCCATCTGTCTCTCCTCTCAACCAGGCTCTCCCAGCCATGCCCATCTGGCAGCACTGTAAGCTGTTAGCTGGTGGAGACAGCTCAGCATCACACCCTTAACCACGGCCCGGCAGCTTTTACAGTGACATATATGACTGGATATTTACATATTAATCCTAAAATGAAAGGTGAAATCCCCTACAACTCCATGAGTCAATCCCACAGGTCCAATTTTCACCCTTTTCAAGCTCAACCCTTGTGAACTCTCTGCAAGCCCAGCAGCGTGGCTCGGTGCATCAGTGCATGAACAGTGCAGACAGTGACCTGAGCAGATGTTTCACCTCAGAAAAGCTTTGCAAAGCCACCAGGTACCTTACACCGCTCCCCACCTGTGGATTTGGGCTCAGAAAACCTGGGTCGCTCCCTCTGGGGACGGGCACATCCCACACCAGGTCCTGCTCACACAGAGGTTGTCCCATAGCGATTTGCAGCTCTTGGGTCTGCTTGTTGGGGAAGACCACTGAACCCTGCAAATGTAATCAGAGTCCAGGAAAACAAGCAGAAATTGCCCATGTTTTGCATGGACAATGTATTAATTTTCTAATTAAGGTTAAGGGTTGAAAAAGTGGAGTCGTGGATGGAGGTTTGCCTGGGAGATGAAAAGGCAGAGCAGAGGTAGGGATAGGGATGTTATACTTAATTTCATCTGTTGCATGAAGAGTTACCACACATGGCACTGGTAGAGGCCAAACCTCGAATCCTGTGTCAGTTTTGGGTCCCTCACGCCAAGAAAGGCCTTGAGGTGCTGGAGCGAGTTGAGAGAAGGGAACGGAGCTGGTGAGGGGCTGGAGCACAAGTGTGATGGGAGCGGCTGAGGAACCTGGGGGTTCAGCTGGAGAACAGGAGCTGAGGGGAGACCTTCTGATCTCTGAACTGCCTGAAAGGAGCTTGGAGCCAGGGGGGTCGGGCTCTGCTCCCCAGGAACAAGCGCCAGGAGCAGAGGAAACGGCCTCAAGTTGCACCAGGGGAGGTTGAGGTTGGATGTGGGGAACAATTTCTTCCCCAAAGGGCTGTGGGGCATTGGAACAGGCTGCCCAGGGCAGTGCTGGAGTCACCATCCCTGGAGGGTTGGACAGACGGACATGAGGTTCTCAGGGACATGGGGCAGTGCCAGGGGTGGGTTATGGTTGGACTGGATGATCTCGAGGGTCTTTTCCAACCAAAATGAATTGATTCTATAATGATTCTACAACATAGTGGCATCATACAGCAGTAATCTCTTGTGACAGACATTGCAGGGTGTTATGCTGTGACATTAAGAAGAGATCATTCATGGTCATGATGAAAAGTACACCATCCAAATGAAGACACAAATGCAATTTATATCAAAGGTTTTCAGGATCTGAAATCTAAATTTAACATGTGAAATCAGTAAATTGGAGTGCCTGGGGTTTTCCGTACAGTCATAGGACAGTTTGGGTGGGAAAGGACCTTCCCAGCCCCCCAGTGCCCCCCCTGCCATGAGCAGGGACATCTTCACCAGCTCAGGTTGCTCAGAGCCCCGTCCAGCCTGGCCTGGGATGTCTCCAGGGATGGTTCATCCACCACCTCTCTGCCCAACCTGGGCCAGGCTCTCACCACCCTCAGGGCCAACAATTTCTTCCTCATGTCCAGCCTGAATCTCCCTCCTTTAATTTAAAACCATCACTCATGTCCTATCACAACAGGCCCTGCTGGAAGCCTGTCCCCATCTTTCTTATTGGCCCCTTTTAAGTACAGAAAGGTCTCCCCAGAGCTTCTCCATGCTGAGACCTGATATTTTTCACCAATCTCAGCCAGATTCAGGTTATTCCGATGCAGATCATACTCACCGTAAGGGTTGTGTTGCAGGGAGCGAGAGGAGGAGGAGGATGGTGGAACACAAACTGCCTCCCAGGAGGACGATGCATCACTCATTGCAAATGCCTCACTTCAAATGTCGATAGCGCAGTCAATTGGATGGGTGGTTTTATAAAACAAGAATTGCACAGGAGGAACAAACAGCATAAATGAGCAAGGAGAAGGCTTTTAGCAGGGTTTGTGGATGAAGCAGGAGGGAGTGTATGTACAATCTGTACAGGGAAAGGACAGTGTGTGGTCCAGAACCCTTGGAGGTGGCCAGCTATTAAAAATATCAATAGTCTCCAAGGTTTCAGGTGATGGGATGCCTTCAAATCCCTCTGATATTACTCACAGGCCAAGGTTTTGGTGTCCCAGAGCTACTTGATGTTCTAGGCAAAAAGGGAGCAAACTGTGACGGGTGGCACTTAATCACTAACCCTGGGGTGGATGGAGGAGAAGACCAGATGAGGGAGGGTTTTTGGAGGACCTGCCTCTTTGCCAAAAGCACCACAGAACACAGAAAATGAAACAAATCCCCCTGCAAGGTCAGAGAAGTTTTTAAAACTTATTGTTTGGAGAGGGGGAATAAAACAGATCTTGTTTGGTTTGACTCATGCCGGGACCATCTGGGATCTGAGCACAGCACCCTGAGCCACCACACACTTCGCATCACCGGTGCCTACGGCTTTGTGAGATGCTCCGGTAGCTTTGGAGACAGGTTGTTCCCGTGAGGCTAAAAGCTCTGGTAAACTGGGACAGCAGCTGAGAAGCCAGCACCTGTGCTTCAAGCAAAAAATAAGTCAAAACAGGCACAGTCCTAACGGGATGGGAGAGGGAAATGAAAAGGAAAGATGGCTTTTCCAGGCTCACAAACAAAAGGGAGGTGGGCAGCACACTGCTTTCCCGAAGGATGCTTGAGAAGGTGTTGCATATGACACCTACCCTCCTGCATGGTTCTTAGCAATTTAAAAGCAAACCTCCTCCCTAGCACCTTCTGTTTTATCCCCTTTGCTCCTTCCCATCCCTCAAAACCACTCTGCAATTTTGCTGGATTTGCAGCATCTGTGGTCCAAGGAGGTTTGAGTGAGGGTGCAGTTCCTGGGCAGATTTAGGAAGGACCAGCTATTTATCATTCTCCTGGTGCCTATGAAACACAGACAAATCCACCCTCCAGTCAGGTTTATTCACGGCCTTTTATGTTGCGTTGTGGAATGTGTCATTTTGTGTGTTTTTTGCAGGAACAAAAGCAATATTAAAGAAGCATTCAGTAATGAATTGTCCTAAATAATAGCCCTACTGATACTACTAATGACTAGAAATCCTGTTGTCTTGGGTCAGAACTACAATAATACATTGGTTACTTGGGGATATTTTAAGCACACATCAACAAAACATCTGGTTTTAAGTTAGTGATTAAATAAACTGCTGTGTATCTTCGAGGGTGGTAGTTTTACGGAGTTACTGTTTGGGTAAATAACCCACAGACACAAAATAATGTTACATAAATAAACATACTTAATCTTTCATCTGCTGTTTTTTGTACCTCTTTCACTAGCTGTCATCTGCAAAAGCAAAACCACATTTTTTTCATTCTCCCATTAATAACAGAGCATAAAACATGAAGGAAAAGTAACTCCAGCGCCTGCTGGGTATGGAGGGACTGATGCCAGTGTGGAATCTGGGTCGATTTACATGTACTGAGGTTTTTTTGAGTGACAGATTAATTGACTTGATAATAATCCACTGACAGCAGGGAGAGCTGGAGATGTCGCACTCCCCATGCTCCTCCTTCTACGCATGAGTGCCAAGGCCTATTCCGATCACTTTGCTCAGATGATTTCTGGGCTTGTCCCACCAGCTTTGGAGAAATAAAGGGGTTTCATATCACAAAATCACAGAATCACAGAATTACAGAATCACACAGAATGGACTGGGTTGGAAAAGCCCTCAGAGATCATCCAGTCCAACCCTCGGTCCAACTCCACTCCATTGACCAGATCATGGCACTAAGTGCCATGGCCAATCTCAGTTTAAAAGCCTCCAGGGCCGGTGAGTCCAGCACCTCCCTGGGCAGCCATTCCAATGCTGACCACTCTCCCTGCACAGAATTGCTTTCTCATCTCCAGCCTCAGTTTCCCCTGGCAGAGTTGAAGCCCATGCCCCCTTGTCCTATTGCTGACTGCCTGGGAGAAGAGCCCAATCCCCCCTGGCTAGAACTGCCCTTCAGGTCGTTCTAGAGAGTGCTGAGCTCACCTCTAAGCCTCCTCTGCTCCAGACTGAACAAGCCCAGCTCCCTCAGCCTCTCCCCATAGGGCTTGTGCTCAAGTCCCTTCCCCAGTCTTGTTGCTCTTCTCTGGACCCGCTCCAGCACTTCAATCTCTTTCCTGACCTGAGGGGCCCAGAACTGAACACAACACTCCAGGTGTGGCCTCCCCAGTGCAGAGCACAGGGGAAGGATCACTGCCCTTGTCCTGCTGACCACGCTAGTTTTGATTCACCTTCTGAGCACAGACTGCTTGGTTCTTCCCCAAGCCACTTAGATCCAGGAGTGCTGGCACCTTCTACAGCAAACCCCCTTCCAAACTGCAGGGAATAAACACTGGTTGCAATTATAAGAAGAAAACAGCACAGGAAAGCAGAGAAGCAACCGTGAAATGAAAATCAGTTTTATTTTTTTTTTTTTTTACGTTTGCACAGGCCAAAAAAAGAAATTGTGCCTGGTTGAGAAGGTGCAAAGGAAGATCCATCACAGAGCCACCGTCATTAACTTGTGATGATGAAATGCAGTTCGCATGATGACAGTAGCAAGATAAGTAGAACATAAATAATGATGTGCCCTATAAATAATCAGCAGGAAGCTCTGCTTCCCCAGCTCTGCGGGAGCTGCAGAGAGGAGATCTGGGCTGTCAGCATTAATCACACCAAAGAACCAGCGAGACTGGTCTGGCTGGTGGAGACACTGGCTTGTGGTCCAGCAGATGCCAACCCTGGCCATCGCTGCATCCAGATTTGGATGCAGGGTGGATTTGGGCGAGTAGAACATGGACAGAAGGTAGGGGGGGTGAGGTCAACAGTCCCCTTGGCTCTTCCCCATCCTGAGTAATTCACAAGTTGTCCCATGTAGGCAGTCTGGTGGCTCTTAAGGAAAACAAGTGTTGACAACTTCCCAATGTGGTGTGACTTGCAACCACATCAATAGGTACCACAGGAAAAATAAAACAAATCATGAATTTCCAGACTTCCAAGTTGGTGTCTGGGATGTTCAGTTAATTCGAGTGAAATGCGGTGGGTTTTTAGAATAGAATGGAATGGAATGGAATGGAATGGAATGGAATGGAATGGAATGGAATAGAATAGAATAGAATAGAATAGAATAGAATAGAATAGAATAGAATAGAATAGAATAGAATAGAATAGAATAGAATAGAAAAGAATGGAATTATGTAGGTTGGAAGAGACCCTCAGGATCATCGAGTCCAACCATGACTTAACTCTAGCACTAAACCATGTCCCTAAGAACCTCATCTACATGTCTCTTGAACCCCTCCAGGGATGGTGACTCCACCATTGCCCTGGGCAGCCTGTTCCAACGCTTCACAACCGTTTCCATGAAGAAATTTTTCCTAGTATCCAATCTGAACCTTCCCTGGTGCAACTTGAGGCCGTTTCCTCTCCTCCTATCACTTGCTACTTGGGAGAAGAGACCAACACACTCCATGTTCCAACCTCCTTTCAGGCAGTTGTAGAGAAAGAGAAGGCCTCCCCCGAGGGAGATCTTTGGGTCTCTAGGTTTTGGCTGAGTCTCTGATGTCTTTTCACGGAGGAGCTCTACCACATTTGTCTTCTACTTCCCCAAGGCTGTTGGAGGACATGGGTGTGAGGACTGATCCCTTTAGACCTTAGTGCTGAGCCCTCAGCTGAACTCTCCAAGGAGATCCAAGGCAGGGAGGCAGAAAGGTGCACACATGACATGGGGACTTCTGCTGCAATGCTTGTAGATATTAGCCCTTATGCACCACCCAGCATTGTCTCTACTATGTTCATTCCTTACTACATGGGGATTTTTGACCACGGGAAGCAACATCTCCTTCAGTTCCTTCTTTTGAACTTGATCTAACAGCAATCCTGACCACCTGCCCAGCCCCATTGCTGTGGTGCCTCCCCACAGCTGATTTTCCCATGGCCATCCTGATGAGAGATCCCTGGCCTTTTCCCCACACAATCAAGCTTCCAAAAAAATCAGCCCCCCCTTTTTAATTTCTTTTGGTGCCAGCTCCACAGATTTCATTTTCGCCGACAGATCAATATCCAAATGTCTGTGTGATTATTGCAGCTTCACGAGTCTACAGCTGGAGGTCACCTCCAGGCTCGTTCATAAATAAATCATAAAATGCTATTATTTATATAGTGTCAACAGTGTGATAAGTGCAACATAAGGCAAATTCAACGTGGCAGCCAACTTCCAATCTGTTTTCTTCCCGCAGATTTCTGATCCAGCTAAATGGAGCGTTCTCTGTGCTTGGCTCCCCTGAGGAATGAGAATTAACCCCTGGCAGTCACTGGGGTCTCACCATTGGTTTCCAACCCACCTGGGATTCACCTTTTGTGTCTCATCTCCCACGTGAATGGGCTGGGAGCACCTTTGTGATCTCATTTTCTCCCCTTCAGCCATCCAGCCACTGATGTCTATGATCACGGCATTGACTGATGGTCAATTTGCCTGGCTCAGACCACCACGCTGCAGCTGTGAGGATGTGCTGGTGATGGGAATAAGGGTTAGAAATAGTTTCAGACAGAGTCACAGAATCCCAGAATCCCAGAATGTCAGGGGTTGGAAGGGACCTGGAAAGCTCATCCAGTGCAATCCCCCCATGGAGCAGGAACACCCAGCTGAGGTTCCACAGGAAGGTGTCCAGGCGGGTTTGAATGTCTGCAGAGAAGGAGACTCCACAACCTCCCTGGGCAGCCTGGGCCAGGCTCTGACACCCTCACCAGGAACAAGTTTCTTCTCAAATTTAAGTGGAACCTCCTGTGTTCCAGTTTGAACCCATTGCCCCTTGTCCTACCACTGGTTGTCACCGAGAAGAGCCTGGCTCCATCCTCCCAACACTGCCCCTTTCCATATTGATCCCCATTAATGAGTCCCCCCTCAGTGTCCTCTTGTCCAGCTCCAGAGCCCCAGCTCCCTCAGCCTTTACTCACACGGGAGATGCTCCACTCCCTTCAGCATCTTGGTGGCTGCGCTGGACTCTCTCCAGCAGTTCCCTGTCCTTCTGGAGCTGAGGGGCCACAACTGGACACAATATTCCAGCTGTGGTCTCCCCAGGGCAGAGCAGAGGGGCAGGAGAACCTCTCTGACCTACTGACCACCCCCTTCTAATCCACCCCAGGTACCATTGGCTTTCCTGGCCACAAGGGCCCAGTGCTGGCTCATGGTCACCCTGCTGTCCCCAGGACCCCCACGTCCCTTTCTGCTATGAAAAGAAGCCTGCAGGCAGCTTCTTGCCTCTAGCATTGTATGGGAATGTCCAAACCCTCTGAGTTTGCACAGGCAATGGAGCAACCCTGGAGAACCAGGGTTCAAAAGAGCATTTTGCTTCGCCTTGCACCAGAAATGTCAGCAAAAATAGAGGCTCCAATTAGGCAGGGCCTCAGCTGGCCAATTAAACAGGCACTTCCAAGGAGGTTTTTTCCCACTGAATAAGTTATTTCCACTGCTGGGACAGTCTCCTGTGAGAGATAAGGGCAGCAGATTGCTTATTTTAATTGCTTCATTTAGTCTGTGTAAATATTATCAGAAAGTGACCTTTAGCATCTACCAGCATGGTATGAAATTCTTCCCTGCCCCAGAAAAACCCGTTTCACAGAGCCTCTGAACCATTTACCTTATATTTAAATCACCGAGGAGATATTTCACTCTCAAAGGGCAAACTGGGCATTTTGAAATAACTCACAAGCAAACGTGCAATTTATCATAGAATCCTAGAATCACAGAATAATTTGGGTTGAAGGGACATTCCAAGTTCATCCATTCCCACCCCTGCCATGGGCAGGGACATCTTCACCAGCTCAGGTTGCTCAGAGCCCCGTCCAGCCTGGCCTTGAGAGACCCAGGTTGTGCTTCTCCTCTGTTTTGGGTTTGCACCAAGAAACGAACCCAAAGAATGGCTGTAGCCTGGATTTCATTACTCCAGCACCTCCCATGAGCAGACTTGTTGAATATCCCAGTAGCCCACTTGCTTCAAGTCCCAGTTGAGTGATATCAAGAGCTGTTCTTCCTCCATGGCTGCTCACTTACAGCTCCACCTGCCCTCTGGCATTTGAAGGCACCAACCTCTGAAGGCACCAGGACCTTCAAGCAAGATGGGAGCATCTCTGGAGCAGAGTTTGCTTTGGTCCTGTTGGCTTTGGAGGGAGGACGGGTCTGTGCAGGGAAAGTCTGCCTGTGCTGGCCTTGCCCGCAATTTGGAGGGATGGAAAAGCAGCCTATATCTGCAGGATGCGAGGCAAATCCTTCAGATCCGTATTCTCTACAGACAGTAATTCTTAGTGGTCCAGGGTGAAATGATTGTTGATGCATATCAAAGAGGTGAGCTTCCCTGAGACTGAAGATTTAATTAAAACACAGCTTAAAAATACATATTTTTATATATATATAAGCAGCTTATGAGTGTTTTAAAGGTATCAAACCAGAACAATTTAACATTCAAGAGTGAAGCCTTTTCATTTTTCATTTCAGGAGGGTTTTTTATTTCAGTGTCTTGCCTACTGAAATAAAAAAAAAAAAGGAGTCAAAATAGAAACAGAACGTTTTGATTGACCAGAAGGTTTGGGGGATTTTAGGTGGTTCTCTCCAGGAGAGGTTGCAATGTTTTCTCTGACTCAGAGCAAGAACCTGATTTGGAAGTGTGGCATTTTTCATGCTGAAATTGTCCCCTCCCTATAACCACTGATGATTAGAGATGATTTACATACTGGGCTTGAGAGAAATGCAGTGGAGGAGCACACCCGGTCATTTAGGGCAGGAAACAAAGAATATTTAGACTAATCGAGACAATGATGGGCTGGGATGTGAGCTGGAAAATTGGGCTTCTCATCTATCCAGCTTTTGGAAATAACACGGAGATCTGCCAGTGCTGCCAAGTCATTGAGTCCTCAGCTTCATCCCCAACCAGTGCATCCCACCATGTCCCCTAATGTGACACCGAAGCAATGGTCCTGTATGGGCTGAGGGGACACAGTGTGAAATACCTGGTATTCCAGACTGGGTTAATGGGACAGCAAGTTTCCTCCCCTCTTCTCTCCATTGACTTGCTCCTTGGGCTGTTGGCAGCCGCAGGATGGTCCCAATGCCCTTTCTTCGTAGAATCATAGGATAGGTTGAGCTGAAATCTAAATTTAACATCTGAAATTAGTACATTGGAGTGCCTGGGGTTTTCCGTACAGTCATAGAATAGTTTGGATAGGAAGGGACCTTCCCAGCTCCCCCAGTGCCACCCCTGCCATGAGCAGGGACATCTTCACCAGCTCAGGTTGCTCAGAGCCCCGTCCAGCCTGGCCTGGGATGTCTCCAGGGATGGTTCATCCACCACCTCTCTGCCCAACCTGGGCCAGGCTCTCATCACCCTCAGGGCCAACAATTTCTTCCTCATGTCTACCCTGAATCTCCCCTCCTTTGATTTAAAACTATTAAAAACCATCTTCCTAAAAGACTGAGCTGGGAAGAAAAACAATTCTACAGTTCAGCAGCCCTAACGTTTTTCTAGAACAATCTCGTCGCTACCTGCATTGCAGTTCTGCAAATTAATCTGGTGGATGCTCACACACACCCATCAGTATCGGTACCGTCAGCACATGAAAACAAACCCGCTGTGCAGACGGTTGGTAGGAAGGGAGGCTCAGGGGGAAAAATACAGCCAGAGAGATCGATATGCTTCAGTCAGTGTATCAAAAGCACTGGAGAGAGAATCCCATCAATAAGATATAAATCAACCCACAAAACACCTTTATCTGCCTCCCTCCCTCCTTGCTCAAACATTTGATCAATGGATATAAAAGTATTCAAAGGTCACGGAAGGAAAGCATCCGGAAAAGGTGGCTGGCATCTCTGTGTGGTTGTTAGCAGGAAAGAGGAGAAACAAATAAAGCAGCAATAGGGGAAGAAAACAGTGACGTCAAAGGGCCTTTGGATAAAAGAGAACAGCATTGGCGTTCTTAATGACAAAGAATTACGGTTTATACTTGCAGGGAGGCACCTACAGATGTGAGCGGGCACCTCCATCACTTGCACTTCAGCTTTGTGCCTCCTGGTCACCAGGAATATGATCCTTCCAAAATGTGGGATGCCACAGAATCACAGAATCCCAGAATGTCAGGGGTTGGAAGGGACCTGGAAAGCTCATCCAGTGCAATCCCCCATGGAGCAGGAACACCCAGCTGAGGTTCCACAGGAAGGTGTCCAGGCGGGTTTGAATGTCTGCAGAGAAGGAGACTCCACAACCTCCCTGGGCAGCCTGGGCCACGCTCTGACACCCTCACCAGGAACAAGTTTCTTCTCAAATTTAAGTGGAACCTCCTGTGTTCCAGTTTGAACCCATTACCCCTTGTCCTGTCATTGGTTGTCACCGAGAAGAGCCTGGCTCCATCCTCCTGACACTCACCCTTGATATATTTGTAACCATGAATGAGTCACCCCTCAGTCTCCTCTTCTGATCATAGCCGACACGAACGAAAATTCAACTGCTTCCCATCGTTGACACTGCTCGTCTGCCGCTTGGCACATTGTTCAGCAGGGACACAGAATCGACACAAGAGTTTTTGAGGCTCATTGCCTCTTCATCAATGCTATGAGGAGGCTTTCAGCCATGGATGGGACTCCCTTTGGTTTAACGTGGAGCAGAGCCCTTGGACGCTGCAAGCAACGCTCACATCCACTGAGACTGGAGGAGGAATGACCTGAGGAGCGACAGGCGGCAAAGGAGGAGCCCTGAAAGATTTGGTTCTGAAAGATGAGGAAGAAATATCAAAAGTGATAAACAAAGAAATAAAAAGCTGATGAGCTGGGTGACGTATTTGGGTGAAAAACACTGCAACAATCCCTGTCTGTGTGTCAGGCATCAGACAGTCTGTAGGTGAGAAAAAAAGGGATTGAAATGGAACCCAAACTAAGTAATTGCATATTTTATCTCCTGTTTTCAGTCGTGTTAGTTCAAAAAGAAAAAGAAAACAACACCAAAAAGTAACACCGACCTCCTTTGTCTCCCTGTGCTAAATATTTTGCCTCTCCAAATCAATGACAATGAAATTCCTCTTGCTCTTTCAGTCCAGCACCAGCTATTTTGTCTCCTGGGCAAGAAAGGCTTGTGAATACATTAACATATAGATGCACCTGATCCCTGCCTGAGCTAAAGACAAGGAGCTTTCTCTGGAGCAGACTGCGTGTTGCAGCTGGAGCAATTATCACTTCACCAGTCTTGGAGACAGTAAAATTGGTCTGGGACATAAAAAAGAAGGAAGAAAAGAGATTCATGTCTTTCGTTTTAACTGAGTGGTGGCTCGCAATTAACACACAATAAAGGTTTCTTGGGATTTCAGCTTTATCCTCCCCACCTCCCCAGTGCAGAGATTGAGCAGAGGAGAAACATCCAAGACACACATTTCTTGTTGCCCAGATGGTTTTTGTTCCTCTTTGATGCTTGAGACTGGGGTGGTTTTTTTACCCAGGTAATTAAATGAGAACATCTCAGGTTTGGTTGCATTTTATCCAAAGATGTCTCATCTTCGTGGTAGCTCGTTCTTTTCCCCACCATGGGAGGACCACGGTCACATCAGTATCACAGATGCTACACTAAGAGATATCGATGCTATGAGTGCTTGGGCACTGCTCCAGCAGCCGGGCACAAGGTTGGAGCCAGCAGCCCGTAAAGCAGATTTAATGAAGATCTAATGAGCTCACATGCAAGGGAGAGGACTTGAGCTGCAAAGTCAAGCAGACAGGAATGAAACCAACTTGGGCATCATCCCCTTGTGCATCCTACCTGGATATTGAATAAGGATGCTGCCAGGTACAACAGGGTTTTTGCAAGTTCCCTGTGTGTTTCCTCCTGTCCCCACTCGGTTCCTTCCTCTCCTTGGGCCACAAGGGTTTCTCCCATGGTCAGAGGCCTCGAGATGCTCCTGCATCCTCCTCATGTCCTTGCTAGGTGGGGGATTCAGCTTGCAGCCTGCACCAGGGGTGTTCAAGAAAGAAAACCCACAAAAATTAGCAAGAAACAGTATTTTAAGCCCTCCTGTACTGCCACAATCTATACCAAGGGAGTTTGCAGATCTGGACAAACGAAAGTGGTTTAAAGAAAGACTGAGCAGGAACCACCTCTATTTTAATGAACAGGCTTCAGAGATGCTGCAGAATCAGACTAATTGATCAAATTAATTAAATGACTGCAAGATAGACTAGTAGCATGACTCGGTTAAGGGAAGAGGAGGAGGGGTGAAACGCAAATCGTGTGTCCTCTTTGTAGAAAGATGCTGAATTTAGTTTCCCGTGCCTTGGTTCAGCCAGCCAGGTTTTAAATGCGACCCAGAAATCCTTGTACAGTCTATCTTTATTTACCCAGAAATATCTATAATACACAAACTCTCTGGGAAGCCCTTCTTTAGGATTTAAGCCTTATTTTTAATGAGGGTTTGAATGCAGGCTGCAGAGATATCACACTGACGTTTCCTTTCACTTGTGGAAACAAGCAAGGCAGTGTGTCATGAATTAGTTAATTTTCCTTCACAAAGAGGACATTTACTATTAACTGTCCCTGCTAATATCTTGCACTGCCTGGTAATGAAATATTTAATGCCAAGGTCTTTATGCCGCCCTCCGTCTTGCCAAGACCACAAGGATGTGAATGAGGATATTAATTGCAACAGAAGAAAGAAAAGGCCTGGAGAGGTCAGGGAAGCGTCTCAGGAGGAGCCCAGGAGCAGCAATAGCAAAACACTTGTGATGAGCACGGTATTTCCATGGAAATGAGGCAGCCTGCTGGAATAGTGAATAGATTCATAACCCTGCTTTACTGACAATGTGCTGAGACCTGGGGAGCCCGTTGATCCCTGGGGGACATGGGAGAGACACCTCCAAACCAGCTCAACTGCAACAGCTGGTGCTCAATGGCATCGATGCTCTGGTGAGGGGCTGAGCACAAGTGTGATGGGAGCGGCTGAGGGACCTGGGGGGTTCAGCTGGAGAACAGGAGCTGAGGGGAGACCTTCTGATCTCTGAACTGCCTGAAAGGAGCTTGGAGCCAGGGGGGTCGGGCTCTGCTCCCCAGGAACAAGCGCCAGGAGCAGAGGAAACGGCCTCAAGTTGCGCCAGGGGAGGCTGAGGTTGGATGTGGGGAACAATTTCTTCCCCAAAGGGCTGTGGGTATTGGAACAGGCTGCCCAGGGCAGTGCTGGAGTCGCCATCCCTGGAGGGTTGGACAGACAGACATGAGGTTCTCAGGGCCACGGGTCAGTGCCAGGGGTGGGTTATGGTTGGACTCGATGATTTTGAGGGGCTTTTCTGACCAAAATGCTTCTATATCTGTAAGCGAACAGGATTGTATTGAAGAAACCAAAAGCCCTGTTGCAGAAATTGCCCATAAGGCACTGACATCCCAAGGGGCAACCCCAGACAGACGTCCATCCTTCTCTGTGCCAAAGGCCTCTGTAGCAGAGTCCTGCAGCGCTCCGTTTCAGGAATCACTTAGGCACATTCTTAATTTTAAAGATGTGCTTCACTCCTTCCCCTGAGCAGGTTTTCCTTCCCCAGTGAGAGCCGAGGCAAACACCATCTTCGATTTCTAGGGTATTCACCTGGAATTTTTCATGAGCCCTGAACTCAGTAAAAGTGCTTTTAATTTCTCACCGGCAAGCAAGTTTCGTTGGTTAATAAAATATGACTCCACCTAGAAGGATTCAAAGCCTTCTTTGATTTGCGCTCCTTGAGTAGGAACGGAGCTGCCTTAAGTCGTCCTTGAAGAGGAGCAGTGGAAGGGGACAGAATAACTTCATACAGCTGCTGGCAATAAATTATTAAAACCTTTATGAATACAACATATTATCTGTCCCAGTGCCTTCAGGCATTTTCTGTTCCTTTTGTGCTTTCAAAGCAATTAATCTCGCAGCCGCTCATCACTTTCGGAGCCAGTCTTACAAGTCTGGAGAATGTGTGAAAATCGGAAAGATTGCAAGTAGCAAGAGGCGGAGGAGCCCAGGGTTTGCCAATGGGAGCATCCTCAGCGTGCTGTTTTCTGGGGTTGTGCCTATCAGAAATTGCAAGTTCCCCATGCTGGGACTCACATCCCTTTCTCAGAAAGCTGCTCCCAGCTGTTAGAAAATGCATCTTCCTCACCAGCCTGTTCTTATATTAATCACATTACTCCCAGCTCTCTCATCTGTGCGCCCCCTGAATCACTGATTTCTTGTTGGCAGTCCCTGGCTACTTCCCCAGTGCCAAAGAGAAAATTGCGCTGTTCTTTTTATTTCTTGTAATAATCCAAAAAATTAAAATCTTCATTTATTCCTACGCTTGTCAGGAATGTTTCACTTTGATGCAAAATCACATGGGCCCCTATGCAGCACGTAAAGAGCTCTGTTCTCTGTAGGGTCCCTGCTCACGCAGGATCTCCTGCTAGGAGACATGGACCAGGGTGATGCTCCAGACCCCTGCCCAGGGGTGATGGCATCGGGCAATTTGGTTTAAGGAAGGAAAGAAAAAAGAGGACGATGCTTCAATTTTCTCCTTTCTGGGTGCACGTCCTGCACTATCAGCTAGAGCTGCTCCCAGCACCACCTCGGGAAATACTTCGGTGCTTCACACTTGGCTGAACAGTTCGATCAGCACAGACCACGAGAGCCCTGATCCATGTCAAGATTCAGGCTGGATGTGAGGAAGAAATTGTTGGCCCTGAGGGTGGTGAGAGCCTGGCCCGGGTTGGCCAGAGAGGTGGTGGATGAACCATCCCTGGAGACATCCCAGGCCAGGCTGGACGGGGCTCTGAGCAACCTGAGCTGCTGAAGATCTCCCTGCTCATGGCAGGGGTGGCACTGGATGAACTGTAAAGGTTCTTTCCAACCCAAACTTCTTTCTATGACTCTATGATTCTATGACACCAACCAGCCTTGTGGTTAGGGCAAAGGAGAAGTGGTTTAAATTAAATGGGTTGTAGGGACCCTAAAGCTGCCCCTTCAGACTGTAGTGTGGGGTCGAAGGAGCCCTATAGACCCACAGGGTCAGTGCCAGGGACAGGTTGGTGCAGCCACAGCTGACTGTACCAGTAAAACAGGGTTTCACCAGTTGCTCCAGCACCATCCCTGCCCAGATCCTGTGGTGGTTTCACCTGCCAAAATAATTTGGCTTGAATAATCGGAGATCCTGATTTTGGCAAATCTAACCTTGCTGAGAAAGCTTCTCCTGGCTCCAGTGCAGTTTGTGGGAGTTGGGCTTCTCCAAATGCTGTCATGGTGGGTTGCAAAGCCTCCTCCCACCAGCATGGGAGGAGAGGCAGGGCTTCCCACCACCAGGAGGCTGGAGCTGTCAGCCAGATCTCCTGGAGAACTGAAGGTCGGTTCAGCTGGAAGGTGCTACAGACCCATCCTGAGCAGGGAAGTGTGGGGTGATAATACCCACCTACAAAAGGAAGGACAGAAGGAGATGAGGGGGAGCTGATTGGTTTGCAACAGAAGTGCATCCAGGGGAAACCCCTGGCAATTGGGATGTGGTTCAACAGATCTTTAGGAAAAGGACCAGCTGCAAAGCACGGCTGCATGGAGGAGCATCCAGGAGGGAGCGGAGAAGGTGGTGGTGGCAGCGCCTGCCCAGCTGGTCCTGTCCTTACTGGGATCCTGACAGTGCACAGCAGCAGGGCTGGGGCAGCGGGGTTTGCAGAGCAGCCAGGAGATGGAGCCCACAGACAACACACCGGGGATGGAGCCTCCTCTCACCCCTACCACCCATGTTGACCAGCAGCTGGGTCTGGGATTACCCTGGTGAGTGGTGGCCCTGAGCATCCTCACACAAAAGGGCTTGCGGGATGGCTCATACCACCTCCCCATCTTCATAGAGTCACAGAATCAGAGAATGCTTTGGGTTGGAAGGGACCTTCCCAGCTCCCCCAGTGCCACCCCTGCCATAAGCAGGGACATCTTCACCAGCTCAGGTTGCTCAGAGCCCCGTCCAGCCTGGCCTGGGATGTCTCCAGGGATGGTTCATCCACCGCCTCTCTGCCCAACCTGGGCCAGGCTCTCACCACCCTCAGGGACAACAATTTCTTCCCCATGTCTGTCCTGAATTTCCCCTTCTTTACTTAAAAAAACATCACCCCACGTGTTCTCAAGGTTCCCCCCAGGTACAAGCAAAGAGCCACTGATGGCCTCTGCTTGTTAAGGTCTCAACACCCCTGACTGTCACATGCAGCAAATGACCCAGACGTAGCCCCTTTGCATGGTGTGACAGGCCCGCGTGGGGCCATGGATGGGCCCAGCCAGCACATCCGAGCAGAAGGACAAAACAAAGTCATCCATTGTGTGGCCACATCCCACTCGTCTTGTGACAAGAGGGCTGGCATTGAGGTACATATTGTCATGAAATCAAGGGAAGAAGGAGGAAGAGAACCCTTCCTCAGAGGTTTTATGGGGTTTGTGGCCTCCCCCTGGAGGGTTGGTGGTCCGGCACAGCTGGAAGGTTCCCCACTGTGGTTGCCTCCATCAAATGTACCCAAGGTTGGCTGTGGCTTAATTTTTACTTCTAGCAGTAAGTAGGAGTGTCTCTGCCTCTGCTGTGAGTTCGTCTGCAGAAGGAGCAGTTCTGGCTGTGGCTGCCACGTCAACCAACCTCCTCCTCCTCCTGAAAGGCTTGTTTGTTTGCACCACTGGCAAGGTGAAAGGTCCTTCTGGCATGACAAGCACACGGGCAGGATTTGGGACATTCTACGTTATTACCTCCTGTCTGCGTCCTTGGCTCAATGGGACACTCCGAGATACAGAGACAGAAGAACAGCGCTGACTTTTAGACCATCCTTCCTGAAGAAACCTGCAGGTGGCCCTGGCCATGGCGGGGTACAGAGCTGCCCTGTGTCCACATCTCGGGCAGCTGGTCCTCCAGCCAGAGAGCCAAAAATGGGAGCATTCTCCCACAGTCTCACATGTGCAAGTCTGGGATGAAGCCATCTGTACTTTATCATCTATACCACAGTCATCCTTCCCTCCAGAGAGTAGCACTTCTTGGTTATTAGACCTTAGTCGTGGTGTCAAGTGACCAAAGGTAAGAAAAATCCTTTCCTCAGCCCATAGACCTGATTTAGGGTTGGGATACAAGTGCTAATATCCCATTAAGCAACAAGGACTGGATTTCACCAGGTGGTCTTTTTCCATTCTCACAGGAAAGTGGGATTTTTGTGGTCCGGGACATCTGATGAATGCTGCTGAGATGTTCTGCAAACCCCTTCATCCTCATTCCAGCCGTTCCATGGTTGTGCTGTGATGGGTTTCAGTGAAACTGTGCAAGTTGGATCACCCACATTGATTGCTCAGCTTCATACATGGCTTCTCTATTGACCGGGAGGGTGTTCTGAGCAGGGAAGTGGGAGCAATGGTCCCAACCCCAGCACACGGAGTCTGGGTCCAGACTGGATCCAGTATCAAACATCTCCTGGTGATTCCTGGGAGGATCGCCCCGGCACATCCCGCCTGTGAGGCCCCCTGCTCATAATGCCCTTTTATAAAGCTTCACAAAGCCCTTCTTGGTTCATCTCCAGGCTACTAAGAAAGGTTGCCAAGGGTGTCTCTGAAAACAATAAGGGGCCTCTGTCTGTAAGGCGGCTGTGGTCACAAACGCGCTCTTTTTCTCTGACCTCCAAATGAAAATAGCTTCTTCTTTCCCGGCAGATCTCCTTCTTCTCCTTCTTCAAGTCACATCTGATTGCTGAAGCTCACAAGGGCCATCCTGGTAGCAGCAACAACACTCCCCAAGAGAAGCAAGTCCTCTCCCTTTGTGAACATCCTTGCCGACTGCATCCTTGTTGCAAGCTTTTTCATTGCTTGCAGAGCCCGAGAGCCTCAAAGCATGGTTGGCATGACCTGGAAATTCTCTTCACAATGTAATTCTGCCGAGTGATTCAGCGAGCTAGACGGAAATGTGGCTGGATTCCTTGTGATGGGGCTCCTCCCCGAGAACACCAGCGGACCAGGCCGCACGTGTGCCAGGAGAGCTCCTCCCAGTTAAAGGTTCTCAGAAGATGCTCAGATAAATCTCACAGCCTGGCCTGGATGGGGCTCTGACCAACCTGATACGCTTGAAATCATCCATGGATGATTTTAGGAGCTGCACCCAGTACCGTGCACTCAGCTGCAGCAAATTGATGCCACCTAAAGGATACTGGGTCCTCAAGACTCCGGCAGTGCTAGAAGGTATCAGAAAAATCTCAGACAAAGAAGATGTGCTATGCAAATGCATTTTAGTTGTATTCAACAAATGAAATATTTACTATCGAATTATTCACTGTGAGTGTTATGAGAGCCTGGCCCAGGTTGGGCAGAGAGGTGGTGGATGAACCATCCCTGGAGACATCCCAGGCCAGGCTGGACGGGGCTCTGAGCAACCTGAGCTGGTGAAGATGTCCCTGCTCATGGCAGGGGTGGCACTGGGGGAGCTTTGAAGGTCCCTTCAACCCAAACCATTCTATGATTTCATAAGTTCTGTCTCCTAGAGACCAGTAGTAAAAGGGTCTTGTACAAGTCGCATTTCTCCTTCCAACTCAAGCAGTTACGTGCGGAGCAAATTCTGAAAACTCACCATTATTTATTCTTTTATCTTAAAAAGCTCAAAGACTTTTGGGATGGGCAGAAGGAGATCTGGTGTTGGGCTGGACTTAAGAACCCTCATTGTCACAGGCAATCCACCTTAAGAGCATGGAGAGCCAGGGTGAAGCCTGCACAGACGCAGCTGCTTCTCTAACCACAGCCTGACAGAGACTCCTCTGCCTAATCACTGCCCTGCTTTGAAGGTGGTTGTTAGCATTCATTAAGCACCTTCACAAAAGCAGGTTGCTGGAACAATAGCTCTTTCCAAAGCTCAAAGCACACAGGCCCCTTCGAAGTGAAGGTCTAGATGTGTCCACCAAGGGGGTGGCAGAGAAGGGTTCAGTTTGGGGCAGGGGCAGGCAGAGGTATGAGGGGTATGTGGCTCCATCAAGGAGCTGAAGGATGTGGGGACAGTTTATGTGCCCTAACAGCGTTATTTTCAGATGTCCAGATTGAAGATGGGCTCAGGATAACGATGATAGTTAAGAGGTGCCTTAAACTGGCCCACATAAAAATAAATTCTAAAGGGATATTGTAAAACCTTCTATCATCTTGGTGGGGAGAATGACAGAGAAGGTGAAATGTTTGGGAGATGAACTTCCTAGAGATGCACAGCAAAGGGACAAGGTGCAAGTTGCAGGAAAAAGAAACCCAACAATATATAAGGAAAAAAAAAATGTACCATGAGTGTGACTGAAGATGGGAACAGGAGCCCAGCAAGGTGCAATCGCCATCTGCCTGCTCCAAACCTAACCCTGAGCAACCCCATCTGACTCGATGTTTGCTCTGCTTTGAGCTGGAGCTGGACTGGAGACCTCAGAGGGACCTTACAGCCTCAGTTATTTCATGATTCTGTGTAACGAGGTGAAACCACTGATCAGAGGTTTCAAGAGTAGGTGAATTGAAGGTTTCACCCACCCTAATCTATAGCTTGTCTTCAGTTGTTACTTGTACTGCATACACGGCCAGAATCTGACCATGCTACAACCTGTGTGATCATCAAAACAGCGGATAAAAGCTTGACCAGCTCCTCTGCAGCTTTCTTGAAGCCACCTACAGCCAGTGCAGCACTTTTTGTTGAATTTGCTAAATGGTCCCTCAAAATAAGATAAGACTGTAGTTTCCAGCATGGCTGCAGAGGACCTTCCCATCAGCATCTCTTTGTTTGCCATTGCCCTGTGGTCCATTAGAGGCCGGAGAGTCCTCCGATCCTGACAGATGAATCCTGCTCTTGAAATCCCAGCTTTGCAGCAGGGATGTGTTTCCTGGGAAGAGTTTCACCCTTGGGCTTTGAGGGAAGGACATCGGGGTTGCTCAGGCATGGAAGAGGTCCCACTTGGAGCAGAAGGGTGTCCAGCTATCTGCTGCTGTGCAGCATTGACGTTTTGCCAACACAGACTCACACAGTGGATCTGAGATAAACTCAGGGTTTTTATTGCCTTGGTTGAACTGCTGAAGCCCAGGAGAGTTGAGAACACCACCCTGCAGGCAGCGAGATCCGGGGATGTAAAATTGATGAGCACATGTTGCTGCACACCCATCTGACTGATACTTCTCAATCCGGTGTGTGCTTTCCCTGTCTCACTCCCCTGAGGAGCAACATCATCTATTAATTAACCTAAATGGCTGAACAGATGCTTTCCTCTTAGTGAACGATAAACAAAACCAGATGACCCGTGAATGAAAAATAAAGTGGTGACACTCTGAGCAACATTGTTCTGTGATAAAGAGATAGCATCACAGCAGGATGGATTGTGCTACGATAAAAAATTAGGCCCAGGGGTGATGGACTTGGCTTATAGACCTGGCTCTTGAGCAACCCTGATACAGGCTTAAATAGATCACTGCAAGAAATCATCAGGGCCGAGAATGGATCAGATTCCACAAGGGCTGGGCAGTGACCAAGCATCATTCCCACCAGGTGACCATTAGCTTTGTGTGACAAGTTTAGTGGCCTTCCTGGACTGGACAGGCTGCTTTGGTGAAGCTGTTATGAGTAATTTTCTCCTTTCCTGCTAATATCAGGGTGATTTGGTGGTAGAGACTAAACCCCCTGTCGATAAAGCACGGAGCTATGTTAGGCCAGGTGTGGGATGAACTGCTCAGACTGAGACTTGTCCTTCAGGGACTCATATATAGATAATATAAACTCATTTATATTGGGAATATTCCCTCCTGACCCACAGCAAGGGGTGGCTGGTTTTCAGCACATAGAAGAGCACTGAGGCACAGCAGGTTCTGTGCAAACCCTGGGAGCTCAGATGTGCCGTAAATTCATAATCCTCGAGCCGACCTGGCATGGAGAATTTACAGAGGAATTGGAAAGATTTTGGAGGAAAAAAGAGCATCTGCCTAAGAAATTAAACTCCAGCACTGTCAGCAGACACACCAGTCCTTTCCTCCCCACTCTCCATAGTTACTTGAGATATGGAAATTTTGCTCAGGGTTCATGATATTCCTTGAATGGACAGTCAGCAGGAGAAAGTCTGGGACGATGCAACTGCTCCTCCTAAACTTTGAGCCACCTCTGAACTGGGCTGGGAGGCCACGGATGACCACAGCGACCCAAAATTGTGCAGTTTGCCTTATCAACCCCCGTGTGACAGCCCCATGGGAGGGACCCCCCCTCTTCAGAGCGGCACGGCCAGCCCAGACCCGCCTGGATTCCATGGTTGTAGCCTCAGGTGCTGCTGAAAAGCCAGTTAAATATTATTATTAATATTACTAATAACTAGTAAGAGAGATCAAGCTGCCCTTAAAGACAGAAATAGCCTCTCCCAGGGTAACCATCATCCTCCAGGGTAAATTACAACCATTTGCTTTCATGCCAATGGTCCCCTCTGGCCACCTCACTAGCAGGGGTTCTTTACCAACCCCCTGAAAATCTGAAAATCTCAGCCCCTGCATTATTCTTTGCAGCTGTGTCCTAAATCTGGGCTCATCAGCCAGACCCCCGAGGGTCTGTGCAGCTCAGCTGCGAGACGGGATAAACATCCCATCGTTTCTATCAAATTTCAGAGCCCCCAGGGCTGAGACTGAGCTATTAGGAGAGACTACGCTTGGAGATGGAGAAGTAAGATGACAAAAAAAAATGTGGCCTCAGGGAGATGCAGAGAATAATGAGGGAAAAGAGCGATATGGCTGAGGTGTCTGCAACACAGGGTCCTGCTGGCATCGTCAAGCTAATCACAGGCACAGGTAACAGCTCTGCATGCTGGAGATAAATCCCCATCTGTGGGCTGTGTTGATGTGAGACTGGATGTGGGACACAGGCGTAAGGGCAGGAGAGAGGAATTATGTCCTTTTAGCGGTGCCAGGACAAAACTGTGTGCAAGGACATTTCCAGTGAGAGGTCACAGTAGGTCCCTCGTCAGGACAGTCCTTGGTATCACCTACCACCGTCTGATTCAAACCAAAAACCTGGGTTTTGTGCTTAGAAAGGTCTATCAATATCTGTTGTCAGACATCATGAAGGATGCTCATCACTTCTGTGCAGCTGAGTGGGCCATAGGTGCCATCATTGCTACATGGGTCTCCATCATGGCACAGAATCACCTGTGGGTATTTCAGGCCCCAGCCATCACTGGTGGCCCCAGCGACACCGTGTCACTGCCTCTTGCAAGACCTTCAGCACAACTGTGGGATGTCCTGGCAGCAACCACTGCTGCTCCGTGGAGAAGAATCCCTGCTGGTGCTGTCATTGTCATTGGGACAAATATCCTAAAACTCATTATATCCCCACCAGTTTTCTTTGGCCTTCTGGAGAACATAAGGCTGCAGGGAGACCTTATTGCGGCCTTTCCATACTTAAAAGGGGCCAACAAGAAAGATGGGGACAGACTTTTGAGCAGGGCCTGTTCGATAGGACAAGGAGTGAAAGTTTTAAACTAAAGGAGGGAAATTCAGGCTGGACACGAGGCAGAAATTGTTGTCCCTGAGGGTGGTGAGAGCCTGGCCCAGGTTGGCCAGAGAGGTGGTAGATGAACCATCCCTGGAGACATCCCAGGCCAGGCTGGACGGGGCTCTGAGCAACCTGAGCTGGTGAAGATGTCCCTGCTAATGGCAGGGGTGGCACTGGGGGAACTGGGAAGGTCCCTTCAACACAAACTATTCTATGATTCTGTGTTTCTATGTGAAATACACTCAACTTTGATGGCCAAGGATGCCAAGAGCAGTGTGGGTACAGGAGATGGGGAGGAGGATGGAGTCATGAGCACTTGCAGACACTTGTGGTTGGGAGAAACACATAGTCTCTTGTCCCACGTAGCAAGTGATAGGACAAGAGGTAATGGCCTTAAGTTGCACCAGGGAAGGTTTAGACTGGATATTAGGAAAAAATTCTTCAATGAAACGGTTGTCAGGCATTGGAACAGGCTGCCCAGGGCAGTGGTGGAGTCACCATCCCTGGAGGTGTTTAAAAGGTGTTTAGATGAGGTTCTTAAGGACATGGTTTAGTGCTAGAGTTAGGTTAGGTTATGGTTGGACTTGATGATCCTAAGGGTCTCTTCCAACTGAAATGATTCTGTGATTCTATGATCTCCAAGACAAGGGATTAAAAAAACAAATGCACAAGTCTCTTGTTAATTCTGTAGTTAAGCTTTGGAAATACCTGACTCCAGGGTAGGAGAGGGTTAAGAGAAAGCTCTGAGCCAGGCCTTCGCTCTCTGACTACACAGCCTGCTCTGAAGGACGAGCTGAAATCTCCCTGAAAGGCCTCCTACCCTTTTGACCGGACTCAAAAGAGAACGTCTCTCATCATTAAAGTCAATTCTTCCAGGATGGCAAGGAGGGGCATTTTCATGGCTGATTGGCTTTGTAAAGCTCAGCCCAGTTCAGCTGTTATGGGGAGATTTATTGTGCTCCTGCCTTGCACTATCCGGCCCGTTCGCAATCAGCGCGATGCGTGGAGCAGGAGCCACCGCACCAAAAATAGATCCAGCTGGGGACTGAAGAACGTAACAAAGCTTCAAAGCCAGATTTAAAGCCCTGAAGTTTCTTGCTTCCTATCCTGGCTGTGGCCGCGTGTTAGATGTCTACATCCAGCTAAAGCCGAAGCCGGAGCCGGGCGAATGCTCTGAGAGTGGGGCAGAGAGGTGAGGTATTGAGAAAAGGTGCTCTGGAAAGCAAATTGATTACAATAAGCTTTCCCTTGTCATTCCCTTCTTTTGATTTTCCTTCCAGCTATGCCAGAGTACTGTATATAGCTCTGGATCCTCAGCACAGGACACACATGGACCTGCTGAGAGGGGCCAGAGGAGCCCCAGAAATGACCCAAGGCTGGAACAGCTCTGCTGTGGGACAGGCTGAGAGAGTTGGGGTGTTCAGCTGGAGAAGAGAAGCTCCGGGGAGACCTCAGTGCGGCCTTTCTGGACTTAAAAGGGGCTGATAAGAATGATGGGGACAGACTTTTCAGCAGGGCCTGTTGTGGTAGGACAAGGGGTGATGGATTTGAACTAAAAGAGGAGAGATTCAAGACTTAGACATGAAGAAGGAATTTTTGACACTGAAACATTGGCCCAGGTTGGGCAGAGAGGTGGTGGATGAACCATCCCTGGAGACATCCCAGGCCAGGCTGGACGGGGCTCTGAGCAACCTGAGCTGGTGAAGATGTCCCTGCTCATGGCAGGGGTGGCACTGGGGGAGCTGGGAAGGTCCCTTCAACACAAACTGTTCTATGATTCTATGCCAGAAGGGAACCAAATCCCATACGACACATTTCCCCTGGCCTCCCCATATCACCTCTTTCATCCTAGAGACAGACACCAGAAGCAGATTTATAAGAAAAGCCGTGGGACTGTGACACACGATGCGCTGTGCCAAGACCAGGTGAGCTGTGACATTCCTGTAAAAGCCGCTTGTGGGATTGATCCAGGTACTCGGTACAGAAACAATGCTGGTGAGGTGGACAATCTTCTGAGTAATTACAGAAGATGTGAGGACACAGAAGATGCCAGGGGGTCATTTGTAAATGCTGGGTGCTGGCAGAGCCTTTGGGATACTCCTCATGTATCTGCTCACACGTAGCTTGGTTTGACTCAGCAGAGAGAAGCTGGAAGGCAGAGAACCTCACAGGCCAGTTTCTGGCCACCTGCGTGTTCTCAGTCCCAATTCTGTCACCCTGTAGTGAGGGCAGGTCAAAGTGACGATGACCTGAACTGTGTATGGGTTGAACTATCCCAACGAGCCTGTGTGCAATGGCTCAAAGCAGCAACCATACTAGTCAGGGAATCCCGAGCTGAGGGCCTCAAGATGCATGTATTCGAAGCAGGTCATCTTCTCCAGCACTGATTCACAGACCTAGTGAAGAAGACCACAGGAACTGTGGAGACCTTCTCCAGGCCGTACTTTGAGCCTTCCCCACAAGTGGTTGTCAACCCTGCGCTTGGTCATCTCCAGGGATGTTGCTTTGGTGGCTTCTCCACCCAGTTGATATCAAAGCGTTATTATCCTGGCCATGCCCTAAGAAATACTCTTCCACTGACTAACTCCAATGTAATTCATCTCAGTTAAAGTCTGCGTTGGTCCTGTTGTCTGGGGCACGGAGGAGAGTTTCTCTCTGGGGACAAGGGGTGGCCACTGATTCACTGAATCCCATGCCTTTCCCCCAAAGGGATCGTGTCCACCACTGTCTCCTAAGTGGAGTTTGCGCTCACGTAACCGAACTAACTCCTGGATGACAGAGGTTAAAATAAGTTCATTATCTCAGCGTCTACAAAGAGATTTAACGTCCCTGAGAGCACCTGTCTCCTGAGTCACCCTCGTCCAACCTCCTGCCTTGCCCTTTATCAGCCATCAGCACTTTCTAGGTAGACGGGTGACTTTTACAGCATCGTCTCGCGCAAGGCAAATCCTCTGAAAATAGTCAGCGGAGCATTTAATCGCTGTCTCCGAAGTGTTGCTCATCCAAACACAAGACAAGCTCCCCTCCCTAAGCCTTTTTAATCCTTCTGCCTCTAATGCGAGATACCAGGCTGAGGAAGATAACATCAGCGGTCCCCAATCTTGGATTAGGTGTCCCCCATTGGCTTCTGAAACTTTTCTAACTATCAGCCAGGAGCTCGTCATGCTCTATGGGCTTGTGCAGAAGAAAGTTATTATCACGCCAGGAAAAAATAATATAGAAATAGGAACAATATATAAATATCCTTCACAGAACAGCTTCTGCAGAAATATTCACTCTCCAGGGCAGAGGATTCCCTAAAATGATGTCAGACTCACATTGATCATAGCACAGTACACGTGGGCAAATCAAGGAGTTTGGGGTGTTAAAGCTATGGCAAAAGATGTGGAAAAGAGGTTTCTGAAAAATATGTACCCTTCACCTCTATTCTGACATTTTGATAAGACAATTTAATAATTTTTATATTCAACAATGCCATTCGCTGTTTACTTAAGTAATAACAATCGTGTTTGCAAGGAGGAAACCTTCTGGCGGGGAGCTTTCGTCTTTTAATTGCTCATTAATCCCCCAGTGAACATCCCAGCTTGACGCCATTATCAAGACAGCTATATGATCACTGTTGAGACCATAACGCGATCACTTAATGGCAGGTTGTTATTTTTTTTTAGCACTTAATTATAGCGGAGTGCTTGTTGTGTGTCGTTAAAATTACTCCAGCGTAAAACTCCTCATTCCGAACCCCCTGTTCCCACCCATAACTCCCCATGTCACCAGCTGAGCTGTTTCCCCCTCGTGCTCCTCATTCCTTAGCGTGAGATTTGGGTACAGCTCAATCATCTATTTTTTTGCTCTTTTTGCCCCAAAGGCAATCTATTCATTCCTGAGCAAGGGAAGAATGAACGAGATAATAAAAGTAAAAATAATTCATGAGGCTCATTATAAAAAACGAGCCACTTCAGACGGTCACGAGGCCCCCGTGCAAGCCGAAGGGATGAAAGCTGGCCTGAGGGACAGGGTTATTTTTGGCACTTCTCCATAAGCATGTTGGGACTCCTCCACAAAGCATCACTGCTGGGATCGTCTTTGCCACTCATCCCCCAAACACACGGCCCTCGTGACTCCATCCTCCCACGGCCCCGCGGTCGGAGGTGGCGCCAAACAGCTCCTTCTTTTCAACCTGAGTTCCTTTCTCCGTGTAGCTGCACCCTTTGCAACCCCCAGAGTTTGACGGTTTTGCCCGATTTCTCCTCAACTCTCTCCCCAGTCTTGCTGTGGGACTCCTCTCCAATGCCTGCAAGGACACTTCGTGCTGAAGTCTACAAAACCCAGGTTCCAGTATAAGTTTCCTCTGCTCCTGGCGCTTGTTCCTGGGGAGCAGAGCCCGACCCCCCTGGCTCCAAGCTCCTTTCAGGCAGTTCAGAGATCAGAAGGTCTCCCCTCAGCTCCTGTTCTCCAGCTGAACCCCCCAGCTCCCTCAGCCACTCCCATCACACTTGTGCTCCAGCCCCTACTTGTTCTCAGCACATATAGACGCAGAACAGCGATGGTGCTTTATAGGCAGACACCTCTATTGAAGACAGCACGCTCAAGAAAGTGTCCCTCAATGTTCCCTGTTGCACGGGTAGAAGTTCCTACCACCACAGCGGTGAGACATCTCACTGCCAAAGCACCCCAAAGCAACATAATCTGAGCCCAAACCCACCAGAGTTAGCAGGAACGGATTTGAGGATGGCAGAGAGGATTTTCCTCCAGCAAAGAGGACTCATTGCCAGCCCCTCAAGGCATCGCAGTGCTGAGACCTGAATCAGGAGATCGGGAGCTTGGGCTGTGCCATGGGACAAATGTAACCATTGTCCTCCCATAGGAATGAGTGTTGCTGTATGAAAGCAAAATTCTGCCAGGCATGTAGATGCCTGTGATTGGGATCCAGGTTTGTGCTGTGTTTGCACGGCTTTTATAGACCCAGGGCTGCGATGCTGATGTCCCTGTGAACCAGCTCAAGAAAATCCCATACTGAAACATTCTCTGTACAGAGAAAACCTCTGGGATCAGCTCAGACGGAGACATCTGTGTTGTCAATGCCTCGGGCTGGCTGACATGACTCCCACCCTTTGAGAAAGAGACAGCGCTATTGAAAAACTATCAAATAACCTGGGCCCGACGCAGCATTTCTGCGCTGGAGCAGGGACGGGGTTTGTGGCTTCGCAAAGGCCGTCACCGCCTCCTCATCACTGAGCACAGCTCAGCCAAGGAATGCGTTTTCTTGGCTCTCCCCGACTGTTCAGGGCTTAACCACAACAACTCCTTGACGCTGATCTCTGCACGCCGCTAGCAAATGCGCTGGCCGTATCGATTTTCCGAGTCTCAAAGCCATTCCTTCGAGACTGGTATTATTCTCTGTGCTTAAATAGCATATTTATCTCCCAGCACCAAACGTAAACTGACTCACAGATCCCCAGATAGCGCCTCTATCCAATGTTGTTCCTAAAACACACAATACTGCTATAAAGACACCTCTTGGGAGCATTTTGTTGCTGAAGAGCCCGCTCTATTTTTCATCTGCATTCTCAAGCACAACCGCAGCAGCAGCTGCCTCTGCGTGCGCAGGGCAGATCAGATCGTTTCCGAACACGGTTGCTGCACAAGACAGTTGCACTCTTTCCAAACCAATATTTCTTGTTTTGGCAGCTGTCTCTTCACCTCCCTACAGTCTTGAACTCGCACATTGTAGAATCATAGAATGCTTTGGGTTGAAGGGACCTTCCCAGCTCCCCCAGTGCCACCCCTGCCATGAGCAGGGACATCTTTACCAACTCAGGTTGCTCAGAGCCCCATCCAGCATCCCTGGGATGTCTCCAGGGATGGTTCATCCACCACCTCTCTGCCCAACCTGTTCCAGGCTCTCACCACCCTCATGGGGATGAATTTCTCCTTTCTGTCTTTATACCTAATCTAAATCCATAGTGCACATAAGCCATGGCCAAGCCCGCAGCCTTTGCCGGCAGAGCATCCATCAGCATCCTCATGCTGGGATGTGCAACAAATAACTTGCTGAACAGGGGTTGTTTGATTTTCCCATTCCTCTGCCCCTCACTTCTCTGCCTCTGCTCAGACAGGACACTCACACAATAATGATGCCAAGTAGAGCTCAAAGCAGTAGAAGCAGAAAAGCCTTTTTATATTTCTTATATAAACCTCAACAGATTTTACATTCTAGCAATATTAAACTGGGAAAAAAAAATAAACCAACCCCAACTCCCCCCCGCAACCCCAGACCTTTTTGGATTATAATGAGACACTGTTTCTTCCCAAGAAGCCCACGGGATTATCTAGCAATATCCTTCTTGAGCCAAACGTGACGCTTCCCTGAACAGCTGCACGGGGCTCACATTGCGGCGGCAATCGCCCGAATTGTGCCACGTTGCTGAGCTTTTCCTGCAGCTCCTGGCGGCACAGACATGCCAGGCCCTCTGGGGATGCAGATGGGGCGGGAGGACAATTTGCACCCCGGGCAGGGGTGACAGGATGGAGCCAGGTCACCGCGGATGCAGGTGGCCGACCTCGATCTGACGGTCCATCCTTGCCTCTGACTCTATGAACCGTATCCCATAAATGCCCCACAAAACCGATTCCCGCGGTCCCATCTGTTCCCTTTTCACCTTCCCGCACAACCCCCCTGCCCTGGCAGCCCAGACTTCACAACGCTGAGCAAAGGCTGTTTGTTGCAGGTCTGCTCCCAGCTGTTTATTCCTCCTTCTCCTCTGGAAAACCATGCCCTGGTGATACTCCTCTTGATGGAATCATGCCGATTTAAACAAGCAAGGAGCGAGCGTTCTTCCTTCCAAGTTTCTTTTGCTCATAAAATTGGTTTAATCCTTTGTTAAGCCCCATAATATGTAGGTATCTGCGGCTGTGCTGCAGTTAAGTAGCATGAAACTATTAATCTTGCTTTAGTGGTCAGAGGTGTTGACTCGTCATTTCTTTTCAAGCCCCAAATATCGCTCCGAGGTGGTTTGAGCTGCTTGAAAGGAGGATGGGGGGGTTTGGACTGGGTGATTTCTTCCAACTTAATGTTTTTTTCTGTGATTCCATGTTTCTGCTTGTTCCATCCGTAAGACAACACATCCCTGTATTTTGTATGTGACCCGTACATAATCGTGCATCCTCCTCTTTCAGGTATTTCCGACTTTCTAGTGCTGTTCATGCAACCTCTAGCAAAAAATACCATCTCCAACGTTGTTATTATCCCGGGCTTTATTATCCCAATTATCCTCTGCACAACCATTCTGCAGCAGGGTGCAAGAGGCATTTGGAAAACCGGTTTCCATTTAAAATCAGTGAGTCCTTACTGGTTTGGCCTGTCATGATAGGAGGAAGCAAAACGTGTTGATGTAATCTAGAAACCAAGTTCCTTCTGTGCTGTTTCAACAGGGCACGCACAAGCCCACGGGGAAGTTTCACTCGTTAAGCTGCAGGCACCAGTTTAACTACAGGTCCAGCCACTCCCACGGAAGCCAACTGGACCATTCACCCTCTTAATTACAAGTCCAGGTGTAAAAGTTTGAGTAAAGCGTAGCTTAATAAACTTGGTTTAAATGCTAGGCTCCAGATCCCAGAGGACCTACGTTTGCTGAAACCAAATTAGCCTGAGGTGGCTGAACAACATCTGTTCTGCAAACGCAGTCCCCAGCCCATTATTAAGTTGATTTAGACCAGCTTAATTTCACCCAGGGAAGCCAGCAGCCTAGCCCATGTCATACTTAGCACTGAATGCCACAGCCCCAGTTCTCTTTTTGCTTATACGATGAATAAAAGAGCAGCTCTCGCGTAGCTGGTGGTGTTAAACCGGTGTGGAACAGGAGCTGCCTTCAGGTGGGCTCTCCCAAAGCTGAGCAGGTAATGCTTCAAAACCTGGAGCCTTGCTGGTGCCGGAGTGCTGTGCAGTTTGCAAAGCAGCTCAAGGATGAGACCTATAGAATCATAGATTAGAATATTAGAATCATTTTGGTAGGAAGAGACCCTCAAGATCACTGAGTCCAACTGTTAACCGACCCCTGGCACTGCCCCGTGTCCCCGAGAACCTCATGTCCGTCTGTCCAGCCCTCCAGGGATGGTGACTCCAGCACTGCCCTGGGCAGCCTGTTCCAATGCCCCACAGCCCTTTGGGGAAGAAATTGTTCCCAGATCCAACCTCAGCCTCCCCTGGTGCAACTTGAGGCCGTTTGCTCTCATTCTGTATCACTTGCTGCTAAGAAGAGACCAACACCCTCCATGCTACAACCTCCTTTCAGATAGTTTTAACTGTGAAACCCAAGACAACATAATTTAATGCAGAATTTAACTCCATTCCTCAGCCATGAAAACATAGTGAAGTTCTGTTACGGCAGCCTGCAGTGTAAATCTGGCTGAGAGTGTGCAAGCTGCAAAAGGACGGAAAATAAACTTCAGGGTCATTACTACTAAAGGTGTAGTATTATAAATAAATATATAATGAAGGTTGGAGATTAAAGGTGGTGCTGATGTAGAAGAAAGCCCAGCACTCATCTGTTTCTTTTCATATAAAAGTCAGGATGAGGGCACTTGCTCTTTCAGAGACTTTATTTATTTAATGGTTTCTTTTTTCTCCATCATATAATAATTCCTACCAGCCCCGCATGAGAACTAATGGAGAGCTTGTGCATCAGCAACCCTGCATGGCACAGAAATGTCACCAGACCGAGCACGACGGAGACGTGGAGCCCTGGGGATTGTTTTTGTCGGGAATACGGGGGAGGCAGCTGTGGAAAGGGCTTTGCACCGGCTGGCTCTTGAGCGGGGTGTTTTCACATACAGTCACACCAGGCCTTCAGCAGGAATGACTCTCCTGAGAGCTACTAACGAATGTGCTGGCTCGTTAGCCTCAGCCAAGGGCCAGGTGCCTAAACAAGCCCAGCCAGCCCTGCTGTGTCCCCTGGGGAGCCCCAGCACAGAGATGTGAGAGTGCAAGAGGTGTAAACCTGAGCTGTGATTTTTTACAGGGGGTCACCAAAACAGCACTGAAGTCCAAGGTGGGTGCCTCCTGCAGCTGCTGCTCCCTGGTCATAGCCAGAGAAGGTGGTTAAAGCTTCAAGCCGCTGAGCAAATGGAGATAAGCATCTTTTCCCAGATGGTGAATAACCTACAGTCATTTTTCCCAAGAGCTAGAAGGGGTCGGTTTGGTGTGTGAGCCAGAGGAAGAGGGAGAACTGGTAGAAGAGCTAAGAGACCTAAATAAAGCCAACCAGTCTCTACAGGTACGTTTATACTTCAATACATAGTTAATTGCTGCCTGTTGGAATTGCACCCAGCAGAGGTTGGGCAGAGCACCGGGTTTGTCTGTGCAGCATCTGCATCCCTGGAGCGGTGCCTGACCTCCCCGTAATCCCTGTGCGGGTGACCCTGGTTCCTGGGTGGTGAAAGCCGTCACAGGGACAGTGGTGCCAGGGGCTGATTAGGGAAGGTGTTTCCAGCCCAGGTACATGAGTCAGCCACAGCCAGGCTGCACGTCAAGGGCAGAAATTGCGTTTCCTTGTAGCAGCGTCGACGAGGGTTGGGCAGCACCGCTCAACTCACTCCAGAAAGGGCAAAAGCGAGGAAACAATGTGCGAATGAGCTGGGGGAGAGGAGATGTTGGGGAGGCACCAAAGCAAGAGCATCTCCCCGCCTTGCTCCCTCCTCTTCCTCACCAATCTGCGGGAGGCAAGACCTTTTTACAGGGCCTGTTGTGACAGGACAAGCGGTGATGGTTTTAAATTAAAGGAAGGAGATTCAGGCTGGACATGAGGAAGGAATTGTTGGCCCTGAGGGTGGTGAGAGCCTGGCCCAGGTTGGGCAGAGAGGTGGTGGATGAACCATCCCTGGAGACATCCCAGGCCAGGCTGGACGGGGCTCTGAGCAACCTGAGCTGGTGAAGATGTCCCTGGGGGACCTGGGAAGGTCCCTCCAGCCCAAACTATTCTATGATTCTATGGTTCTATGACCTCCTCAGACACATCCAGCACTGTCTGCCACCCTTGGGACAGTGTTTCTAGCAGGATCAGAGACCGCTTCTCGTCACAGGACTACCAAGACTTCGCTTTACCAAACCACCCTGGTCACCAGCTGCTCCCCCAGCCCCAACATCAGTGGAAAGGGTCACCAAGGTCCGGAACAGCAAAGATGCTTCCCTGCCAGAAACACGAAGCATCTGGCGCGGCCCTTAAGAATATGCAGCCTGTCTTTGCCATTTTGTTCAGGTTTTTTGTTTCGAGCGTACAAAACCTTCTCGCCTCCCTTTCTTCCTCCCCAGAATACCTCGCATAATCGCGGCAGCTCCTCGCTTTTCAGCCCTGCCCTCCATCCGAACGTGTTGAGGGTCGTATTGTACCCGGCTTCATCGGGATCTCTCAGTGCCTTTCGTTATCCCCTCGCTGGGCTCGGTTTCAGCAGGACCGAGGGAAGACAGAGGTATTTTTATAGCATGAAGCTCTCCCCAGACTGCATCTAACTTGCTATTGTTGGTCAATGATCTTTCAATTACTCGCTACACTCCGTGTTTTGCTCTGTTCTTGCAAAAGGGCTGATGTATTCAACACACTCTTTGCAAAGAGCAGGCTGCAATGGGCGATGAGTCGACGCAGAAGGGTTGCTCGCAAACAAAGCCTTTATTTTTATAAATATCAGAGTTTAAAAGTGCAGTTGGCTTCTTCTTTTCCCTGCAGCAAATTCACCTTTCAAAAAATGTCACAGAAGGCATGCTAAAGTGATTTTTCTGTTCCCAATAAGCACAAGTTACTTTCTATTGATTCTTTTTTCCTCTTTATTCTTTATATAATACTCTGAATTTTCGATATGAAGCTAAAGGTTATCTCAAAATATGCCAGGATTTCAGAGGAGTGGCTTTACAGAGATTATGGCTCTGGGCTGGGAGCCACGCTTTCCAGGTTTGGACCGAACTTTAGTCTCGGGTCTATACAGCATATTGATTTTTTTCCCAAACAAACTCTCTGTTTTCATAGTGACCCGACTTGAGGCAATCAGACGCTGGTCTTCAGAGCCTGCGCATCTCCACGCTAAAATCAGAGATATATGGGTCACATCTTGCCATAAAGCTCTTCCAAGACGTGACTTGAAAAGAGAAAATCTATAAGAAAAGCAGATATGCTGTAAGTTACTCGGCCGCCGCGATGCTTTTTGCTGAACCTGGATGGACCCGGCAGCCTTTGTGGTGCTAGAGAGTTGTACAGTGTGAGATAACGTTTCTTTTGAATTAGATATAAAGTCAAGGTCTGAACATTTGTAATCACTCGAGCTCTTACAGGGCTCTGTGCAGAGACTGGTGGTATAAGCCAGGCCTATGTGGGGTTGTTACCGTCTCACTAACCACCATTTCCACAAATACCTTTGAAAGGGTGTAAGGTTCTTCATTTTCTCTCCTGATTTTCCAATGAAGTTTAATTATTGGTTTTCCCCTACCCTAAAAATGAAGGATCTAAAGCAACCAAGGAGATGTATTTTTCAGCTATTCATCATTCCCATGCCTGCAAATCTATCTGAGCTTTGCTCCCGGCAGCACTTTAGTTACTATATTTCATCCCTTATTAAGCATATTTTTGAAAGACCTTTGGTCATTACGTCTACATCTAAACGAAGGAAAAAAAGAGGTCGAACTAGACCTCCAGCAAACGCTGAGTTTATGCTCAAATGTGCTTAATAATTGGATGTGTGTTGTCAAACATGCTCACGGCAGGATTTCCAGGTGCGTGGGTGGAAAATAGAGGGTTTCTGTGCTCACTCCTGCTGTTCTGACACTTGGATCAGCCGGGGAGCTTTGGTGGGAAAGCTCCTTATTTGCGGGAGAGAAGGAGGAATTGTGCCGGTGTGAGGTCTGGGATGTGATCACAGAAACCAAAGGAAAACAGGGGTGGGTTGTTTGCAGGGAGTCTGAATTCTGCAGAGGGAAAAATAATACAAAAATTGAAGCAAGCCCTTCAAATGACCCAGAGAGTGTTTGGAAGGAAGATCACGTGGTGGTTAAGTGTAGGGTTGGCTCACACACCTTCCCAGACAGTGACCGAGCATCTCATGTGAATACATCTTGTTCCGGGCTCAATCCTGCTCTCACTCAGACTTCAGAGGTGAAGCACCACGGGCAAAGAGGCTTTGGGGAAAATGTTTCTTTTGTTTTGAGTTATTCCAGTTGCTTGGCCTGAAGTTGCATTTAATGAGAAAGACTTTAGTGCTGGGCGTGAGCTGCTTTTTGCCGTAGCAGGAATTTCTTTCTTGCTGTTTCCTTCGGCCTGGGAAGGTGAGGAATTTGTGGTGGGGTGGGAGGGGTGATCTCAGTGCTGGATGGTGGGACATCCTTTCCCTTTCTCCCGCTGTTCGTAGAGCAAGGAGGATGTTTTGGATGGGCAGAGAGGACAAGTGTGATGGGAGCGGCTGAGGGACCTGGGGGGTTCAGCTGGAGAACAGGAGCAGAGGGGAGACCTTCTGATCTCTGAACTGCCTGAAAGGAGCTTGGAGCCAGGGGGGTCGGGCTCTGCTCCCCAGGAACAAGCGCCAGGAGCAGAGGAAACGGCCTCAAGTTGCGCCAGGGGAGGTTGAGGTTGGATATGGGGAACAATTTCTTCCCCAAAGGGCTGTGGGGCATTGGAACAGGCTGCTCAGGGCAGTGCTGGAGTCACCATCCCTGGAGGGGTTTAAATATATATAGATGAGGTTCTTGGGGAGGTGGGTTAGTGCCAGAATTAGGTTATAGTTGGACTCCATGATCTTGAGGGGCTTTTCCAACCAAACTGATTCTATGATCTATGACCCGCTGCCAGAGCCAGACTGCTCCATGTCATCTGGATATGGGCAGGGCAGCTGCAAGGACCTTCAAGAGAAGGGACAGGGCTGGGAGACGCCGAGGGTTTGGGAATGTGGGCAGAGGTTGCAATGGGTGGAAACAGCAGGTCGGGCGAGGAACAGAAAAACTGGCGACGCTGGGTTGTGAGCTAATTGGAAATAGCCGGTTCCAGGCCCTTGGGAAGGGAGTTATTTCTGGAGTTTAGGGTTTCTGTGAAGCAGCTCAGGCTCAACGGAAGGAAAGCATCATGTAGAATGCAGCGTTATGGTTACGGCTTCGTGTGATTTTTGACCTCAGATCACCATGACTTGATCCATTTTGAGTCGCGCAGATAAACAGGCCAAGCGAGCAGCTTCCCAGGGCAGCCCCACTGTTTACACATCCGTGATATCCAGCTCAGCCGTGACTCAGCCATCAGCAATGATGTCCTGACCTTATTAATATCAATGGGAGCCTTCTTAACGAGGACATAATTTCACCCCAGAGGCCAATTCATTAATTAGCATCTCCGGCTAGCCTGTCATTGGGCAGATGAAGAGAGTAGCAACTCGACTTATATACCGAGTAAATATGTGCTGAGCAAAATACATTCAATTGCATGTACAACGGCAACACGCGGGCTGAGAAAAGCGAAAAGAGGCGAGTGCAGCTCATCACTCCAAACATAACTCAGTGCTGGTGGCACTTGCTCATCGTAGGCTCTTGTCTAAAATCAATACCCAAGGAAATTCTTGCTTAATAATTAATTGTTGGTTTCACGTGCTGCATGAAATAGTGAGAGAGTCACTAAGTGCTCGTCTGATGATGATACCAGGGTCTCTCCTGTCCCTCCATGCAACACCCTCACTATGTGTGGTTTGCGAAAACACCATTGTCCTGCTGTGCCTGTTGCCAGGAAAGGGTGTTTTAATCATTCTAGTACGTCTATTATGAAATATTTCTGTTTTCCGTAATAAAAATAGCCTGGCCTGCACTCTGGGCTAACCTAACTAACTCTTCCTGTTCCAAACTGTGTTTTAAAAGCTGCTTGCTAATAAAAAAAAGAAGCATTTTCGAACATTCTTTGCATGTTAAAATTGAACGGATCAAACTTAATCTAACAATAATGATCTCCCACAGTTAATGTTTCATGCAGACAGCGACAGGGCACAGTGTGATCACTCAGAAGGTCAGGAAAGGATTTCGTTCTGCTGTGCATCGTTCACAGATGTTAATCGAGATCGGCCACTGGAGCTGATGATGAACCGAACTCCCATTTGCTGGATGATCTTTAACTCTTCATTTAAGAGAGATGAAGTTTGCTTGATAAAAAACAACCACCAACCGCCGCATGGATCTGATTATTTTAGTCATTTGGTAGAAAACCTTTCAGTTTTAAGGAACTACTATGGGAAAAAAGAGTGGGGGGAGATATAAGGAGAGATGGCACCTTGTGTTTTTCCACTTGCTTGGAAAAAACTATAAAAATGTTGAGCACACAAGCTGTTCCTCAAGTTGACACCAATGCTGAGAAGTTCAGCTGAAGACCAGGATGGGAACAATTTCTCCTAGTTCATAATCAATGTTTTTAATTTCAAGCTCTTGTGCAACGACGAGCTATGTTTGGCCAGAAAGAGGGGGAGCCGGTGTTGTGAAATAGAAGTATTGTCGCCTCTGATAACTGCAAGTGAATACAAACAGTTGTGGGGACAGAGAGAGCAGAGGATGGAGGTGATATCTGGCAGCAGATGCCAACCCCAGGCCTGAGCTGGCAATATCTAATTAACACATGTGGCACAGAAAACAGAGACGTTTCTGCTGGATCAGCCCAGAGCGGCGTTTTTAAACTGAACCCACAATTCCATTATCTTTCCTGGGGCCTGAAGCAGAAAATACATGAAAAATGGCTTTGTTAGAGGGAAGCTTGGCTGACAAGAAGGCATAAACTGGTCTTTAGGCTGTTTTCTTGCCTATATCTGCTCGACACCCTCCATTGTCCTGGTAACTCACTGAGGCTTCCACCAAAGAAGCTCCTTCAGCTCAGACAGGTCACTCATATTTTGATTTCTAAATACAACTGAACTATTTAAATACAATTAGTTGGCCTTTTCCATCTAGTCTGTCATCTGTCTTTGCAGACCTAACCCCAGTCACTCTCTTCTATAGGGAAAAATGCGAATAGTGTATTTTTTTTGCCTTTCATTAAAAAATATATCTATTTATCACCTGTTGACATCTTTCTGCGTTTGGAACAAGGTATTAAATAAACTACTCGAGCAACTCCAGGCACAATGAAACAGGTTAACGGAGACAGACCGAGGGCGACATTTACACAAGAACTTCGCCATTGTCAACTTTCTCGCTCCTTCACTGAAAATGGAAGGTCTGATACTTTTGAAAAGCATCAGCGTTTCAGCTCCACCTTTCCTGCCACAAATGGCATCCTTGCTAGTGTGTTAAGAAGAGAGTTTGCTGCTTTGCCCATGAACTCAGGAGAGGAACAGAGATTTAACTGCTTTACTTCTTCCTCCCTCAGCCCTTTGCTGTTATGAATTAAGGCCTAGAAATTCTCAAGCAACCAAACTGCTGCTTGAAAAACCCCAAAATGTAACCTGAGCATGAATAATTCAGCTTTAATTGTTCATGCTTCCAGCTGCAAAATCGAAGAATGGTTTCGGCTGGCAAAGACCTTTGAGATCATCAAATCCAACTTTTAACTGAACAGTGCATGGCTTCCCACTGCCAGAATCTCTGCAGGAAACCAAACCTGGCCATCAGAGATGGACAACAGAAGTGATCTGAGGCTGGAACAGCTCTGCTGTGGGACAGGCTGAGAGAGTTGGGGTGTTCAGATGGAGAAGAGAAGCTCTGGGGAGACCTTAGTGCGGCCTTTCTGGACTTAAAAGGGTTGATAAGAAAGATGGGGACAGACTTTTGAGCAGGGCCTGTTGTGATAGGACAAGGAGTGATGGTTTTAAACTACAGGAGGGAGACTCAAGCTGGACATGAGGAAGAAATTGTTGGCCCTGAGGGTGGTGAGAGCCTGGCCCAGGTTGGGCAGAGAGGTGGTGGATGAACCATCCCTGGAGACATCCCAGGCCAGGCTGGACGGGGCTCTGAGCAACCTGAGCTGGTGAAGATGTCCCTGCTCATGGCAGGGGTGGCACTGGGGGAGCTGGGAAGGTCCCTTCAACCCAAACTATTTGATGAGTCTGTGATTCTGAAAGTTTGGGGTCCCCCTCTGTACAGGGCAGTTGCTGCCTCAGCCGTGTGTGGGATCACCCATGGGGGTGACACCTCTCCTCACCAACACCCCCGGCCTGAGGAGCTGGTGGTGTGTGCACAGTGCCCCATGGTCATGGGTGGAAGATCCTGCAGCAAATGAAGCAAAAGGAGTGGCCGGGGGACCTGAGAGGTTCAGCTGGAGAACGAGAGCTGAGGGGAGACCTTCTGATCTCTGAACTGCCTGAAAGGAGCTTGGAGCCAGGGGGGTCGGGCTCTGCTCCCCAGGAACAAGCACCAGGAGCAGAGGAAACAGCCTCAAGTTGCACCAGGGGAGGTTGAGGTTGGATTTAGGAACAATTTCTTCCCCAAAGGGCTGTGGGGCATTGGAACAGGCTGCCCAGGGCAGTGCTGGAGTCACCATCCCTGGAGGGTTGGACAGACGGACATGAGGTTCTCAGGACATGGGGCAGTGCCAGGGGTGGGTTATGGTTGGACTGGATGATCTTGAGGGACTTTTCCAATCAAAATGATTCTGTGATTCCAACACCAATAATTTAAAAACTAAAACAAAACTCGGGGGATTTTTCTTTTCCTCTTTTCACTCTCCTTCACCTTCGAGGCCTCGCACATGCCTCAGTGTCACCTGATCCCCACATCTGCCTCAAGGGCCGGGTTTTGGGGGCAGCACCCCTGTAGGGGCGTCACCCCCCCGGGCGCCCTGTGCCCGGTGACCCCGGAGCGCGGGACCCGCCGGAGTCCGCCACGCTCTGTGCTCCGCAGGGCCAGACGTGCCCGGCGCGCGGCCGCTCTGTCCGCCCCACTCTCTGGCAGAAGGCGGGGCGCAGGCGGGGGAACCCCGCTGCTATTGGTTGCCTGCGGGTGACGTCACCCACCGCGGCACCTCCTCCGCGCCTCTCCCGCCTCCGTCGGCCGCCCCTCCCTCCTCCCCGCACCTCCCGGCCACCGTAGCGGGAGCGGCGGGTCCCCCCCCTGCCGGCCACCGTCCCGGGAGGCGCCGCGGCGGATGGTCCGCGTTGTCCCGCCGCCCCCCCCCGCCCGCTCCTCCCGGAGTCGGCGGCGTCGTCGGCGGCAGATGGCGCGGGAGCGCACGGCGTGGCGGGGCCCGGGCTGGCGGGGCGGGAGGCCGCCGCCGCGGCGGTTGCTGTTGGCGCTGCTGCTGTTGTTAATGCCGGCGGTGCCGGGGTTCGGGCCCGCCGCCGCCGCCGCTGAGGAGGCGGTGAAGGAATGCGACAAGCCGTGCGCCAACGGCGGGCGGTGCCAGCCGGCCAGCGGGCAGTGCGAGTGCCAGCCCGGCTGGGTGGGCGACCAGTGCCAGCACTGCGGGGGCCGCTTCAGGTGAGTCCCCGAACGGGCCGTGTCACTCGGTTAGGGACAATATGGCCGTGGGTGCGAGGGGCAGGTGCGGGGGGCGGTAGCGGGTGTGGGGGCACCGGCGGTGGGAGGAACTGGGGGTGTGTGTGGGGGACACAGCGGGGTGGCCTTGGGTCGGGCTGCACAAGGGGACGCTGGGGTCTGTGGAGGTTTGGGGTTCAGGGGGCGTTTGGGGCATCCAAAGGAGTGAGAACCCCGGGGGCTGAGGCTGCCCAGGGTGACAATAGGTATAAGATTTGGGTAGGAGCGTGTGGAGGAGGTTTGGGGTTCAGGGGGCGTTTGGGGCTTCCAAAAGGGTGGGAGCCCCGGGGGCTGAGGGTGCCCAGGGTGGCAATAAGGTGATGGTAGGTATAAGGTTTGGGTAGGAGCGTGTGGAGGTGACAAGGGGTATTTGGGTGACCCCAGCTGAGTTTATGTGGGGTCAGGTCTGAAGACAACAGAGGTGGGGGTGTGAGGGACTGTGTGGGGGCTGAGAGGGGAGACAACAGAGAATTGGGGGTGGAGGGGAGGTCTGGGGACATGTGGCTGCGAAGGGACAGGTGACAAGAGGTGACACACAGCCAGGTCTGTGGGTGTAGGTGGCCAGGGCTGCGTGGAGGAGATTTGGGAGCAGCGGGGTGTGGGTATGGGGTGCCCTACTGAGTGGGTTCGGGAGGTACAGGGTGTTTGTGCCGCAGAGAGATGCCACGAAGGGGACAGAATTTGGGGTGTCGGTTGCTTGGGTTGCACAGGGGTGATGGGGTGCGAGTCGAAGGGGCTGTGGCTGTGCTGGAGCAGGGACGTGGGTGCAATAGACTGAACCTGTGGTGTGAACACGAGTAACTGGGTTTATATTGTAGGGAGAAGGTTAAGCTGGTAAGGGGACATATTTGGGGCAGCAGAGGGAGGTTTGGGGACTGTGTAAGTAGTAGGATGGTGGGTGAATGACGGCTGGTTTTGGGTTCCTGTGGCCAGTGCCCCAGGCAGACAGGAACAGTGAAGGTTTCTGAGTGGGAGGGCACTGTGGGTGTGGGACCAGTTCCTGGGTGGGGGCAGATGTGGGAGAAACAGTGACAGCTGAGCTGGCTGGGAGCAGGATAGGTGGAGGAAATAGGGTGTTTGGGGGGGTTTAAATAAGCTTGTCTTGACAGGGGTTGGTTTTGGTGAAGGGTGAATTTGGGAGGGTATGCGGGGTGGGGGGGGAGAGAGAAGCAGCATGTGGAAGAGGGTGGTTGGCACTGTGGGAGGTTCAGCTCTTGGGGCAGAGGGGGACGGACAGAGGGAATAACAACCTGATGGAAGGAAGTGCCTGGGTTTGCTGGGAGACAAGGCCAATGCTGGGCAGGTGGAGGGGATGGAGTGGGACAGGAGGTGGTGTGATGGTCTTGCCTTGTTTTTTTTGAGAAAAAAAGGGCTTAAGGGTGGTTCTGGGCAGGGGGATGGAGATTCCTCCTCCAGCTCTGTGCTTGTCCAGACTGTGTGCTGTGTGTGGGGGGGTGAAGGGTGTCTGCATGGAAAGAAGGTGATTTTTGGGCTGTGTGACACTGGAAAGCACGTTGCCTGCTGCGCTGAGGCCAGTTCAGTCCATGACGGGATGCTGTGCTGGGTTGTGTGTCTCAGGTCTATCCCATAGGATGCAAAACTGGAAATCTTAATGGCAGTAGGCTGGAAACACGCCCTGGCTTCTCTCTAAACTTACATTTTCGGTGGAGGGGGTTTCTCTAAGATGGTTACCTGCCTTGGTTTCATCAGCGTGTGTGTCTGCGTGCATTTGGTGAATTCCCCGGGCAGAACTGATTCTTGGAAAAGAAAGTGATGAAAAAAGGGGTGATTATTCTAGGCAGGGCTTGCGTTCTCAGGGAGCTCCTTGTGGAAAGTACCAAACACCCTTTGACGATGCTCCCTGTAGATTTACAAGTGGAGCTGCCCATGTGAGCCGAACTCGTGGAGGACGAACACTTTGTGTGCTTTAGGAGCTGAAGTTTCCAACGTTTATTTCTTATTTATTTTGACAATCTGTTGATGGGGATGTGATGCAGCTAATTTGAAAGGGGTTTTGTGTGGAAATGATGCCGGGCTGGGCAAGCTCTGGAAATCAAAAGCTTCTTTTTTTTACATGTTTTTTGCCACTGTTACGATAAGAATTTGCTTCTCCTCGAGAAAGAGTCTTGTGAAGTAGACACGTACTTGTTACTGTCCTTGAGTAGTTTAGGATATTGGTGATATGAAGGGGGCTGGATTTGATTAAAGGCAGAGTTTATTTTGAATGGCAAAACTGGTTCTGCTGAGTGAAGAAAAAAAAACCTGATGGATATATAACCATATGGATATATAACCATATATATGGGTATATATTGTAACTTCATCTGGGTGTTCCTGCTCCGGCAGGGGGATTGCACTGGATGAGCTTTTGAGGTCCTTTCTAACCCCTGACATTCTGGGATTCTGTGATATATCCACTACTAATGACCTTTATTTTTTTAGCCTCTTATCTGTTCTTGTTTCTTTTTCACATATAACTCCGGTCTAAAATTTCGACTGAAAATATAACGCGTGTTTTTTTTCCCTCTCTATGTGTTTTGTTTAGCTCTTTGCTTATTTATTTCCCAGTGAGTTGCAGTTTCTAGTAACGTTTGTAAACTTGGAGCGCTGAGAAAAGTACAAACAAGTGGTTTGAGCAATATTTACAGCTTTGCCATCCCAACTTTCACATGCCTGGCGTTTACCTTGTCTCCTGTCAGAAATGACATCGCAGGGTACGGTATTTCGCTTTAAAAGGCTCAACGTGTTATTATGTAGGTACAAATAGGAAGTAGGAGGGCAGGTGAATATTATTTTCTAAGTGTGGTCTATTCCACAGACTTATCTGCTTGGCTGAGGGCTGTAATTACGTTCAGCGTGTTCGTCTTCCTGTCCTTATCTAGATGTAAATGATGACTGTATCTGTGGCCGGGGCTTTTCTGTTCACGTTGAGCGTGATACAACTTGTGCTTCGCTGACCTACTAATCCTTCACATTGAAGAACGAAAATCGTGGCTTCGTGTTCGCACATATTCTGCTTGCCTTTTTCCTTGGGAAAGGCTGTTTATTTAGGTAACAAAACCGGGCTGGACCGTTTTCTCTCGTTTCACCCAAACCACGGAACGGGGGGATGATGTGTTACTGTTCTTATGCGGATGTGTGGTTTGGTTTTCTTGTTTTTTAAGGATGTTTGACGTTCTGTGACTTCTTAAAAAGAAAAAGGCAGAGCAGAAATGCCTGCGTGTGGTTTCGTTAGGTTCTGGAATCGCTTCTGCGAAAACACGGACCTCTGCGCAGATCAGTGATGCTCTTGTGAAGGTAGAATATTGAGTTATGAAGCACTTCACATGGCTTTTTTTTCCTTAAGAAGCAACCACTTCAAGATCTTAGTGTTTCTCCTTAAAGAACCGCTTTCGTGGGAAGCTGAAATAGAAAATACAGGACGTGCCTGATGCGTTTGTGTCTTCTATTTCTGTCCAACTCTCCAGTGGGTTTCTGTGCTGGCTGGAGCCTTCGGGATGCTGGAGTCTGGGCAGGAGAGAACTTGTTGGGAGAGATGAGAAATCCCCCAGTCTCACAGCTCCAGGAATACGACTGAGAGGAGATTTTCAAGCAGTGAGACCTCAGGAGCACCAAACTGAGGGGGAAATCACTGGCATTGGGTGCTGTACGGTCCAAAGGATGCTGCAAACTGCAAACTTGGAGCCACAGATGCTTCTGGGAGCTTTTCGTGGCTCAGTGACACAACCTCTTGTCCTATGTGGATGGAATTATTTCAACCGGCTGCCTCATTGGCAGGGCTGCTGAGGGAGGTAAAGCCCAGCTTAAGAAATTATCGCTGTTTTAAATAAGTGTATCGTTCAGAGATTGTAGAGGATTGGGTTAACATATTCAGGATAGCGCTTGGCTTCTGGAACAGCGACCGTATGTGAATTGTGTGTATAGACACAGCGATGGATGATTGTAGTTGAAAATATGGACTGACTATATTTTGACTTATGTAATGAAACACCAAATGATTCTAGAAAAGTGGGTTTTGTGCGTTCTCCTTTCACGTAATACTCGTTGGAGGTGGGAGATTGGAAATGCTAAGCAGCGCTCAGCAATGCAACGTGACAGTTGGAGGAATAAAAGAAAAGAGATTAGAGTGTATCTTTTAAACTACCTTTTTATTAATTTAATGGAGGCGGTTATGGGCTGCTGATTGAAGATTGTTAAGGAGTCGGTGGTTATACAATGTCCTTGGCCGAAGAATATTACAGTGAAGGGGAATTTTATCTCTAGGTGATTTGGGTAAATCATAACCTGAGGGAGTTGCTAGCAGGCAAAGGACTTTCACAGCTCCTATTCTTAAATAAATGGGAACTTTTGCTCAAAAGCTAGTTTAAAAAAACCTGCTACCTGATGCAGTTTAAAGCTTTAGAAAAGTCAGGAAACTATTTAATATATCTAAGGATGCTGGCAATTTGAATCACATCAGTTTAAGCGCTTCTGTTAGATTTGGGTGCTGCTTTTGTGGTCGATCCCCGTTCTGTTTCTCTCTTTTCATTCGTGTTTCGTCGTGCTTTAAAACGATTTTCTCTTCCCTGTTGCCGTGTGAAAGGCTCGCTCCGATGTGCGCTGGTAATAAAAGAATAAGCTATTCAAGGAGGAAATACTTGAGCATTATCACTTTGAAAGAATTCACTGGGGAAAAATGAACCTTTACACGCTTTTATTTAGTTCTTGGAGGCATTATTTCTAACTCTGGATTTATAATTTTGCTAGGGGGTGTGTGTATATCTATCTGTCTACAAATGCATCTCTATACATGCGTTCAAATGGTGTGTTCACTGAGAGAGCAACTCATGGCTAATATTTCATCCGGATCCTCCCTGTTTTATTGTTGCTCTCACTGTTTTATTGGACAGGTTGATGTTTTACTAGGGCTGTTTAAAGGACAAAAATTCGTCCGTGAAATAAGTCAGTATTTTTGAAATATCTGAGATGTTCTATGCTTCTTGCCTTGCACCGAGCGGCCGGCATCAATATTTGACTTGCGTGAGGCTTTGTTAATGTTTGCAATACCCTTACTTCTTATCGTTACTGTTCAGTCTGGTTTACATTGTTTGTTAACAAAACCAGGACGTTAGCAAGGAGGAAACAGTGGAAAAATCAGAACCGTGAGGCAGTTCAGCGCACGCTGGAGCCTTCCTGTCGTCTCTGCTCCATCAACCTGTTCTGTTCAATCTCTTTATCAATGATCTGGATGAGGGGATCAAGTGCACCCTCAGTCAGTTTGCAGATGACACCAAATTGCGTGGGAGTGTTGATGTGCTGCAGGGTGGGAAGGCCATTCAGAGGGATCTGGACCAACTGGATCGTTGGGATGAGGACAATTGTCTGAGGTTCAACAAGGCCAAGGACCGGGTCCTGCTCTTGGGTCACAACGACCCCAGGAACACTGCAGACTCGGGGAAGAGCGGCTGGAAAGGAAAAGGAGCTGGGGGTGTCGGTGACAGCGGCTGAACGTGAGCCAGTGTGTGATGAGGTGGCCAAGAAGGCCACCAGCATCCTGGCTTGTGTCATGAATAGTGTGGCCAGCAGGACTGGAGAGCTGATTGTGCCACTGTACTTGGCACTGGGGAGGCCCAGACTTCGAATCCTGGGGGCAGTTTTGGGCCCCTCAGGCCAAGAAAGGCCTCGAGATGCTGGAGCAAGTTGAGAGAAGGGAACGGAGCTGGTGAGGGGCTGGAGCACAAGTGTGATGGGAGCGGCTGAGGGACCTGGGGGTTCAGCTGGAGAACAGGAGCTGAGGGGAGACCTTCTGATCTCTGAACTGCCTGAAAGGAGCTTGGAGCCAGGGGGGTCGGGCTCTGCTCCCCAGGAACAAGCGCCAGGAGCAGAGGAAACAGCCTCAAGTTGCGCCAGGGGAGGTTGAGGTTGGATGTGGGGAACAATTTCTTCTCCAAAGGGCTGTGGGGCATTGGAACAGGCTGCCCAGGGCAGTGCTGGAGTCACCATCCCTGGAGGGTTGGACAGGCGGACATGAGGTTCTCAGGGACATGGTTTAGTGCTAGAGTTGGGTTATGGTTGGACTCAATGATCCTGAGGGTCTCTTCCAACCAAAATGATTCTATGATTCTCATCACCGGTGGAGCGTTAGTTATTGGAATTATCGAACAGGTCTTGGTTTCAACCTGTGAATGAGCTGAATACGTAACATCCAGTGTCTCTTTTCCTGCAAAGCATCAAGACCTCTGGAATGGTGCAGGTAGAGGGTACCAATCAATCCCAGGAATGTGTCACTGCCTCAGATTTCATTGCAAATACAAACTTTTCTGCAGTGGGCAACACAAGAGGTGTTTCTGTCTCACTTCTTTATGTCTCTGAATATCAGGGAGTAGCTGCCCGAGCCACTTTAGCACAAGTTGTCTGACACCGCTTCGGATTTTTCCTTTATTTCCCGGTCTCATTTGCTTCTTCCATTACCGATCCAAAATAAGCTCATGTCCAACTGGGTGTTCGTTACCATCGCAGTCAATTTACATTTAGCATAAGTGACTTCTGTTGAAATACATCAACAAATGAGTGAGTTTAGCGCCGCTTTCACAGAAGCTTTTTTCTTTAGACTTTTAAAAGCTCTAGGACCAGTTCTGCTTTCATTGTGTGTCCTGATCAAGTTAAATAACGTTTGGGATGCACGTTCCTCTGAAGCTTTCGTGAGCAATCAGATTTAAACCCACGAGCTTCCTGCACCGAACATGAAGTGTCTATGAAGAACCGTGCTGAAAATCCTCTATATATTGAGATAATCCTGCTGCTGACCGAACTATTGTATTATTGCGTTGATTTATGATCCGCTTGGGTGCTTTTTTCTTAAACAGCCGCTCTCCTTGAAGACTCTTTTCCCATTTGAAGTTCCAAGCGCAGCGCTTGGAATGAGCTTCTTGATCTGGTAGAGCTTGAAAATGTTCTCAGCGAGTAGTTCTTTAAATCACGTCTTCTAAAGCGTAGGTAAAAGATCCAGTAAAAAATGCAGAAGAAGAGGTTGAGAACAATGTGATTTTTATTAGGGACAGTGGTTTTGGTGGAGGAGTGGAATTCACCCAAAGGACCGCGACGATTTTACCCCCATACTTTGTTCTTGTGTTGCCGTGTGCCTGGAAAATTTGCTAATGGATTTTCCAGCCTGGAACAGAGATGATGTTGCATGTCGCTTTGGATCGAATCGAATCCTCATTGAGCCGCTGAAATGCCAAACCCAGTCATGTTGTTTTGCTTTTCGCTTCCTGCTTTTGTTCCCTCGCTTTGTTTGCGGCTGCTCCACATGGGATTCCTTCAGAATCTACTTGAGACTCCCACTAATGCACTTCCCTCCCTTTGCTTAATGTAAATGTTTATTTGATAGAGATGCAGGTCGCTGGGAGGGTTCTGATGGACTTGCTATGATTAAGGGCTCGGTTTTGGCTTGAAGAACTTGAAATCCTTGGGATTCTCCGAGGGGAAAAGCTCTGTCCTGATTGCGGTGGCGTGAAATTGTTAGGCCTTAATTGCACAGAGAAGGGTCTTCATGTGAAAGTCTGATAAGCTAAATTGGGTACGTGAGGATAGCGGGGGGTTTTAGAATGATGTTTTAAAGAAAACGGGTGATAATAGTGAATCTCGAATGTTGGTGAAGGATTTAAATGGCTGAGAAATGTCCCTGCTAACTTAGGGCAGCCGATCCCGAAATCAGATTGTATGAAATACGTGTAGGATTCCCCAGAATCTGAGTTAACGTTCCTGGTTGTGGCTTAATTTGGTAAAACCAATTTCCTGCAGTATCGTCAGGTTGGGAATGTTCAGTTGTCTGAACACGCAGAAGCGCAGTTGAGCTGGTTTAAGGGAGATTTCGGTATCGAGCTGGTCTGGGTGTTTGAAACGTTGGTTTCCAGTGTGTAAACTCCCTTTATTTCCTGCTGTGCCTGCGGAGCTCGTGGCTGCACAATAATTAGGTTTTCTGTACACAACGCTCATATCGGGCGGCTTATTGCAATAAGTCGAATAGGGGTTGTTGCTTCATATAGGGACACAGTGTTACATGTCCTGTTAGGGGTGAAAACGATATGTAGTGTCTTTTACCATTATTATCTGTAATGTCTTTTACCATTAGCCAGTGCCGCTCAGCTTTCTAATGCAAAATGTACGAACGTAGCTGTTAGTTGTGGTCAATGGGGCAGAGTCCAGTTGAGGCCTGGATCCAGTGCAGTGCCTCAGGGGTCAGTGCTGGGGCCGGTATTATTTGATATATTCATCACTAATATGGATAAGGGAATAGAGTGACTGTCAGCCAGTTTGCTGATGACACCAAGCTGGGAGGAGTGGTGACACTGGAAGCTGTGCTGCCATCAGAGACCTGGACAGGCTGGAGAGCTGCGCGGGGAGAAATTTAATGAAAGAGAACAAGGGCAAGTGTAGAGTCTTGAATGTGGGCAGGAACAACCCCAGGTTCCAGTGTAAGTTGGGGAATGAGCTATTAGAGAGCAGTGTAGGGGAAAGGGACCTGGGGGTCCTGGGGACAGCAGGGTGACCATGAGCCAGCACTGGGCCCTTGTGGCCAGGAAGCCAATGGTACCTGGGGTGGGTTAGAAGGGGGTGGTCAGTAGGTCAGAGAGGTTCTCCTGCCCCTCTGCTCTGCCCTGGGGAGACCACACCTGGAATATTGTGTCCAGTTGTGGCCCCTCAGCTCCAGAAGGACAGGGAACTGCTGGAGAGAGTCCAGCGCAGCCACCAAGATGCTGAAGGGAGTGGAGCATCTCCCGTGGGAGGAAAGGCTGAGGGAGCTGGGGCTCTGGAGCTGGAGAAGAGGACACTGAGGGGGGACTCATTCATGGGGATCAATATGGAAAGGGTGAGTGTCAGGAGGATGGAGCCAGGCTCTTCTCAGTGACAACCAATGGTAGGACAAGGGGCAGTGGGTTCAAACTGGAACACAGGAGGTTCCACTGAAATTTGAGAAGAAACTTGTTCCTGGTGAGGGTGTCAGAGCCTGGCCCAGGCTGCCCAGGGAGGTTGTGGAGTCTCCTTCTCTGCAGACATTCAAACCCGCCTGGACACCTTCCTGTGGAACCTCAGCTGGGTGTTCCTGCTCCATGGGGGGATTGCACTGGATGAGCTTTCCAGATCCTTTCCAATTCCTGACAATCTGGGATTCTGTGAAAAATCCCAGTTTTTATTTGTCTTCTCTATTGCCCGTTTTGCAGAAATACATGTGTATTTTTTTGTTGCTATGAGTTCTTAATAGTTTCTGCAATCTGAAAGGACACAAAATAAGGATGGCTACGCTAGGAAAACACCGTCTTGAAGACTTTCTTATTAGTCAGTGTTTGTATTGCATGAAAATGTAATACCCGTCTCCAAGGTGGTGCTTGTCTGCTCAAAACATAAGAGGCTTGGCGCAGGTGAATTAGCATTTCATGTCAGCTCCTTTGGCGAGAGCTATTTTTTCCCATTCAGAAAATTTCGGTTGGATTTAATGTTATTTCATCGTGAAGTGAGAGAATAACCGTGGCTTCAATGAGTCTGCTTTCCAAGCTGTGGTAGTTTGTCATCCCTGCTGTTTTTCAGTCATTAATACAGCTATAAAAAACCAATAAATTATACCTTCCCCGCATTTAGCTTTGAGTTGCTGCTGTTATAATGTATAGCTCAGAATTAAGTGTATTTTTTGATTCTTTCTCCCCAGTGTCTTTGTGTTGTTAAATCCTTCCCTTCACAGTTTGCTTGCACTCCGAGTGTTCGTATTGTGGCACTATTGCCAGATATTTGAATGAAATTGCCTTATCTGGTGAAAATCCATGATTGAGGTTCACCCCATGCACAATTTTGGCATTTCATTGCTTGTTCTGATCCAGACCATGTTCGAGTTCTTCTAAAATACCCTTTGAGATGGCTTTGTGAAGGTTTCTTGTAGTGACGTGCGGCATGTTTCCTGCCCAAGTTGTGCACCTGCCTTTTTAATGATTAATTTCCACAACCGAAACCCAATTAATACCGAGCGGAGGGCGTCACATGGATTTTACAGCTATGTCAGAGCTCAGTGTCTCTCTGTTACAACTTTGATCTCGTGTGGAATCAGCAAAGGCGACTCCAAGACAACAGATTTCCAGACAATGCAAGACCTGAGATGCGAATTCGTGTGGGGCTGAAATGCTGCCAGAAGAAAATCAGGGAAAAATGCGTTCTTCTGATTGCGTAGTGAGGTGGACTGTGAACTGGGTGAAGGGAAGAAACCAGAGAGTTCTGGTCAATGGGGCAGAGTCCAGTTGAGGCCTGGATCCAGTGCAGAGCCTCAGGGGGTCAGTGCTGGGGCCTGTATTATTCAATATATTCATCAATGATTCGGACGAGGGAATAGAGTGACTGTCAGCAAGTTTGCTGGTGACACCAAGCTGGGAGGAGTGGTGACGCTGGAAGCTGTGCTGCCATCAGAGACCTGGACAGGCTGGAGAGCTGGGCAGGAAAAATTTAATGAAATAGAACAAGGGCAAGTGTAGAGTGTTGAATGTGGGCAGGAACAACCCCAGGTTCCAGTGTAAGTTGGGGAATGAGCTATTAGAGAGCAGTGTAGGGGAAAGGGACCTGGGGTTCCTGGGGACAGCAGGGTGAGCATGAGCCAGCACTGGGCCCTTGTGGCCAGGAAGCCAATGGTACCTGGGGTGGGTTAGAAGGGGGTGGTCAGTAGGTCAGAGAGGTTCTCCTGCCCCTCTGCTCTGCCCTGGGGAGACCACAGCTGGAATATTGTGTCCAGTTGTGGCCCCTCAGCTCCAGAAGGACAGGGAACTGCTGGAGAGAGTCCAGCGCAGCCACCAAGATGCTGAAGGGAGTGGAGCATCTCCCGTGGGAGGAAAGGCTGAGGGAGCTGGGGCTCTGGAGCTGGAGAAGAGGACACTGAGGGGGGACTCATTCCTGGGGATCAATATGGAAAGGGGCAGTGTCAGGAGGATGGAGCCAGGTTCTTCTTGGTGACAACCAATGGTAGGACAAGGGGCAATGGGTTCAAACTGGAACACAGGAGGTTCCACTTAAATTTGAGGAGAAACTTGTTCATGGTGAGGGTGTCAGAGCCTGGCCCAGGCTGCCCAGGGAGGTTGTGGAGTCTCCTTCTCTGCAGACATTCAAACCCGCCTGGACACCTTCCTGTGGAACCTCAGCTGGGTGTTCCTGCTCCATGGGGGGATTGCACTGGATGAGCTTTCCAGGTCCCTTCCAACCCCTGACATTCTGGGATTCTGTGAAATGCTTCTGTGGTGCTATAAAAAACAATATCCTACTGTATCCAAGTTGTCCACTGCAAGACAAGTATTGAATCCCAAATAATATATTGGGAAATAATGACTTCTGAGGTCAGTTGGTGTCTGCTTCTCCTACTGCTTTGCAATGCTTTAAAGTCAATGCTTTTCATTTCGGGTAATGGGTGTTTAAATATGCCCTTGTTCAACTTTTGGAGTATGAATCATTTTGAGGAGGTGGTGAAGTGGTTCGAAGTGAAAAACAGAGCTTGACTTCTCTGCCGTGCGCATATTTTCTAAACCATCCATTCTAATGTTGCTGGAGATCTGTCATTTTCCTAGTGGACATTGCTGATATTCTGTTAACTGATTTTATTTGAACGTGATTAGCCCAAAGAAAACTCAGAGCCCTGTAAAACAATGTTGAAATAGTAATTCTTGGGTTGTTTGCAGCTATTCTCAGTAACCTGAACTGTTGAAGGGTCTGGGACAGCAGGGAAATGTTGGCTCAATAGACGCGTAATTCCAAACATGAGTGGTGTAATAACACTTTCTATGCAGGATTGGTGTCTAAATGTGAAAAGGTCTGGAACAAGACTGGTGAAGGGACTTGAACACAAGCCCTATGGGGAGAGGCTGAGGGAGCTGGGCTTGTTCAGTCTGGAGCAGAGGAGGCTTAGAGGTGAGCTCAGCACTGTCTAGAACGACCTGAAGGGCAGTTCTAGCCAGGGGGGATTGGGCTCTTCTCCCAGGCAGTCAGCAATAGGACAAGGGGGCATGGGCTTCAACTCTGCCAGGGGAAACTGAGGCTGGAGATTAGAAAGCAATTCTGTGCAGAGAGAGTGGTCAGCATTGGAATGGCTGCCCAGGGAGGTGCTGGACTCACCGGCCCTGGAGGTTTTGAAACTGAGATTGGCCATGGCACTTAGTGCCATGATCTGGTGAATGGACTGGAGTTGGACCAAGGGTTGGACTGGATGAGCTCTGAGGGCTTTTCCAATCCAGTCCATTCTGGGATTCTGGATTTCTTCTGAAAAACAGGAGCGTGTGATCCAGCTGGAAAAGCTCTTGGGACTTTGTAGGCTGTAACTTTTCTAACAGCACCTAAAGAAGAATAAAAACGGCCAAGGGGACTTCAGTCCTGAGAAGACCAAGGGAATGAATAAATGAAGAACTGCAAGGATTACTTGAGTTTTATGTTGCTATGACTTGTGGGAGTGTTTCCTGAAAGAAAATGGTGTTATCACAGCCAGCATTGATTTATTTTCCCCCTCTTCCTCTCTAGTTTTGTCACTGTTTCACTTTGAGTAACTTTGGGGTTTGGCCGTAGAGTGCAATTCACTTGTAAACAGGGATCAAACAGTCATACAATTCGTCATCTCATCTTCTTGGTTCGGTTTCCCTATCTATGAAACAAAGATGAGTTATTTATATGTTTTAAAGATGCTCTGATGATGCTGCTGTTTACATAGGGGCTTTAGAATCCGTACTTTAAGGTACTTTTTGCATAGCAACTGGTCACCAACTTGCCTATTCTGAGATTAATACTGGCCTATAGAGGAAATGTGGTTAATGTTACTATAAATATGCCTAAATCATCTCCAGCGAGGTTTATGAAGAAGGATATTGTGTGTTAAAAGTGATGAAGTTTAAATGTGATCTTAATTTCTCTATTCACTGCTGATGGGAATTTGTCACGGAATTAAAAGGAAAAAGAAACGACTGTGAAAAGAGTGTTATCTGATCAAAGCTGGTCAAGGCATCAAGAATATCTTATGCCTGAGGTTTGCTTGTGCTCAGAACAAGATGTGTCTGTGTGAGAGCTTGCAGGAGGTGGGACACCATGCAGAAGAAGACATCCTTTGTGATACTTCAGCCTCCTGAAACCCACTCATGGTGCAGCATCTCCCACAGCAAGGACAGGAACGCAAGGTTCACCAAAGCTGGGGAGAACTTGCAGGAGGTTGACGGCTGGTGATAAGGGCTCATGGATCTTCTGTGGTGGAGAACAAGGAGCATCCTCCAGAGTCACCCTGGAGGGCTGGAGGTTTTCCAGGGAAGGTGGAGGTTGATGTGAATTCATGCATCTTGTTTGCTGTGAACAGACTGAAACACAGGAGTTTCCATCTGAATATGAGGAGAAACTTCTTCACTTTGAGGTGCCAGAGCCTGGCCCAGGCTGCCCAGAGAGGTTCTGGAGTCTCCTTCTCTGAGACATTCAAACCCACCTGGACACGACCCTGTGCGATCTGCTCTGGTGACCCTGCGTGAGCAGGTGGGTTGGATTGGATGATCTCCAGAAGTCCCTTCAACCCCAACCAGGCTGGGATTCTGCATAAAAACACAGCTACTGGGCCAAGAAACAGCGATTGTCCCCTGGAACTCGGGACATGCACCACTTCTGTGATCCAAGTACTTCTGCTCTTCCCAATTAGGAGGTGGGAAGGATGCTCTGCCCTGCTGCTTCACACACCACCGCAGTTTGGAAGCCGTAGTATGGAGTACGCTTCCCGCTTCTCTTCAAACCCTTATTCTGTGGCATTACCCGAAGAAGAAATTCACTTTTCCCTCTGTTGAAGCTGGAGAAGGCAGCTCTTAGAAAGTGATTCTTTGCTTTCACTTGTGGATTTGAAGAAGAAATTCTATAGGAGACAACTGTATGTGTCCATCTTTTGTTTACACATCAATTCTTTGTATACATCCTGTTGATTTAAAGCTGTGATGGACAACAGCAGATTTGCAGGAGCCCAAGCGCTTCATGGCCATGGTTCTCTTTGGGCATCAAGGCTGTCTTACTTTTCTATAGCAAGGTCAGTAAATAAGGGAACTCTGACATCCGCTGAAGGAAATCTTACTGTTCAGGTTTAGGAAGATGCTGTAGACATGACTAGAATTGCTGATTTCTGTAGTGTTTTGTGAACGGTGCGGCCAGAAGCAACAAATTCACGCTGAAAAATGAAGAGGAGCTGGAGGGAGGTCACGGCGCATCGATACCGGAGCAGATAAACCACTGTGAGTGACGTCTGTGCTGTCTTCAACATACATTAAGGACAAAAGCCGCTCGTTTTGAGGCCAGAAAGTATCGTGGAGACTTAAGATCTATTTTACACGTGTGCTAAGAGTTGTGCAAGGTGTTGTGCTTGATGAACGGGCTCAGTGTAGGAAGCTCTTTGGGACTATGGGCTAAAGATTTACTGCTGGTCAGGACAGAGACTTGGCACCCGTTGCTTTCCCTTTGATCTCCAATTAAATGAAATAAACCCCTGATAGCTATAATTTTAATGGGATTAAATATACACACACACACACATATATATATATATGTATCTCTTCCTACAGTGACTATTTGGCATTTTGACAGAGCTTCTGCTTTCCACTAATGACTCGGAGAGGAAATCACTCTGTAGCTAAGAGTCTTTTTATAAGCTTTTTCCTTCATTATTAACTCTTGGATATGTAGGCAAAGTCTTTAAACACAGACACTGGAAAAATTTGGCCCTCATTAGTCTTGTGTTGCCGTAACCTCTGTGTGGAGTGAAAACAGTAGAAGTGGTAACTTCGGAAATGTTGCTGTTGTAATGTTCTTCTTTTGGCTGTTACCTCTGTGCCTCCTATATGTAAAGCACTTGTAGTGTAGGTGAAGCTGTACAATTACGTAGGTCGTGAATTTAAGGTAATTGTTGTGCAGGACACTTAATATTACTTAATATATAAGGGATGCAGCTAAGGAAGAAAGAAGAGCAGTCAGCAAGGTAAAAGTTTATCCAAAGTGGTTTTGATATGTAATACACTTCAAATTATCTATCTATCTATCTATCTATCTATCTATCTATCTATCTATCTATCTATCTACCTATATCTTCTCATCCTAATCTTGTTAGCAAAGGTCTTACTGATTATATAACAAAATATTGAAAGGACACATTTGCAGACACTGATATTTTTTTTCAGACATTCGCTCGCATGTACTGGAAATTAGACCCAATCATTTTACGCGTGGTATTGTGAAATTAAACCCTGCTTTGGATCTAGGAAGTGTTTCAAGTGAAGTTCCAATCGAGACGGGTGTCACGCGCTTCCCTCTCCAAGTGACTTAATGCAGCGTAGAGTTACAGAATTGATTTATGAAGTGGTTAAATGCCTGGATGCCTAATTGATTCAGTACTTTGCAGCCCTTGTGGGCCGAGGCTGAGGTTTGTCAGACTTTTGATGCACATCCAAGGCTTCACTGTCAGTCTAAAGCTGGTCTCAAAGAGGCGTTTTCCACACGGGCGTTTTGGAGAACGCTAAGTCCTTTCTCAAGCAGACTGTTACACTGCAGAGGCCTGGATCCAGTGCAGTGCCTCAAGGGTTGGTACTGGGCCAGTACTATTCAATATACTAATCAATGATTTGGATTAGGGAATAGAGTGACTGTCAGCCAGTTTGCTGATGACACCAAGCTGGGAGGAGTGGTGACACTGGAAGCTGTGCTGCCATCAGAGACCTGGACAGGCTGGAGAGCTGGGTGGGGAGAAATTTAATGAAATAGAACAAGGGCAAGTGTAGAGTCTGGAATGTGGGCAGGAACAACCCCAGGTTCCAGTGTAAGTTGGGGAATGAGCTATTAGAGAGCAGTGTAGGGGAAAGGGACCTGGGGGTCCTGGGGACAGCAGGGTGACCATGAGCCAGCACTGGGCCCTTGTGGCCAGGAAGGCCAATGGTACCTGGGGTGGGTTAGAAGGGGGTGGTCAGTAGGTCAGAGAGGTTCTCCTGCCCCTCTGCTCTGCCCTGGGGAGACCACACCTGGAATCTTGTGTCCAGTTGTGGCCCCTCAGTTCCAGAAGGACAGGGAACTGCTGGAGAGAGTCCAGCGCAGCCACCAAGATGCTGAAGGGAGTGGAGCATCTCCCGTGTGAGGAAAGGCTGAGGGAGCTGGGGCTCTGGAGCTGGACAAGAGGACACTGAGGGGGGACTCATTCATGAGGATCAATATGGAAAGGGGGAGTGTCAGGAGGATGGAGCCAGGCTCTTCTTGGTGACAACCAGTGACAGGACAAGGGGCAATGGGTGCAAACTGGAACACAAAAGGTTCCACTTAAATTGGAGAAGAAACTTGTTGGGGGTGAGGGTGTCAGAGCCTGGCCCAGGCTGCCCAGGGAGGTTGTGGAGTCTCCTTCTCTGCAGACATTCAAACCCGCCTGGACACCTTCCTGTGGAACCTCAGCTGGGTGTTCCTGCTCCATGGGGGGACTGCACTGGATGAGCTTTCCAGGTCCCTTCCAACCCCTGACATTCTGTGGTCATGAGCACTGGATATGAGAGCAGGGTACATACAGATACATATCATATTGCTTATTTGTAGTAAGGGACTATGTAGGAGTCATACTCATTTACCCTGTAAAATAGCCCGTGTTGTCTGTTGTCTTGATTATTTATACTCACGGGCTTCATGTTCACTGATTCAAATAAAGTTTTCCACCTTTTACATTGCTGCTGTTTTTATCTTAATGCTCTGCAAAAATTTGTGGAGGTTGTGTTATATCTCTATCCTTAATTCACTTTAAAAATCTTTTCTCTGTGTAATTATAATCGAGTTTTGCCCTTGGGCAGGTGTACTCATAATCTTTTAAGAGCAGCTTTAAAAATAGTGGAGAGCTGGTCGTAGAAAGTAGCATTAGTTTAATCTTTGGACTGTGGAATAGTGATGTGCAGTGTCTATACATTAAAAACAAAGTGGGAAAGATGATCTGTATATCCGCAGACCCATCAATGTGACCGTGGCTTTGCCATTTGTAAATGATGCTATTTGAAACAAAATATATATTTGACGACAGTCCTAATGATGTATGTGGGGGGGGTTGTTTTTTATGCAGGGTTTGGGATGGAGGCATCTTAACAGATAAATATTATCTGAGTGTTGGAAACCTGTTGGACTCAGTGTCACTTGGAGAATTATTGAGATGGAGAAGCTGGATGTGACATCCCAAGAACTTCTTGCCGTTGGTGTGGTAGCCAGAGAAGCTGAATTAAGCTCACAATAGAGTTTTATCTTCCAATTGGTCATTTCTATTGACATAAAATTAATTGTGCACCTCCTCAAACGATCGCAATTGAAGGGCAGCGATTGATTAGGTGATGAACAGGTGGAGTCTAAAGGGGGAATGCTGGTTTGGGAAGAAGTTGAAGCTGGAGCGGGATTAAATGTCATTTCTGAGCTGGGTGGAGGGCACAGATGTGCGCTGATGACATCACTTGTGACGTCACTTGTGATGTCATCGGAGGTTCTGGGTCCTTTCATCCTGAAAAAACAGGGAGAATGAAGTGACAGAATGGGGATGGAACGACGCTGCACTCACCGTGATTTACAGAAAAAGGCCTGTTTAGATGAAGTTACACACAAAAAAGACTCAGAAACACTAATTGCCCTTTGAATGGTTGTTATTTGTCAGCGTGATGCATTTCTAAAGACAAAAGTGAAAAGGCAACAAGGAGGAGGAGGGAAAATTATATTATGGTTCAAAGCACCGGTGAGAGCGTCTCCTGGGTAAATCATCACCCCAATCAGATGGCTTTTCTTTTCATCTCCTGTTAGCAGGGAGGATTCTTCTGCTCTTGTTTTTAGGGGGTCTGGTTGTCATTTCTGCTCATATCAGTTCTTAATTGATTAGCAAATGTTCTTGCCTGCAGCTGTTTCTTATCAGTGTAAGAAATGGGTAATATTCATTCTATGCCTGTTAAATGTAAACTATTATTTCAGGTACTGAAGGCGCACTTTGCCAAGCGTAAAACACTCATCTCGTCATTTGGGAAAATTGACGAAATAATGATTTTTTAAATTATTTTTTTTGAAATGAAACAAGTCACAGAATCCCAGAATGCCAGGGGTTGGAAGGGCCCTGGAAAGCTCATCCAGTGCAATCCCCCCATGGAGCAGGAACACCCAGCTGAGGTTCCACAGGAAGGTGTCCAGGCGGGTTTGAATGTCTGCAGAGAAGGAGACTCCACAGCCTCCCTGGGCAGCCTGGGCCAGGCTCTGACACCCTCACCATGAACAAGTTTCTTCTCATATCTAAATGGAACCTCCTGTGTTCCAGTTTGAACCCATTGCTCCTTGTCCTGTCATTGGTTGTCACTGAGAAGAGCCTGGCTCCATCCTCCTGACACTGCCCCTTTCCATATTGATCCCCATGAATGAGTCCCCCCTCAGTGTCCTCTTCTGCAGCTCCAGAGCCCCAGCTCCCTCAGCCTTTCCTCCCACGGGAGATGCTCCACTCCCTTCAGCATCTTGGTGGCTGCGCTGGACTCTCTGCAGCAGTTCCCTGTCCTTCTGGAACTGAGGGGCCACAACTGGACACAATATTCCAGGTGTGGTCTCCCCAGGGCAGAGCGGAGGGGCAGGAGAACCTCTCTGACCTACTGACCACCCCCTTCTAACCCACCCCAGGTACCATTGGCTTCCTGGCCACAAGGGCCCAGTGCTCGCTCATGCTCACCCTGCTGTCCCCAGGACCCCCAGTCCTGACTTTTAATCCCAAGAGTTTGATGGTTCACTTGAGCACCAGTCGTTGGATGGTCCTGGTGGCATCTGCTCACATGCATTACAAACTGGAAACTGATAATTGTAGAACCTAATCATTTATATTAGAAATATTTTACATGTTGTTCCCCAACTCACAGCTCGGACTGGGAGCATACACACATGATTTATTTTGTTATTATTATGTCAGTATTTTCCCAAATGGAAAAAAATAATGAATTCTGTTCAAATTTAACTGCGTAAAAAGTTATCTGAAGGCCTGTGAGAGTCTTAATATAGAACAACAGCCTTGAATGGAAACAGTTAAAGCAAAATAATGTGTTTATGTGATCGCTCAACGTTGTTTGGGTCAGTGAACTCCTGACAGCGCAGGCTGGATATTCTCACCGTGTTTTCCGACTGGGGTTTAATTTTAACTCCAAAAATGAAAGTTGAGGAAACCTGAACTTTTGGGAACCACACTAAAGGTATTGGGTGCTCCGCTGTATAGAAAAATAGTTTGCAGGAAGTCAGTTTTCTTAAAATTCAAGGTTTTATGCTTCCAGCTTTCTGTTGGGAATTGTGTTCTTCCGGTTGTAGTTGCTTGTGCGACCGACCCAACTCTACATGCGGTTGCTGTTCTTGTGATAAAGTTCATGTGCTTAAGCACTCATAGGATTGAAATATTAATTTAACCTCTTTTAGTTTTGAGTGGTTTGGAAGATTCAAACAAAATCCCACGTCAGCGGTGATATTATTGGTGAAGAACGGTTGGAGGATTGAACTGGATGATCTTTCAAGGTCCATTCCAATCCCTAACATTCTGTGATTCTGTGAACCTGGGCAACACCAATTATATCTCTTATAGTTTTTAAGTAGACTTTTTGTAGTTAATGTCACGGATGCACCCCAAAGTTAGTTAGGGGACAACAGGGTCCAAAACTAACTTTTATTTGGTAAAAGAAGTGTAGCAGATTGACCGGTGGAAGATGGGTTTTTAGCTCTCCAAAGTGACTTGAATCAAGTATCAGCTGAGGTAATAATTAAAGGAGCAGCAGCTAATACCACTAGAGATCCACAGTGTTGCATACACATGGCTTCACTAAACCAATACCAGATCCGTCCCTGAGTCCGGGAAAAGAATACACTTGCCTGAAGGAATTACTGAAGAAAATAGACGTGCTTATATTGAAGCATGAAGTAAGCACTCACCTACATGTGGAGATGAGGCAAACGGCGTCCCTGTCCCAGGAGGGCTTTCGGCGGCAGCATCTGGAACAACCCCGGGTTCCAGTGTAAGTTGGGGAATGACCTATTAGAGAGCAGCGTAGGGGAAAGGGAGCTGGGGGTCCTGGGGACAGCAGGGTGACCATGAGCCAGCACTGGGCCCTTGTGGCCAGGAAGGCCAATGGTACCTGGGGTGGGTTAGAAGGGGGTGGTCAGTAGGTCCGAGAGGTTCTCCTGCCCCTCTGCTCTGCCCTGGGGAGACCACACCTGGAATGTTGTGTCCAGTTGTGGCCCCTCAGTTCCAGAAGGACAGGGAACTGCTGGAGAGAGTCCAGCGCAGGGCAAAAAAGATGCTGAAGGGAGTGGAGCATCTCCCTTATGAAGAAAGGCTGAGGGAGCTGGGTCTGTTTAGTTTGGAGAAGAGGAGACTGAGGGGGGACCTTATTAATGTCTATAAGTATATAAAAGGTGAGTGACAGGAGGATGGAGCCAGGCTCTTCTCGGTGACAACCAATGGTAGGACAAGGGGCAATGGGTTCAAACTGGAACACAGGAGGTTCCACTTAAATATGAGAAGAAACTTGTTTGGGGTGAGGGTGTCAGAGCCTGGCCCAGGCTGCCCAGGGAGGTTGTGGAGTCTCCTTCTCTGCAGACATTCAAACCCGCCTGGACACCTTCCTGTGGAACCTCAGCTGGGTGTTCCTGCTCCATGGGGGGATTACACTGGATGAGCTTTACAGGTCCCTTCCAGTTCCAAACATACTGTGATACTGTGATCTGGCTCGTGCTCCAAGAGGTCCACGCAAGGGGTGGAGCCTCATCGAGAATCCCATTTTATATAGCCTGATCAGATCTGACTGTGAGCATTCCAGAAGCTTCTCTGCACTCCACTCTGGCTGTGGGGTGCCCCTGAAGCTTCCAAGCATCCCCCACACTGACCGTGGGTGCCCAGCGACTCCTCGGTGCCTTTGCGCTCCCTTCTCCTTTCTTAATAACTATGACCAGGCTGTGGGGTCAAGCAAAAGAAGCTGTTAGAGATGTGTCTACACCTTCCATGTCGAAGGAAGGGAGGGGAAGAGAGGGGGGTTGCATTCTGCCGCAGTTACAAATTACAAATTACTCTTCCCTCCTTTAGATTTATTTACATCAATGATTTTTCATTTATTGGAACCGTCCTCCTTGGGTCAGAACGTGATTATTTTGAACGCAATTCTGCAGTGACGTTGCGGTAGTTTTGCTCTAACATGTAATTTTTATGCGATGCCAGAGACTTTCGTAGAAATGCACCCATGTTTGGTACGTGTGCAAATGCGACTATTGCAGGATACAAAGGGTTTTGTGGCAAATTAGCGGCCGAGGGAGGTTTTGGAGTATCGGGGCTTGCTTGGCAGAGCAGGAGATGCTTGGTGACAAGTCACAGCGCTGCTCGTGTAGAAATAATTCTGTCTCTGGAGACAAAATAACCAAGAACCACAGGAAAACATCTGCTTTTTTGGTTCATAATGAAGCCATGAGGATCACCTTCTCTCTAAATTATGTATTGATTATTACGCCAGCCAACGTTCACAGTATGGAACCCTCTGTCCCGCTGAGGTGTAGTAAACCTGCCATGCAAATAGTAACTCGATTCATTTGTGTTTGGAAGCGATAGGAAGTTTTGTACGGACTCTGTTTAATGCCCTGTTTGCTCTCCGAGGTTAAAAGCGGCTGTTGTGAAAGGTCCTGCCTTGGATGGGTGAGTTTAATAATTGGCTTTGGCCAGAGCCCCGTTTACTTTCGAGGATTTTCTGTGTTTGCTGTTTGGGAAATGCTTTTGGATTCTGCGGTAAAACTCTTGGTGGCTCAAGTTAAGCCTTTAAAGTAATGGCCCAGCTCTTAAAGACACTGAGCATTCAATATTTATTAATTCTGGCTTTAAATACCTGCCCTTTCAGACAATCGCTTGGGAGGGGAAAAAAGAAAACAACTACTCAACAAATTACATGATTATAGAATAATTTTGGTTGGAAAAGGCCTTTTAATACCATCAAGTCCAATCATTGCAAGGATTTAAATGCTACTGATCCTTAATGTTTTTGTGGTTCTATTGCCCATTAACCTTCACTTGAAATGGGTGGCAGCTGCTGCATTCTCACCTGTAATATTTAAATAATGCTGAGCAGTTAAAATGCTATAATTTGACAGCAAAAATTTCAATTTCCTTATTTCCTGGGAAGTGCCATTTCACGGCTTGAGATTTCTCAGATGCTTCAAACTCCGCTTGTTAAACTTGCCGAGATGAGAAACTCACCCCAAAGTGAAGAGTGGAGGATGTAATGGATTAATTCCACTTTCTCTAAGATAGGGATTGTAATTAGCAGAAAATTTGACCGGGAGCCAGTTTGAACAGCCTCGCTTGATCTAAACAAAACCCAAATGCTCTGAGCGAGTTTTGTCTCCCTCTTCCTGAGTTGGACTTTAATAAATAGATTAAATAATGAGAAGCGAAAAGCTCAAAATAGAGTACCAGAGAAGGTGAGAAAGTGTCTGTTTCTGCAGGTGGGATAAGGGGAAAGACCAAGTTGGGTTTCCAGCGAGACCTGGACAGGCCAGAGAGTTGGGCAGGGAAATATATAATGAAATATAATGAGCAAGTGTAGAGTCTTGAATCTGGGCAGGAACAACCCCAGGTTCCAGTGTAAGTTGGGGAATGAGCTATTAGAGAGCAGTGTAGGGGAAAGGGAGCTGGGGGTCCTGGGGACAGCAGGGTGACCATGAGCCAGCACTGGGCCCTTGTGGCCAGGAAGCCAATGGGACCTGGGGTGGGTTAGAAGGGGGTGGTCAGTAGGTCAGAGAGGTTCTCCTGCCCCTCTGCTCTGCCCTGGGGAGACCACACCTGGAATATTGTGTCCAGTTGTGGCCCCTCAGCTCCAGAAGGACAGGGAACTGCTGCAGAGAGTCCAGCGCAGCCACCAAGATGCTGAAGGGAGTGGAGCATCTCCCGTGTGAGGAAAGGCTGAGGGAGCTGGGGCTCTGGAGCTGGAGAAGAGGACACTGAGGGGGGACCTTATTCACGTCTATAAGTATATAAAAGGTGAGTGCCATGAGGATGGAGCCAGGCTCTTCTCAGTGGCAAACAGTGGTAGGACAAGGGGTAGTGGGATCAAGCTGGAACACAAGAGTTTCCACTTAAATTTGAGGAGAAACTTCTCAGTGAGGGTGTCAGAGCCTGGCCCAGGCTGCCCAGGGAGGTTGTGGAGTCTCCTTCTCTGCAGACATTCAAACCCGCCTGGACACCTTCCTGTGGAACCTCAGCTGGGTGTTCCTGCTCCATGGGGGGATTGCACTGGATGAGCTTTCCAGGGCCCCTCAACCCCTGACATTCTGGGATTCTGTGATTCCATCCTTGGTCTCGGGACCACCTGCTGTGACATTTGTCCTTCATCCCATGTTTATTTTTTGAGATTACAGCTCCATATGTTAATATATAAAGGCCTCTGATGTGACCTGGACTATGGGAAATGCAAAGGGTTGAGTTTTGAATGGTCCTGATGCTTGGGATGCTCAGCCAGGGTCTGGAATTGGATGAGAGACTTTGAAGATACTGAGGAAATATCGTGCAGCCTTAATTCTTTTATTCAGTTATTTGTTTTGTCTCTGAACCCACTGCGCACAAATGTTTTGCAGCTCATATTTTAAATAAGACTGGAGAGTCCACTATGGAACTTCTCCACTGTATCAGCACTGATTGCAAGTCTGTTAAATACATCCAGCTGCCTCGGAACTTAAAAAGGCACCAACCACCTTTGCACAGGTAATTTTAGCATAAGGAAAAAATGGTTCCAAAAAAACTGTTACATCCAGTGACTGGTACCTTGGTATTTTTCATGTTTCAAAGGGAAATTTTTTTCTGTGATTCCTTCACTTCTTGTTCCTTGCTCTATAAATTACGTCTGACAGATTAGTTTAAAGCACAGCAGATAAGAAGCTACTGACCTTATGATGCGTTGATAGGTCCGGAAAGCATTCAGCTTGGAATTTCTTCCTTTTAATAACCCGAAGTTTGGTATTTATTGTGTTAAATAGCAGAAGTGGGTATGAAGACACTGAGATATCGCGTCTTGGTTTCATCAGTTTTAAGGCAGGAATGAGCTGTTTCTTACAGGACATAAAGGTGCTTGCAGTAGGTGGTCGGTGTTTCCTAAATAATGTTTAAATAATCTTTGGTATAAGTAGAGGCGACCGAATGGAAGTGTAAGAAGAAAATTGGAGCGAGGCAAAATAATTTCTTAATTAAAAATAGGAAGAAGTGATCAGAGCAGAATTTTGTGCTGCATTTCTTGTTGGTGCAAACATGCCCTGAGACACATGGTGTGAATTTTGGACTTGTGCTGTGCAGTTGGACTCAAAGATCCTTGTGGGTCCCTTCCAACTCAGGACTTTCTATGATTCTCTGCTTTTTGTATAGATGTTAATGGAGTGAGGGAAGTCTGTGGTGACTAAATCCTGGGTAAGGAGGTGGGACTTTTATTTTAGAGATGCTTAGTTGAGAGGCGGCCTGTGAATAAATCTCAGCTCGGTAGTGAAGCGACGGGTTGTTTCGACACTTTACATAAGTAGCGTTGAGCCTCCGTCTTTGTTTTGTTGTTACGAATCTGTTTGGAACAGATGGAATTTCATATTTTGTCCTGCTCCTGTCCAAGAATAACTCCTTTCTAAGGCATTTTAGAGCGAATAGGAAAGGTGTGTATGGCTGACATGGAGATGGGAGTGAGAATGTTTGCAGCGACGCTTTGGCTCTTTGGGGCCTGCAAGTTCTGCCCCAACTCCTGCGCACGAAGAACGCCCATAATTGCCTTAATTTTCTGGATTGACCCCAGTGTTGGTTAAACAGTTCATCTGTTGACTTTGTGTTGGCTTGGTTTTGCTTTACTTATTTATATTTTGCCTTCATAGTGATTCCAAGGGAGTGTAACTACCAGAAAAGAGGGACGATACAAATAAACACGTGTGTGTCTCCACCTCGGCAATGAGAAATCAGTAGGCTGGTGGTTGTGACCTTCTCCCCGCCGAGCTATTTCATAGACAAACACTCCTGAGCTACTTAGGTGTCAAGAAACGCGAGCGGATCTTGGATTAGAAAGATCTTGCGCTGGGTCTGTTGCTAAGGCTGCGTTGAAACAAGCCGTGAATCCTGCGCTATGTGCCAGCGAGGGCGTTGTCGCCAAATTTTCAGCGTTTATTCCAAAATTAAAAAGGTTCCTTGTGGTCTTTGCTTGATTAAAATGAGCTTAAAATGTCTGTTATTTGGAAGGATTTTATTCTAAAGCGAGTTTTCTTGCTGCTTCATCCATCCCGGTAAGGGATCAAGGCTCGGTGTTTTAATAACCAAGAATCTGTCTTAATGCGTTAAGAGAGTTTTGATACGGATTGTAAAAGTTATCGTGCAGATGCATTTAATAAAGCGGCTAAAACCGCCTCTTTTCCCAAGGGATTTATCCTTGTTGGTCCCAGCGAGGCCGATGAACACGCTCTGGTATTTGGAAATGAGTTCAGTTCTTCACCTCCTCGGCTCGGAGTTGTTGAATTGCTGGATGCCTTTCGCATTGGGTTTATTTTCTCAGCCTCTTAATATTGTGGCGGTTCGAGTGGTGCGAGTTGACTTGGTTGTTGCAAGAAACCGGTGGAAAAGCTTAGACGGGCTTGTGGAATAAGCCGAGTGTGGTTAAACTGATCCGTACTGGTTTTTATTGAAGGGATTAAGATGATTTAACCAAATCTACGGCAGGTCCGGCCTTTTCTCCCTTCACCAAGCCGGGATTTTGACTCCGTATTTGAGTGGAAACCACTACAAGTGACTTCTCAATTCATAGGTGTGAACTACATGAGTGATTTGTAGAACTTTTATAGGATTGATCAAATCAGTTGGTGGAATTTCAGCAGGGATTTAATTTCCCCTGATAAAAATCAGTTCACTGGTGAGTTTGCATAGGTGGATTTTTAAGCTTGCTGAACATATGGTTGTTGCTGAGTTGAACATAGAGGTCAGTGCTAATATTAATATACAGATGCAAGTTTTGATAGCAAATTAAGTCTTGAAGAACCTTAGAGTTATTTTTACACATATATGTATATATATAATTTTTTTTCCTGCCCCTTGTTTCCCATCTTCATGCCAGATTTCTTCATGTGGGTACGTAACCTGTTTTGGAGCAGTGTGACTTTTTGGGGGCGTGTTGTGTAGATGTAGAATGATGTAGATGGAGACTCATCGGGCTCTTTCGTTATTTTTGAGTTTTGTTCTGCTTAACAAAGGGAAACTTCTCAAGGAAGCTGCGCACATCTACCTGCATTAAATATGTGAAGTATCCCAGAATGTCAGGGGTTGAAGGGACCTGGAAAGCTCATCCAGTGCAATCCCCCCATGGAGCAGGAACACCCAGCTGAGGTTCCACAGGAAGGTGTCCAGGCGGGTTTGAATGTCTGCAGAGAAGGAGACTCCACAACCTCCCTGGGCAGCCTGGGCCAGGCTCTGCCACTCTCACCATGAAGAAGTTTCTTCTCATATTTAAGTGGAACCTCCTGTGTTCCAGTTTGAACCCATTACCCTTTGTCCTATCATTGGTTGTCACCGAGAAGAGCCTGGCTCCATCCTCCTGACACTGCCCCTTTCCATATTGATCCCCATGAATGAGCCCCCCCTCAGTGTCCTCTTCTCCAGCTCCAGAGCCCCAGCTCCCTCAGCCTTTCCTCACACGGGAGATGCTCCACTCCCTTCAGCATCTTGGTGGCTGCGCTGGACTCTCTCCAGCAGTTCCCTGTCCTTCTGGAACTGAGGGGCCACAACTGGACACAAGATTCCAGGTGTGGTCTCCCCAGGGCAGAGCAGAGGGGCAGGAGAACCTCTCTGACCTACTGACCACCCCCTTCTAACCCACCCCAGGTACCATTGGCCTGGGGTGTCCATTGGTTGGGTTACTTTTGTTATTGGTGCTCTATGGGCTTTTCTATCTCCTCCCGATTAATTCCTTCTCTGTTCTCTCCTTAAAGGCAAATAACATTCACCTTTCAGTCTTTAAGGTAACGCAAGTAAGCAAAAGGAAATTTTAGGGGCAGACAGTATATCCTTATAAGATACAAATATATCCACTTCATTTTTGTTCTCTCAAGTTTAAATGTAAAGTTCAATGCTCACAAGGGCTCCTATGGATGTCGCATTATTTGTGTGAGTGACATCCTGGAGAACAGTTTCCTTATTAGCATGTTTATCGAGATATAATTACATTGATATCTTGTCTGAAAATCTGTTCAATTAATAAAGACTTTTTCTTCCGAATTTGTTTAGGGATCCTTAGTTTTTACACTTGATATGTCACTGGTGCAGAAGAAATAACTGCGACTTGTGGCATTGAATTGCGTATAGGAGCTCCTGTGAATATTCAGTAAAAAGTCAAAGTCCTTTTTTGAGGCAGAGACCAAATGAAATTGAACATTCACACAAAGCTGTTTTCTAACTCCTTTTATATGTTATTTTTTAGGGACCAATTTTCCCAGCAGGTACCACCAATACCTCATAGCTGCGACATTTTTCCGTGTCAAGCGGGAAATAAAAGGAATTATTTCTATCGCTGTTAGGAAAGTGGGTCAGGCTGTGAGATTTATTTATAGGGTGTCTCGATAGTTTCATTTTCCTTGATTTTTGGCTGCAAAACTGACTGTTTGGCTTGAGCCTTTCCAGCAGGTACCGTGGAAAGGAGCGGTGATGGAGGGGGGCAAGTGTGCAGCTAAAATAGATTTTAAACACGCTTCTTGGGGGTTGAGATGGAGTATTTTGGGGTGCATTGGGATGGTTCTCTGCTCCATGAGCATGGCCTTAAATGCCACTTATTTCCAGTTCCTTCTGGCTTGAAGTTTAAGTCAGCAGCTCAACCTCATTTATTTGCAACACAACCAACGAACTCTTTTTGCCTGGCTTTAAACGCAGGGTAACTCCAGAGCTGATCAATTCAAGTGCTCTCCAATGGAGGAGAATATTGACCTATCTGTCAATTCTGAGCATCTGCTTGAAGAATTTTAATTATGATGCTTTATTTACCAAGTACACAGGTGCGTGCTGCAATTTAAACGCTTGTACGTGTACTTAAGGTACATTTTTGACTAATGGAATGTTTCTAATTTGGGGAGAAGTGCTGGAAAATTCTCTACTAAGCCTTGGGTGTCATTTGAACTGAGTGCGAATCACAGGGCAAAATGACGAGCGAAAAGATGTCGACTACATGAAAAATAGATTCAAATTGGTAGGATCCAAAGTGTAGACTGTATCTTAAAATGGTCTAAAATAGCTCATTTGTAATTTCTTTTTAAATTATTATTAAGCTTTTGTGCCTGTGAGATCTTTTGAAAAGGTTTGTCTAAATATGTGTTTGGTTTAAGGTTCGGTGTAGACTCTGTTAAAATTACACTGAGTGTATTTTATCCTAGTGGGAGTTGGAAATCTTGCACGTATGAATACAGATGATACAAGCAGGAATTATTCCACTAGAATCTTGCATATGATTTTGTTATATTTTGAATTTCTAACTGGAATTTAATTAATGCAGCACTTTGGTTTTTTAAAAAGAGACTCTATGACCTTCTGGAATGCGACGATGGATTTAGATAGTAAAGGATATAATTCATTTAAGCCAACAGTGTGCCCAGGTGGCCAAGAAGGCCAATGGTGTCCTGTCCTGTATCCAAACCAGCGTGGTCAGCAGGACAAGGGCAGTGATCCTTCCCCTGTACTCTGCACTGGGGAGGCCACACCTGGAGTGTTGTGTTCAGTTCTGGGCCCCTCAGGTCAGGAAAGAGATTGAAGTGCTGGAGCGGGTCCAGAGAAGAGCAACAAGACTGGGGAAGGGACTTGAACACAAGCCCTATGGGGAGAGGATGAGGGAGCTGGGCTTGTTCAGTCTGGAGCAGAGGAGGCTTAGAGGTGAGCTCAGCACTCTCTAGAATGACCTGAAGGGCAGTTCTAGCCAGGGGGGGATTGGGCTCTTCTCCCAGGCAGTCAGCAATAGGACAAGGGGGCATGGGCTTCAACTCTGCCAGGGGCAATTGAGGCTGGAGATGAGAAAGCAATTCTGTGCAGAGAGAGTGGTCAGCATTGGAATGGCTGCCCAGGGAGGTGCTGGACTCACCGGCCCTGGAGGTTTTGAAACTGAGATTGGCCATGGCACTTAGGGTCATGATCTGGTCAATGGACTGGAGTTGGACCAAGGGTTGGACTGGATGATCTCTGAGGGCTTTTCCAACCCAGTCCATTCTGTGATTCTGTGGTAGTGTTTTATATATTATCTGGAGTTGAGTTGGATCATCTAACACAATTAATCATGAGCTTGATGGGACCGGTCTGGCTCTGGAAATATTTCATCATCATGGTGATTCTCTTTGATCGCAATAACATGGGTTCCTCTTGCGGGGCAGTGACTTTTGGCTATTTGCACCGTGTAAGAGTGTTTGCAAGGGCTCTTAGCCAAGGATTACAAGGGTTCATTGCGTGCAAGGGAAAGAGAGGTTGATATATTCCTTTTTCTACTGCAAAATTAGATATTTTATGGTGTTTAAGCTTTATTTACTTCTGTTCTCTCCTTCCCGGCGTGAAGCAGAGAACTTACTGCTATAAACTTCAGGAGTGTTTCAGAAGGGTGAGAGCTGGATTTTTCTAGGCATTCCGAACACTTGCAGCTAAATGATTTTCATATCGAAGAACTAGGTCAAGATGCAGTAAATGGATTTGCGAACAGATGGGGAAAGCGTCGTGCAACTGTTGGATGAGCTTCACCGTCAACTGGTGGAGCACACACCATCGCTTGGCCGTCGTCTCAGGTTGGGTCAAGATGGGCTTCAAGGGGACATTGGGGTGGCCTTTTGTCGTGGTGATGTTTCTGCATATCATACAGGCTCTAGGGAAAGTGTTTTGAAGAAAAAAGTAATTAAAAAAAAGACTGATAATCAAGCTTGGAGTCGTTGCGGTACAGAGCCAAAGATCAATGATAATACAGACGGAGCAAAGCCACTTACAAAATAGCGTTTGTGTGAAGAAGACGCTCCTGCGGTGTGATTATAATAATAATATCTTTGATTCTTTGTTTTCCTTGGTAAATTTGAACAGGGGGAAGAATTTGTGGTTGTCGAGGTAGGGAGTAATGTTTCTATTGACAGTGCAGCTTGGCTGTTTGGTTGGCCAGAGATAAAACTGAGGTTACGCGGTAAACGGTGCTGGTGTGTGGGCTGGGAGATAGGGCTGGAAATCAAGACATGGGAGGGAGACAAGGATCTAAATTTGAATATTGTTTTGAGTTTGAATTTCAAGAGCTGGAGAAACTTAAAGGTGAGAACATCAGGTGTTTGTGGTGAATCCCAACACGGGTGTTGTTCCAAGGCAACATCTCGAACTGGGGAAACTGCTGAAACGCCAATGTCTTGTGGGATCCAGATCCAACACAGGGTTGTGGGTTTTTTACATGAGAAAATAGAGTTGGAGGAGAAAAATCTGCTTTTCCTTCTTTGTTTCTGTTGTCTGAGCGTTGAGGTTGGGTAATTTGGTGTCTTGTAAATGGTTTCTCCATGGATATGATTCGCTTATTGTTATTATAACTTCTGTGTTTGTAAGGTAAGGCAGAACACACGCCTCTTCCATAAAGAGCAGCCGAAGTGTGTTTTTTAGATGAAATATCCTTGAAATTCCTCTCCTTCCCCCGCAGGAAAGCTGGTTGGGCAAGTGAAACTTGAAAGGAGTAACTCGAGAAGCTGGAGGAGCTCCAAGAGCGGCTTCAGCTTCTCTAAGCCGAGGAGTGGACGTGTTTCAGGAAAGCAGCTGGAAGCACCAACCAGCCCCAAAAGAGATAATTTTAGTGGCATTTATTTTTAAAAAGCAGGAGCTGGAACAGCGTGTCAGGGTCGGGAGTCTGATGGAGATAAGTGGCCAACTGGAGAAGGGCAATGCTTGGAAATAGTTGGTTTTAACTTGTTGACATCATGATTTTTGGGGGATGTTTGTACCTTCTGAGCTCTCTCAAGCTGTCAACGGTCATTCCGGCTTCCTTGGAGCACACAGCTCATCAGATCAGGGCGTATTTTGCAGGAGCAAAGAGCATCGCGCTGCAGGTTGTGAGTCAGACGGGAGAGGCTGCGTCGATACGTTGGACCTGATGCAATTCCTCCGAGCATCCTCTCTCAGGCCTCAGAAGCCTCTCCAGGCTCTGCCCTTATCTCTGATCAGCAGCCAGGAAATCACTTTCCATATTTTAACATATCTCGCACAGAAGGACAAAGCTAATCTCTTCCTTTGAAGAACCAGTGTTTCCCTTATCAAATTAGCTGTCAGTCAAATTTTATTGTTTTATGAAGCCAGAGAGCCCTTTAGCATCAATTCAACTGTACCATGGAGAGTGCGATGGAAGGAAAAGCCCTCCAGCATGGAGGGTGATCATTGCTCCTCTCTGACCTCTTTGCATGGTGACATTAGATACAGGGTGACCTTGAATTACCTGATTCTCTTTGGGAGGAAGACCCCGATGAAGGCAACGCACAAGGTGGTTTTGCAGGCACTGGAATAGCGGCACGGTGCTGTGAGAGTGGTTGAAGACGCTCTTAGATTGCAAAGCCATCAGATCTTGAAGGGATTTCATGGCTCTGTGCCTCTCTGGTGCGGAGCACGGCAGTAAATGGCTTTGTTGTGGGGATTTTTAGCTCTAGCATTGTGTTCAGATTGCCTGGGGTTGTAACAAACTATGGGGAGGCACCTTCACCTCCTCTTTGTGCAGCGCGTGGCTTGGTGGGAATTGCTTGAGTGCTCTTGGCTGGAACTGTTGAGTGTCCACCTGGAGGGTGGGACCTTTTTTCAGGTCATACATCAACCCACCACCCAGGGGTGGAGAACATGAGCTGAGCTACCTCCTCAAGAACAAAGGTCCCACCATCCAGAAGCTCTTAGCCCAAAGGTTTGGAAGTCACAGGGTAGAGGTGACTTCAAGCCATTACAGAAATCAGTGCAATAGCACCATGGAGGAGTAACTGAAGAAAGGTTTGGCAACAGGCACAGACTGAAACACAGGAGGTTCCGTCTGAATAAGAGGAGAAACTTCTTCACTTTGAGGTGCCAGAGCCTGGCCCAGGCTGCCCAGAGAGGTTGTGGAGTCCCCTTCTCTGACACATTCAAACCCACCTGGACACGACCCTGTGTGATCTGCTCTGGTGACCCTGCGTGAGCAGGTGGGTTGGACTGGATGATCTCCAGAGGTCCCTTCAACCCAAACCAGGCTGGGGTTCTGTGGATGACAAAGCAGTGACTTTGCACCCTCGGTTGCAGGGTTAAGGTGATGGGTTATGGCACTTCTGGGATTACAGTGGCAGCAGTGACTTTTGCGTGAGTTTATTCATCTTGAGGAGTCTTGTATCTCGGTTGCTCTGGAGGGTTTGGATGTGGGAGGGAATCTACATATACTGAAAGTCATAGTCTTTGGTTAGGTACCTATTGCTGTACAGGTTAAATCCTTATCAAACTTGATTCTGCAGTGGTGTCATTACCTTAATGTGTGTGAGACCTGGCGTGTAACTAGAACCATAGAATCATTTTGGTTGGAAAAGACCTTTATGGTCATCGAGTCCAAGCGTTCCCCCACACCCGGCACTGCCCCATGTCCCTGAGAACCTCATGTCCGTCTGTCCAACCCTCCAGGGATGGTGACTCCAGCACTGCCCTGGGCAGCCTGTTCCAATGCCCCACAGCCCTTTGGGGAAGAAATTGTTCCCCACATCCAACCTCAACCTCCCCTGGTACAACTTGAGGCGGTTTCCTCCTCAGTTAATTAAACCTTCCCGGCTGTACCTGTGGTGTGGCCCTTAGCAGGCAGAAGAAGGAATTCAGCTGTTCAATGTGAGAAATTAATGAATTAGGTGTACAGATTTTATCTCCTTCTCTCCTCCCCTATTCCATGCCTATAAATTAGGGCGTTTGCTTATAGCAAACCCTAAAGCCTATATCCTGAGTGTGCTTATTGAGAGAATGAACAAAGCTAAATTGTTAATCAATTGAGGTTAGAATGCCATTGTTCTGGTAATAGGCTGTAACAGCCCTTTCTTTATTGGCTTCAGCTTCAAATTTACCCCATACAAAGGCCTTTAATTGTGTTGTGCTTGAGGCAGTGCAGCCACACTTGGGGAGGAGAGAGGAGGAAAACTCATTGTTTGCATCAGTCTCTAGATTTAGCAGCTCCAAAATTAGGCCGAACAACGGGGCTTTGGGTTTGTGGTTGGCTTTGTGTTGATTTTTTATTCCTTTTAATGGAAAGGCTGTGCTAAAACTCTCCAAACAATATGCTGATAGGTCTTGTGGGGCATTACAAGTGTCTCTGGAGCCTTCCTGAAAGCAATTCTATGATTCAATACTACCCGATTTTGATGCCTCTTAAAGATGAAGCTTTAATATATTTTATAAATCATCCCATCCTGCTTATTTTTTCTGGTGAGTAATGGAGAAAAAGCAATTTACATTTCCTTTTTTGTACTTCTAATGAAAACAGATACATTCAAACACCCCGTTGCCAGCGTATAATGTACCTTTAATGTAAAGCTTTGGAAGTAAGCGCCACAAAATTATTAAGTCCTGAGTTCTAAGCTGCTCTTGACTTTGTGACTTTTTGCACTCAGCTATTAGCGAGAGGATGGTTTAAGATTCATTAGATGGTAATTAGATGACGGCCTGGTTGCACAATTCTTGTCTCTGTAGGGATTTTCTCAGCGTACACTCATTTGTGTTGGAGAAATCCACACTGCGAGTAGTACTTGTGGTATTATTGAAAGCACGTGGATTCTGGTGTGCTCCAGTACTTAGGTTTGGTTTTAATGCTTGAGATGCCATTGCTTGCTGATTTTTCCTGGCTTAGCGTTGTGCTTTTTGGGGGCTCCCAGAATTACATGGGGTTCTTTTATGTGAAATATTTCTCTCTGAAGTGAAACGGAGAAATAAACTTAACAGCAGAGTCAATGATGGGGTTAAGCGGCATCCTTTATTTTATCAGCGCTGGGGAGCATCCTCCGTAAGTGCTCCAATGTCTGGTTGCTCTCACATTGCTTCTATTAACATAATTATTACATATACATTACAATTTTTAAAAATTTTGACTTACATCTATCTTAAGAAATAATTGACGATGTTAGTTAGAATTGTTTAATTCCTTACAAGACATCTATTAATTATTAGTTAAATATAAACCAAGCGCTCTGCTTCTAAACAGTGTTATTACTTAATCTTCTGTCTCCCTCTTGTCATGCAGAAGGATCTAAAACTGGAAAAACAACCCATTTTTCAGGTGGTTAGAAAGCGTTTATCATGTCCATTGCTTGATGATGGGTATGTCTTTTATAACTTAATTACAGTATACATTAATTTAGCAGCTTCTCTTCAGAAAGCAGGCTCTTTTTTTGGTGAAACATTCATCCTTTTCATTGCTTTCCCTTTTGTCTTGGTCTTACAAAAAGCTGAAATAAGCAGCATCAAGGTTGGAACCCTTTGAATATGTTCGGTAGGTTCAATCCCCCCAACTCCCATTTTCCCTTTAATTCTTAAATATTTCAGCCCACTATTAAATGATGGCAAAATTTACACCAGCTGTACATAAGTATTTCCACCTGGTGAAGTTTGACCCAAGCCTCAAGCAGTGTGTGTGTATGCACATGAGTATACGTATATATTTTTAAATCTTGAGCTTTGCAAACAGATCCTTACAACTGTTTTTCCACCGTGGAGGTTCCAAAGTCAATGTTGGAGCTTTGTAGGCGAGAATGCGTTACCTGTGCTTTGTGTGTGTTTTTCCACCTGGGTGTACTTGTGTTTGTGCATTGCGGAGAATGAGACTTGAAGGACTTTGCTTCTGTGCTCTACCTTGGCTGATGTATTACACCTTGACTTGAGTAAGGCATTGGACACAGTCTCCCACAGCATCCTCACAGCTGAACTGAGGGAGTGCGGTCTGGATGAGCGGGTAGTGAGGTGGACAGGGAACTGGGTGAAGGGAAGAAGCCAGAGAGTCGTGGTCAATGGGGCAGAGTCCAGTTGAGGCCTGGATCCAGTGCAGTGCCTCAGGGGTCAGTGCTGGGCCCGGTATTATTTGATATATTCATCAATGACTTGGACGAGGCAATAGAGTGACTGTCAGCAAGTTTGCTGACGACACCAAGCTGGGAGGAGTGGTGACACTGGAAGCTGTGCTGCCATCAGAGACCTGGACAGGCTGGAGAGCTGGGCGGGGAGAAATTTAATGAAATAGAACAAGGGCAAGTGTAGAGTCTGGAATGTGGACAGGAACAACCCCAGGTTCCAGTGTAAGTTGGGGAATGAGCTATTAGAGAGCAGTGTAGGGGAAAGGGACCTGGGGGTCCTGGGGACAGCAGGGTGAGCATGAGCCAGCACTGGGCCCTTGTGGCCAGGAAGCCAATGGTACCTGGGGTGGGTTAGAAGGGGGTGGTCAGTAGGTCAGAGAGGTTCTCCTGCCCCTCTGCTCTGCCCTGGGGAGACCACACCTGGAATATTGTGTCCAGTTGTGGCCCCTCAGCTCCAGAAGGACAGGGAACTGCTGGAGAGAGTCCAGCGCAGCCACCAAGATGCTGAAGGGAGTGGAGCATCTCCCGTGTGAGGAAAGGCTGAGGGAGCTGGGGCTCTGGAGCTGCAGAAGAGGACGCTGAGGGGGGACTCATTCATGGGGATCAATATGGAAAGGGGCAGTGTCAGGAGGATGGAGCCAGGCTCTTCTCGGTGACAATCAATGATAGGACAAGGGGCAATGGGTTCAAACTGGAACACAGGAGGTTCCACTTAAATATGAGAAGAAACTTGTTCCTGGTGAGGGTGGCAGAGCCTGGCCCAGGCTGCCCAGGGAGGTTGTGGAGTCTCCTTCTCTGCAGACATTCAAACCCGCCTGGACACCTTCCTGTGGAACCTCAGCTGGGTGTTCCTGCTCCATGGGGGATTGCACTGGATGAGCTTTCCAGGTCCCTTCCAACCCCTGACATCCTGGGATTCTGTGATTCTGTTTTCTTAGGGTGTAGCAACCACTCCTTGCAGAGTATCAAGTGTAAAACCTGAGCAGCGCAGAAGAGCTGTTTGCAGTAATTTTCGGAGCATGATTTTTACGTCTCAGTGATAAAATTATAAAGACGTATAAAACATTTAGTAGGGCAGAAAACCTCAGAGCCTGATGACGTTGGTAGCGAGTTACTCAGGGACTTCTTGTTTGAGTAGTTCTAGTGTGTAGGAAAATGTCCCCCATTGAAGTACTTCATTCCTGGAGTGTTTTTCCTCTTGTTGTTCCATTCCTGATCCTTTACTCACAGAAAAAGCCATGTAGGACACATCCTGGTTATCGGTGCCCAGGAGGACCAGACCCCGTCACTTACGGTGCAACCAGGACTTGGAAGGGACAAGGGCTTTGGTTTAATTTGCTGTTTTTACTCGAGCTGGGACACTTTGGATTTCTCTATCGAATGGAAAGCTAAAATTCCAGCCGCAGTTTGCATTCAGTGCTTAGGATTTATTTCTGTCTCGGAATGTTTATAGAGTAACGTGGATTTGCTGATGTCCTCCCGGTGCCAGACGATACGTGAGATGGGAACTTAGCCACTATTTCTTTTGCTTTCGGAGACGTCAACTCTGATTTTTAATGTTTTTTAACATTCTATAGTTGTTTATAATGGCAGCAGCTTCTTAATGAGGAATCTGAGCAACTTACAGATAAGTATTTAACTAATAGCGCGTCGAAAGAATTTGACTTTGGTTGCTTTTTAAAAACTAAATCCCGTGTTTTATTTTGATGTTGCTAAATATGATTAAATCATAGCACGTTGATGTTGAAATGCTCTTTCTTTCCCCTGAGACCTGACATGGTTGGAGCTGCACTGCTAACAGGATTATGATGTTTTTCCTATCGCTCTCGATAGCGTTTCTGTGGCGAACGACTTAGTAATTGTTTCCAGATTGAGCAGAAGCTCTTGGAGAGCTTGGCGAGTTGCACAAGGTTGGTTTTAACTTGTGAGACCTGCTCAGCTTTCCAGAGCCTGTTGACTTTTATTTCCACGCAAAGTACTGAAGCCTTTGCAGTTTGATTCCTGCCTTTTCCACAGGTACAATTTCCAAAAGGATGCATTTTTAGACAAAAAAAAATCTAGATGTTGTTGCCTGGAACTTGGAATTCACATCTGTTTGTTGCAAATTTCTGGCCTGTAGATAATTAATTTGAGTTTTCAAAGCTGTTGAAGACTTAAAATACATGTTTGTTTTTCTGCATCTCTATCTGCATCTTTCTGTGTTTCCATAGAAGGTGCAGAATTCTTGCTGTGCTCCTGAAAAGTGGTTTCTTCACTTGTTTGAATGTAGATCTGCAGAACTTCACTAACTGGCTTTTAAAGAGTTTAAGCTGAATTTCTGAGGTTGAGAAGGATGATCATAAATTAATTGAGTTAATTGGAGGGAGAGGAGGGTGGTTTCAAAATATATTTTAATTTTTACTTTTTAATTCGCATCAGAAATAAAACTTAAAAGTGCTCTATGGAACTGATTGTGTAAAACCATTCTGAGTCAGCCGCAATATTTACCAGAGATCAGATGGTAACGTGAACAGATCACTAAGAAAAGGCACAGCAAAACCTTCCAAGATAAGGGTTTGGAGAACTTCTGTTCTTGCTTCCTTCTCCTTTCTGCCGAATTTCATTCTGCGGAGTGTTTTAGTATTACTGAAACCGTGTTTTAAGCGGGACGATTGAATTTCACCCTCTGCCCGTGCGTGTTCCGACCAGTCTCTGTGCTCAGGCAGAAGATGCGGAATCTCTGTACCTGTTTTTTGGGTGCCCAAGTGGTGTAGCGGATCTGCTGCCTCAAATTCCTGTGGATCCGTCTCCGCCTTGATGAATCATAGGGTTGTTTTGGTTGGAAAAGGCCTTTCAGATCATCAAGTCCAACCATTAACTCAACACTGTGAAGTCCAACTCTAAACGATGTCCCTTAGAACCTCAACTCCACGTCAAGTGTGATTATGGTCTTCTCTGTGGATCATCTCTGCGTCAAGTGTGATTATGGTCTTCTCAGTTGGTCTTCTTTGAGGGTCATCTCTGTGTCAAGTGTGATTATGGTCTTCTCTGTTGTCCATGGTCTTTGAAGAAACGTGCCCTGATAGAACCTGTGGAAAGGAGAAGTTCCAGACACAGCCAGTGGATCATGACCCTCGTCCATCTTGCAGCATGGATGGGTTTGATTGTCCAGTTCCAAGTAGGAGCAATGGAAATGTGAAAGTAGGATTTGCATGGCTCTGCTCACTCTTTCCAATACCTGTATTCATGCTCGTTCCAAGAAATGAGCATTGCAAGTAATTAGCATGAATATCATTTCCCGTTGTACCGCAAGCGTTGTTCGGAAATATGTAATGATCTTTTTCATCACAACATCCTTCTGAGCTCCAGACTGAGTTTGCTGCTGCTTTTTTGGCTATTCCTGCAAGTCGTGTCTGGACAAATGTGGTGGTCTAGAATCTGCACTCTGCCATGTTTTAGAATCATAGAATCATTTTGGTTGGAAGAGACCATCAAGTTCATTGAGTCCAACCATAACCCACCCCTGTCCCTGCCCCATGTCCTGAGAACCTCATGTCCGTCTGTCCAACCCTCCAGTGATGGTGACTCCAGCACTGCCCTGGGCAGCCTGTTCCAATGCCCCACAGCCCTTTGGGGAAGAAATTGTTCCCCACATCCAACCTCAACCTCCCCTGGCGCAACTTGAGGCCGTTTCCTCTGCTCCTGGCGCTTGTTCCTGGGGAGCAGAGACCAATACCCTCCACACTACAACCTCCTTTCAGGCAGCTGTAAACAACAATTGCTGACAAAAATGAGCCCTTTGCTGGCTTTGTTCCCTTCTCTCTTTCAGTGGAATCTCGAATTTTTAGTGATTTTAACTGTTGAAATTCACTGCGTGTCCTGGGATGAAGTTTTGGCCTCAAGTTATACCAGGGAAGCTTCAGGGCATTGGAACAGGCTGCCCAGGGCAGTGCTGGAGTCACCATCCCTGGAGGGTTGGACAGACAGACATGAGGTTCTCAGGGACATGGGGCAGTGCCAGGGGTGGGTTATGGTCGGGCTCGATGATCCTGAGGGTCTTTTCCAAGCAGAATGATTCTGTTGATTCTCTGAATGATTCCAACTGCTTTTCCATCTTCTTCCAGAGACTTTAACTACTCTCAAGTTGTCACCTCCTATTCCCAGGCTCAGCGGGGATGGGATGTCCATAGGGTTGTCCTCGTACCATCCCAGTAGTGGCACCGCTCAGGCTCTTTGACTCCCGTCCCTTAACACGGGATGATGTGGGGATGGATGGGAACGTTCTACCCAAGGTGGGGGATGCCTGGCCCAGCCATGCTCTGATGTTATTCTGAGTTATCATGGGTTATGCAGCCCTTGATGAATGAGGAATGAAGGTTTTATTTCGCACTTAGAGGGTTACGGGGATCAGTCATTGGTTCAAGAGGCCATAAAAGGCTTTGCGAAGAGTTGGGTCCAAAATGGGCGAGAGGTTGTGCCATGAGCTGCGTCTCAATTTCTTGCAATAATTGTGTGGTTTGTATAAAGAAATAGTTTAGGAATAGCTTTTCTATGAGGGAATTCCTTTTACTGTCTGCATGGTATTAAACTGCATATTAGTCTATGTTTGTGGGGTTTGTTTTAATTTTCTTAAGGTGCTGATTTGAAACAATACCGTAAATCTAATAGAGAAACCATCATTCTCGACTGGCATTCTTTAAGGATAATAATCAGAAAACACAGAGTTAAACAGGAGAATCCCAATTGTCTGATTTTTTTGTTGCCTTGTGTTTGGTTTGTTTGGAGCGAATGAAATCTAATGGTGAATCTTCTAAATTCAGCAAATCCTTTATGAATGTTCACTACCATTGGAGACTAATGCTGATTATTTGCTTTACAGGCTCACTGGACCTTCGGGATATGTGACGGATGGGCCTGGAAATTACAAGTACAAAACAAAATGCACCTGGCTTATCGAAGGAAGGTGAGTGTGACAAACATCTTGGCTTTTATTGGAGATTTTTGTGACTTTTAGGTGAGGTTTGTCCTCATTGACTATTTTCAGATCTCGTGATTCTTATTTTGCACTTAGTAATTGGTAAATAAGTTGGGTTTTGTGCAACTGAGCCCTCCGCACTGAGTCCCGAATAAGAGGTTTGCTGTGTAAAACACCCTTCACATTGAGACTGTGTGTAGAACATGAGAATAAATGCATCTGCATAAATAAATTAAGAACTAAAGGTCATTTAACTGGTGGAGCGTTCAGATGTTGGGGTTCACTGTGTATGGGACTTCTTGGCAGATGAGCAAACTCTATTAATGTCTCTATTCATGAAGAATCCCTTCCTATCATGATGCTCTTCAGCTACTGATTTACTCACTGGACCATAAGGACTGTTGGCTTTTTTAGGGAAAGGTCTTCTAAGCTATGATAAGTCTCTTAGGCCTCTTCTCCTTCTTTACCCTTCTTGTATTTGATCTTTATGTTGTTTACAGTGGTTTCTTGCACAGATTTTAGACGCAGCCCATTTCGTGCATATCCTCTGGTTGATGGTCCAGCGCTTCAAGGCCTCTGACTTGTTAAAATAGGTTTTTACAGTCCCAGGCTGACGCCAGGACCGTAAAATCAGTTTGTATTGTATCTAAAACTTTGTGTGGGCAGTTAAGATGCTGTGTATTAACAGCTATGAGTTGTTACATTCTATACTATTCCCTAAATCTCTAGAGAGCTTTGTGGGTAGGAACAAGTTATGTGTGAGCACGAACTCACGTTGAACCCCTGTGAGCTGAGGTCTCTTGGATTGGAGAAATCACTAAAAGGTCAGGATACACGTTTTTATTTCATCTTCTCTCTATGTTTGGGAAGCCTGATGGGTGGAGGGGGATTGGAATTCACATCATCCACTACAGACATTTATTTTGGATGAGTAACGCAAATACCTGAGCTCCCAGGATCCAGATCACCGTCCGGAACAGTGAAATTGGGAGCCTACCACTATTAACTATAAGGAGCTCGGTTTTTAATGTGGTTAAGATCAAAGGCAGATGCTTTAAGTGGCAACACCATTTCGGTAGGTAATAAAAATACAAGTGCAGGGAGTTTGGAATTGCAAATAATTAGAAAAAAGGGTTTTGCAAGAATGTTATTCCAGCCAAACCAGCCTCAGCAATTCCAGTAGGACCAGCTTAACCCTCATAACTTCTTTTTCCCAAGTGTAACGTGACTTGTGTTTTTATCAGAAGTGAAGTGCTGCTCACGGGTCCCCTATAATGTCACCGTAACTGCTCCTGCAGCCTCTGTTTCGTGGTAATGAGAGAGAATTCTCTCTTGGGGAATTATCACTTGGTGGGGTTTGAAGTGAGATCTTAAAGAGGTGGGCAAAAAGTGTTTCTTTCATAGCCAGGTGTTTAAGTCTATGTCCCTTTCCTGCTCCTGATGGTTTGTGCCCTGCTGTCAGAGGATGGGGGTGAACAGCAAGGGTTTAATCCCGCTGATTAAAACAGCTGAAACATGCACCCTCCCGAAAATAACCCGAGTGCTCTGCCCAGTGTGAAATTCCCAGGGACATCTGGGCTTGGCAAGCAGCGTCTGCAAAGCTGTGAAATTCCGGCTCACCCCGGTGCGTGGTGGTTTGTGGAGGGTTTTTGAGGCGAAGCAGGAACGGATACCATCCGAACGTGTAACTGAAGACACTAGATAGACTCGGGTTTAAAATGAGCCGTGTGTTCCTTACTGTATTGATTTCCTTTTTGCACAGTTCCTGACTTTCAGTGTCTGGGCTGTGTCCTCATCCTGGGGATGTTCTTTCCACTTTTCCCCAGGAACAGAAAGCAAAGCAGCTGAGATCCAGCCTGAGCATCTCAGCAGAACCTGTAGCCGTGTGCCTCGCAATTCTGCAAACGAGCGCTGTCTGTTAATGAGTTATTAGCTGCAGCAAATACAATATCTTCCTTTTTTTGTTCTTTATCTGAAGCTTTTATTGATTAAATGTTTCTTTCCGCTCTGCAACTGCCAGACCATTAAAATAGAAGCAAACCCCCTACAATTTCATAGGCTGCTCGGTTTTGAAATGACAAATACTCTTTGTACCTTTTCTTTAAGCAAGATATTATCCTTGAGTGACACCTGCTGCTCTTTTCCAAAGGCCTGGAATGGATCCGTGTGCCTATCAAAACTTATTCTTTCAAGAGAATAACTCCCTAAAGAATTCCCCTTTGGTGGAAAGGGCGGACTCTATGGCAGGTTGACATTTTATTAATTTATTTGATTAGGATGAACATGGGTTTCATCTGAACCCGAGGGCAATGCTGTTGAAAAGACCATGATCGCTTGCATCTCTTCCTTTCAACGACTGCAGCTGTGGGCAGGAAAAAGCAGTTCTGCTATAGACATGGAAGGAAAAAGAGAGTAAATCCATCAGAACACTGGTGGTGTTCTCACCCTCCTTGAGCTGAACCCTAAATTAGACATCCACTGTGACTTGGCTGTGATTTTTTTTAGGTGTATCTTTGCACATTAGCCACACAAATAACAACATTTAAGTATGCATTACTTAGTTATAGCTTAGAGGGCATCTTCTGTGGATGGGGTGAGAGAAATGCTGATGTGTTTTGGTGTCTGAATGACTTTTGCCATCCCCATGTCAAGTAAGTAAAACCTCGTAGAACAGGGGCATCAAACTCATTGTCACCGAGGCCACATCAGCCTTGTGGTTGCCGTCAAAGGGCCGAATGTGATTTTAGGGCTGTATAAATATAACTGCTCCTGCATCTATACAGTCCTAAAATTGCATTTGGCCCTTTGATGGCAATGAAAATGAGTCTGACACCCCTGGCTTAGGAGATCAGGCCCCTCAATGGTCTTCTCTTGACTTAAAAAGTCAACAGAGCAGTATTTTTATAACTCCTCTCCAGAAGAAAACCAAGCAACCTGGTTAGTGTTTGAAGAATGAAGGACAGTGGTTGACACCTTGGCATGCCAAGAAATAACCAAAAACCTTCCTTTTGACAAAAGGTAAAGCCACAGGGCCTCTTGTCCTGTAGAACACAGGTCTCCTGTATCTCTTGATGTGTTCTCTCCAGCTCCCAGAACTGGTGAGCAAGACTGAGAATTCCTTCAGTGTAACATCCACTGAGATGTATTTCCAACTTCAACTTGGAGGAGGGTCCCTCAGGAGGGTCATCCTGCAGTACCACCCAAATGATAAAGTAGCAGAAGCAGCATTTCTGCCGCTTTTGGACAAGTAAATAAGGAGCTTGGAGCCAGGGGGATCGGGCTCTGCTCCCCAGGAACAAGCGCCAGGAGCAGAGGAAACGGCCTCAAGTTGCACCAGGGGAGGTTGAGGTTGGATGTGGGGAACAATTTCTTCCCCAAAGGGCTGTGGGGCATTGGAACAGGCTGCCCAGGGCAGTGCTGGAGTCACCATCCCTGGAGGGGTTGAAAATAGATGGAGATGAGGTTCTCAGGACATGGGGCAGTGCCAGGGGTGGGTTATGGTTGGACTTGATGATCTTGAGGGGCTTTTCCAACCAAAATAATTCTATGATTTAGATTGGAAGTGACCTTTAAGATCAAGTCCAACCATAAACCTCGCACCGTCAAGCCCGCCACTGAGCGTGTCCCCAAGTGCCACATCTACACATGGGTGTATTGTCCGTGTAGATTTTCCACGCTCACCCCTACCAGGCCCTGTCATTAGGGCAGTCAGTGCTGGTACAGAGCAGAGGAATTGGCCACACTTGCTCTTTAATTTCTGCTTTGTTCGTGTGCAAAGGTTTAAGGACACAGTTTTTCCGACCATAAAGCATCTGTTGTTTAATATTAATACCAGGGGGTGTGCACACCGAAGAAGAAAACCACAGCATGTTTGACGGATTTGCAGTTACACTAAGTCACGCAGTTTTAGTCTCGTTCACAGAGGGACTATTCCATGTGTTGAGCGCCTAATTGCAAACCTTATTATTATTTTTTACAGGCCAAACACAATCCTCAGGCTTCGGTTCAATCACTTTGCCACGGAGTGCAGTTGGGACCACTTGTATGTGTATGATGGAGATTCCATTTACGCTCCCTTACTGGCGGCTTTTAGGTAAGTTCCCCTTGGTAAGGATTTAATTGCACGCAAAGTTATTTCTTTAACTTGGAGCCTGAATCAAATGTGGCTTGTGGCAGTCAAACAAAATACATAATACTGCAAATACAGCACATGCAGCAAGTGTCCTTTTGTGCACTCGTCGTCAGCATTGACAATTAAGGAGTTGTTTTTGCTTCTACAATGAACAAGATCATGTTACTCTGCTGTAACGTCTAAGGATTATGTTTTCATTTCCAAATCGTGGTGGTTTGAGAGACAAAAACAATATTGTCATCTGGTGGAGCTTGAGATGATTCAGTACATGGGTTCTGCCTAAAGTAGAAAACTGCCCCGTGTATCAAGTTTGAACATGGCTTAGGTTTAACTCATAGTGTGTCAATGCTGACAGAAAGCAAAAACCAAGTAATCGGCATCGCAGGCATACAGGTCTCGTAGAAATATGTATATATCCTTATATACCTTATATACAGCTTGGAGAAGAGGAGACTGAGGGGTGGCTCATTCCTGGGGATCAATATGGAAAGGGTGAGTGTCAGGAGGATGGAGCCAGGCTCTTCTGGGTAACAACCAATGGTAGGACAAGGGGTAATGGGTTCAAACTGGAACACAGGAGGTTCCACTTAAATTTGAGAAGAAACTTGTTGGGGGTGAGGGTGTCAGAGCCTGGCCCAGGCTGCCCAGGGAGGTTGTGGAGTCTCCTTCTGTGCAGACATTCAAACCCGCCTGGACACCTTCCTGTGGAACCTCAGCTGGGTGTTCCTGCTCCATGGGGGATTACACTGGATGAGCTTTCCAGGTCCCTTCCAATCCCTGACATTCTGGGATTCTGTGATACCTTAAATGTTTTCAACTCTTTGGAACACGTTCAGAAACAGCAACGATGGGTCAGACAACCTTGTAAAAACCTGTGTAAAAATATCTGTTCTTCTGATGAACAACTGGTATTTGCTTGTCTGTCTGTGCTCAGAGACTGATTTGTGGGTGGTGTTAAGTTGACATTTGACAAAGAGGCCTAAATAGAACTTGTGTGTTTGGTCTTGCAGTGACAAGCGCCGCGTTGTGTTTTTTATTCTTTTAGCTGAAATTAGTAAAATAATCCCAAGTTGTGTATGAAGAAAACAAAAGGTTCCCTTTGGACTCTACTTGTTCCACGTGGCTGATTAACCATTTCCAGGATTAAGCTTTGGCTGTGCTGCCTTTCATTTGTGAAATGAAGTTCTAAAAATACTTCATGTTTATCCTAAAAAAATCCATGAGCGAAGATCAGCAGAGGAACAAAAAGTTGATAAAAAGAAATTAAAACCAGCAGATTTCTTTGGTCATTTTTAGCTTAAAAGACAGAATTGTTTTGTAGGGAAAGAACAGTTCCTGTGAGCAGTCAAACAAACCTCAGGTCAGAACAAGTAAATTATGACGTTATTCTCACTCCATCTGAAGAAGAAGAAACCTTCTCTCTCTCCTAAAATCCTCCCAAAACCTGCAAGCACTCTGCTGGTATCACACACTGAATTGGTATGCAGGAGAAGAAAGAAATGGCATCTTGAGTCATAGTCATTTTGCTCTAATCGAGCTCATTTTTAATATGCTGTTGAAAAGGTGAAATGATCATGATTTGTGCCTGCAGTTTCTTGTGTGTTTTCCAAAAATTAATAGGCTTTTTAAATTGAGGTTAGAAGTAGTTCGCAGCATTAACAATTATGGTTCAGACTTGAAAATCATCTGTAAATCACTAGGAAGCCTGTGCCTGAGGACAAGCAAGCGTGAGCTTAATACGAGAACATTTTGGAGGTAGGAAAAGAGATCGATTATTTTTTTAATTGCTTCTTTAGATGACATTTGAATTTCATCTTCATTAGTGGTGAGCTGTGTTGTTCAGTAAACCAAGTTCAGGAAATAGCAGATGCTTCTCATTTTGATGAAGTGCAAAAAAGCATCTGTTGAAACATACCTTCCCCTGATATAAAAATAAATGCACTACACGTTTTCAAGAGCACTGTTCATATTTTTCCTCTTTGCTTGGCTTATGTTAAATTTTAATATCAACCGTAACCGTATTTTACTCTTCACTATTTTACACCTCACCAAGAGGTTTGTAGGATTGAGCTTTGCACATTTAGACCCTAAACTTTCAGAGTTTGTTGGTAAACACTGTGAATTCCTTTCTCTCTCAAGCTCATTTCCTTCTTGTTTTCTTGGCCTTCTCATGTTCGCTGATGTGGGTTCACAATGCAATATTTACCCAGAATACAAGATGATCTTGGAAATCCTCAGCGCCGTGCTATGGATAAACTTTAAATTGGTTTTATCAATTTTTAACTGCGATAAATATTTGCATAATGAAACATTGACACGGTGGAAGTGTCTGCATAAACTGTTGACTAAACTGAGAGTCTGAGTGCCCCCAGGGCAGTTTAGTCCTGTATATTAAGCTTGTTTTCTATTAAGCAGGGTTAAAAATAAGTTTGCTGGTTTGTATTTGTGATCGTAGACAACATGAGACTCTATAAATGTGCTGCTTCAAAAGCACGATAAAAGAACGTGGAAGAAGCAGAAATCCAGCATGTTTGCCTGAACATAAATTACAACATAAATTACACTCACTGTGAACTTCATTGGTTGAGTTTTAAAATTTATTCCATGTCAAACATATACTGGAGCTGCTTTTGCACCTTCCTTTTGTGCTGATCATCAGGGGGTGTTTCCATCTTCAAAACCACTTGTTATTTTGCAAGGCCTTTGGCCTTGGCTCTGCACTGGGTGTTATGGGTGACACCACTCGCAAGCTTCGCATGGTTGCTACGAGGTGCCAAGTGGATGGTGACGGTGGTGACAGTGGTGACAGGTGGCTGTCCCACCATCAGCTGCTCAGCTCTTTGTTCTGAGGTTCCTCCAAAAGAGCAGCTCACCTTCCTTGCCTTGCTTGCAGGTGAATATGGCGCTTGTAGACCTGAATTGAAGTCTAGACACAGTGTGGTGTGAGTTGGGTTTAAGGGACCCTGGTCTGATCACAGAATCCCAGAATGTCAGGGGTTGAAGGGCCCTGGAAAGCTCATCCAGTGCAATCCCCCCATGGAGCAGGAACACCCAGCTGAGGTTCCACAGGAAGGTGTCCAGGCGGGTTTGAATGTCTGCAGAGAAGGAGACTCCACAACCTCCCTGGGCAGCCTGGGCCAGGCTCTGCCACCCTCACCAGGAACAAGTTTCTCCTCAAATTTAAGTGGAACCTCTTGTGTTCCAGTTTGAACCCATTACCCCTTGTCCTACCATTGGTTTTCACCGAGAAGAGCCTGGCTCCGTCCTCCTGACACTCCTCCTTTCCATATTGATCCCCATGAATGAGTCCCCCCTCAGTGTCCTCTTCTCCAGCTCCAGAGCCCCAGCTCCCTCAGCCTTTCCTCCCACGGGAGATGCTCCACTCCCTTCAGCATCTTGGTGGCTGCGCTGGACTCTCTCCAGCAGTTCCCTGTCCTTCTGGAACTGAGGGGCCACAACTGGACACAATATTCCAGCTGTGGTCTCCCCAGGGCAGAGCAGAGGGGCAGGAGAACCTCTCTGACCTACTGACCACCCCCTTCTAACCCACCCCAGGTACCATTGGCCTTCCTGGCCACAAGGGCCCAGTGCTGGCTCATGCTCACCCTGCTGTCCCCAGGACCCCCAGGTCCCTTTCCCCTATGCTGCTCTCCAACATGTTGTTCCCCAACTTACACTGGAACCTGGGGTTGTTCCTGCCCAGATTCAGCAAACTGCAGCTCAGGGACAAGACAAAATTCCTTTGTCGTGGCTTATTCTTCTTTGGTCTTATTCTTGCATCACTTATTACTGATAGTATGGTTGTCAGTGATAACTGGAAGGCCCTGGAGAGGGAGAATAACAGCAGCAAAGAATAAAAGTACAGAGAGAACAGTGGTAGTGAAAAGACAAAAATCCCCCCCTAAAACCTTTCCTAATAATAATAAAAGGATTAGCATAGGACAATTATTTTTTTTCCCTTAGAATTCTCAGTTTTGGGATTTATTTGGGGAGAACGCAGGTACCTGTGGAGCAGATGCTCTCACCGTTTGCTCCTTTCTGTCCATCTTTTTCTGATGACTTGCCTGTAGATACACTAGAAAGGCCATTATCCCACCTGCGCAAGTTTAAAACAGCCTGATGAAACTTCAATAGATTGATTGTCGTACTGTTCCGAGAAAGCCAGGAAGCAAACACAACGATAAGGATCAGGCCCTTGAAAGGTCAAAAACTCCGTGCACAGCGTCACTTGGAATAAACCAGCACAACCAGAATTCAAATTTTCTACCATGGAAGAAAAGCAATCCAGTAGGCAGAAGGAGAATGATGAAGGATTATGCAAAATTTCCTTTCAACTACAACCCAGAACGTCTCAGAAAGTCGACTCTGGCCAAGATGAGCCTATTGCACAATGTACCGCTTCGAGTTCTTTTAATAAGTTTTCAGAGCATTTCGCAATCATCGCTACTCCAAAGCAAATAAATACTCCTACTCAGCTACGCTCTCCAATGACACCATTTCTTTGGCATTGGAAGGCAAACCTCTGTTTTGCCCTGAAATAACTTCTGTTTTTTCTGTGCTGGATTTGCAGTCAGCAATAGGACAAGGGGGCATGGCCTTCAACTCTGCCAGGGGCAATTGAGGCTGGAGATTAGAAAGCAATTCTGTGCAGAGAGAGTGGTCAGCATTGGAATGGCTGCCCAGGGAGGTGCTGGACTCACCGGCCCTGGAGGTTTGTAAACTGAGCTTGGCCATGGCACTTAGTGCCATGATCTGGTCAATGGGCTGGAGTTGGACCAAGGGTTGGACTGGATGATCTCTGAGGGCTTTTCCAACCCAGTCCATTCTGGGATTCTGTAAAGTCAGCGGCAGAGTGCAAAACATCCTGTAGACCCGATTCCTCTATCGCCTGCACACCACTTGATCTACACCCTACACAAGGCATCTCCTCTCTTATTTCTCCTTGATCTGCTATGCGATGGTGAAGTCATCATTTTCTCCTGGGACACAAGCTGCCAGTTCAGCAGAGATCAAAAGCACAAGGAGCTCAAGGGAGCAGAAAACAGTCAAAAATGGGAGAAAATACAGAGTACAGATCACAGAGAACCAGAAAGATAATGATAACAAAGCACTGGTAGTACATTGGCTTCTCAGTCTATCAGAATGCAATGAGAAATGCTTCTCTTATCTCTTAGACCCATGTGGACCAACACGTTTGGGAAACAACGCTGTTTCTTCCTTAAAAAAACGGTCTGTGCACCGTACTCAAAGAGTAATAAACAAATAATAAACAAAGCAAAAATAGAAGTCGCAAGAGACTGAAAATAAATCAATACCAAAAATAATAAAGGGGGAGAGGAGGGTTAAAATAAGGATGCGTCTCAAATTGGTTTTCTTAAAGGGAAAGCTAAGATTCTTGTGCAGCAAATGACTTCCAGACATAGACTATGAAGGGAACAAATCAATTACAATGACGCTTTAAAATATATAAAGGGACTTGTTACTGAGAGGCCGCAAAGCCATCCAGATTGAGGGAATTCGCCCCCAAAACCTCCTCAGTTCTTAAGTTATTTTCTTCCTTCCCGAGCCAGCAAAACGAGGATAAACCATAAACATATTAAAATGTGTCTCGTGAGCCATCTGGTAAATTTTAATGATTATGTCATGTGAATTTAAAAACCGTATTTCAAGAGAAGGCAGACTGAAAGGCCTCAAAAGAAATAACACCTTTTTTGCCATTATGATGGAGAAATACTTTAAAAGTTACCGAGTTATTTTAGTATTTAGTCCTGGAGAGACAGCCCGTGGTATTGGCCATGGTGTGAATGCCTTCTCATGTTTTAAAACCTAAAGGCTGTTGGCTGTTTAATACTTGCGAAGTTCAGGCGAGGATATTAGAATTAATAAAAAATAGTGAGATTTTTATTCCTCAGTGCATCAGAAACAGTTTAAGAGAAAAGGTGCTCTAAACTTCCTTTATAGGCCTCAATTTAACTCCGGAGGATTTATCCTTTCAAACTTCTAAAATAGAAACTCTCTTTGTCCACCCTGTCACAATGATTTGATGTTTTAGGAGGGGATTACAGGTTTAGTGAACAAAAGCAACTTTGATACAATGCATTTACATTTCCCAATGAAATCTGACTTTCCGCCAGAGACATTTTGGTCGATCAGTTCTCCACTGGCCCAGCAACAGGCCCACAAGTCCATGTAAACAGGGGAACATCATTCAGTGGGTGCGTTTCTAGCAAAATCCCAAATACATTTGCTCCTCACCTCATACTGATTTATTTTTCTTAATAATCAATCGTCTAAAAGTTAACGTGGGTCCATAAAAACAAATAGAGCACAATGGTAAATACTCAGACAACAGGCTGCTAGAACCAAGAGTCAACTGGACTCTCCACGACCCAAGTGAACGCACAATGAGTGTAATTAAGCGTTATATGATCCCTCCGTCATCTTTCATACAATCACAGAATAGTTTGGGTAAGCTTCAAAGCTTATCCAGTGCCACCCCTGCCATGAGCAGGGACATCTTCACCAGCTCAGGTTGCTCAGAGCCTTGGTCCAACTTGACCACAAAAAAGAAAAAGAAGGGGGACAACCCCACAATAAATGAGGAGAGGCAAAAGGAACAAGGTTGTTTTATCCTGGAAAAGAGACAGGGTGAAGTCTAATTACCACCTTCAACTACCTAAGAAAAGATGGTTGAAGACAGTAGAGAGGAGACGGGACCAGACACGCTCACAGAAAGAGGACATGAAGCAACAGACCCAAGCTGCAGCAAAGGACATCTGATTCGGTATTAGTATAAGATTCAAGTGCTGGCCAGGGGCATCAGCAAGATCTCCATCCCTAGGAGAAATGCACAACTTGACTGGGCAAGGTCTCGAGCGAGGGCCTGATCCCCCCCTGCCTCTGACACGGAGCTGGGAGCAGTGGTGACACTGCAAGCTGTGCTGCCATCCAGAGACCTGGACAGGCTGGAGAGTAGGGCGGGAAAAATTTAATGAAATAGAACAAGGTAGAGTCTTGAATGTGGGCAGGAACAACCCCAGGTTCCAGTGTAAGTTGGGGAATGAGTTATTAGAGAGCAGTGTAGGGGAAAGGGACCTGGGGGTCCTGGGGACAGCAGGGTGAGCATGAGCCAGCACTGGGCCCTTGTGGCCAGGAAGCCAGTGGTACCTGGGGTGGGTTAGAAAGGGGTGGTCAGTAGGTCAGAGAGGTTCTCCTGCCCCTCTGCTCTGCCCTGGGGAGACCACAGCTGGAATATTGTGTCCAGTTGTGGCCCCTCAGTTCCAGAAGGACAGGGAACTGCTGGAGAGAGTCCAGCGCAGCCACCAAGATGCTGAAGGGAGTGGAGCATCTCCCGTGGGAGGAAAGGCTGAGGGAGCTGGGGCTCTGGAGCTGGACAAGAGGAGACTGAGGGGGGACTCATTAATGTTTACAGATATCTAAAGGGTGAGTGTCAGGAAGATGGAACCAGGCTCTTCTTGGTGACAACCAGTGACAGGACAAGGGGTAATGGGTTCAAACTGGAACACAGGAGATTCCACTTAAATTTGAGAAGCAACTTGTTGGGAGTGAGGGTGTCAGAGCCTGGCCCAGGCTGCCCAGGGAGGTTGTGGAGTCTCCTTCTCTGCAGACATTCAAACCCGCCTGGACACCTTCCTGTGGAACCTCAGCTGGGTGTTCCTGCTCCATGGGGGATTGCACTGGATGAGCTTTCCAGGTCCCTTCCAACCCCTGGCATTCTGGGATTCTGTGAATTATCTTCAGGTGCCTGTTTTCCTGTGATGGGGACACAACACCCCACAGTTTGCATTGCAAAGGAAAACCGTGAACCAAATAGCACAAATTTGATTGGACTTTTTGTTCTTTGATTTTGTGGGAGACTTTTGGGAGCCATGATCATCAGATCAGAAGGCTCCAGTTTGGGAGTGACACAGGCAGCTGTTACACGTGGAGAAAAACACCATGAATTTTCACTTTTAATCCCATATCCTTGAGATGTGAAGGAAGAGAATAAAACCAATTGGCTTTCTCACAAGGAAATATTTATTGAGCTTCGTGTCAGCAAAATGCGCTGGGGTTTTGTAGCCAAAACATGGGATCACGTTACTGTGTTTTTGTGGCATGTTGGTAAAATAAAGGATGTATTTTTATCTACAACAAAACTCCATGTGCAGGAAGGGCTGTTGTACAGTTTGCCAATTTACCCCCCACAGGTAACGCGTTAATCTGTTAATCTTACTGCAAATATCACCGATTTCTACAGCAAAAGCCTTTGGAAAGCATCCCTGGGTTGTCCCACCGGATTGTCCGGCGGGGACAGGCAAATCAGGCCACACAGAAGCGCTGTGAATGGGTTGCTGGGGATGGCTGTGAGTGCTTTCCTGGGGTGTACAAACTCTTCACCCCATCCTAGGAACTGTTTTCAAGTGCTTTCTGTTCTGAATAGGTCTGAAAAGAGGAAAAGTTCTTTTCAGAGAGGGGGAAATTCTTTTCATCGCTGCTTTTCAGCCGATGGATCTTGGATATTCAGCAGTCGCGGGGCACAAAACTGGATCCCTGCCCAAAACGCTTGGGCTTGGAGTCTCCTTGTCAAAAAGCTTCATCTTAACCCTTGAAAATAAAACTGAAATGGGGGGAAAAAGATGGTTCCCTACAAGCAAATAACAGCTGACTGTGAATACAACGTGACAGACAATGCACTTTGCTTAGATAAAGGCTTTTAAAACGATCAATTTGACAGATTTCAAATTTAAACCTGCCCTTGTGTCTTTAGTATGAGGGAGGAACTGAGTTGTTGTCAGGCTTCTCTTAAAAGAAGAATAAATATTTCAGGTGCAAACTGATTTGTGCAATAGGTAAGGAGGTAGTTACTCCTTTGTTCAGTCTCCTTTTCAGCTTTACTCCAGGTATTTTGGCAGATCGTTATAGAAATGTGTATTATAGAGTAAATTGGCTTGCCCACTGTCCTCCCTTCCCTGGGAAACTAAAAGACCAGAGGATGTCGCAGAACCTGGAAAGTTATAGAGAACCGACCAGAAGCCTGAAGCGATGAATAAGGTGGGAATAGTGAGCAAATTTAGGCCAGAAAAGACAATAAATGTGGATGGGATGAGTTGGATGGAGCTTTATAATAAAGAGTGGGTGGTAGGGAGGTGGTGAGTAAAGGCCATTTGTAAAGCCCAAGAGGCAGCGGTGGATGAGGCAACAAATAGAAAGCAAGCATAAGTCCTTTCTCCACCATTGCAGGGTTAAATTGTTGGCTTCCCTGCTGCAGATTTTCCAGGCGAAACGGGTGTAAAATGGTTGAGAAATGAATTTAGAAGCCTGGATGAATGGTTTATTTCAAAATACTGGTTGGGGTGCATTCTCCAGGTCAAAGCATCTGACATGAGGGTGTCTGGAAGCCAGATAATGCGTCACCAAAATGTTCCGTATTTGCTTTAGTTGGGAGATACTGAGCTCAGTAGCCCTTCAGTTTGGCTTGGGACAGCAGGTTTTATGCTTTTGGGACACATTAATTCCTGTTTTAAACCAGTCTTATATGAAATACAACCAGCTGCAGCATTGACAGCACGTGCCAGCTTGTTTTGGGAATGGGTCCTGTTTAAATCACGGCAAAATAACATGGGAGGGGAAGTAGGTTTTTGATAAGAATAACGGGAATTCCAGGCAGCTTCAGGTTTACTTCGGTTAAACACTTTTAAGATATTTATCTTTCGGAAGAGCCAAGTTGATTATTTCAGGGTTTTCTATGTGCGTTCGTTTCTCATCGTGCATGTTGAGGGCAGCGGAAATGCTGCTCTCGATAGCCTTAATATCCTAATTTATCCGCACTCCTTGGTTGGTGACAATCACTGTATTGCAGATAATTAAGCCAAACAAGAGGGTTTAGTAAAGTCATCCCTGAGGAACGTGGTTTTATCTTTGAGCGGGACTTGAGGGTTCTTAAGCCTTTGAGAACGGGGTTGCTTTGGATGTGTACTCACAATACTGAGACGTTTTCTGACTATTTTAAGGAGTTCTGTTGAAATAAACCAACCTGTGCTATCAAAACACCCTTGGCACAAATTCATTATACTTCCAGTAGATGCAAACCTTGAATTTCAATTATTTATTGTAATACCCATGCGCTTACTATTGTTTCTCTCCCTTTTATTTCACTTCTAACATTGTTTTGCGTGTTGTTTTGTTGTTCTTTTCCAGTGGTCTCATTGTTCCCGAGAAAGACAGCAACGAAACGGTACCAGAAGTTGTAGCCACTTCTGGATATGCCCTTCTGCATTTCTTCAGTGACGCTGCCTATAATTTAACAGGCTTCAACATCACATATAAGTAAGTAGCGCTGCTCCCAAGTGACGCTGCAGGTTGAGCAAAAGGAGGTTTCCTCTTTTCTCAGTTTTAGCTTGAAATAAGCAGCTGCCATTGAGGCATGTAATTATGAATAGACACTTCGATTTGCATCTTTACCTTTATTATACCCTTGCAACGGGTGAGAACTGTAACGTGCCGGCGTTAACTTCAGGTGTCAATTGTAAGTGTGGGCAAATGTTTGCTGGAAAAGACGGATTTATTTGACGTTATTAGACTTATTTGATCACTTTCAGTCAACCAGAAGTGATGCATTTTGTGCTGGTGGGTGCCCTTGTGCGTTCTATAAAGAGATTTCTGCACAAACACACTTGTTGCACAAGCCCGCGTGTCTCAGTTGAATCACTAAATCCAGCTCCTTTTTAGTCTGGAATGCTTTTATTATGTTCTCTGGTTCATATTTTAAATATACTTTCTGCTTCCTAACATATATTTAGCCCTCATTGGTAAGCCTTTTAAAAATGATTCTGTATTACTCCCTAATTCATCGACTGCTCTTAGAAAGGTTTTGTTTTGAAGTAAATGATCTTGGTCTGCACACACCGGCAGAGATGGATTTTTTTGCTCCTACACATACAATTTATGTTTGTGCTGCAGTGGGAAATTTGAATTCGGGTGTGACTTGCAAAAGTTCTCACCTTTCAGAAAAATGAGGTGCAAAATCCTCGGGCACAACCAACTTTTTTGGAAAAATTGCAAGTTTTTCTTACAGTGAGGTGCTTAGTTTGTGAATATCACAGAATCCCAGAATGTCAGGGGTTGGAAGGGCCCTGGAAAGCTCATCCAGTGCAATCCCCCCATGGAGCAGGAACACCCAGCTGAGGTTCCACAGGAAGGTGTCCAGGCGGGTTTGAATGTCTGCAGAGAAGGAGACTCCACAACCTCCCTGGGCAGCCTGGGCCAGGCTCTGACACCCTCACCAGGAACAAGTTTCTTCTCAAATCCAAGTGGAACCTCTTGTGTTCCAGTTTGAACCCATTGCCGCTTGTTCTATCGCTGGTTGTCACCGAGAAGAGCCTGGCTCCATCCTCCTGACACTGCCCCTTTCCATATTGATCCCCATGAATGAGTCCCCCCTCAGTCTCCTCTTCTGCAGCTCCAGAGCCCCAGCTCCCTCAGCCTTTCCTCACACAGGAGATGCTCCACTCCCTTCAGCATCATACTATATTGGTCCTGATGCTTTCATCCTCATGAAGCACTTAAATACACAATGGATTTGTTGAAAAATACGGAACATTCAGCAACCCTTGAAAGCTCGAGAAGAAAATGAGGAGCCTTTGCAAAGTTACTTGAAACAGCAGCTGATACCATAAACCATGACACCATCTACTGCCAGCTGTCGGTATTGCGCCATCACAATACAAAGGAGACGTTCTCTTAAATAATAACTTGCCTTTTTTAAGTTCCTTTAAGATATCTTCATAGTTGTTTAACTCTTCACTTTCTCATTTCAAACAATATTCAGGTACTATTTTGTGATTTGTTTCTTCTATCGTTAGGTTTCCTCCTACAGTTTTGCGGAGAGTAGAAAAAAGGGGATATTTATTTCTTCTCAGTTTAACAGTCTTTATAATTACTACAGGATGTAGTTACTTGACAGAGTAGGAGAAAGGGACCTGGGGGTCCTGGGGACAGCAGGGTGACCATGAGCCAGCACTGGGCCCTTGTGGCCAGGAAGGCCAATGGTACCTGGGGTGGGTTAGAAGGGGGTGGTCAGTAGGTCAGAGAGGTTCTCCTGCCCCTCTGCTCTGCCCTGGGGAGACCACAGCTGGAATATTGTGTCCAGTTGTGGCCCCTCAGTTCCAGAAGGACAGGGAACTGCTGCAGAGAGTCCAGCGCAGCCACCAAGATGCTGAAGGGAGTGGAGCATCTCCCGTGGGAGGAAAGGCTGAGGGAGCCGGGGCTCTGGAGCTGGAGAAGAGGACACTGAGGGGGGACTCATTCATGTTTACAGATATCTGAAGGGTGAGTGGATGAGCTTTCCAGGTCCCTTCCAATCCCTGACATTTTGTGATTCTGTGAGACACTTATGAAATTATGGTCTCGGTGCCAATGAATCCACCTGTGAGAATATGGGATCGTAATCCATGTGTGGGTTCTACCAGTTGATACAGAAGCCAAAACGGGAATTTGGAAATTAATAGAATCACAGAATAGTTTGGGTTGGAAGGGACCTTCAAATTCATCCAGTCCAACCCCAAATAGAGTGTCTGTATTGGGATCTTCACCACAGATGTATCTGGTTTTGCCTCAGCTGCATTACAGATATAAAATCAGAAATGATTCGAAACAGGCCCATCTTTGGCTTGGGGTTCATCTCAAACGTGTTCACTTGGTGAGCAGATCCCAGAAAAGCACTTAATTGGGAGTAGTTTAAATTGCACAGACACCACAAAAGCCTTGAACACTGATTAAATTCTTTGCTTACAGTGGGTGTTTTAAGGCAATTTGTTTGCATTACAAATGGCTAAAAATCATATTGATGACTTTTTGGGGGGAGTTCTAAGTTGAACTCGTTAAGTGAGGCAGCTCCGTAGGTGCTAAACAAGGGACAAATCTCTCCAGGTCCATCACATCAGGTTGTAGATGTTGCTTTGCTCGTTAACAAACAACCAGATTAACTTTTGATCAGCATCGCTCTTTGTTAATTAGCAGCACGGCTTGGGAATTTGCTTCATTACTGACAAACCTTTTTTCCCCCCCATGTTCGCAGTTTCAATATGTGTCCCAATAATTGCTCCGGCCGGGGAGAGTGCAGGCTCAACAACAGCAGCAACGCTCTGGAATGTGAATGTGCCAAGTATTGGAAGGGAGAAGCTTGTGATATCCCCTACTGCGTAGAGGATTGCGGGGCACCCGAGAGAGGGTTCTGCAACTTTAATGATACCAAGGCCTGTGTGTGCTCTGCTGGCTGGCAAGGTGAGTCTCTTGCTTAATATAGAGAAGCTCTCGGGTGCATTTGCTGTGGCGCTTGCAGTTTAATTGGGAGTATTTGAGAACGTTCTGCTTGAGAAATGTTAGCGTTTTGACTGGAAACATGGGATTGACCTTTTTATATCAAGCGATCGTACTTCATTTGTAAGAAGTGCTTTTAAAAGCAGCTGTGCTACCAGACAGAGCAATACCGACCTGCGGTGTGCTGGCATCAGGTTGAAACTTGTTCCTGTGCTCCTAGAGCAAATTTGAGCCTGGTGGCTGGAGTCAGTCTGTTTGAACACACTAAATGCTCTCATGTCCAGGTATGCTTGTCAGCCATAGAATCATTTTGATTGGAAAAGACCCTCAAGATGATCGAGTCCAGCTGTTTCCCCACCCCTGGCACTGCCCCATGTCCCTGAGAGCCTCATGTCCGTCTGTCCAACCCTCCAGGGATGGTGACTCCAGCACTGCCCTGGGCAGCCTGTTCCAATGCCCCACAGCCCTTTGGGGAAGAAATTGTTCCCCACATCCAACCTCAACCTCCCCTGGTGCAACTTGAGGCCGTTTCCTCTGCTCTTGGTGCTTGTTCCTGGGGAGCAGAGCCCGACCCCCCATGCTACAACCTCCTCTCCATGTCAGTCTTAGCAACAGTTTGGCCCAAACATCCATATTTTCTTTGCAAAGGCACACTGACCTGGAAGAATTAGCCTTATATGAAATACAAGCAGCTGCAGCACTGACAGCACCTGCTGCCACCACTCAGCTGTGCTGTAAAACCAGAGTGTTAGGAGAGAATCCAGGTGAGCAAAATGGGCATCCTGAGGAGAACGCACCCAGTTCTGAGGTTGGCACATCTGCCTCTGCGATAGAAAACCAGCCACGTGTAATGTAATTCAGGGCTGGAAGACCACGTCCCCTTGTTCAGTGCATCCCGATGCTGTTCTGGAGTCTGGTTGTGCACTGATAGAGAAGCTTCTTTGCTCTTTGTGTTTTTCCTCTGTCTTTGATTTCTTTCTATACCAAAACAACTCACCAAAAAGAAAACAAACCCAAAAGAAATTATAGCAGAATAAGATGCAAGTTACTTTCCTATTCTGAAGTTTTTTTGCATTTGGAAACAGACACTCTGCCTCAAAAACCAGAAGTTTCAGGGTGATAAATGACATTCCAATCTCTTTTCCTGAACTGGAGATTATTGCTGATAGAAACTCTTAAGAATGAGAAGACACTGTCTCTTCTGACTAAGACCTTATCTCTGTTACACAGTGATTCACTTTTAGGACTCGCCTAAAGGCTGTTTTGATAAACCTGTTCCCTTTCCAAGGCTCGAGCCTCTTCAGCAGGTTCTGTGCTCTCTGTAGTAACCGTGTCCGTGCGGATTGCTCATGGAGAGAAGGGAGAGCAGCAGAAATACAGGAACAAAGGGAACAATACACAAAAAGGTGTTGCTGAGAAGGGGAGCAATGCAAACAGGAAAGCAAAACCCTTGGGGTTTTGCTGAGCAGATCTGAAGCTTTCACAGGTTGAGTCAGGGCTTCTGTGGGCACGTGGTGGATAGAAAACATCCTCGTAGTGTGGGATGGGAAGGGATCTGCACCGTGCCCCTGAAATACAATCAACATCATTTTATAAAACCTTATTTTCCCAGGTCCTGGCTGTTCAATTCCCGTTCCTGCAAACCAGTCGTTTTGGACCCGGGAGGAATATTCTCTTCCAAAACTTCCTAGAGCGTCTCACAAAACCGTAATCCATGACAACAAAATGTGGATCGTTGGAGGCTATGTCTTCAATCATTCTGACTCTCAAAAGGTTTTAGCGTGAGTATGAACCTAGATGATAAGGTCTAAGGAGAGGAACTTAGATTAGAGAAGTATTTTTAGATAGTGCCGCCCGACGTGCTCTGACTTACACTCCATCTCCATTGGAAAACAGCACTAAGAGAAACTTGAGATGTGGGAAAACGCTGCTAATTTTGGAAAAGTGGAAGCGTGATGTTCCTGATGTTCAGTGTATTTTGGGTTTATCGCTTCTGACAGTATTTAACTATTCCCTGTGTATTTCCAGGCTCGCTTCTAAATGATATCTGGCCCTTTATTCAGAGAGGGCAGTTTTGCTGCTGTGTTATTACCCCTTCCTTATATCTGTGTGACTTCAGAGTGCGTGGCTCGTTAATGAATACATAGTGATTACTGTGGGTGTTTATGCGTGGTGGATGGGACACCAAGCAGGGAGTGGCATTTCAGATGATGACATTTATGCGATTAGTTGAGGAGATTTAACAGGAATTAAGATACCGGATAATAATTGTGTACCTCATGCAAATCCCCCATCAAAAAGCATTTGAGGCTTCCTCTTGAGCTTGGTAGTGTTTAGGCAGATCTAGGCAGAAGCTGGGTATTTCTCCTAGGGTTTCTTGCATAACTGGCTTTCCTGGACCTAAGTGAGAGCTCTGTGTTCTGCACTCACCTCCAGAGCTAATAAGATACAGGGGAACTTAAAAACCAGCTGAAAATGCACGTTTAATTGTAGAATATTTGCTGATTACATGCACAGTTTACTCTTTCTAAGTCACGCCTGATTTATCCACCCACAGCACAGCTTTCTCAGAGCTGATTTTATCTGATAAGGCTGTGAGCCTGGCCAGTGTACTTCATTCCTTTATCTAAAAAGCCACAGGGCATTTTCAGGGCAGAGGGTTTATCTCCTTTCAGGTTCACAGAAGAAATACCATGGGATGACAAAGACTTAATTAAAAAGTGCCTTTTAAACACTGGCAGGTTGTTGGGGTTTTTTTCTAATCAAGTAGTTGGAACTTAGAGGAGCTTGGTGTAAACTTTTTCTGCTCTTTTGGGTGGATCAAGGTGTCATAGTGTAATACATAACACATTAGCTCTTGGTTTTGCATGAGGAAGGAAACTCAGGGTAAAGCAAATCAATATTTGAACGTTAAGTAACAGAGCAGGCTTGACTGGATTTTTTAATCCATAAGTGCTTTAATGGCAAAATCTTGGTAGGACTTCTGTTAAATAATTTCCCACAAATCCTGGAAAGTACGAGCAATAATTTTCTCAACTTTATTATCGATTTCTCTGACAATTAATTCATTTTTTCTGACGCAGGTATGATCTTATTTCTGAAGAGTGGCTTCCACTGCAGAACACCGTGAACTCAGTAGAGATGCGATACGGTCACTCGTTGGCGTTGCATAAGGTGAGTTCTGTGCTGCACACTCATTTCCCAGCTGGTTTTCCTCTTTCCTGCCCCTACACCCACCACTTTCCGCAGATGGGTTTTGCTTTAGGAGGAGCGTTTCTCATTCAAAGGCTTCTCCATGGTCAGCCCAGTCTGTGTACTGGTACTCCAGGGAATCCTTGGACTGGTAGTCCAGCGTAGGGCAACAAAGATGCTGAAGGGAGTGGAGCATCTCCCGTGTGAGGAAAGGCTGAGGGAGCTGGGGCTCTGGAGCTGGAGAAGAGGAGACTGAGGGGGGACTCATTCATGGGATCAATATGGAAAGGGGGAGTGTCAGGAGGATGGAGCCAGGCTCTTCTCGGTGACAACCAGCGATAGAACAAGCGGCAATGGGTTCAAACTGGAACACAAGAGGTTCCACTTGGATTTGAGAAGAAACTTGTTCCTGGTGAGGGTGTCAGAGCCTGGCCCAGGCTGCCCAGGGAGGTTGTGGAGTCTCCTTCTCTGCAGACATTCAAACCCGCCTGGACACCTTCCTGTGGAACCTCAGCTGGGTGTTCCTGCTCCATGGGGGGATTGCACTGGATGAGCTTTCCAGGGCCCTTCAACCTCTGACATTCTGGGATTCTGTGATTCTGGTATCCTCAGAAATCTGTAGTGCCTTGGTTTGTGTGTTCCTTCGTTGCCCTTTTCTCAGAGATTTTAAGGCTGAGGTTGGTGAGTCCATTATTTCCTTCATCAAGTCCATGCTTGCAAGACATACGCAGTGGCTACAGTTTGCTGGACGTCATCTGATTCCCCAGTTACCTTTTGTAGACCACATAAATATTTTTATGAGCTCCCTTGTCCAAAGCACCGAAGCAGAGCTGGTGAATTTAGGGATTTTTGGAGCCTGCTCTTCTTCTGCAGTATATTCATCAATCTGTTCTTCCAGTATCTGAAACAAGTGGATATAACTTTCTCACCCCGTTTCTCACCCGCATGCCTTGCTGTGGGCGCAGGCCATGTCAGAGCAGGACGGCCAAGTCGCTGAGAAGGAAATGAGCTAATCCTTTACTGACCTTTTGGGTTTGGAATTTTAATTAGCTCGTCACAGTGCAAGCTTATATCAAGCGTAATTATGACCACTTGAAAGACTCACACAGCGCCGTTCACAAACAGAACACTTGAAGAACCTCAGAAGGATGGAAATTCCTACCTGCGAGGGCTCGATGCATATTCTGCAAATAAATGAGTGAGTTCACTGTCAGTGGCGGGCACTGATTCTCAGGAATTTCTCAAGAAGCACCAGCTGTAGTAGAGAATTTCCCTTTCCAAGGTTGCTGCCTTGTCAGTAGGGAAACAGGGCCCCACTGCACACTTCGGTGGATTCGTGGCTGATTCTGAGATACCCAGAGAATCACAGAATTGTTTTGGTTGGAAAAGACCCTCAAGATCATCGAGCCCAACCGCTAACCTAATACTGTCACTAAACCATATTCCTAAGAACCTCTTCTACGTGTCTTTTAAACACCTCCACAAAGGAAACTGGATAGAGTTTTGGAACTTAGTCTTACAGGATGATTAATAAAACCCTGTCTAACTATTCTGGCTCCCTTCTTTCCAAAGGGTCCTTGTTTTCTGTCAGCGCATTAATCTGGAAGACAAAGCTTTTAGCGTATAGACACAGGTGTTTCTATCAAAACTGCCTTTATTCCCAGCTATCTTCTGCTGTTTATATTTGCGTGCTATGGGAGGGATTCCGCTTGCGTATTACAGAATCCCAGCCTGGACGGGGTTGAAGGGACCTCTGGAGATCATCCAGCCCAACCCAGCTGCTAACACAGGGTCACCAGAGCAGATCACACAGGGTCGTGTCCAGGCGGGTTTGAATGTCTCAGAGAAGGAGACTCCACAACCTCCCTGGGCAGCCTGGGCCAGGCTCTGGCATCTCAAAGTGAAGCAGTTTCTCTTCATATTCAGATGGAACCTCCTGTGTTTCAGTCTGTGCCCGTTGCCCCTCATCCTGTCATTGGGCACCACTGAACAGAGTCTGGTCCATCCTCTTGACACCCACCCTGGAGGTATTCACCAGCATTGATAAGATCTCTCTCAGCTTCTCTTCTCCAGGCTGAACAGCCCCAGCTCTCTGTCTCTCCTCATAAGAAATATTAAATCACCAGACCTCATTTTGGGTTCCTCTGGGAGCCTCCAAGCTCCATTTCTAGTGAAAACAGACCTAGTCAGTACAGGCAGTGAAATCTGGAGAGCAAGTCAGCTCACCCAAAAGCAGACCCACCTTCCCTGCCTTTCATCAGCTGAATTCTCCGTGCTCCACTATATCTTATCTTGAATGCTTAGACACTCAGCAAGCATGCCAGCCCCTAAATTTTGATGTCTGTCATCTGAAGGTCAGTCCTGCCCCATGTACCCCTTTCCTCCGTACCCTGATATAGGGTGAATTGTGTGTTGAAGGTATTTTGACGTTGCCTGCTTGGGTACAAACCTTGGCAGTCGTGATTGCTTTTGTATCCAATGTGAGTGGTGAAGGAGATGAGTTTCTCCTTGAGAGAGGAGAAAAACTTAGACTGAGAGAAGACAGAATGTAATAACTTCAGTATTTAGAATCATAGAATCATTTTGGTTGGAAAAGACCTTTAAGATCATCGAGTCCAACTGTTAACTCACCACGGTCAAGTCCACCACTGCCCCATGTCCCTGAGAACCTCATGTCCATCTGTCCAACCCTCCAGGGATGGTGACTCCAGCACTGCCCTGGGCAGCCTGTTCCAATGCCCCACAGCCCTTTGGGGAAGAAATTGTTCCCAGATCCAACCTCAACCTCCCCTGGTGCAACTTGAGGCCGTTTCCTCTGCTCCTGGCGCTTGTTCCTGGGGAGCAGAGCCCGACCCCCCTGGCTCCAAGCTCCTTTCAGGCAGTTCAGAGATCAGAAGGTCTCCCCTCAGCTCCTGTTCTCCAGCTGAACCCCCCAGGTCCCTCAGCCGCTCCCATCACACTTGTGCTCCAGCCCCTCACCAGCTCCGTTCCCTTCTCTCCACTCGCTCTAGCACCTCGAGGCCTTTCTTGGTGTGAGGGGCCCAAAACTGACCCCAGGGTTCGAGGTTTGGCCTCCCCGGCTCCCAGCACAGGGACGGTCACTGCCCTGGGCCTGCTGGCCACACCAGTGCTGGTACAACCAGCATCCTTCTGGCCTCTTGGCCACACCAACTCATATTCAGCTGTTGTCAACCAACACCCCCAGGTCCATATTAGCTGTTTCCTAAATACCCAACTCATTGACCTCATTTTAAACCTCACTTCTTTCAGGATGACATCTACATGTATGGTGGAAAAATCGATGCGACGGGGAACGTGAGCAGCCAGCTCTGGGTGTTCCACATTTCCAACCAGACCTGGTCTCAAGCGGCGCCGAAAGCCAAGGAGCAGTACGCTGTTGTCGGCCACTCGGCGCACATCGTCACCCTCAAGGACAACAGCACCGTCATGCTCGTCATCTTCGGGCACTGCCCTCTGTACGGGTACATCAGCAACGTCCAGGAATACAACCTGAGTGAGTGGGGCCCTACCTGCCGTTCACTTCGATTTCACTTTCTGTTTGAAAATGATTTAAATGATCCCCATTCAGATAGAAAAACAGAGAGGGTTACGTCCTTCTATTTGTGTTTACAAGCATTTCAATCCGACTTCTGGTATTTGTACAGTGAGCAGGGAGCCATGTGCCTCCAGCTTTGTACAGCTTGTTAGGTCCCAAAGACAAAGAAGCTGTAATTGCGAGACAAAGCACGATAACTGTGGGACAATTAAAATTAATTTTCCTCTCTCCCTCTGACAAAGCAAACACTTCTGTAATTAGTTTTTATATCTTGCGAATGCAAGAATGGCTCTAACAATTCAAAACAAGTATCCACTTAAGCTCGTGCCCAATAGTGAGTGATTGGGGGAACAGACAGTGAATTTCTGGACTCCCATATCTCTATTATGATCTGGTCCCCATGTTTCTGGGAATAGTCTGAACTCTGATTTAGGAACGAGAGATTTCCAGTATCGTCAATGAAGTGTAGGAGGCTCTCCAGGTGAACCCCACTTGTAACTTAGCAGCTCTGAAATGCCCCTCTGGGGTCACATCCCTTTGCTCCGCTCACCAGGCAGAGAACAGAGTTAATCCCATGAAGTTCACAACGTCAGTTATTGTCAGAAATAGCGACCCTACCTGCGCTTTCACCCGTTGTCCTTCACTCATCCTGATCCAGAGGATCTACTGCAGAAAACTACAGAAAACCAGGACGTGTGGGGCAGTGATTTGTTTCTCTACTGTTGTATTTTTCCCACGTCTGGTCTTGCAGGCTGCTAAATTCCTTTGCCTTTTGTGTTCCTGATCTGCCCTGCGGTTAGGAAACCTGTGTAGGGTTTCATTCTGCGCTTGCTCCGCAGATTTGGTGTATAATTTGGTGTTTTTATTGCAGTTGCCATTATATTGTGTCTAGAGCGCTTCAAACCAATGTTATTTTAGTGAGCGAGATACAGGGCCGTTAATCACGTATTAGTTTTTAACTGCAGTGTTCTTCACAGTCATACTTAATTTGGCTTCAGTGCTGTCTGGCTTTATTTATATATAAAATAAAAGCGCTCTTGGGTGCCATTCCAAATCAAACCGTGGTGCTGGCATTTTCCTGTCATTGAAATGCAGTATATATTATTTCTGTGCTTTTTATGTCTCATTTACTTAGCCTGTCTGCAAAATATAATGTAACTGGAGAAGAGATGTTTCTGCTCTACTTAAAAACACTCGACAATACTTCTTGACAACAAACTCCTTGAAAGGGAATATATTTGGAGATGAAGTGATAGAGACAGTGTCTAGATCCCAGTCAAGGGAAACCCAGTTTGTTTCCCCACCAGATTTGTCGATAAGTTATTATTGAAGATAAATTAACCATGTTTTGTCGCTCATGTTATGTCATTTCTCAGACACAAAGACGTGGAGCATTTTACAGACCAGCGGAGCTTTGGTGCAGGGAGGGTACGGTCACAGTAGCGTTTACGACCCAAATACAAGATCAATTTATATCCACGGCGGTTACAAAGCGTTCAGTGCCAACAAATACAGGCTGGCGGATGACTTGTACAAATATGAGGTTGATTCCCGTATGTGGTAAGTAATTCTTCCTCCTATATATCACCCCATTATTTTCATGTTAGTGGACAAAAGGATAGGGTGTTTTTAAGGGTACACTAGTACGAAGTTACCTGCGTTCAGGATGCACCCTGTCCTCTTGTATCTGTTATTTTTACGTCCCTTTACGAATAGAGAATCATACAATGACATGTAACCAAGGCTGTGAACAAACCAAGAAATCCATTTTAATTTCTTGTTGTTATTAAAGTTGAAAAGAGAAGTATTCAACGGGATTTTCTTGCCAGCAGTACAGGCCTTGCACATGAGTGCAGTCACTGCAGTCAAGTGAGCGATAATTCATTCTGCAGTTAAGACCGCGAAAGCATTTCTACTATAACCCCATTTTCTTCTGGCTCTGTAACTGCTGCAAACGCTCATTTCTTAAGCTGAAATCTTCTGTGATTTGTTTCTGCCCAGAGGTTGAGTTTTATTAAAAAGCTGCAGCACGACTTGGAGCTCCCAAGCGAAATACATCATCCTTAATTTTGTGTTTTTCTTAAAGATCTTTTTTCAAGCAGACAAAAAGCAGACTGATCTTTTGAATGAGCACATGTAAATTTGACTCATCTTGCCTTTTTTTGCGAGTTTAAAAGAGTTAGTATTTCTGCAACAACAGGTTGTGAGTCTATACCGACGAGTGAAGTAACCAATGACTAATTCCCCAAACCTTCCTTCCTGCTCCGTTGTATAATACACCCGGTATTAACCACGCTTCCCTTCTTGCTTCATTTGTTCCTCCGCTTCGCTGTGGAGCCGGCAAATCTACCTGAACAGGCAGAAAGTGTCACAAATGTGACAACATTCTTCCAAACTGCTGCAGCACCAACTTCCTTTAATTGCATTTATTATGTCACTCTCAAGGGAGCTGTTGGAGCGGGCGAGCAGCCTCAGGTCTGCTCATCTTATTTGGGTGTCATTACCTCCTTTTTTAATTTTTTGCTAGCTGAGGCCTTTTATCCCTTTTGTGATTTCATGGAAGGGCAAAAAAGCAATCCTACAATCTTTATTTTGGCAAGCGTCCTTCTCCACGTTCCCACTGATGTTTCGATGGGTATGGATGGAATAACGCTCAGAAAAACCACGTGCTGTGATATCGTAGCTCATGCCTTAATAACACCTCCCTGGTCTGAATCCTTGATGAATATTTCTATGGGAAATTCTGGGCTTTAGTGCAGCTCTTCTGCAAATTTGGGGTGACAACCTGCAAAAGCGACGCGACGCGGATGTGGCCACGTTAGGGCTTTCCTGCCATCCCACCCTCTCCAAACAGGGAAAATCTGCAAAGGGCTTGACCCTTTGTGTTCAGTTCTGATTAAAGGTGAGGTCAGTGATGAGTTTGATGCTTCCTGTGATTTAATCATGGGGGAAATGCTGAGTTTTGCAGGTGTTAAGCTGCAGAGCTCCATTATTGGCAGCTGCATGTATTTCCTTAAAAGAAGTTTATTAGTTTGAGAGACAATGCCTCGTTTGGAAGAGTTCTTTAGGTTCCCATAAAATCAGAGTTACTATAAAATATTGTTACTATAAAATATTACTATAAACATTTTTCAGACAGAAAGGGACCTGGGGGTGCTAATGGACAGGAAGCTCAACAGGAGCCAACAGTGTGCCCAGGTGGCCAAGAAGGCCAATGGTGTCCTGTCCTGTATCCAAACCAGCGTGGTCAGCAGGACAAGGGCAGTGATCCTTCCCCTGTACTCTGCACTGGGGAGGCCACACCTGGAGTATTGTGTTCAGTTCTGGGCCCCTCAGCTCAGGAAAGAGATTGAAGTGCTGGAGCGGGTCCAGAGAAGAGCAACAAGACTGGGGAAGGGACTTGAGCACAAGCCCTATGGGGAGAGGCTGAGGGAGCTGGGCTTGTTCAGCCTGGAGAAGAGGAGGCTTAAAGGTGAGCTCAGCACTCTCTAGAACGACCTGAAGGGCAGTTCTAGCCAGGGGGGATTGGGCTCTTCTCCCAGGCAGTCAGCAATAGGACAAGGGGGCATGGGCTTCAACTCTGCCAGGGGCAATTGAGGCTGGAGATGAGAAAGCAATTCTGTGCAGAGAGAGTGGTCAGCATTGGAATGGCTGCCCAGGGAGGTGCTGGACTCACCGGCCCTGGAGGTTTGTAAACTGAGATTGGCCATGGCACTTAGTGCCGTGATCTGGTCAATGGACTGGAGGTGGACCAAGGCTTGGACTGGATGAGCTCTGAGGGCTTTTCCAACCCAGTCCATTCTGGGATTCTGTGATTGGAGCGTCCCTATCACCAGGTTGAGCTCTGACTATGCTCAAAAATCCAATTAGTATGAAAACCTAATAATACCTAGGGAAGGAATTGATTATTTTAAGATCTATAGCTTTGGAAAGATACTTTTGTACATATATTTCTCCTATAAATTGGTAAGCAGATGTGAAGGTGAGAGAATGAAATTACAGGAGGAACTGAACAGTCTGGAAAGGAAGCTGTTAAATATTTCTTTAGAAAATGTAGTTAAATACTATCCCCTCTCCTCCTCTCCATACCCCAAAACCTTCGTCAACTTGGATTTATGGATTGTTTTGTCTCTGCAAGGCACTACTCAGTTTGCTTAACACACGTATTTTTATTTCTGAAGGACAATTCTTAAAGACAGTCGATTTTTCCGCTATTTGCACACGGCGGTGATAATGAGCGGAACCATGCTGGTGTTTGGAGGGAACACGCACAACGACACCTCCATGAGCCACGGCGCCAAGTGCTTCTCTTCGGATTTCATGGCGTACGACATCGGTGAGGCCTTGCAGAAATAATAGTAATAATTAAAGAAATATTCTTGGGTGTTCAAGACTTCTCTTCGGAATGACTCCTTTACATGCTGGCGATATTCTACCATTCTTCTGAGCACGCTACAGAAGAATGTGTAATCAGGAGAGGCTCATTAACTTGCTACACGTTTACCAAGCAAATGAGCTGGTGCAGTGATTTCTGGGCAAATACAGCAGCGATTGTTTGGTCAACAGTTTATACACAACCTTGGGCGTTAAAAATTATTCCTTAAACAGAAAACATATTGTTCTAGCATTTCGGCTATAAAGCTGTCCTGGTATTTTGAGTGTGATTTAATATGATTTCTCCAAAATGCGGCATTACAAGCGCCGGCCACCGCTGAAGCTCAGCTTACATGTTGCTCACTCTTATAACTGTGGGCTGGCTGACTTGTTTGGCTGTGCTGTTCGTAATGTCATTTTGTTTTATATTGATGCTTTATGATCATAAATATCCCCATAAGCACTATTGAACAATAAAACCAAACAATTAAGGTTTTATTTGGAAGGGCTGTGTTTTGAATAGCCAGAAGAGGGCAGCATTTATTTGTGAATTTGGAGTCCAGGTGCATTTGAGAAGATGAAGAGATTAAATTATGTACAAACAGGTGCATACACATCCAGGTAATTCATGCTGGAGAAAACCACCGGTGTGTGTTCATAGTGCATTGTGCCTTCTGCTCTCAGAATTCCTTAAATGTGGGTTTCCGTGACCGTCCACTCCTGGTTTGTCAAAGGAATATGCAAGTGAATGGATTTGGTGCTAATGAGTGATTTTGCTGACTTAGGGGGATCCTTCCCTTCCGCTCCCTGTGATTTCAAGTCATATCTCTGGAATTTATTGTGTGCGCCCAGCTAGCTTTACTTCTTTTCTCCAAGAATTAAAATGAGGTATTTTGACAGTCATGAACAAAGTAATTTTTTAAAGATTTGATAGCAACAATGATCAATTTTTCTTGCTGTATTTTGCTGTCTTCCCTGACGCATTGAACTGTTAGGTGTAAAACAAAATTACATTGATTTTTGAAGAAGAAATTTTATACTATGAAGGTGGTGAGAGCCTGGCCCAGGTTGGGCAGAGAGGCGGTGGCTGAACCATCCCTGGAGACATCCCAGGCCAGGCTGGACGGGGCTCTGAGCAACCTGAGCTGGTGAAGATGTCCCTGCTCATGGCAGGGGTGGCACTGGGGGAGCTGGGAAGGTCCCTTCAACCCAAACTATTCTGCGATTCTATGGTCATTTTGATTCAGTTTAGTTCCTGTTACATGAAATGAAAGTTATAGTTGGCTTGCCCAACCTTAACCAGTTCTATCCTGAGGATTAGAGCTTGCGTTGATTGCACACATGACAGGGATGGGAGATGTTCTGAAGCTCTTGGGTACCCTCATTCCTTTGGGCAGATACCCTCAGGCTGTAAAGAGAAAAGCAAGTCCACTTTTTCTATAATTTTCATGGCAGGGCACCTTATCATGATTTACCTTGTCCTGCTGGACCAGGAGCACCCCCAGGACTATGTTGGGATGTTGGCTGATCATCAATGTCACAGCAGAAACACCATCTTGGTGGTTCTTCATGCATGATCTCTGCAGGAATTGCATTGAGCACATCAATCTCCATGGGAATAATCCCGTATAGCGTGAGGTGGTATTGTAAATATGCCACCATAGGTGAATATGGCCATCACAACTTCAATATTAACATGTTTATTGGTTTGTTATCAATCCCTTGATGGTCCAAAGATCAAGCTACCCAGGAGAAAAATGAGCAGCAAAGTCAATTGTTACTAAATGTCATAAAATAAGAGGTTTAGTAATTGGCTGTCTCAGCATACTGTGAAATTAGAGAGTATCTGGCTAATTTGCGTATTATTAGCATGTTGTGGGTGTAGGTGATACCTCACTGATCATAGCGACAACTGGAAGACTGGAGAAGAACGCAACTTAAAACGCAGTCAAAAACAAAGGCTTCAAAACCAAGTCTTCCCTTGAACCTTTGCCATTCCAATTTATTTCTCCTTTTATTCACCTCACCAAATTTTTCTTGTTTTCTTCTCCTCAAATTGCTAAGTAATCAGACCACATGTATTGAGTGATGCGAGGACATATTACCTTCATATAATTGTGCGTGTAGGATGCAAAGAGCTGTCACTGAGATGCTCTGGAGGTTTAGCAAATTAGGTAGATCTGAGGATGCATTAATGTTCCTTGTCCTTTCATCCTCCACTTGACCAAGTTGTGGCTTTTTCCTTCCAAATTATCCAGGTAATGCCCAATTTTGGAATATTTCGGGATAACAACCAAGGAGACTGAGAACTTGACAGGCAGGTTGTATCAGAATGCAGTTGCTGTAGGTTAAGACACCATTCTTCTGTTTACCCCATGGACAATTCAGTTCTGATGACAAACACAGAAGGAGTCTGGATGTTTTCATGTGTGTTCTATTTGAACACTATATTTAATAAAGCCTGTGAATCGTAAGTTTTAGGCTTGGCTTAACTCCTAAGTCAGGAAGGAGAGGATTCTTTGTAGTTATAGCATCATTCATTTTTTCCAATACTCAATCTTCAGTTTGAGATGGGAAAGAAGCTTAGAAAGCAAAACATTCCAGGCCTTCTATTAATCTAGGAAAATATATTTCTTGGCCTCACATAACTCACAATTTGCTGGAGAAAAGATGGCAAATTGCTCGGCAATTTTGCTGAAGTCTCCTGTTAAAAACTGGAACCGTGGCTGCTCGTCTCAGGAGTGAGGGGCGCTACGTTGGATTCTTAGTGAATCAAGCAAACGACATTTAAAAAATAAACTTCAAAATCACGATTTATCGAAGTATTGAATCCAATCTACTGGGACTTACGTCTTTGTTTTATCAGCGCTCTTGAACTGAAGTTGTTGCTGGAGCAGAGGTTGCTGTGTCTTGAAGAACAAAGTATAACAAAGCAGGACACAGACCCCCTTCCCTTGCCCCATGGTGTGAATTGCAACCCAACTATTTTCCAATTAAATCTATTAAAATATTAATAAGGTGGGGTTTTATTTGCTTTCTCATAGTTATATACTAGTTTTAGTTTGTGGAGTTTAAGTTTTGTTTTCCAGAGGCTCAGTCCATAGCACAACAGTTCTATCTCGTATTAAAGAATCTGCAAGTGATTGAGGCCTCTGTAGGTTGATTTTCCGGGCTTAATTGCATAAATTACACATAAAATGCCCATGGGGCCTCAGCCCCAAGGTGATCCCATCAAAGTTGAAGTGATAGGAACTGAACCGACTTGTTCTGCCTTCGTTCCTTTGGTTGCTCAGTGGGTTCCATGTTTCTCAGGTGGTTTGATTTATTTTCCTGCTGCCTGAAGGAAGAAATTACCTGAGAAACCGAGTAAAAAATGAAGCAGAACTTAAATGTTATGCTAATAAAAAAAAAGAAGATGGAATAATCTCACATTATATTAAAAGAGGAAAAACAACCACAAATCCTTAAGCTACGATGAGGGAAAACTGTTTTTAAAACCATGGGTATCTACCCTCTAGGAAGATAATTGCAACGGGGGGAAAGAAAGTAAAAGATAAGGCTGTTCTTAGTGATTCTGGTTTGGGGCAAAACTGCAAATAATTCACAAAGAAATAGATAAAAACTGAACTCGTTACGCAAGGAAAAATTCCCCTATAAAGGAGAAAAAGCAACTCAAGCCACCGCTTTTTAATTTCAGGTGATTGTCAGAAATCTCACAACCCCTTCAAGACAGTGTCCTGAAATTTCCCTTTTTATGGTGAAATATTTAGATGATGGAGCCAAACCGTTCCATCCTTCCATCACTATTTTATTCACACCATGAAGATTAACTCTTGTAAAAAAGAGAAAATACAGCACATTGTGAACTCGAGAGGTTTTGGTGTTGGGCGGAACGTTCTCTCTGTGGTTATTAAACTACTTAGGGATCTTGCAGAAAGAAACGTGCTACTTAAGTTGTGTCATTAATTAAACGTGATCTTTCCTTAATTGCAGCTTGTGATCGATGGTCCGTTCTCCCCCGGCCGGGTCTCCAGCACGACGTGAACAGGTTTGGACATTCTGCTGCGCTCTATAACAGGTAAAGCCATCAACAAGCTCTGGGCTGTTGGCATTTTTCTTACCTTGATAAATATACACGTGTAGATCAGTCACACAGACCAGAGGGTTGAGGATCTGTCGCAAACTTCTCAAAGTTTCAGATCTTCGGTCTCGTGATGTCTCTGGTGTCATCTGTTTCACAGAATCCCAGAATGTCAGGGGTTGAAGGGACCTGGAAAGCTCATCCAGTGCAATCCCCCCATGGAGCAGGAACACCCAGCTGAGGTTCCACAGGAAGGTGTCCAGGCGGGTTTGAATGTCTGCACAGAAGGAGACTCCACAACCTCCCTGGGCAGCCTGGGCCAGGCTCTGACACCCTCACCATGAACAAGTTTCTTCTCAAATTTAAGTGGAACCTCCTGTGTTCCAATTTGAACCCATTGCCCGTTGTCCTGCCATTGGTTGTCACTGAGAAGAGCCTGGCTCCATCCTTCTGACACTCCCCCTTTCCATATTGATCCCCATGAATGAGGTCACCCCTCAGTCTCCTCTTCCCCAGCTCCAGAGCCCCAGCTCCCTCAGCCTTTCCTCCCACGGGAGATGCTCCACTCCCTTCAGCATCTTGGTGGCTGCGCTGGACTCTCTCCAGCAGTTCCCTGTCCTTCTGGAGCTGAGGGGCCACAACTGGACACAAGATTCCAGATGTGGTCTCCCCAGGGCAGAGCAGGGGGGCAGGAGAACCTCTCTGACCTACTGACCACCCCCTTCTAACCCACCCCAGGTACCATTGGCCTTCCTGGCCACAAGGGCCCAGTGCTGGCTCATGCTCACCCTGCTGTCCCCAGGACCCCCAGCTCCCTTTCCCCTGCACTGCTCTCTAATAGGTCATTCCCCAGCTTATACCTATCAGCCTTGCTTCTTTACTGGACTAAACTGTCTCAGCTCACTTTCAAAAATTCCATATTTTCATATTTTATTCCTTTTTCTTATTTCTAGTTCTATTTCTTATTTATTTCACAATGTTGCAATTTCATTTATTTCATATTTCTGTTTCTTATTTAGCCACACTGACAACTTTAATCTCCAAATTGTGCTTTTCCCCTCATGATTTCTAAACTTGGCTGCGTTTCAGTTTGCGTAGCTTATCCTGTGTGGCTCTCCCTTGCCATTCATATGATGTGCAGTTTTTAGATGAAATCACAGGTGATATTTCTGCTGGTAAGCATTGTATCAGTTTAATAATATCCACGCTCTCAGCTTAACATCTGTTATTGTATTGGAGTTTATGGAACCCAGTTTGATAGATGATATTTCTTAAGAGTCTTTCATTCTGGATCCTTTATCCTTTAAAGATGCTTCTTGTAAATCAGTAACATTATTGAAAGCTCAATTTAAGCCAAGCAGAGAACTGTTACTGCCTTGAAAACCACAGTGTGCTTCTCGGTATTCTTTTGGTCTCTAAAATATCACTCACAAGCTATTTATTTCAGTATATACTGAATACCAGCCATGTGTTTGCTCCCATGAAGAACAATTAAACCTGTGCTTGAGTTCTTTCCTAAAATAAGCTGAAAATCACATTAAACCCACTTATTATTCAGCTAAAACTTTCATTCTGTTACATTAACTCTTCTACATTGTCTTTTTAAACCTACATCTACAAACATGGGTGCACAGGTTTCCTTGGGTGGCATTTTCGTGTGTCTAATGAAATGTGACGTTTTGCCTGAAGTAGCTGTGATAATAATGAATGTTATGAAAAAGACCATTTCCCAGCCCCTCAAATATTATTTTGTTTCGTGTTTTCGGTTTGTTTTATGTTGTTCATTTGTGGTTTTGGGTTGATTTTTAGTTGACACAATGACTCTTTGCTCAGTTTCTAGCAGTAGCTGTAGGGAGATGTGACAACACTGAATTGTTTTGTCGCGCTTTCCCAACGCCAGTTTCGTGGTGTGAATCCATCCCCCCGACTTTTCGCCTCTTCTTGCCGCTGTTCTTTCCAGAAGGACCCCACGTTTCTGCAGCTTTTCCCCCCCAGTCACATCCATCAGGTGTCACCCGGAGTTGCGGCTGAAGGGGAAAGTTGGTCCGTGACCTCGGGTACAATCACAGAATCGTTTTGGTTGGAAAAGACCCTCAAGACCATTGAGTCCAACCACAACCCACCCTTGACACCAACCCATGCCCCAAAATTTTGGCTCTATCTCAACATCCACGTGTGTGATTCTGAAGCCGTAGAGCTTGACTGACCTTTTGTTTAGCGCCTTCCTAGACTAAAAGCTATTTATATGGATTTATACGCGCTGGAGCTTCCTCAGCCACCTTGCTCGCACCTTGAATCACGTTGACTCCCAGCAGCGCGTGGTCTGGAAACGCCAGCACAAATCTTTATCTTTTTATTATGTTTTTTCTTTGTAGCACCATGTATATATTTGGAGGCTTCAACAGCCTCCTCCTGAGCGACATACTCAAGTATACACCCGAGAGATGCGAAGCTTTTGACAACGAAACGTCGTGTTTGCGAGCGGGCCCCGGGCTCAGGTGCGTGTGGGCGTCCCCCCCGTCCCGCTGCGTCCCCTGGGAGATGGCGACACTGGAGCAGCAGCAAAAAGTCTTGGAAGAGTGTCCTCCCAGGCCAGGTACGTGTCGCGTTCTCCCTGTTTCCTTGTTGTCTTTTCCATATTCTACCTCGTGTTAGTTGTGTGTCACGATCAGATCAAGTTTAAGGTGGGGATGGGGCTGTAATCCATTCCATACATGCCCTGAGAGACCTTCCTGTGGCCGAGTGGCTTGGAGATGTTTCCATCTCTCGCTCCTCCTGAAGCTACTTGCTCATTAGATATTTTTATTTCCTACTTTACTGCTTATGCTTGCTTTCCTATCTCATGCAGACATCACCAGTGGGGAATCCGGCCTGGACCGTTGCTCTGTAGATGTTTGCTCCAAAAATTGACCTTTTGAGAGCCAGAAATTCACACCACACTTAATTTCTCCTTCTACAGTATTATATGTATAGGGACACATGATAATCCTTAAGCAACTTTTCAATGCTTTATCCTGGCGCATTCACTGCTGAGTTGAATTTATACTAACCTTGATTCTGTAATAGATGGCAGCCTTTAATTATTGAAAAGAAATTGATGTGAAGTGACATTGCTTTGATGGCTTCTCAATGTACAATAAATTTTCACGAAACACAGGCGATGAGCAATTGGAAAGATGAAGGAGAAAGTTCAAGCTTTGCATGAAAATGCTTCACGTCATTGAAAGGCGGGAGCCAAATGAGCCGGTGGTGGGAGATGTGAAATGTCCTTGGGTATCGTTTGCACGGGCATGGGCTGAACATTCACACCCGGTCTTAGTTCATGCGCTTCCATGTCTTGGTGCGTTTTCTGGTGGTGTGTTTTATGGCTCCTTGGGCACTAAAGATGATTGATGCTGCAAATGAATGCGATTTTCTATCACTTCAATCGCACGAAAGTATCTGATTTACTAAGTAGTCGATAACGGAAAATCTCCAGGCACTGCTGTTTGGTGATATCTTTTGCTATATATAATCAAGTTCTTAGAGCTCTGTCAGGAAATGCCTGTTTTTGGTCATGCAGGTTTTTTTCTTTAATAGCTGTAGACAATGAAAAATGTGATCAGATTACAGACTGCTATAGCTGTACAGCCAACACAAACAACTGTCAGTGGTGCACTAACCAGTGTATCTCAATGCACAACAACTGCACGGAGGAACAGGTAAAGACTCTCTACTACTTTTGTAGTTTAAATTTAGCCCTTAGAATATCTAATGTCCATTTGACTCCATCTGTCACTGTTATGACCCCTGTTGTTTCATTATTTCCAGTGTTTTTGTAACTCTGAGCTGATAATGTGCTTGAATTTGGGTTTTTTTGAGTTGGTCCACAAGCTTTTCATCACAGAATCCCAGAATGTCAGGGGTTGGAAGGGACCTGGAAAGCTCATCCAGTGCAATCCCCCCATGGAGCAGGAACACCCAGCTGAGGTTCCACAGGAAGGTGTCCAGGCGGGTTTGAATGTCTGCAGAGAAGGAGACTCCACAACCTCCCTGGGCAGCCTGGGCCAGGCTCTGCCACCCTCACCCCCAACAAGTTTCTTCTCAAATTCCAGTGGAACCTCCCATGTTCCAGTTTGAACCCATTGACCCTTGTCCTGTCACTGGGTCACCCAGAAGAGCCTGGCTCCATCCTCCTGACACTCCCCCTTTCCATATTGATCCCCATGAATGAGGTCACCCCTCAGTCTCCTCTTCTCCAGCTCCAGAGCCCCAGCTCCCTCAGCCTTTCCTCACACGGGAGATGCTCCACTCCCTTCAGCATCTTGGTGGCTGCGCTGGACTCTCTCCAGCAGTTCCCTGTCCTTCTGGAACTGAGGGGCCACAACTGGACACAATATTCCAGGTGTGGTCTCCCCAGGGCAGAGCAGAGGGGCAGGAGAACCTCTCTGACCTACTGACCACCCCACTTTTAATCCACCCCAGGATGCCACTGGTGATGGGGATTCTCCAGTGAAATGAAGAGGGTGACTAAGGCCAGGGGAAGAGAATCATAGAATCATAGAGTAGTTGGTGTTGGAGGGACCTTCCCAGCTCCCCAGTGCCCCCAATGCCATGAGCAGGGACATCTTCACCAGCTCAGGGTGCTCAGAGCCCCGTCCAGCCTGGCCTGGGATGTCTCCAGGGATGGTTCATCCACCACCTCTCTGCCCAACCTGGGCCAGGCTCTCACCACCCTCAGGGCAACAATTTCTTCCTCCTGTCCAGCCTGAATCTCCCTCCTTTAGTTTAAAACCATCCCCCGTTGCCCTGTCACAACAGGCCCTGCTCAAAAGTCTGTCCCAACCTTTTTTATCGGCCCTTTTGAAGTACAGTGAGCTCTGTTAAGGAAAATGTGTCAGATGGTGGCCTGAGGGAATATCTTGAACACACAGGACAGGGCATGTCCCGTGTCACAGCTTTGCAATATATAGTTGCTTTGTAGGTCTGAACTGTAAATTTTAGTGTGGTAACAATTATACCTGCTCTAAACCACCATCAGTTGAATGGGAAAAAGCCTCATCTCTTCTCTTTATTTTAGGTTCCTATTACTACGTACGACAATTGTCCGAAGGATAACCCTGCCTATTACTGTAACAAAAAGACCAGTTGTAAAAGCTGTGCCATGGATCAGAACTGCCAATGGGAACCTCGGAATCAGGAGTGCATCGCTTTGCCAGGTCGGTATTGGTTGTATTTGTGTAAGAAAAAACCCTAATTCACCCAGTCCCAAAATTGTACCAAATTCACCCAGTTCAAAAGTCAAAAAATTGCCTTTTTTTAAAATGTTATCCTATTTTCCATGTTCCTTTTGTGCTAAGCAGGGTAAATAACATTGTTTAATCACACCAGCTTTGGCATGTAACTTTATTTCTAGTAAATTCATCAAGTCTGATGGAATATTTTTCAGCCCCAATTGTCTGAAGAGGAGTATGATCATTTGTATAATTATTAGGCTGTATATCACCTCTCTCTTTTCATTTGATAGAAGCAGTGCTGTTGATACAATAGGCTTCTGCAAGATATTAGATTTAATAATGCATGCTATTTAATTTTAGAAACTAGAATTGTGCAAAGGCGTAATGGCACATGCTGGACGAATTAGGCAAATAATACTGAAGTGTATAAGGAAAATTCTCTTATTAGAGCGTTTCCAGTGGGAGCTCATAGGAGTTGATTGTTAGTTCCCCTGTAGTAATGTGTTGTTCTTTTTTTCCCAGTGACTGGGACAGAAATTATAGCGTCTTGATTGACATTTGCAGTTAATAAAATAGAGAGAAAGGGAAGAAAACAGAGACAGAAGCTTTAACTTGGCTTGGAAAACCTTCCCCTAGTCGCTCTGATAGGTCTGGGTTGTCTGGGTCTGGTGTTCGCTGGTCTGGAAGAGGGATGAAGTCTTCAAAGAACCACACGAGCGACTAAAACAGCTTTTAATGAGGCAGCTAAAGAGCTTGGTCAGTTTAATTTGGTGTAGAGAAGAACAGGGTGAATTGATCATACATGTAAAAAGCCCATCTGAAAAACTGACCCTCGCGAGCTCTCAATCTGTTCGATTAAATCTAAACCAAGATGCTGGAGCTTGAGATTGGCTCTGCAGAAATTCACGCTGAACATGTCCGTTGGGTTTTTTTGTAAGGCTGGTTATGAGCGGGGAAATAATGTCAATGAAGTAGGAGGAGATTTTCAGTAGTGGGCACAGTTGTGATCAAAGGAAACGGAGATTCATCCTGGAAATTTGGTGTTGTGGACAGTATTATCACAGCAACCATCTGCTGTTGAGGGTATCCCAACAACCACAACTGTGTAAGTGGTTTTAAGCCATCAGCAGAAAAATCACACAGAATCCCAGAGTGTCAGGGATTGGAAGGGACCTGGAAAGCTCATCCAGTGCAATCCCCCCATGGAGCAGGAACACCCAGCTGAGGTTCCACAGGAAGGTGTCCAGGCGGGTTTGAATGTCTGCAGAGAAGGAGACTCCACAACCTCCCTGGGCAGCCTGGGCCAGGCTCTGACACCCTCACCATGAAGAAGTTTCTTCTCAAATTTCAGTGGAACCTCCTGTGTTCCAGTTTGAACCCATTGCCCCTTGTCCTATCATTGGTTGTCACCGAGAAGAGCCTGGCTCCATCCTCCTGACTCATCCTCCACTCATTTGCTTTCTTTTACTCTTTCTTCTACAATGATTTAATATACAACATTGTAAGAAGTGCTTTGACTACCTACTGCAGGTAACTAAAGGGTAACGTCGCGCTTCATCTCCCCTCATCAGCTTTCTTTTTCCTCCAATATTTTTATAGATAGAGACTTCTGAGCATGTCTATAAGTCATGGTGGTTTGCGATGAGGTGGTAGGATTTATTTTGGTGGAAGAGCTCTTGCACTACTTGGAATATTGTGAAGGTCACTTGCATCTACAAGTACCTGAGAGAGGTTGGAGTATGGAGGTGGTTGGTCTCTTCTCCCAGGTAGCAAGTGATAGGACAAGAGGAAACGGCCTCAAGTTGCGCCAGGGGAGGTTGAGGTTGGATCTGGGGATCAATTTCTTCCCCAAAGGGCTGTGGGGCATTGGAACAGGCTGCCCAGGGCAGTGCTGGAGTCACCATCCCTGGAGGGGTTTAAAAGGTGTTTAGATGAAGTTCTTAGGAACATGGTTTAGTGACAGTGTTAGGTTAGTGGTTGGGCTCAATGATCTTGAGGGTCTCTTCCTACCAAAATGATCCTGCGATTCCATGATCTCTGATTTAAATTAATTCCCCCTCCCCAGAAAACATTTGCGGAACGAACTGGCACTTGATTGGCAACTCCTGCTTGAAAATCACCAATGCGAAGGAGAACTATGATCACGCCAAGCTCTCCTGCAGGTCGAACGGGGCTTTGCTGGCTTCCCTCACGACCCAGAAGAAGGTGGAATTTGTTCTCAAGGAGCTGCAGAAGATGCAGTCTATGGTGAGTGCTTCTCCTTTATATCCCCCGAGTAATTAAACCCTGACTGTGGAAAAGTCCCTGCTGTGCTATTGTAGGCTCGGTACGGCGTAGAAATGCGTCTTAACTGAAAAAGACTTTTTCTTTTGAAATTCAACATACCCTATGGGTGCTTTTGAAGTGCAATTGTAGAGAATGTAAATGGGAAAGATAAATACAAACATACACGGTGCCTCAAAGGTATCGCTCTCTGTAATGAAATGGCACACGCGTTTCTCTCGTGGGGTACATGAGTGCTGCAGGAGTCCTCTCGCGACTTGTACACAATATTTTATAATAGGGGTCCCTTTGGGCTGTTTAATGTAAAGCATTTCAAGTTATTTATTCCTCTCAGAATAGCGGCTGGTTAAAACGTCAACTTCTTACTCCGTAGAGCCGCTTGGCTTATTTGGAGTTATTTATGTTTGATTTAGTGACAGGTGCTTTTCTGTCGGAGACAACGGGGAGTGAGTTGGAATCTGTCCCTTTTCACACATCAATAAAATAAATACATTTGTTTTTTCCAGTCCTTGGAGGTTTTCAGGGCCGGTTTGTGTAGGTGGAGCTAAAGCCCTAACAAAGAACGATGCTGCGGAGATACTGTGGTTTGGTGGCCTGATGGTTTCATTGACCCCTCTTGGGTCCCAGAGGCCACTGGGGGCAGGTTTTATATAGGAAAAAATGAGCCTGCAGGCAATAGGATTGCTCCTTTTCCCAGGAGAACGTTATTCAATACTAAATATTCCCTTGCTTAAATAAGAGCATTCCCTGCTTTCAGTCGCTTTGTAAACTTTAAGCATCATTTCAATAGTTACAGGGTTTTAGAGGGGAGACAAACTAAGAAAAGGTGTAATTCAAGCGACGTTCTTTGTTAAGTCTTTTGTAAAGAGGGGAAGGCAAGCCTGGGATATTGTAGAAGTACATGTTTCAAACAGCTCCGGGTGTTTCTGGGTGTCCCAGTGGTTAAGTACAATATAAATTCCTAAAGACAACCATAGAATCATTTTGGTTACAAGAGACCCTCAAGATGGTCACTTGAACCCTTACACCATGCAGAAAAAACAGATCATTCCCAGGCTTTTTCTCATCTACGGTATCATTTTAAAAGTGAGCCTTAGAAACCTAATGAGACTCAGCCCTTTTTAGCGGTTGTTAGTAGTGAGTGCTTGTAATGTGGGGAAAATACCTTTGCTAACACCCAGCCTGTGTCTGCTACTTGAACTTTTGCCACTCCATGACACGCTGCAGCTGTGCTGGAGGAGCCTGTACTTTGCAGTTACTCATTTATTTCTTAAGTAAGTAGTGTATAGATGTTTTGTAATAAGAAGAAAATCTGTTGGTGTTGGCAGATAGCACCGTGTAACCCTGTTGCTCTTAGAAGTCGCTGCTCTGAGTATTTAGGAGTGTGGCAAATCAGTTTAATGGAGGTGATGGTTATATATAGCAGGAAGGGAAGGTGTATGGTGTCAAGCTTCGGAGAAGATATTTTAACAGTAAAATAACATATTGTACCAGTTGGCTGATTCCAATGGGATGAAGTTCAACAAGGCCAAGTGCAGGGTCGTGCACTTTGGCCACAAGACCCCCCTGCAGTGCTCCAGGCTGGCACAGAGTGGCTGGAGAGCAGTCAGGGAGAAAGGGACCTGGGGGTGCTAATGGACAGGAAGCTCAACATGAGCCAACAGTGTGCCCAGGTGGCCAAGAAGGCCAATGGTGTCCTGTCCTGTATCCAAACCAGCGTGGTCAGCAGGACAAGGGCAGTGATCCTTCCCCTGTACTCTGCACTGGGGAGGCCACACCTGGAGTGTTGTGTTCAGTTCTGGGCCCCTCAGGTCAGGAAAGAGATTGAAGTGCTGGAGCGGGTCCAGAGAAGAGCAACAAGACTGGGGAAGGGACTTGAACACAAGCCCTATGGGGAGAGGCTGAGGGAGCTGGGCTTGTTCAGTCTGGAGCAGAGGAGGCTTAGAGGTGAGCTCAGCACTCTCTAGAACGACCTGAAGGGCAGTTCTAGCCAGGGGGGATTGGGCTCTTCTCCCAGGCAGTCAGCAATAGGACAAGGGGGCAGGGGCTTCAACTCTGCCAGGGGAAATTGAGGCTGGAGATGAGAAAGCAATTCTGTGCAGAGAGAGTGGTCAGCATTGGAATGGCTGCCCAGGGAGGTGCTGGACTCACCGGCCCTGGAGGTTTGTAAACTGAGATTGGCCATGGCACTTAGTGCCATGATCTGGTGAATGGACTGGAGTTGGACCAAGGGTTGGACTGGATGAGCTCTGAGGGCTTTTCCAGCCCAGTCGATTGTGTTTTCTGTGTAATACCGTTTAAGTACCTCTCCTCAAAATAAAAGCGTGCCAAAAAATAAATTGCCAGTAGAAACCCTTGTGTTGTGGGTTCTTCATATTGAGGATTTTATTGCCAGCGACACTCATTTAGATGTGACCTGTCCTGTCTGTCCACCTCTCCATACACACACACTGTTAAACAGCAGAGGTTTCTATCCAGGCTGCAGGTTGATTGTATCATTTAAATTCTATTCTACATTCTAGTTTTCTTCCTCATGTCAAGCTGTAGCTCCAGAATATTTTTCCCCGTGTCTAGCAGTCACAAAAATCTAAAGAACAACTTCATTTCGTAGTCAGCCAGTCTGAATGTTTGATTTACTGTCCTAGTTTAGGTAATTAGAAATGCGGTTTGAAAGAAAAATGATAGATAATTGGTATTTCCTGAAGGATTTCTCTGTTTCTGATAGCACTGAGAAACAAATGTTCCCCTTATTGCATTTTTGCAACACCTAACCTGGCAAAGTTGTTCCGAGCGCTATATGGTGATGTGTATTTGCTCCTAATACCTAAGGTAACCGAACTAGATGCTAAACCTACCGTTTTCCTTTATTTCTAGCCCAAAACTTTGACCCCGTGGGTTGGACTGAGGAAAATCAACGTGTCGTATTGGTGCTGGGAAGACATGTCCCCCTTCACCAACACCCTGCTCCAGTGGCTCCCCGACGAACCCAGCGATGCCGGGTTTTGCGGCTATTTAGCCGAACCTTCCCAACAGGGACTTAAAGCAGCGACCTGCATCAACGAGGTGAACGGCAGCATCTGCGAGAGGCCAGGTGATGATATCTACAGCTTCTGGGTGTCGAGAGGGGTGTGTTGGCTGAAAATTATTGAATTATCCCAGGGAGTGGAGAGGATCCCGTTCGGCGCATTTAAAAGTAGCTGCGTGGTGACTTTGCCCAAGAAAAATGGTCCTGAAAAAGCGTCACCTGCAGTTACTCTACACAGGGATTGGAGATTTTAAAAATAGCTTCACATTGATGCTGTTAAGTGTAAAATGCTTCAAGTACATTATAGTTTAATTATTTTTTCTCTTAAGTTGCATACCTGAATGTGACAGTTAGGTTAATTATGGTATGGAGCAATCCCCTAATTAAAAAAACCCTATAAAATAATAAAAGCTGCTTTCCAATTGAACTCCCCTTTCTCCTCTCCTCTACTCCATAGCCAGAGGAGGATTTTATCAAAGCCTGAAAGTAATTGGGCAAGACGCTTTGGACAGATGAGAACTTCAGAAAAGAAGCTGTTTGCTTTTGGGAAAGCTCTAGTAGCTTTGTTGGAACTGCATCTCTTTTAAAACGGCTTGGTCTGTTAACTCTTCATTATAACTGATTATTTCTGAATGCCAATTAGTGCTACGGGAAGCTTTCAGAAAGTTGGCTGGTTACATAAAATTTCGGTATAAGCCACACCACTTTCAATCATTCTTTGTGCAAGTGCAGGATGCAGATCATGAATGTGGAACCTGAACTCAAATTTGTGTATATTTTAACTTGCTGCACTTGGAATTGGTTTAAGATTTAACTTGGTTTTTTGATAGTCTGACAACAGTCACTTGAAACAGGTGATAAAGCATTGGCTCACACCCCAAACTCCTGAGTTAGTTCTGCTTCCAATACTCATTTTATGTGTGGAACTGATCAAGTAACTTAAAACACGTCGTGATGTGCTCACATAAAATACGGGGTTTTTCACAACACTTGAGTTGGGGGAATAGCATCACAGAATCGTTTGGCTTGGAAAAGCCCCTCAAGAGCATCGAGTCCAACCATAACCCAGCTCTGGCACTGCCCCATGTCCCTGAGAACCTCATCTCCGTCTGTCCAACCCTCCAGGGATGGTGACTCCACAACCTCCCTGGGCAGCCTGGGCCAGGCTCTGCCACCCTCACTGGGAAGAAGTTTCCTCTCAAATTCCAGTGGAACCTCTTGTGTTCCAGTTTGAACCCATTGCCCCTTGTCCTGTCACTGGTTGTCACCGAGAAGAGCCTGGTTCCATCCTCCTGACACTCACCCTTTATATATCTGTAAACATTAATGAGTCCCCCCTCAGTGTCCTCTTCTCCAGCTCCAGAGCCCCAGCTCCCTCAGCCTTTCCTCCCACGGGAGATGCTCCACTCCCTTCAGCATCTTGGTGGCTGCGCTGGACTCTCTCCAGCAGTTCCCTGTCCTTCTGGAGCTGAGGGGCCACAACTGGACACAAGATTCCAGGTGTGGTCTCCCCAGGGCAGAGCAGAGGGGCAGGAGAACCTCTCTGACCTACTGACCACCCCCTTCTAACCCACCCCAGGTACCATTGGCCTTCCTGGCCACAAGGGCCCAGTGCTGGCTCATGCTCACCCTGCTGTCCACTTCTGTTTATCCATCTCGGGATACCTGTATATTTGGGCAGAAAACTGAGTTTTCTCCTCCCTCCCACAGCCAACCACAGCGCCAAGCAGTGCCGCACGCCCTGTGCCCTGCGGACGCTGTGCGGGGAGTGCACGAGCGGCAGCTCCGAGTGCATGTGGTGCAGCAACATGAAGCAGTGCGTGGACTCCAACGCCTACGTGGCCTCCTTCCCCTACGGGCAGTGCATGGAGTGGTACACCATGAGCAGCTGTCCGCGTGAGTAATCGCTCCGTGGAGTCTTGTGTTTGTCAGTAAACGTTGTCAGATTCTGCCCATGGGTTATCCTGAAAATCCCGTGGGTGAAGGTAACACGGACCTGGAGCTTTGTGTCTGCGTTTCTGTCCTGCACGATGCTCTGTGTTGTATAAAGTGTTAAACAGAATTAGGTCTTGGTTATTATTAAACTATTACTACTTATTATGAAATTACTCATTATTACTTATTATTAAACTAAATGATCATGGCTTTCACGTGAGATGATGGAATCTCCACTTCTTTTTCAGATGGAGAGGTACTTGTTTCATTATTCATCATTGCTACCCTTCAAATTAATTCTTCTGTAATTTCGTGTGATTAACTTATTTTTCTCTCCTTTCTGTATCTCTTTTATTCATATATGGAGCCATGTAATTTAACATTACGTTATCAAATCCAAATTAGGGTTTACATGAGTGTTTTATTCTCAAGTATTGTTTATGTATATCCCACAGCAGGCATTGATAACTTTAAAAATCATTGAATCATGGAAGGGAACCACACAGATCGAGTCCAACTCCTGTCCCTGCACAGGACAACCGCAAAATTCACACCATATGCCTGAGGACATTTTCTAGTCCATTATTTTTATCCTTTATTTTCATTTGCAAGCCGCAAAAGTTTTCTGGTGCTTTGGATTATTGTTTTCAAACTGGGGTGAAATAGTCCAGGAATTTAAGAAGTGATCAAACAATTGTAGCAATTCTTTTAGTTCACGTTGGATTCTGTAGGAGCTGAGTTGTGGGCACGGTGGTCGGGATGGTTGGACAGTTTGAGTCGCTGCTTTTACTCCAGGAACTTTTGGAAGCTGATGAGAATAATTGTTGTAAATAAGAGATGGGGAAATTAATTTCAAGGGAACTGTCAAACATGAGAGTGTGAACTTCCCGTTGTCAAGGTTGAAGGCAAGGCAGCAATAAACCATGGCAGACCCTCCCTGTTATCCCCTTTACCTCCCACCACCCCTTCCTTTAGATCGGAAAGATGATTGGAAAGATGAAAGGAAGAGAGACTTAGGCTTCAAATTGGAAAGTTTTAAAGGGTTTTGCTAATGCTACTGATAAATAGAGAATATATATATAAAATACACAAAGCCAATGCCAAGTGCTGGCTGTGGAGCTGGCGTCACTCAGCAGCAGAGCTGGGTGTGCGGAGCCGGCGGCTCCAGCAGCTGCAGCTCAGGGCCCGGGAGTCACGGGCGGGACTGCACAGCAACCGGAACCTGGGTGCAGGATGCAGGGCCTGAGGCCTGTGGGTCACAGACAGACAGACAGACAGGGGCCTCTCCAGATGGTCGAAGAGAGCGTGACCCTCGTGATCACCCTCTTATATAGGGGTATGACGGTTATGGGATGGAATACTCAGTTGGTCAGCTCCAGTCACCTGTTCCATCCACCCCTCCTCAAACGCGCCCCCTCACAATGGAACGTGGGAAAACTTATCAGTCTTTCTTGGCTACCATAGTAATCAATCTAAACACGAGCTTCTTCAGCATCCCATTGGTCTCTGATCAGCACCGAGTGCAGCATCCGAGCAGAAATATGCAGCTAAAACTCAGAGAAGTGCAGCCACCTAGAAGAACTGAGCTGAAAGAAAAGTCACTAAAAGAGAACCGGTCTTGTTTTTAACAAAACCAGGACACCCGTATTTCCAGAAGTCAAAAGGTGGAGGAAGCATCAGGCAGGAGCTGAGGAAGCTGAAATAATGGAAAACAAGTTTTTTTTCTACTGCTTGTGGGTTTTTTAAAGGCAAATGTTGTCAATTTAAACATCAAGGTAGAAAGTCTGATCATCTTAGAATGCCAAGAATCTACAAAATATTTTCAAAGATGCTATTGGCAAAGGAACAGAAAAATTTTCCTAGATATGAAGAGTTTGGTGCGTTTGAAATACAATCACATTTGAGAAAGGAACAATTAAAGGGTGGTGATGATCTCTCCCTGATTTAGTTGATTTTTGGGCTCGAGGGATCTGCATCCCAAGGTGACAAATTCAGCTCTGCATTTGTATTCTGTGCTTTTTGGCTCAGATAATGAGTTGAAATAGTTGCGTGTGAGGTTAAAACGTGTGGTAAGAAGAGACTCGAAGGAAGTCAAGAAGCTGCTTTTTAGCCTTTGCTCCCGGATGGCTCATTTTATAATTTGATCCATTGTAAATCAATCAGATCTTTTGTAGTTGGGACCGTTAACCTCTGGCTTTAGTGCATCGTGTTTAATGGTTAGAAAAACTTTACATGTGTATCATGTTAATATTGTGTTAATAGTAACCTTAGATTCTAGAATAAATGTACCGATAGGAATGAATTAATATGTGTGTTACTGTGAATATCGGAATAAATATTCACCGATTGGGCGGGATAAATAGTTAATGTCACAAAAGACACCCAAGGATTTCAGTGTTGTCAACTGATTTGGGACAGTGGGGTTTCTTTAATTTTGTTTTGTTTTGTGTGCGTGTGGTTTTTATTTTGACTTTTTTCATTTTTGCTGCTTTTGTGTATTTGAATTTTCAATTTAATGTTAAATTTAAATTTAATTTTCAAATTTTAATTTAATGTTATATTTAATCTTCATTTTTTAATTTGATGTGAAATTAAGTTTTTAACGCAAAGTTTAATTTACAATTGTTAATTGAATACACAATTTAATTTTCATTTTTAATTGAATATGAAATTTAAATTTAACATTTAATTTGAAATGAACATTAAATTTTAATGTCATGTTCAATTAAAAAGAAAATTAATGGTAATTTCAAATTCTATGTTAAATTCAATGTTAACTTAAAATTCAATGTTAAATTTAACGTTAATTTCAATGTTAATTTCAGTGTTAACTTAAAATTCAATGTTAAATTTAACGTTAATTTCAATGTTAAATTCAATGTTAACTTAAAATTCAATGTTAAATTTAACGTTAATTTCAATGTTAAATTCAATGTTAACTTAAAATTCAATGTTAAATTTAACGTTAATTTCAATGTTGATTTCAATGTTAACTTAAAATTCAATGTTAAATTTAACGTTAATTTCAATGTTAAATTCAATGTTAACTTAAAATTCAATGTTAAATTTAACGTTAATTTCAATGTTGATTTCAATGTTAACTTAAAATTCAATGTTAAATTTAACGTTAATTTCAATGTTAAATTCAATGTTAACTTAAAATTCAATGTTAAATTTAACGTTAATTTCAATGTTGATTTCAATGTTAACTTAAAATTCAATGTTAACTTTAACGTTAATTTCAATGTTAATTTCAATGTTAACTTAAAATTCAATGTTAAATTTAACGTTAATTTCAATGTTAATAATTTCAAATTTAATGTTAATTTCAATGTTAATTTCAAATTTAACGTTAATTTCAGTGTTAATTTCAAATTCAATGGTAAATTGCATTTTCTAATTTAATTTGTTTTATCTCTTTCTTTCTATAGCGGAAAACTGTTCAGGCTACTGCACTTGCGCCCACTGCTTGGACCAGCCTGGCTGCGGCTGGTGCACCGACCCCAGCAACACCGGCAAGGGCAAGTGCATCGAAGGCTTGTACCGAGGGCCGGTCAAGATGCCAACGCCGTCCACAACAGGGCAACAGGGGCTGGAGCCCGTCCTCAACGTCAGCATGTGTTCTGCGGAGAGAAGCTACAACTGGTCCTTCATTCAGTGTCCAGGTAAACGAGCAACGTGGAATTGTGGGAGCATCTCAACCATAGCGATGGTTAAATGAAAAGTGAGAGAGTTTGACAGAATCACAGAATCCCAGAGTGTCAGGGGTTGAAGGGCCCTGGAAAGCTCATCCAGTGCAATCCCCCATGGAGCAGGAACACCCAGCTGAGGTTCCACAGGAAGGTGTCCAGGCGGGTTTGAATGTCTGCACAGAAGGAGACTCCACAACCTCCCTGGGCAGCCTGGGCCAGGCTCTGACACCCTCACCCCAAACAAGTTTCTTCTCAAATTTAAGTGGAACCTCTTGTGTTCCAGTTTGAACCCATTGCCCCTTGTCCTGTCGTTGGTTGTCACTGAGAAGAGCCTGGCTCCATCCTCCTGACACTCACCCTTGATGTATCTGTAAACATTAATGAGGTCACCCCTCAGTCTCCTCTTCTCCAAGCAGCAGTTAATAGTTCTTATTCATTTTAATATGGACTAATATACCCTATTCTTTCACATCCTTGGTTTCCAGCTGATGAGCTCCCAGTCTTGACAGTGAACATTCTTCTCAGTCGCTAACAGCCACCTGGACACACTGTTGGCTCCTGTTGAGCTTCCTGTCCATTAGCACCCCAGGTCCCTTTCTGTCCTCTCTGTCCAATCTGCAACTGATGTTTTGGAGTTCAGTTTTCCCCGTGTTGCTTTCAATTTCAGCTTTTCAACACACACCTCTCTTGGCGTTCATGTATTGCCAACAAAAACTGTTTCGCAAAGTGCATGAAATGTTTTCTTTCAGCCTCTGCAGAACTCAGGCTGGTGAGGTGCTATATTGGAGTACAAATGCTCATTATTTCCTGCATTTTCCCCAGCCTGCCAGTGCAATGGGCACAGTAAGTGTATCAACGAAAGCATCTGCGAGAAGTGTGAGAATCTGACAACCGGCAAACACTGTGAAACTTGTATCTCGGGCTACTACGGGGATCCTACGAATGGAGGAACGTGTCAGCGTAAGTGATGCTTTAAACCCTCCTGCGCTCAACTCTTTGATGTGTTTTGCTCTTCACTCATTCCTCTGGTATCTGAAATTATATCCTGATAATGTATCTTTTCTTTCCTGCAAGCAAGGCACAATCCGTGTTTCTTCAAATCAAAGATGTGGAAACTGCTTGGTAAAATTCTTTGACATTCATTGCACGATATAAAGATGATTTTTTACCCTCTTTTGCAAACATCCAATGACCGCAGTGAAAAGTGGGTGCGTTTTAGCGTTTGACAATCCTGATTTGAAAAGAAACAGTGTTAATCCCAATGTCTTGGATAAATTTCTGCTCATTGAAATTTCACCTTTTATTATATTTGGTTAATTGCGTTGTGCGTTCATTGCTATAATTGTCTGCTTCATAAAAGACTTGCCGTATTTCAGTTGAGGAGTTGGCTGGATTTCAGCTGAGGATTAGGTGATCCCTGTTAAAATTGCATTTAAAGTTTATAAAGTTGTTTGGCACAAAGGATGTTTTTCAGTTGTGCAAGATCCACTTAACAAACCAGGGGAAAAATCTTTCTCGGAAGATTAATACAGGTTAAAACTGAGCAATGAACATGTAAGAGTTGAAGTTTTGACCTTGAACCTTGTGAAATTATTCTGAATTATTGCCAATTTTGTATTGAAGCACAGGGAGAAAAGTTGTAAACCAGAACTGAGCTGTGCTGGCTGATACGCAAATGTAATGGCAGGGGCTTCTTGCTCCGAAAAGCTTTTATGGAATATATTTAGAATTAGGTACAGCAATGGAAAAGGTAGTACAGAAATAAGATTGTTCGGTATTAGTGTCAGTAAAATGAATGTGGGTGGTTTGTAGGCATCCCAGAAGAAATAAGTGAAGGTCATTGATGAGGAGACATTGAAGACTTTGAGTTACTCCTTCCAAGGATGGAAATAATCTGGTAGAAAATACTGGAAATTCCTTTAGGATGTTTAGCAGAAGCAGCATCAACCTTCTGGATGAAGATGGGAGTCAATAGCTGGAGCACCAACGTCCTGTTTCCTAAAGCAAGAACAACTTGGTGATGCTTGTGGCTGTGAAGATGGTGATGATTTGAGGGAAGATTTGGAAAATCACAGTGTCGCAGTAGCTTGGATACGAAATTACGACAGCACAATGGCACGGGTGCGAAGGAAAAGGTGCATCTCCGACGCTTCATTTCAGAACATTATCTGCGAGATTAAATACCGCTGATATTCGTAAACTCATTTTGTGCAGAGATAATTTGAAGTGCAGGGATGAATAAATTGAAGCTGAGATGGCCTGAGAACACATCTAATTCTGCTCTGAGCATTCAGGTTTAATCACTGGATCACAAAGTGCCTTTTGATATTTGTTGCTTTTCTGTGCGCGTGGAAATCAAGACTAAGTTACTTTGGACCCTTTCGTTTGAGGATTGTCCAGAAATAGTTTATTGTGGAGATAATGAATGACAAACAGAAGTCAGCCAGATGCCTGAAAAAGAAATTAGAAAATGTATTGAGAGAGCTGTGGAACAGCATTCACTTGTTATCTGATGAAACCAGTAGCTCATGTCAAGAGTGTTTTGCTCTCAAGTGCTTTGGGCGCAGGTTTTTAATTTGCTGTGATTTAACGTTATTTACTGTGAAGGCAAAGGTAGGAGGGGAGCAGGAAACGGGGCAGAACGAGCGATGCGGCTTGGAAGAGGGAAAGCGAGAGGAAATCGTCCTGTCTGATGCAGCCAGAGCGAATATTTGCTCGGAGGGAAGGTTTCCAGAGGGGAATCGTTCACATGAAGATCTGCTGATGGGCAACAGAGCCAACTCCTGCTTTTTCCCCTCCTCTGAGCCGCGGTTCCTCCTTCCTTTCCCTTTAACGATGTGCTAAATCCACTCTTTTTTGTGCATTTATGAGCAGTGTTGTATACGGCTTTGTTTTTAGACCCCATGGTGACGTCCGTGCATGGTGACATCCATCGTGATGCACCAGCATCTCTGCGTTTACACACTTAGTGTGAGTCCTCGCACTTCTACGTGTAGATCTGTAGCATCAGCCCAATGGCCTCAGCAGCATGGGGACCAGAAATATCCTCAAAATGACAAATATTCAGTGCAAATATCCTCAAAATGGTGAACATTCAGCGCTGGAAAAATGCTACTGGTTAGCATTTCCTATTCTGCTGATCCATCAGGAGTTTGAGCGACATCATTAGGATTGTAGTTGCCTGTTGAACAGGTAAGCCCAAGCAGAGCTGGAAGAGGTAACGATGGGCTTCAAAATCCAGGGAGGAATAAAGAGAACAGATGGAATAAGATGCTTTTCCTGCTGCTCAGTCCCACCAGGGCAGGTGAACATTGCTCTGTCGCTTGTGTTGGAAAAATCTCGACAAACTGCAGTTCTTGCTCTGAAAGAATTGTTTGCATTTCATCACGGGCATTGGTGTTTTCGGAGCTGGGCAGATAATAATGAAATGACGGCTAAATCACTCCTCAGCGATTGCTTTTAGGAAGTGTCCAACGCGGAGAAGTGTTCATCGGGAAGGGCGAGAAATGCGGCACATCAAATGTAAAAATAGCTGCAAGGTGCTTTCTCCGCATTCAGGATCTTTTGAATTTTCTGATTAAACTTTCGCATGAAAATATGCTCGCAGTAGATAAGGAAGTTATTTGCGAGAGGACTGAAGGCGCTATTATGCCTGGAATCAGATCGCAGCGGTTCTGAACGGAGTGTTTGCTGGTGGCTCCGGATGAGCGGCTGGTGCCGCGGTCCTGCCCGCTCCCCCCTCCCAGGGCTGCGTGGGGACATTGGAGGACAACTGAGCACTTGGCATGGAACAACGGTGTTGGGAGGTGAGATCTGGGCAGAGAAGAACCTCATGAAGTTCAACAAGGGTCCTCTCCTGGGGAGGAACAACCCCCGGCACCAGTACAGATTGGGTTGATCTGCTGGAAAGCAACATCATGGAGAAAGATCTGGAGAACAGCAGGTTGACCACGAACCAGCAATGTGACCATGTGGCCAACAAGACCAACGGTATCCAGGGTGCATTAAGAAGAGTGTGACCAGCAGGTGGAGGGAGGTTGTTTCTCCCCTTCTGCTCTGCCCTGGTGAGGCTGCATCTGGAGTTGTGGGCCCAGTTCTGCGCTCCCCAGTTCAAAAAGGACAAGGAATTACTGGAGGGAGTCGAGTGGTGGGCTACGAGGACAATGAGGGATCTGGAGCATCTTTCTGAGGAGGAGAGACTGAGAGAGCTGGGGCTGTTCAGCCTGGAGAAGAGAAGCTGAGAGGGATCTCATCAATGCTGATAAATATCTCCAGGATGGGTGTCAGAGGATGGACCAGACTCTGTTCAGTGGTGCCCAACGACAGGATGAGGGACAATGTGCACAGACTGAAACACAGGAGGTTCCATCTGAACATGAGGAGAAACTTCTTTCCTGTGAGGTGCCAGAGCCTGGCCCAGGCTGCCCAGAGAGGCTGTGGAGTCTCCTTCTCTGAGACATTCAAACCCACCTGGACACGACCCTGTGTGATCTGCTCTGGTGACCCTGCGTGAGCAGGTGGGTTGGACTGGATGATCTCCAGAGGTCACTTTAACCCATCCAGTCTGGCATTCTGTGATGATGCAGTTGTCATTGGGAAGCTGGACCATCACAGATGTGAGAAGAGGAGTGGAAATCCCTGTGACCATCTCCGAATGAGTCCGTGAGCCCTGGTTTGTGCAGAAGGTGGAAGGAGACTCGCCGCAAGGTGGTTCGTTGTCAGACTGTTCAATGCTTCACAGTCAAAAAACCATTTCCAGTAGTTTTGATTTTCTGCTCTAGCGTCAAACTCTGGAGGAAGATTTTGAACTCCAGCGAGGGTGTCAATGGTTTGTTTCCAAACTTCGTGTTATCTGAAAAGCCACGAGCTAATTTCTCTTCTTTGTGCGTGTTCCAGTCCTTTAGTGGATGATCTCCAGTTACGGGGCTCATGGAAAAATGGAGAAATAAGTAATATAAAGATATTTGAGTGTTCAGCCTCCTGTGGCTAAAGAGCAGGGTGAGGAAACATTAATGTTAACGCTCAAGATACTGTGATCTGCATCTAAACAACATGAATTTCTCCTGATTTTTATGTATGTTAATGTTCAATATTGATCAAATTTCACTTAGCTTACCTTTGGCAGAGCACGAGGAAGGCACTACAAGGCGTTCTCAATAGTATGAAGAACTATTCTTTTTTAAGTACCACTAATGAGAAGCGTGTTTGCTTCACAGGATACAATTATTTTGTCAAATCTTCGTGCAGTCTGCTCGTTCCCACAATAGGCCTTTATGCTGCTTCATATTTTATTCCGTGTTGCTGCTAGGAAACAGCTCATCCACATCTCAGAAGCACAATTAAGTGTCCCTGATACATTAAAGCTTCCCTTATGTGCCAATGTAAAGAAGGCATCAAAAGGATTTATAAAATAAGGTCCAGGGTTGGCAAGGATGTTCAGAATGCCCAAAAATCTACTGGTAAATTAAATGGCTCATTTTAAAACAAACTAATTCCAGCAAACTCATGGACCACAAATGAGGAATCTTCTCTTCCTGTCCTTTTTCCCCTCTCACATTGTACAGCTCCAGGTGAAAGCGTCTTCATTTGTACAACAACTTCTAGAAGGCACCTGCCTTCCAGGAGAAGTCATTCAATCCATTCTTCTGGTCGTAGTGAACATTATAACCGCTTGTGTTGGATTTATTGGTATTTGTTGGTTTTGCTTTGAGCCTTTTTTGCGTGTACCTTTATCTTTTTATGAATAGAGGTCTCAAAGCGTGTCAACGTTGACACTTTAATTTGAATTGGGAGGAACTTTTGAAGCAAATCTCCTGGGTGTCCCCACTGCAACACCTCGGTTTGCATCTCGAGTGGGCTCGGGGTAGCTGATCTCCTCTATTTTGAGTGTCCCACAAACCTGAGGTAGTTTGGGGACATTCCTGATCGTCTCCAACCCCAACTCAGTGTCATTCAGCTCATGCTCTTCTAAAATATACTGGGGAATGTATCCCAAACCACTTGCAGAACGGGCATCACGTTCTTGGCACTAACTGCTCTACACTTCAGATACATTGGTGGTGTTGATAATGACGTATTTTCCTCAAAGGTCTATTTATTTCTAGAAAAAGCCCTAAAAGCACCACGAGCTTGGCTTTATTTGCAGAAAACTCTTCTCTCAAGAGTTTTGAGTTTGACTGAAACGTGTTAGCAAGCCCAAAACTATTCCAAATATTGCCTTTTTCCCACCAGTTATGACATCCCTAGTGCTATCTGAAAACAGGAGAGGAATTAAAACACATTTTTGAGGCTAGAAAGCACAGTCTAATCATGATTTCACACGAAACATGAGTCCTGGAGCCTGCAGTCACTCTGTTTTGATGCAGGGTTCTATTTTTGGCTGCCTTGTGTATCACAAAGAAACCAAAAGAAAACCAAATGGGTTTTCAGCCGCACTTTAATTGTTAATATATCTCAGTTTGGCAACTGAAGGATTTAATTGCTATCGATTCTCTGTTTCTCTCGCTTCATTCAACAGCCTGCAAGTGCAATGGCCACGCGTCTGTCTGCAACACAAACACGGGGAAATGCTTCTGCACTACCAAGGGGATCAAAGGAGACGAATGTCAACTGTGAGTTCATTCCCCTTTGCTATTTGAAATCAAAAGACCGCACACACACACCGGTACCGAACCCCTACATGTTTTAATAACTGTATTTATGATCTCTCCCCTCATCTTTCCTACTGACGGCTGCGTAACTTCGTTGATGTGTTTCCCCCAAGGGGATAACGCCAACAAAATGATTTTCCTTAAGATTTCCATTTTTAAGAGCATTTCGACTGCGAATGTCATGCAGAAGGGCTGGGATGAACAAGTAATACCCCCACCCCCAAGCTGTGCAAACCACTTTGCTTTATCCATCAATAGTTTCTCTTTAATTGGTAGATTTTTACTGTCTCTGCACCCTGATGCTGTTCGGGGCGAGTGTAAAATATCTGAAATAAGACTTTGACATTCAAGCGTTTTAATAGAGCAGTTCCAGGGCAACAGATTTGCTGAAGGTTTCTCTGTAGCATTAACAGAAATGCTGTTAGTGCAGTGTTAGTGGAAATAATTTCATTGCGAATAATTCCGTTGCCGGGTTTATTTTTCAAGTGCTGCTCGCCTGAGTAAACCTTTATAGGACTAGATCCTGGAATAGCCATAAATGTAAATGCAGACTTCAGTTTTTCGTGTAATAATCCAGTTCCATGCATTGTCAAGAGCTAATAAATACATTCCAAGTGGATGCAAAGGTTAATATCTAGAATTTAATATTTAATTTTCATCGCATGCCACTTCGACTTGGAAGGTTCATAGAATTTCTTCATCAGCCCGGTATAGCTTAGACTTGCATTTTTTATTTGTAGTTTTATACCGTTATCAGCAGAGGTTGTATTTTCTGGCTTTTAGTGGCTGGAAATAATGCTGAAAAACATAGCTGTTTATTGAAAATATGTCTTCATTTTAGGTGCGAAGTTGAAAACAGATATCAGGGAAATCCACTTAAAGGAACATGTTACTGTGAGTACTCGTAGAATTATGTTTGGAGATAAAAATGTGTTTAAAGTTGATCTGATTTTAAACTAGTTTTAGTTGCCTCAGCATCTGGTTTAAATAGAGTGCGTTATGTATTTAAAATACATGGGGAAGACTAAAAAATAGTTTAAAGAAACCTGAGTTTTCATGAAAATATTGCTTAAAGAGAACCAAATATACTCTTTAAGGGCCATGTGATGATTTGTTTCTTACATGACTTTGAGATGAAATCTGGTCTTCTGGAAAACTATCTAAAATATACACTTTGTAAGTCAAAAGCAAAGCACAGCTTTAGAATTTTTGTTAGCGCAAAATAACTATTTTCTTTAAATTCTTTCCCGTGTTAGCATGGGTAAGGTTTCAAAACTGCCACGTTTGCCCTGAAGTGAACAGTTGGATTCCCCTGCAATTCGAGGAGATGCTTTGCCAAGATTCGGATTACTCCATGGAAACTCTCCAGCTTCTATTTGCAAATATTGGCAATCAGCACATTGGCAGGCACGGGGAGATGTAATCTGAAATTACATAACGGTGCAGGTCTCAAATAGTATTTTTGGGCAATACAAAACATCAACGTGGTGCATTTAGCAAAATTGAACTCTTCTCATGGGATTCTTTGCAAGGATGACCTAATTCATTGCCACCGGTGGTAGGGGTGGTGAAGTGGCAAAAATGGGGAAAAGACACAACTTTGCAGCTCTTATAGGATCAAACTCATGCTACACACATTCAGTCTCACTTGGTTTTCTTCTTCCATGGTAACTTCTGTCTTAGTGGGGTTGTGGGGAGGCGTCAGCAGGTTGTCTTGCTCGTGTCTGTCCAACAAGGGCTCTAAGAGGCAATAAGAGAAAAGTGGCGCCTGGTGGATCACTTTGTATTTGTTAGTGCTTGGAATACCTCCGCACGGGTTTTTGGAATATGTACAAGTCATAATAATGCGTTATAATAAAAGGTTACTGAGGTTGGTGGATGTATCCGCAAAATTGGCTGTACCCTGAGAGGTCATAGCCCGGCCCTAGGGAGACACGAGCACAGGAGGAGGAGAAGGGAGACCTTATTGTGGCCTTGCTGTACTTCTAAAGGGACATGAAGGAAGATGGTGACAAACTTTTCAGCAGGGCCTGTTGTGGTAGGACAAGGGCTGATGGTTTTAAACTAAAGAAGGGAGATTCAGGACATGAGGAAGGAATTTTTAACACTGAGGGTGGTGAGAGCCTGGCCCAGATTGGCCAGAAAGGTGGTGGATGAACCATCCCTGGAGACATCCCAGGCCAGGCTGGACGGGGCTCTGAGCAACCTGAGCTGGTGAAGATGTCCCTGCTCATGGCAGGGGTGGCACTGGGGGAGCTGGGAAGGTCCCTTCAACCCAAACTGTTCTCTGATTCTATGGGTACAGGTGGACCAAGAACTGCTCCTCCTGGCATGATGAGACTCGGGGCTGGGTGGCAGCCGCGTCCCTTAACAAGCAGCTGCTCCATAGAAATCCTCCCTGTGAAGTCTACTGATGTACAGAAACCTACAACACGTGGAATTTTTTCCCTTTCCAATTGGGGTTTCCACATCGATTTCATTTTCCTAGCATTCCCTTAGAACATAGAAGTCTTGAAGTGTGGAAAATAAATATCGTGGCTTGTTTTTTATAACATAGATCTTGAAACATTCATTTAGATTAAGGTTGGAGGCTATAGCGTGGAAAATGTCTCCTCTTTTCCCCTCTAGGCACAACTTAAAGATGGGAGTCCATTCCTTTTGTGTGGGATCGTACGTAGGTTGGAGTAATTTGTCACAGCGCATGTGCCCTCAGCAGCATCGTGCTCGCCTTGCAGGAGTTTGTTTTATTCCAAGACAAGGGGTGACTTTCTCCGTGCTTTCCTTACAGATACTCTGCTCATTGACTATCAGTTCACCTTCAGCCTTTCTCAAGAGGATGATCGCTATTACACAGCAATCAACTTCGTAGCAACACCCGAAGAGGTAAATCTTCTGCCTTCCCTTCCAACCTCACCCTTTGGATATATATTTGTCTTCTCTTGGCCATGGAGGCAATGAATTATTACAGTTCAGCAGGTCTCCAGGTGTAGCCCCTTGACACGGCACGTTTGTCCGGTTCCACAAAGCAACCAGGCATTTTGAGCTTGGTTTGACAACATGGTTTCAAATCTTCATGGTGAAACTTCATCAGGAACCACAGTTGATTCTTCATAGTTGGAACTACTGGGCAACTTCAGTTTTGCAAGTTGTTCAACCCATACGTTGTGTCTCTGTTCTTCCTGCTTTGTTCTACGCACGCAACTTGTTTTGTTCTTTATTGTTAATTATTGACAATACAACTTTCAGAAAACTAAATCATTTTTTGCTTCATGTATTTCCTGATGTAAATAACAAATCCAAAGATTTTTTTCACTGCGAAACAGTACAATTAAATTCCTTATCCTAAATATGTTGTTTTCCTTTTCTCCCCCTAGCAAAACAGAGACCTGGACATGTTTATCAACGCATCTAAAAACTTCAACCTCAACATTACTTGGTCCACAAGTTTTGCAGGTAAGAGGACTGTGATCTAAGTTGCTTGGTGCCTTGTTTCAGTTACCACTTTTTGACAAATGCAGATTTAATTGGGGAAAGTTTTAGGGCTTTTTAACCTATGAACTTCTTCTGTAATGATTTTAAATGTTAGACCCGCGGGGCAGAATTAAAATATTAAAAATAACCATGTTTTTCCATCTTAATAGTGTGTTTTGTAATCATCAAAGGTGCAAAGTTGATTTTTAGTACTGCAGGATTTTGACATACGGTGATTTTGATAACGCAATGCAGCTTAAAATAGCAGCTTTCAGATGAATCGTTAATTCTATAACATTAAAATTCATGATGCTTTGCTCTTTTTGTTTGTCACTTAAAATGTGCGTTGTAACATCTTTTCTTGCCACTTGTTAACATCTGCAAACAGCTGGCACGCAGGCTGGAGAGGAAATTCCAGTTGTTTCAAGAACCAACATAAAAGAATACAAGGACAGTTTCTCCAATGAGAAATTTGATTTCCGCAACAATCCGAACATCACTTTCTTCGTTTACGTCAGCAATTTCACCTGGCCAATCAAAATACAGGTAGGAGCAATTAATGTATAACTATTTAAAAATACATTTTTCTTTCTCTCAAGCAACATTACTTGCGCTTTGTGTTGTCCGAGCTGAACCAACTCATTGGCATCCAAGGGGTTTGATGTTCCTGATCAAGAGCAAAAAGGTGCTGTCACCTTCTGATGTCGCCTCAGCCTGGTGGATCTTAAAATGTTTTGTGACGTAAAGCAGGATGCTCGCTAATTAACACGGCTACGTTCTAATGAGATCTCTGAGTTTAAATGAGTAGGTGTTGATGTTGAAGAAAACAAAGCGTCATACAGCCCGGGATGAGAAAAGAGAGATGGTGTTTGTAGTGTCTGTCTTTAATGTCTTGTTCTCACAAGACACAGCTCAAGGACCATCCCTGTTTCTTCTTGTGCTGCCCAGGGCTGGTGGTACCTGCAGAATAAGATGAAGCTCATTGTTTCCCTTAATTCAGTGCAGTCACAACACACATAACACACTCAGGTGTCGGACTGACTGTGATGGTGAAGCTGGAGATGAAGAAGCGGTGGGTGAAGGTTGGTGGATCATGAAAGCGCTCATAGATCAGACTGCGGTCACGGAGACTCTGCAGCTACTGCAGTTGTAGGTAATGAATAGAAACCTTGATCACCGTCTTGCTCTGGGCTAAGTCGAGTAACAACCTGCAGTATATGGACTTAGGATGGTATGGGGGCCCTTTGAAGGACAAACGTACTCCCGGGTCTGGAACAGAGATCTCAAATGAGGCTCTGGATATTTGAAGGATCTTCGTGGAGGATCTTTCTGAAGAGGAGCAACCAAGAGAACTGAGTCTGTTCAGTGTGGAGAAGAAAAGCTGAGAGGGATCTTATCAATGCTGATAAATATCTCCAGGGTGGGTGTCAGAGGATGGACCAGACTCTGTTCAGTGGTGCCCAACGACAGGATGAGGGGCAACGGGCACAGACTGAAACACAGGAGGTTCCATCTGAATATGAGGAGCAACTTCTTCACTTTGAGGTGCCAGAGCCTGGCCCAGGCTGCCCAGAGAGGTTGTGGAGTCTCCTTCTCTGAGACATTCAAACCCGCCTGGACACGACCCTGTGTGATCTGCTCTGGTGACCCTGCGTGAGCAGGTGGGTTGGACTGGATGATCTCCAGAGGTCCCTTCAACCCAACCAGGCTGAGATTCTGTGAATTCTGCCTTTTTTTAAGCTTGGTCAAATGTAGGAACCCAAATTCTTCCATCTTCACCCTTATTCAACCAATTATTATGTGAAAGCTGACAACTTCACGTTGATTTGTTTGATATTTCACACAAACTCACCGTGGGGGTCACTTGCAGCAGAGATGATGCACATGATAATATTGAGCAAGGAAATGAGATCCACCTGGGAAAAAAGGTCCTTTAAGCTATAGTGGTATTTTTCAAGGTATTTCCTGAAGTTTGAAGAAAATATTAGGAATACCTGTGAAAATGTGAAATGTGCACATCACCTCCTGGTAAAGATGGTGGTTATTAAGTCCTTGGGAAACTTCATCCTGTTGGTAGCAGATGGGTAGATTTGATAGGCTGACTTTGGACTGTGTTTTGGTTCTTTTTAACATCAGTTATGATATTGGTGATAATTTTCCAGCTGGAGAGTTTTTACTCTACAAATTGATAAAGTTTTAGTTCATCGTCAAGTCCTAATTTTTAGATAGAGAGGAGTTTGCAAGAGCTGCCAGGTAAAACCTTTGTGTCGCTGGGTAGACAAGCAGCAATTACTAAGCCTCGTTGTTTTCATTTAATGTAAATTCTGCTTTCAGGAGAGAAAGTCATGTCCTGCGTGCAAAGGTGGGCACTTGTGTAATGATTTATTTAAACGTTCAGGCTTCTCTTTTATCAAATTGGTAATCACAGGAGACAGTAAATATGTGTATGTTATATTTTAACTTACAGGTTATTTGCTGACTGATGGTTTGCCTTCCGTAATCAATGCTGGACTGTGCCTACCCTCAGTTATTTGCTTTGCTATTTGTGGATGTGGAGCTGTGTGTCAGGACTTTGTAGATGTTTAAGAGCAGTTCTGTCTCCTATCCCTTAAGCTCCGCTGTGTTCATTCCCATCTCACCCCTACCTGTATTCACAGTGAGTTCTGCCAGCTTTTCCTATACCGGTGTTGTCATCGAGCTTCAACGTCCTCTCCATCTCCTTGTTTGGCAGCTGGGTTTTCCGCTTTCCCCGGATGAATTTGGACAAGTCCTATCCTCTCTCAGCCTTTTGTATTTGTTTTTTGGCTTAAGCAAGACAAACTCTCATTTTTTTTGTCCTGCGAAACAGGTTATTCGGGTTCAGTTGCCTCATTTGTTTTTCCTCTGAGCTCGCTTGTATTGATCTCATACAGTTTTGGTCGGCTGTGGAGATCAGGTCTTTGTACAGCGGCTTCTCTGGGTTCTTCATGGACCTTTCTGGGTCTTTTTATGGCAGGGTTTTGCTGCATTCATTCACAGAATCCCAGAGTGTCAGGGATTGAAGGGCCCTGGAAAGCTCATCCAGTGCAATCCCCCCATGGAGCAGGAACACCCAGCTGAGGTTCCACAGGAAGGTGTCCAGGCGGGTTTGAATGTCTGCAGAGAAGGAGACTCCACAACCTCCCTGGGCAGCCTGGGCCAGGCTCTGACACCCTCACCAGGAACAAGTTTCTTCTCAAATTTAAGTGGAACCTCCTGTGTTCCAGTTTGAACCCATTACCCCTTGTCCTGTCGTTGGTTGTCACCAAGAAGAGCCTGGCTCCATCCTCCTGACACTCACCCTTGATATATCTGTAAACATTAATGAGGTCACCCCTCAGTCTCCTCTTCTCCAAGCAGCAGTTAATAGTTCTTATTCATTTTAAAATGGACTAATATACCCTGTTCTTTCACATCCTTGGTTTCCAGCTGATGAGCTCCCAGTCTTGACAGTGAACATTCTTCTCAGTTGCTAACAGCATCATAAGGTGTTATCCTGCTGCTGTTCCTGGGCCACATTGCCATTCCTGAGCGCTTGTCCTTCTGTGTTGTTCCTTTCCATGGTTTTACTGATGATCCGCTTCAACTTCGTCAACAGATTGCGCGATTAGGACCCTTCCTTTTTATGTCTGTGTCATTGAAGAAGATGTCAAAGTCTGTCAAAATGCCATCCTTGAGCTGGCTTCTGTCCCTTTAACCGCTGTGATTCTTGAAATAATCTTTATCTCCACCCAGGAACTCTCAATGTGTTGAAAGCTGTGATAAACTTTGAATTAGCTCAGCTGTAGGTCCTGGCTCTGTACAACTAATTATTTTCACAGGCAAAAACCACTGACATAACACAGTTTAGTGCTCTCAGCTCTATTGCTTAACTCGGTTTTTCATTTATTACTTCAGTTCTTTTAGTCAAAACCTGTCCTGAAGCTTTGAGTACTGTTGAGTTCTTGGCGTTATTTCGTGGGCCATTTCTTAGGGAATGATGGGATCTGTGCTCTCTGCTCTCACCGACTCCAAACACCTCGAAACACTTGAGTTTTGTCTCCGCCTTAGTTGTGCATTGTTCATAACCTTGTTCCCATTTTCAGCGTCCTTGTCTTGAGTGAAACCTCTAATTTAGTTTTAGCGATGTAGCTGATTGTTTTGATCTCCCGTCTGTCCTTACAGCAAACCCTCTTCCCTTTCTGCTCTCCTCTCTTGTGTGGCTGAAACGTCTCTTATGATTGTGTTGATCGGTTGCTGAGGTCTAGTACAGCTTGACATTTGGCAGTTCTTTTTTTATCTCTATGTTACTTTCTGGCTTCTAAGATGTTGCTAATGAATCCTTTCCTCTCCATGATACGTAGACTCTTTAATTGTTCCTAATGTGCTTTTTGAGATTAGTTCTGAAGATACAGCTTTCACATAGTTTTGCATCTTTGACCTCAAAGAAATACTTAGATGGCTGCTTTCCCATTCCTTCTCTCCTTACTCCACTTGATGTTACTGTCTTATTTAATGTCTCATAGTTAAAAAGAGTGAATTTTGATTCTCTTACAACACTTACCTCGTTTTATCCTGAATTTAATATGACTTTACTTGTGTGCACTTAATCCAAGGTAATTTTACACCACCAGCCCTTCTTAATGTCCTTGTTACTTACCAAAACGAAGTCTAAAATAGCATCAGCTCTTACTGGTTGGGAGACTTCTTCTGTGAAGAAGCCTGGTAGCAATAGCACATCCAGGAATCCCAGAACCCCCGAATGTGAGGGATTGGAAGGGCCCTGGAAAGCTCATCCAGTGCAATCCCCCCATGGAGCAGGAACACCCAGCTGAGGTTCCACAGGAAGGTGTCCAGGCGGGTTTGAATGTCTGCAGAGAAGGAGACTCCACAACCTCCCTGGGCAGCCTGGGCCATTCGCATATTTAAATGGCACCTCTTGTGTTCCAGTTTGCACCCATTGCCCCTTGTCCTATCATTGGTTGTCACCAAGAAGAGCCTGGCTCCATCCTCCTGACACTCCTCCTTTCCATATTGATCCCCATGAATGAGTCCCCCCTCAGTCTCCTCTTCTGCAGCTCCAGAGCCCCAGCTCCCTCAGCCTTTCCTCACACGGGAGATGCTCCACTCCCTTCAGCATCTTGGTGGCTGCGCTGGACTCTCTCCAGCAGTTCCCTGTCCTTCTGGAGCTGAGGGGCCACAACTGGACACAAGATTCCAGGTGTGGTCTCCCCAGGGCAGAGCAGAGGGGCAGGAGAACCTCTCTGACCTACTGACCACCCCCTTCTAACCCACCCCAGGTACCATTGGCTTCCTGGCCACAAGGGCCCAGTGCTGGCTCATGGTCACCCTGCTGTCCCCAGGACCCCCAGGTCCCTTTTCCCTATGTTACTCTCTGATAGGTCATTCCCCAACTTATACTGCAACCTGGGGAAGAGAAGGCTCTGGGGAGACCTTATTGCAGCCTTTCTGTGCTTAATAAGGGGCCAATAAGAAAGATGGGGACAGATTTTCAGCAGGACCTGTTGTGATAGAACAAGTGGTGATGGTTTTAAACTACAGGAGAGAGATTCAGGCTGGACATGAGGAAGAAGTTGTTGTCCCTGAGGGTGGTGAGAGCCTGGCCCAGGTTGGGCAGAGAGGTGGTGGATGAAGCATCCCTGGAGACATCCCAGGCCAGGCTGGACGGGGCTCTGAGCAACCTGAGCTGGTGAAGATGTCCCTGCTCATGGCAGGGGTGGCACTGGGGGAGCTTTAAGGTCCCTTCAACCCAAACTGTTCTGTGATCCCTTATTTCACTGCATAGAAGTTCCTGTGCTGTTTGGTTTAGTCCTTTAGGGCAAACTGGCTCGTTAATTAAAACCCCATGTTGCACTACGGCCAGGATGCAGAACTGCTTCTCTTATCTCAGAGACTGAACCTCCTACAGTTTTGCTTGTCGCAGTTACGCTATTAAACTTCTTCTGCAGCTACAGAACATGCTTCAATTTCCCTTTTGCAATCAGTGTGTTTTTAATATAAGGAATCTGACGAAGTCAGTGAAACTGCTGCTGCCAGACGGCTGGAAAATATTCTCTCCTTTTCTTTGTGTGCGTCACCTTGCAGCTTATGCATGTTGGTCTGATCCTGCGCAGTGCAGCACGTTTAACTGGTATTTTGGGGGTTTTTTTGTTTGTTTGAATATCATAATAAAAAGTCACTGTAGCTACACACTCTCATCCTGGCTTACTTTCAGTTTAGACACAGTGGATGTCTCTAAACAGAAGTTAATGTATATATGAAACAGAGAACTTAAGAACTGTGGAGCCTTTACTGCAGAGCAATTAATCTACAATCCACATTATTTCTTTGTCATATTAGCAACTTGATTCTGAAGTCCTTGATTGAAATCTGTCTCCCTTTCTCTCTCTTCTTGCCTGTTAAAATCTGGGCTTGGAGAGTATAAGTGCTCTTTGTGTTCCAGATACCCCTGTCCCTGCCAATGCCGAATTCTGGCTTGTTTTTATTCCTTCTCGCTCCACCTCTCTTCAAAACCACTTCAGTTAGGTTGGTTTTTATTTTTCCTGAAGTATATTGCTTTAGAATGTCTTTCCCTGCCTGCTCTAATGACTCGAAGTGATTGTTTTGTGAAAGAAAAAGCTACAAAATGCAGAAAGCCTTCAAAATCCAGCAAGCTGCTTCCTGATACCTCTTGTCCGAGTAGCCGGGTATGAAAGCTGCGTCGCGGAGTTCACTAAACACCTTAACTTGCCAGCCTTTCCATAAACCCCAGGTAAGGTCCTGTCGCAAACGTGGTGACATTTCCATTCGCTCTGCTGACAAACTCCATCTGGCACGGCCGCGGTGACTTTAAGTGTCGTGCAAACCACAGCTCTTCCCCTTTTCTCCTTTCCCTCTTTGTCGGACGTTTGCTTTGTTATTCACTGAAATACATCTCAGCTTAGAAAAGAGCTGATTATTTGCAATCTGTAGCTATAGGATATCGCAATAAGACGCAAGGAAATTCAGTGCAGAAGCTTTCGGAGGGCGACTTTTCCCGGGTTTCAGTCCAGCCCTAAGTCAGCTCGCTTTGGTTAATGGTGAGAATTTGAAACTCTCTTTGCTGCTTGTGTGAACGTCAGCAGTTTTTAACACCATTTAAACGAGCGTGTTTGTACCTGGAGCACATTCCAGCGGGTCCCTCTCCTGAATGCTCAGGGGATGAAAATTAGAGTTGCTAATATAGCTAAATTTCCCCCTTTTTAATGGTTTTCTGCTCCCTTACGGCTTGCTGTTGACTGTGTTTTCTACCACTCACTAAATATAAACTTGTTTTCTTGTCTTGTTTCATACCCAAACTATTGTTTTCATTAACATTCTGTGCCATTTGAGTTTAGGGTTTTTCTTCTCCCAGATTCACGGCCCTCACTACAAAGCCTTTTGCATTGATCTCTACTTTCCCAGTATATATAAGATGCCTAGAAGCTGATTAAGGGAAAAAACACACTTTGTAATTGTATCATTAACTGGCGATTGCCTCCTCTCTCTCCCCTCGCATTGGTTGAAGTATTTTAATTTGAATGTGCTTAAACGTTAATTATGAGCCAAATGCTTCGAGGAACAGAAAGAGGCGAACGAATTTTGCAGCCTCTTGCATACAAAATACACCATTTGCAAAAATCCTGCTAAGATATTCACCATCCAATGTTTGCTCAGCGATTTGTCGTCTTTTTTGGCTTCACAGAAGCACCACGGTGACCACGTAGCATCTCCGCACGTGCTAATGCAACATTAGACCGCTTATGCTCTTTGAGGGCTGAAAGTATTTGATAACGGATGGGGAATTTTTGTGTCACTGAAACTGCTGCTTTCAACTCTCATTTCTTAAAGGCTATGGTGGAAAATCGCTAAAATTGCTTCTTCTGTCCATGTTTTTTAGTTTCTTAAGCTTCTGCTGTGGGTTTTTTGTGGGTTCCTCCAGCTGATTGATGTCAGGACTGGGGGTCTGTGCAGTCTCTCCCATAGCTTCATTATTCCTTTCTGCACAGCACGTTAATGCACTGCAGACAGCTTAATTCACTCACATAATGCCTCGTCATAATTATTCTCGATATTTCAAAATACGCTGTTTACCGTGATGGGAAGATATGTTGAAGGCTGAAATGGTGAATGTTGAAATGATGCCTAATTCATCTGCTGAAGCTGAGAAGGGTGAACCCAAAGCTGGAGATAATTCATCTCCCTTCGACCGATCGCTGCTTTCCGAGGAGCTGCCAAAAGTTCAAGCGCAGGAACCGTAATAAACAGGAGACCTGCAAATTAAAGACGGCCTCAAACTGGGCTGTAATTAAATCAGCGTTTTGTTGGGTGCAGGACGGGGTGACTGTCACTGCTTGTACAGAAACCATCCCAGGGAATGAAACGTAAATGCTTACGTGCAAACCTCTTGGCCGATGTTCTCTTTAATGAACTCCCTTCATTGGGGCCCTCCCGTCGCTGCCATACATTGCTTTATGTGAACTTACCGCTGGTGCAGACATTGCCAGGACGGCTGTGGCCAAGTTTTGAAGCACAAATGCACATTTTTAGTGCTCTGGTTAAGAGCTGCAACTGCTGCGACCAAGTAGGATTTCAGATATCTATCTGGGAGTACGAGTCCTTCAGAAACGACGCTTTCTTGGATTCAAATGCTTTGTATATTAGAGCCGTGACTACTAATTTTGGTACGTTTTTATGAGCTTTTCTTCGTTCCTTAGTCGTTGGTCTAAGGGAACAGCCCGAGCTCTGTTTATTCCCACGCATCAAGGGATTTCTGCTCCGTCTCTCATTGCAACCAAAGGGTTTGCTCTGGGATTGTGTTCTTTTTGCTAATGGTCTCCTTTGGCCTATAAACCACTAATTTACAGTGATACGCTGAAAATCTATGTAGGAATGTAGGAGACCACGTGCTCTTCACAGGATCACAGAATCCCAGAAGGTCAGGGGTTGGAAGGGATCTGGAAAGTTCATCCAGTGCAATCCCCCCATGGAGCAGGAACACCCAGCTGAGGTTCCACAGGAAGGTGTCCAGGCGGGTTTGAATGTCTGCAGAGAAGGAGACTCCACAGCCTCCCTGGGCAGCCTGGGCCAGGCTCTGACACCCTCACCATGAACAAGTTTCTTCTCAAATTTAAGTGGAACCTCCTGTATTCCAGTTTGAACCCATTGCCCCTTGTCCTACCATTGGTTGTCACCCAGAAGAGCCTGGCTCCATCCTCCTGACACTCACCCTTTATATATCTGTAAACATTAATGAGGTCCCCCCTCAGTGTCCTCTTCTCCAGCTCCAGAGCCCCAGCTCCCTCAGCCTTTCCTCACACGGGAGATGCTCCACTCCCTTCAGCATCTTGGTGGCTGCGCTGGACTCTCTCCAGTAGTTCCCTGTCCTTCTGGAACTGAGGGGCCACAACTGGACACAATATTCCAGGTGTGGTCTCCCCAGGGCAGAGCAGAGGGGCAGGAGAACCTCTCTGACCTACTGACCACCCCCTTCTAACCCACCCCAGGTACCATTGGCTTCCTGGCCACAAGGGCCCAGTGCTGGCTCATGCTCACCCTGCTGTCCCCAGGACCCCCAGGTCCCTTTCCCCTACACTGCTCTCTAATAGCTCATTCCCCAACTTACACTGGAACCTGGGGTTGTTCCTGCCCACATTCCAGACTCTACACTTGCCCTTGTTCTATTTCATTAAATTTCTCCCCGTCCAACTCTCCAGCCTGTCCAGGTCTCTGATGGCAGCACAGCTTCCAGTGTCACCACTGCTCCCAGCTTGGTGCCATCAGCAAACTTGCTGATAGTGCACTTCTTCTCATCAATTTGGCTTTGTGTAACTGGCAAAAACCTTGTAAATGTGGATTTTCCTTAAGCCAGTAGGTATTTCCTGGGTTAGTTCATATGGAGCCCTGTGGTGCTGGTGTCAGCTGTATTTCGGAGTGGAGATGAATTCTAAACTAGACTGAGATTCTTCTAAGGAATGGCTGATCAAAGCGATTTTATTTTCTCTTATACCGAATGTGGCTCTTTAATTGGGAAACAGTAGCCAGAATTTTGTGAAGTGCCGGGAATTACATTCCTAAAAAGACATCACAATCCTCAGACAAAGCTCTCGCTCTGATCTTTGCCGTCGTCACTTCAGTGTTTCATGGTTCTTGTGTCCAGCAGTGTGTCGATACGGAAATTCTCCCAAGTTCTCATGTTTCAAAGGAAACCTCCTCCATTCAAGCAGTTTCAGATTAAATTTCTTCTTCTAAGACTCTTTGCCCATCCTGCTATTTTCATTGGCAACGTTACCCATAAAACAGGTGGTCTCCATTAGCGTGAATCTTAATACCAGCTTCAATTAAGCTTTAGTTTTACTCGCTGTTCGATGTTTGACGTGGTTCGGGAGGTGGTTGTTTTCTTGTTGGTCTCAGCGATGGACGACACTTGGATACGGCCAAGGAAAGCTTTGGGGTGCCCTTAACTCCTGCCAACTGAAGAACACAATACCCTTCCACTTCAAAACAGAGCTGGAGAGATGCCAGACCCCACACTTCGCTTTCTTCCTTTGTAATTTTAGACTTTGCACCTCTTTAAGGTGCCATGAATCTTGGGGTGATGTTCTCTAGGGTCATCTTTTGAGGTTTACGGCTAAACTAAAAAGCTTTGATAACGCATGGGGTAAGAAAGAGCGAAGAAACCCTATCACGGTTCCAAAGCAGAGTCTGTAACCGCCTCTAATACCCTGATTTGTCTCTGGAGGAAACATTAAGGCATTTGATCCAGGGCATAAATATCCCCGAGGGCTGGACACGGCCCCTGGGGGTTTCCAGCCTTTCTCTAAATTAATGTCGCTCTGTAATCAAAAGCCGCTGGCTAATTGAATGAAAGCTCTCAGGAAGGGTAAAGGGAAAGAAAATATGTCTTTGTTGTGAGCCAAGGAGAATAAAATACATATAGATAGGTAGTGATTGCTTTGATAGAAATAATTACGTAGGCTTGAAAGCGTTCAGAGGATGGTGATCTCAGTAGTTTTCCTGCCAGGTCCTCAGTGTGGCTTTAATGAGGAATAGATGTAGGTGCAGAGATGGAATCACCCTGGGCTCTCTGGGACCCTTCTGCTCCAAAATGATCTGTTCTTCTGCTTCTGAAAGCCACAGAATGCAAAGTTGTTTGCTAATGATGTCCTTTGCCTTTATTTAGATACAACTGCAGGTGTTTCTGAGCTTCTCTCTCCGCGGTGAGAGGTTTGCTTTAAACCCAACGATGAAACGTAAATCAGTTTGTTAATCTGATGAAATCTGAAGGTAATTAGCTTTAGAGACGTGCAATTACAGGCTGGTTTTTTTCAGCACAGGCAGACCGGCATCTTCTGCTGGGGATGGCGAGACTGGGAACACAACAGTTAAATGAGACCTTAAAACATGAAACAGCTGCTTCCTTTTTATCTGCTCCTGCCTTCTTATTTCTGGCATCAACCGATGACATTTTTCTCCTTTTAGAAGTCTCATATTAAGCAGTATTTTTGTTAGCAGCTTCTTAAATCATTAAAAAGCAGGATTTCTCTCAAAGACAATTAACCCTTGCTAGGATGTGTTGTAACTTGGTGCCTTTTTATTGGAGGTGTTGGTTTCTGCGACCTTAAAAATCACTCGTGCTAAGTTTTCCCCAATTGCTCTATTTCTTCTTGCATGGGTTTTTTATCCTTTTGCCCAACCGCTGGAATCTTGGGGGTTTGTATCTACAATTTGAGCTACACTTGGGATGAATGGCAGTAACTCGCGTGTCTTGGTTTACGAGGTTTATTGTAATGTGTTCGTATAGCATTGGAAATCTGCTCGTGCAGCCGTTCCAAAACTTCAGCTGCATATTTAACTAAAGTTATAGGAGAACAGAGAGATGTAAACTGAGGCTCAGATTTAATAATACCAGGCGGCTTTCTTAGGATGAGGCTTTTTTTGGATACGAGGGCAAGACGCGTATGGTTTGTCTTCCTTTTAAAGAGGCCGCTCTCTTTATCTTTTAAGATGCGTGGCTGGAAAGCATCATATAAAACAAAATCGCAAAATTAATTTTCTATGGAAGCAAAGTCCACGTTGGTTAGTTAATTCCTCCTGAGTGAGGCTGGAGGTGACGATTTGCTGATATCTTATAGCTGCTGTGCTTGTGTGCTGAATTCCTCTTGAAATACAACGTGCCACCGCCGCATGTGAACGTGAAGCTTGAGTTCGAATATATTTCAGCAAACGAGCAACGTGGGCCATTGCTGGGAAGCTTTTCCAACCACCAAAAGAGCCAGATATATTTCCTTAGACGGAGGCTTATTTAAAGAGTCAAAAGAACAGCAAGCAGAGTTAATGAAGAGGAGGAAAGTGCAGTGCCAATAAAATATCAGTATGTTCAAATGTAATGGTAGGTACAGCCTGGCTAAAACACGGGGGGGAATATCTCCTGTGCTAACGCAGGATGACAAAACTTAAACTCCGGGCTTAAACTCTGCCAGGGGCAATTGAGGCTGGAGATGAGAAAGCAATTCTGTGCAGAGAGAGTGGTCAGCATTGGAATGGCTGCCCAGGGAGGTGCTGGACTCACCGGCCCTGGAGGTTTGTAAACTGAGATTGGCCATGGCACTTAGTGCCATGATCTGGTCAATGGACTGGAGTTGGACCAAGGCTTGGACTTGGTGATCTCTGAGGTCTTTTCCAACCCAGTCCGTTCTGTGAACCCAAAAGGCTCTGGTGTATTAACTGACAGACGTGAAGACAGAGCTGCCAATAACAGCTCTCCGAGTTAAAAAGAAAAGAGAAAAATAATATCCTGGAATGTCTAAAACTTCTTTTTCTCTCACTTCGTTTCCTGACTTTGTATTATTAAGATTTATTATTTTAGTGTATTGGCACGTTGTGCTCACAGAAATGTGTTGGCAGGAGTGTGGACAGTTGGGTCAGAGCCTATCGCAGCCCTAGGAAATAAGACATTTCTGGCATGATTGGGGTTTTTTTTACTGTTTTTTTCTAAATCAGTTTATTGATTTTCTTTTTTTCCTTTATTACAGCTGTCATATGTAGTTATTTCTTAAAACACTCTGTTTTACATCCAAGACTTAGCGCCACCCTGATTCTTATGCCTGGACCCAAAGTCTCTTGAAATGTGTGTGTATTTTGACCATGGGAATTGAAATAAATCACAACAAATCAATTTGTCACTTCAGTTCTTTTACTGGCAAGTTTTTCACGACCAAATGATGAAATCCATGTTCTAGAAAACCTTCAGCAATAGATGGCAGCTACTTGTCCTTTTTTAAATGCTAATATATGAGCTTATGTATAGGTTACTCCTTTTTCCCTCTCCAGCAACACTGTTTTTCCATGTTGAGATTTCTTTAACACAAAATCATGGCCCAGGCTCTCAACGAATAAAACCTTGATGAGGAAAACAGCCCAGCCCGTGATTTCTGACTTCGTAGCCCTTTCAAAACCGATTCTGCGTAAGGATCAACCCTTTGATCAACCCCTATATTCCCTCACACCCCCCACGCTCCACAGCATAAGGTTTCCTTCCAAAATACATGGTATTTATGTTGGAAACACAGATCAGGCTGCCAGTTCCCCAGCTCACGGAGAGAACCGCATTTATTAAAGCCTTTTATTCCGTAACTACCCTACTTCATTTAAACAAATCCTAAAATGGGTTAAACGGGGAATTAATGTGCGAATCTTCGGTTCTTTTTTCTCTCCTTTGTTGAAAATTAAGGGGTTTTAAATGGATTTATTTATTCCTGCCACCTGATGTAGTAACATGACACCAGATTTGAAACATGTGGCTTCGGTGTTGGACGGTAATGCGAGAAATGTTGTCGCTAAAAGGCAATTTTGTTTGATTATTCATACATAGACTTATTTTACTTTGAGCTATAGTTTCTATATATCTAATATATAAATATATATACTTATTTTACCACTTTATTTCATTAGGGATGAAATTAGACCTTTTGCAATACAGGTCGATACACGTTTGAAATCTTTTACCGCTTTTGATGCTTAGAAATCACGGTTTCCTCAGCAAGGGGACGAAGCTTTTTCTCTACCAACACCATTGCAACACCCATCTCCATCTTGCATATTTTCCCAGTGTTTTGTCTGATCAGAAGTGATGCAAGACATAAGGTTTTGCCCGTTTCCATCTGTCAACTATTTTACAGCCTTAAAAAACAAATTGCTAATATGGATTTAGCTGCTTTGCCCTTCATTCTCGATTCCCGCTTGTGTGCTTACATTGTAAACTCTTTAGGAAAACAACTTTTGGCACACAAGTGGTTGCATAAATCTCGTCTTTCTGCTGGACTTTTAGGGTTTGAGCTGGCGTGGGCCAAAGCTTTAATGTTTTCCATGCGAAACTCTCTGTAAATAGTCGGTGTGCTGAGGAAAGTAACTTATCCTGCACCCAGATGGTGTCGGATGCTTCAGAAACGCAACCGAATTCCTCTTAACGGAGTGAATCCCTTACCTGCATTTCATTTAATAAGCAAAATCTCTTAGTAAAGAGTTGTTTTTCCTCCGGTTAAACATTTCGAGGAGAAATGGCACGAAGTTTTTGTGCCATGCTGGAGAAGGTAACTTGCTTAGAGGTTGTGGGATAAGAACAGGCAACACACAGAATTGCTCCAAGAATCCCTTTCCAGGTAATTTCGACCAAAGCATGGGTGGGACTGGATGAGCTGGGATGGTCCCTTCCCACCCAAACTATTCTATGATCGCTTTCCTATATTATTTTACCACTTTCTTATGAATTCCAAGCATAAAATTTGCATTCAAAGATATGTAGCTGGACACCTCAACAATACTTAGATTTTGGGAGGCCAGTAAGTAAAGGTTTCTGTCTGCCATCAGTACGCGAGCTTGGGAGTCTTGACCATTCGATTCTGTTTCCAAACCCTTAAAATACTGTGGAGTTTCTTTTCTGTCACTGAATCTGTGGTGCTGTTTACTGCTGGAAGTGATTAATGTTGTCTTTGTCTCCAGTTGATGATAGTAATTTCCCTGAACTTAATTGCTGTTATCATCAAACACACTATTTTTAACACCACTCTTAACAGTGAGTTATTATGTGAAAATTCACCAGAATTCAACAACAAGAAATTGGAACGAGCGAACAACCGTTTTTGGGGACGTGGTTTAGCGGTGGACTTTGGAGCCTTGGTTTAACACTTGAGCTTGATGATTCTAAAGGTCTTTCCCAACCTAAACGATTCTAGGATTCTATGAACCCAAATGAGGCAGGATTATTTGGGTACCGTGCTCTCTACTTTGGGCAGTTGAAGCTTGGGGGAGTTGCAATGGACCTTGGAAGTCTTCTTCTCCATGGAAATCCACCTTACTGAGCTTTTAATGATAACTTGGCAATCTCAGCTTGTTGGATCTTCTCATACTCCAGAATGCTTCCTCTTCATTACATCTTAGAATCAGAGAACAGTTTGGGTTGAAGGGACCTTCCCAGCTCCCCCAGTGCCCCCCCTGCCATGAGCAGGGACATCTTCACCAGCTCAGGTTGCTCAGAGCCCCGTCCAGCCTGGCCTGGGATGTCTCCAGGGATGGTTCATCCACCACCTCTCTGCCCAACCTGGGCCAGGCTCTCACCACCCTCAGGGCCAACAATTCCTTCCTCATGTCCAGCCTGAATCTCCCTCCTTTAGTTGGGCAGAAGGTCAGGGTTGAGGAGGTGGGATTTCATTGTATTTATTTTTACATTTTAATTTGCTTTCGCGTTTTTATTCTTGTATTTATTTTTCTCTCCTGCAAAACGGCTCCAGTAGCCCCCAGTTACCTTCCCACTCTTGCATGGCCATTGCCACCTTCAGTGTGCGGACAGGATGGAGAGTGGATCCAGCAGAGATCCGTGGGGATGGATAATCTTCAGTTTTAAAGCATTTCCCTGACATTCAGAACTGAGTTTTATCCAGCCGTGCCTCAGCTTTCTTGTGGCGTTCGTTAGTGCGTTACCGTAACGAGTAGATGCACCGGGTCCGATCTGAGATCCCTATTCCTATTATGGGAATTTCCAGAACATCGTTTGCTACCGCACTGTAAATTTCGATGAGCGTCACTATTCAACACCTGGCTCTTCATTGAACCAGCACCTCCCGTTCGTCAGGTTTGTGTGGTAATTTTTCTGATGCAGAGAAATGGGGGACTAATTCCTCAGTGCTATTTTTAATTTAGAGGCAGCTATGCCCATGTTTGCTCTGCACAACAACCCAAGACATAACGTATATAACTGGCATTTCTGAACCGACTGCTGACTGCAGCCAATTAGCTGAGAAGTGACAATTTGTGACTGCTGCAGTAAGGCGGCACAGTATTGGAATATAAATCCATTTCCATCTCGGCATAAGTTCCAAAGTGAACTAGTTTTTATATTTGCACAGTTATCAAGTGTTTGTGCCATAAAGCTCAACGGCTTAGTTAGTATTGCAGTGAGTGAGGAGCGGCTCGTTTATCTCTTTCATTGGTCCTTCATGCAGGAGCAACGCAGCTCATAGGAGTAGGTGTGAAAAATCAGATTTTAGTGGGGATTTTTATTGTTACTTGTTGTAGGATGTAAATCTGAGGATGTGAACCTCTTAAGCTGCACCGAGTTGGCCAGAAGTTTTTCTTCTACAAAATAGAAAGCAGCAGCCTGAGTGCGTTCAGATGCAAATTGGGTTTTGAGCTTCCGATGAGCAACGAGTAATTCTTCGAATGCAAGCAGGAACGGATCAACCTGGGCTTATTTCTGGGACTTCTCGTTGATCTGGACCTTTAGCTGTCAGATGAGCTGGTGTTGCAGCGATGGATGATTGTCCCCTACTCAAATTTGTCATCTTTCAATAGAGCATCACATCTCCCAATGTCCACATCTGCACCATCACGTGTGTTACAAACTCTCTGGGGTCAGAGCTTTTCAACTTACAATTAATTACTGTAAGACCCTTCCTATTTTCAAACTTGTGGCCTGACTTTTCCATCTAGAAGATCTTTCTCTGTGGAACACGTTGTTCCTGGAGCTCTTGAAGACTTAGGAGTGTCAAGACACCCTAAATTTTCTTCCTAACATCAAAATTTGTGCTGCAGTTTTGCTGTTCATTTAAGGTAGATCCATGGTGCCTCTAAAGAGGGGATGTCCTGCTGTCCCCATGGTGTGGCATCACGTTGCCCATCAGTGCCGTGACTGTCACCAGGTTATGGACCCACCTGAAATCTGGCTCAGCAAAGATCAGTTTTCAGCCACACTGGGTCCTGTGAGCTGGTTTGCTACAGGAAATATGGGTACAAGAGGTTAAAAGGAGGATGTGGAGGCACATTTTGGGCACCAGCAACACCTCTTGAAGGGTTAAAATCATGGTGTCATCATGGTCTGTAACAAGCTTTGCTTCATTCCCTTCAAGATGCAAATATCCTTTGTTTTTTTTCAATGTATGTGTCTTGTTCTGCACTGAACATAAACCCTGCACAGAGACAAGGAGGTGCAATGCTTCTGTTCCCTTTTGGAGATTCACCATCCACGTTTCACTCTGAAATTTGTTCATTCACTAGAACTTGTATTCCGTTATCCATTTGATTAAATTGCCAAACTGTACTTGGTGGATCTGAATGCAGATGGAACCACAGAATCATTTTGGTCGGAAGACACCCTTCAGATCGAGTCCAGCTGTTAACCCAACACTGGCACTAAACCATGTCCCTAAAAACCTTATCTAGCTGTCTTTTAAACCCCTCCAGAGATGGTGACTCCACCACTGCCCTGGGCAGCCTGCTCCAATGCCCCACAGCCCTTTCCATGAAGAGTTTTTTCCTGATACCCAGTTTAAACCTTCCCTGGTGCATCTGGAGGCCATCGGTGTCTTCGTGCACTGTAGGTGTTTAAGGTCTCATGATGAAGATGATGGAGGCTTAGTAGAGCTGTAATTTTTCAGGTGCTCCTGTAAGAGACACGTACAATATCCAGCTGAATCACAATGTGTCCGGTGTAAAGGAACGATAGGCACGTATCACAGAACCCCAGAGTGTCAGGACTTGGAAGGGCCCTGGAAAGCTCATCCAGTGCAATCCCCCCATGGAGCAGGAACACCCAGCTGAGGTTCCACAGGAAGGTGTCCAGGCGGGTTTGAATGTCTGCAGAGAAGGAGACTCCACAACCTCCCTGGGCAGCCTGGGCCAGGCTCTGACACCCTCACCAGGAACAAGTTTCTTCTCAAATTTCAGTGGAACCTCCTGTGTTCCAGTTTGTACCCATTACCCCTTGTCCTAACCTTGGTTGTCACCAAGAAGAGCCTGGCTCCATCCTCCTGACACTCCCCCTTTCCATATTGATCCCATGAATGAGGTCACCCCTCAGTCTCCTCTTCTCCAGCTCCAGAGCCCCAGCTCCCTCAGCCTTTCCTCACACGGGAGATGCTCCACTCCCTTCAGCATCTTGGTGGCTGCGCTGGACTCTCTATTCCTCTATTTTCATGTCCTAATCTGTGACTGAATCCATAAATGATATCTGAGAAGTAAGCAGATGCTTCTTTCTGAAAAGCTGTCGTGAGAGCTAACGTTGCTGAGAGAAGTTGAGAGACACCAGCCCAAAAAGGGTCATCAAGTTCTGCTCCTTCTTTCGTTTGCCTCGTCCCTCGGTGAGCTGGGTCAGCTCAGAAATACCACCAAAAAGCCCTTTGCTGCTACAATGAGCTCTCTGCTGGCTGAACAACTTGTCTTGATTCATGAACGATGTTCACATGAAACAGCAGCAGCACGTGGCACAGCCAGGACCACCTTTAGGTGGTGGAGCTGGATTGCCAGATGGGCTCGTTTTTTCCTGAAGCTTCACCACTGATGCTGTTGGAGTTGGCTCATTGTTCCTGCTGAGTGGAGAACACCAAAAATGGGTGTTTTGCTGTGTGTTTCACCAGGACACGTTGTGTTTAAAGGTGAATTGAACCCAGGAAGAGCAGAAGAGCGCTCTTCCCCATCCATCGCTATTGCACACAGCAAAATGAACATTTTGATGACTTTGGCATCGCTCAAGAACACTTGAAAGCCATGGGGGATGGGACTGGATGATCTTTCGAGGTCCCTTCTCCTCCCTGGCGTTCTGTGATTTGTTTTTCAGCAGGTCCTTTGAAGGAAGTGCAGGCACTCGGCATTCAGGCCACGGCACCTTGTTACTGTTGTTGTGTTCTCCAAGGTCAGATCGAATCCTTGCCTCTAACCGTAAAAAGAAATAAAAAAGAAGGGAAAGCGGAGGTGCTGAGGAAGAAACAGAGTAAGATGTACATAAAAGTCTTGTTTGGCTGTTGGCTTTATCTCTTCGGAGCTCCCAGCCTTTCTGTCTTTTTTGTTCATTACCTTGGGAGCTGGGACTGTATTTAAATAAAAAGCAAAGCGCCCTGAAATCTCTGCAATTCCCCTGGTTTTCCGTGCTGTGTGGTCCCGTAGACTTGTAAAACACGAGCGCCGTAGCGTTCTCCCCCCTGCTAGGGGAGGTTAATTAATTTAGCAGTGGGGACCCTTTTGCTATCGTCTGAATTCACAGCGAGCTCCCAGCTCCGGCAGCCGGCTTCACGTTGCTCCTTCGCTCTTGTAGTTCTCCAGCTTCCTGAGTTAATTAGGCTGTTATTTCTCTCTCCTTTACAGTTCTATTCTAGGAGCTTGTCCCGCTCAAACTATAATTTCCAATTTCACTTTTTAATATGAAGCAGAGTTGAAAAGGAAGGCAGCGCTCGCGTGGATTGAGTCGCTTTGTGCGATAGAGGAGAAAGCCAAAAATACAGCATCTAAATAATCCGGAATTGTTAGCAGGGAAAGAAGAGCTGTGGAAACAATCATTTCTGTGTTTGCTCATGTTTTCTCAAGCATTTAGGTACCCAAAATGCTCCACATTCTGTTAGGAAAATGCCATGTTGTTCTGAAATACCGTCATGAAAATATTGCTCTGGATATTATGAAAATGCCGTAAGAAAATGTTCTTCAGTGTATCAGCGGTTCTTCAGTTAACGAGTTTATATTAGGAGTACTAATATTATGCATAATACTAGAAATTATTTGGGTTTGGAGAGAGATTTGCCCCATCGCTATTGTGGCCAATATTTTGCTTCTATTTCTTTACCATAACAGTTGTGTCCAGCACAAGTGGAAGGAGTTATATTGTCATGATTTACCTGTAATTCTCTTAATTGCAGGAAAGTGAAAGGAGTTACTCCAGTTTCTTTCTATATTTAATGCAAAATCATTTCTACAGAATTTCTCCATGGCTCGCGGATACATTTTTCTTTGTGGTATGTGAAATTCAGGTAGTTTTTAATGAGTTGAAAAGAGTTGTGAATGAAAGAACGGAGGCTTAAATGATTTTAGGTAGGGTTGCGTTTACTGACTTAAGGTGAACTTGTTTCAAAATACAAAGTTGACTCCGCTGGACCCATTTTTTCACGCAAAATTATTCTATTGACATTATTGTCTAGTTTCCTTTCTCTTGGAGCACAAACTCAAGTCCTGATGCAAACCAAGTCCTGCTATGTAATTGTCTTCAATTGTCAAAATTGCTACCAGTCACGAGTTGTAGTTTAACTCCAGAAGTATTTTGATTTTGAAACACCAACTGTTAGTGTCATCTCAGTTGGGTGCACACTGCTTTTTTCCTTTACACAACATATTTTGTGGCCAAGTATTTCACCATTAACTCCTTTGATATGTGATAGGGCAACAAAGATGCTGAAGGGAGTGGAGCATCTCCCATGTGAGGAAAGGCTGAGGGAGCTGGGGCTCTGGAGCTGGAGAAGAGGAGACTGAGGGGGGACTCATTCCTGGGGATCAATATGGAAAGGGTGAGTGTCAGGAGGATGGAGCCAGGCTCTTCTGGGTGACAAACAATGGTAGGACAAGGGGTAATGGGTTCAAACTGGAACACAGGAGGTTCCACTGAAATTTGAGAAGAAGTCACTTCTGGTGAGGGTGTCAGAGCCTGGCCCAGGCTGCCCAGGGAGGTTGTGGAGTCTCCTTCTCTGCAGACATTCAAACCCGCCTGGACCCCTTCCTGTGGAACCTCAGCTGGGTGTTCCTGCTCCATGGGGGGATTGCACTGGATGAGCTTTCCAGGTCCCTTCAACCCCTGACATTCTGGGATTCTCTGTGTTTCTGTACTCATTGCAAAACTCTTGTACTTTTAAGATATTCTTGGGTCAATAGAGGTAACCAGATTTTCTTCTTGGCTTAATATTTTATGCTAATCAATCGATAAAGAGAGTAAAGCTCTTAATTATACATTTTTATCAGTCCAGCTGTTTTTATTCATCTGGAAAGCGGCCAAATTTGTTTGACGCTTCAAATGATGCGGCATTAGGAAAAGTATAATAGGCCGGGATGATTTTTCAGGTGCCTTTTCGTTTGAGATAAACAGGAGCTTTACGATCGTCTCTGGAATCGACGGAATTAATTCTCTCATCTGTTCTAATCTCAACTACTTAAGGATCCTTTGAAGGACACGTATGTTCGGATTGATTTAGTGGCTGAGCCGAAGTTCTGCTCAGGACCTGGAAAAGCATCTCCCAGAGGTTTTCCTGCACTTTCACTGCTTATTCCTTTGCTACAAAATGAGGTTTTTTGAGAATGGATAAATGAATCTTCTACCGTCATTTAAACTTAATTAAAAATCCATACCGCTCAGAAATTTGTGCCGTATCTTTCCTGTATCCAGAGTGAACATTCTGCTTTTAACAGCTATTTCTAACCAAGCTTTCTATGTAACTGAATTAATTAAATCCTGCGTACAGATTATATTAGGGGAAATTAAGCTCTAAGTAAGCAAACCATTAACAATTACGCTACTAAATTGCCTGTGACACGGATTGGGCAGGTTTAACAGCATAAAGTGTTTTCAGCTCGTGAGAAGTAAATTGCACAACCCAACCTTGGCTTTTTTGCTTTGAATCCATATACGAGGTACAAATCCTCAGTTGGGCTTTGCAAGAGGAAAGCTGCAATCCCCCACTGGGAAAACATTCATAGTGAAACAAACCCACATTTCCTTCTCTGTTTTACTTCTTTCCTCCTAAAAATGAGCAGCTCTTTGGTAACAATTTAGAGATGAGTTCGCAGTCTCATTAATCTTTCATAGAATCTATCCTTTTTAATATTTTTTACTTGATTTTAATTTCTTCTTATATCCTAATTAGACCAAGCTTTGCTTTCCATCACAAGCTGGTCCTAACGATGGTCTACACAGAACTGGCCCGTTGATGGTTTCTTTGTGCTTCTGATACATAATAAGGACTTCGCTTTGAAATGCGTCTTTTTTAGTCGGCCAGCATCAGAGTTATTCTCACACCCTATTTCTATATACTGAATATATTACATGTTCATATTTCAGAATGTGATATTTTAATAAGTGAATTATTTGCCTCAAAGACCTGCCAGAATACGCGAATATAAAACCACCTCAGTTACCATACCCTTGAGTTCTAAATCACGCTCACTCTCTTATTTTTCTCCTCAGAAGCGCTTTATAAGGACAAAAATCGGCAAGAAACTGTGTTTTCTTGTCTTGAGCGCTATTGAGGTCACGAGCATCTGGTCTGCAGGTTTCAAGTTGTGCTTTCCAGTGCAACAGAACTAAAGGAGCTTTCAACTTAAGAGCATCTCAATGTATTTATAAGGAAATTGTTGTAGCTTCTGCACCGAGTTCCAATGGATATTTAAAGCGAATGTGATAATAGAGCGGAAATCCAAGGAGTAATCGATTTTTGCGTATATTCATGATTTTTGGCATGTGGCTGTTGCAGCAAGATTTGTAGTTATACTAATGCTACCGCAACATGGAGTTGATTAAGGAAAAAACAATATGCCTTAAGTGAGTTCATTATCCGTGGGAAGCTTTTATAGGATGTACAGATTTCAGTTTAGCTTCCAAATAAATTCATGAAAGAGTTAAAATCTGGTGTGGGGCTGAGATTGATAGGCAGAGGAAATAGGAGGTACCTGGAAAGAAGCGATTCCCGATCTGCGGAGCCGCCGTCCCTCGACCGCCCCCGTTCCGCTGCGCTATTCCCAACCAGGCTCCCTAATCTTCCTCCAACCACCTCCCCGTTTCCTGTTCGCTTCTTCCCTCCGTTTCCCGTCCAAAATGTTGGGTTGTTTTTCGCTTTTCCCTGCAGTTCGAGCTGGATTGCAGGGCAGCGAGTTAACATGAATGCCACCGCTGTTTTTACAGTGTCCATTATCTTCTGTGTCTCGTGCCTTTTTGCTGCTCTTGGTGTAAGTTACTTATCCGAGGAGGTTTTGTTGTAAGAATATTGTTGGGATGGGAGCATATATTTGAACTTATCAATGTTTTACTGTGGGTTGCTGCATCTACAATAACTAAAATGCTTTATTTTTAGCTCCGTGAAACTTTGCAGTTGAATTTTTTCAACTAGTGTCTTATCCAAGGCTTCTCCTTGAACGTTATTGGGATAGAGAGATGTTACTTATTTAGCGTTAATTATTGGGTATATGCTTTCAAAATAATGTGACATTTTAGTTTGTTTTCTTTGCCCTCTGAATATCTTTTAAAAACAATGTTCCCAAATGTGAATTGACCGCTTATCTCATTGTGATTTTCTAATCCCAGCAACAGTGCGTCTTATATATGAAGTTTATTTTCAGTGAGTAATAGAAAGCATTTGCTTTTGTTTTGCAGATTGCATTCTCGCAGCACAGCAACTTTATGGACCTGGTACAGTTCTTTGTGACTTTTTTCAGGTACTTTTCGCTTAAAACAGATAAATGTTTGTCCTTTAGGAAGATTCTTGTTTTCTTGTTGTGGTTTCGCGGTTTTGTTTTCTTTAATTAAACATCCTGTATACATCACAGCCTAGAAAATGGAAATCATTACCGTGTTTAATTAGGAATTATGTTAAGAAAATTGCCTGTCCATCTTGCAGATGCATCTTGTCCTGTACATGTGGGGGGAAAAGGCTTTTTGAAATGGAGAGATTACTTGTAGAGTGCTATAGAGGACACATGTTGAGTTACCACATCGTACATATAACGTGTGACTTAGAGGAACTGCGGATATTCCCACATCATCAGACACAAATCATAAATTAAGTGATTTTGCAAAGAATTAAGCGTGGACTTATTGCAGACTCTTTAAGTAGCGCCTTTAGATTTTAAACTGAGCTCTGCAAATACGTTAAGTGAAATACAAACGTGTTCCAACACAATTGAAGCCGTATACCCATCCATCCCTTCTGAGCTGCTTGGTGAAGTGAATTTCTTAGTGCGAAGCAACCCGATGGTTCCCCAGGAGTTGGAACCAACAGAAGCAATTGCAAGACGTGTTTCCTCCTCCATCCTCAAAAAGAATAGCCCCAAAAAGAGGTGAAATGTCTCCCGAAGCACAGCAGCCCATCTCTTGAAGTTTCAATATTTAATCTATTTTAGGAACTGCTAATAGTCCATAAATACAAAGCAATACTTGATCAATAGGGAGAACTCCCACAGGCGGGGTATACGTGTCTGTTTACTTCAGATTTTACGACCTGTTTTAAAGCAGGCAATAATATGCTCCTATGGAAATGAGGAGTGGCAATAATATCTTGCTTTAGATTCCATGCTGAATTTAATGAAAGCAAGGAGCTCCAGATGGGTTCTTCAGACAAGTGGCTTGTGTCATATATTTTTTTAGTATGTAGTTTTTACAGAGTAGAGTGTGGTTTAATAAATTCCAGGTAAACACCAGGCTTGAACCACCACATTGCTTCCATTGATGTGGAGTAAGTGTTTACTCCTGGATCAGCCTTTGTTGTGCTGAATCCATCGCAGTTGAGGTCTTCCCTAAAAATCTTTGTGGTGGGGTCATTACTTACAAGGAGGACTAATAGGGGAGCAGTTGGTTCCTTTTTAACAGCATAAGGTCAATCTGCACTTCAAAAATTATCCATTAGTTCTTTACAGACCCAGATCCACCTGCGTATGAATAGTGGGAAGCTCTTCAGTTTGAGTGATTCTTCCAGTTCCATTATTGGAAGAGAATCAGTTTGAAGCAGAAGAAGAGCCCAGTTCTGGAAACACATAGACTTTTAAAATAGCTGTAGATCTTAAGGCATGATAATAACAAATTAACCAATGGATGAGCGGTAGAAGATGAGCACGAACTGATGATGTTTGAGCAATAGGACCAGAGGAAACGGCCTCAAGTTACACCAGGGGAGGTTGAGGTTGGACCTGGGGAACAATTTCTTCCCCAAAGGGCTGTGGGGCATTGGAACAGGCTGCCCAGGGCAGTGCTGGAGTCACCATCCCTGGAGGGCTGGACAGACGGACATGAGGCTCTCAGGACATGGGGCAGTGCCAGGGGTGGGTTAATGGTTGGACTTTATCATCTTGAGGGTCTTTTCCAACCAAAACGATTCCATGATTCTGTATCTCAATGAACACATGCAGTTGAAAACACACGTCCAAAATTGAGGCAGATTGAAGGTGATCAGCATTGATTTTCCCTCGCTGCTATCACATGGATCTCCTTGAAAAGTAACGTAATATTACTTAACCTCCTAAAATGCCAAAGGAATAAGAATGTGTCTCTTTGGAAGAAGACGGTTTATTGGTGTTTTCCAACCAAACGTTTATAACGCTTTAAAAATTCTTCGATTCTTTAACTGTAACTACTGCTAAGTTCCTCTCCTAGGGTTTTATTTTACAGTCACTATAATTCGCTGAATAACCAGTGTGTTGACAGCGTGATTCATCTCTGCTGTTTGTATTGAAACGCTTGCATTTTTAATGCTCTGGGGTCCATTTCATAATTACAGTTGAATCCAAGTTAGGCCGTAAATAAGTAACATCTGATAGCCCCGTGATGTTAATGAGATCGAGTTGGCTGAAAATTTGCACGCTAAGTAGAGGCAATGAAAACACTTCTGCAAAGCCCAAAGACAGTTGGTAAAACCACCTTTGAGATATAGGCCACCTCTAAGCTAAAAACTGAGATACTCAAAGAATTGAGATGTGTCACAGATACAAAAAAAGGACGTGTTTAGAATGATTTTCTCCTATCATGTTCAAGGGTCTTGCTTTATGTTGCCATTCTGTGGGGGATGTTGGCAAATGTTCTGTGCTGGTGATGCTGTGGCACGTTGCCTTCTTCTAGAAGTTGCTCTTAGACTTTGCAACCCCATCCCAAACGTGTTCAGACTTTGCAACCCCATCCCAAGTGTGTTCTTCTGCCCTGCTGCTGGGTCAAACAGCTGTGCCTTGGGCTGTGTGGTGAATTAGGTTAGATTGGGCATTAGGAAAAGGTTATTTATGGTTGTTGGGCATTGGAACAGGCTGCCCAGGGCAGTACTGGAGTCACCATCCCTGGATGGTTGGACAGACGGACATGAGGTTCTCAGGAACATGGGGCAGTGCCAGGGGTGGGTTAACGGTTGGACTCAATGATCTTGAGGGTCTTGTCCAACCAAAGCCATTCGATTATTCTATTCTACAAACTATACAGGGAAACAAGGTTGGATCCTCATTTAGGGTGTCTGTTAAGACTCTTGAAGCTCCTTCTGGGTGGTGTTCAGCACAACATCAGGTGTGCAGCTCTGCCTGACCTTTCTTTATTTTGCAGCATATTCACATTTTGTTTTAAGCCAAGAAAGTGTCAGTGGATAAAATTTGGGTAGAACGGTGAAGTTACAGGCTCTTTAATATTGCATTATAATTGGAACTGGAGGAGAAATGATATCCTAACCATTGTTAACCTTTGCAAAGCTAAATGAATTGCAAGCAAACTGTGGGCTTCTTCTGTTTCCTCCTCTGCCTTTCATACCATAGCTCTTCAATTTACAAACCTTGCTGTTGTCTTTTGGCAGGTTGTTTGAGCTATTTTGACAACCTCTAGTAAACATTTCTATTAGTATCTGTGCTTCCTTATCTTCCAAAAAGTCTGTGTATGCCACCACACCTATATATAATGTATTTTTTGCCAGTGTACTTTTGCATATAGAAGATGTGAAGATATTTCTTACTTTGAATATTTTGCCTTCTAAACTCATCTTACCCACCAATGATGCTTTTTCTTTATTTAACCAAAAAAAAAAGTGCCTATGTATTTCTTCTCTGCTTTATTTGCCAGTTCTGTAGAGATTATAGGAGTATTAAGAACTTTTCCTAGTGTAACAGCCCTAAGAAATGAGGAGATGAAGGTGTTGGCCAACAGACTTACCTAAAAGGGCAGAAGTCTGAAGTGGACAACACTGAAGCCAAATAAGCTGTTGAGCTCTTCAGGGTATAAAAGGCCTTTAAACTCTATAAACCAGGTTTGCTGCCTTCAGGAAAGAAGCCGGGAGATGTGGTGGGGACCTGACAGCCAACATCACTTGTCCTCTGGGTGGGACGTGAGTGACATTGGCCAGCTGGCCAATACGTTTGGAATTTGTGGCTGTGGGACTGTGAATGGATGTGATTGATTTTTCTCTGGGGTTTTATTAAGTAGAATCACCTTCATCCTGGAGAAGAGGTGCTCCGGGGAGACCTTATCATGGCCTTTCTGGACTTAAAAGGGTCAATAAGAAAGATGGGGACAGACTTTTGAGCAGGACCTGTTGGGATAGGACAAGGGGTGATGGTTTTAAACTAAAGGAGGGAGATTCAGGCTGGACATGAGGAAGGAATTTTTAACACTGAGGGTGGTGAGAGCCTGGCCCAGGTTCTCAGAGAGGTGGTGGATGAACCATCCCTGGAGACATCCCAGGCCAGGCTGGACGGGGCTCTGAGCAACCTGAGCTGGTGAAGATGTCCCTGCTCATGGCAGGGGTGGCACTGGGGGAGCAGGAAGGTCCCTTCAACCCAAACTCTTCTGTGATTTTATTCTACGGTCTCATGCTGAGCGTTGTTACACTGATTTACCATAGACCTCTGATGTCTTCTGCACCTCCGTTGTGTCTCACGTGCACAGTTCACCCCATTCCTCGGCTGCCGCATGTCTCGTCTTTCACATCTGCCCAAGAAACGTCCTTGTAGGGGTGTTCAATGCTGACTCTCGTCCCCTCATAGTCTTACAGTGACTATTAGAGACGTGGATCTATCTCACAAATGCAGCAGAAGTTGCACATTTTGTGTTTTCATGGTCACACATGAAACCTCATTTGCCTCTAGTAAGGAGTGAATATCAAACATTGTAATTCTACTGTGGTGCAGATAGTTGGACTCATTTCTCAGAAAAACTTCAGAGCGAGCAGTATTTATCCCCATAGAACAGTCAGGCAGATGGTTTAACGTGCTGGAAGTGGTTTTTCCTGGCTGTGAACATTTTGAAATATTTGTGAACATTTGCCCAGCGTTTTCAATAGTGGGAATGGCCTATTGAAAACTATTTAGGACTCAACAGTTCAGCATCCACGACTTCCTTCTTTCCATCTTGTCCTCATCACTCTTCACTTTGTCCTCCACAATGGTCACACGTGGATGAGCGCAGTGAAGACTGTTTGGTCTCTCTTCCATTAATTAGTCCCATCATTATCGGTGCCCATTTATGCCTTTGGCCTTTAAAGTTTTCTGTGGTGTGATATAAGCACTTTGGGTTTTTAAACCTTTATTGAGTGGGATTTCATTTATAGCTTTGACACCTTAATTTAGGTTTTTGTGTGTGTCATGAAGCTCTTCTACTCAGTGCAGCTGATGGATACCAAAGAGCACTTGGGTTACCAGATAGAGGTGTCCATGTCAGGATGAACCAAGTAAGAACCAAGTGTAGAGTCTTACATTTCGGTAGGAACAGCCCCGGGTTCCAGTCTAAGTTGGGGAATGACCTATTAGAGAGCAATGTAGGGGAAAGGGACCTGGGGGTCCTGGGGACAGCAGGGTGACCATGAGCCAGCACTGGGCCCTTGTGGCCAGGAAGGCCAATGGTACCTGGGGTGGGTTAGAAGGGGGTGGTCAGTAGGTCAGAGAGGTTCTCCTGCCCCTCTGCTCTGCCCTGGGGAGACCACACCTGGAATATTGTGTCCAGTTGTGGCCCCTCAGCTCCAGAAGGACAGGGAACTGCTGGAGAGAGTCCAGCGCAGCCACCAAGATGCTGAAGGGAGTGGAGCATCTCCCGTGTGAGGAAAGGCTGAGGGAGCTGGGGCTCTGGAGCTGGAGAAGAGGAGACTGAGGGGGGACTCATTCATGGTTACAGATATCTAAAGGGTGAGTGTCAGGAGGATGGAGCCAGGCTCTTCTGGGTGACAACCAATGGTAGGACAAGGGGTAATGAGTTCAAACTGGAACACAGGAGGTTCCACTGAAATTTGAGAAGAAACTTGTTGGGGGTGAGGGTGTCAGAGCCTGGCCCAGGCTGCCCAGGGAGGTTGTGGAGTCTCCTTCTCTGCAGACATTCAAACCCGCCTGGACACCTTCCTGTGGAACCTCAGCTGGGTGTTCCTGCTCCATGGGGGGATTGCACTGGATGAACTTTCCAGATCCCTTCCAACCCCTGACATTCTGGGATCCTGTGAACTCTCCATGGATGTCTGACTGTGATTTGTTTGGCTGTTTCTCCTGAGTTGAGTTGACAAGGTGACCGGGTTAGTGCAGAGACCACAGAAGAGGAGAATGGAGTCTGCAGGACCAACACTGTGCTTGGTCCCACTCATAGCTACAGCCTGCTCAGACATCCCTGCCTTCAGAGCAGCTTGTTCTCCTGCCTGAAAATAGTATGAGGGGGAAAAAACTTCAAAATAGAGGTCAAAATAACACTGCTTTCCCTTCCAGTTTCATCGTGTGTCCCATGGTGTGTTCACTTAAAGCTTCTAGATCCACAACATGACTTTTTCCCTTTATTTCGTGTTATGCCCTTTGTGGTTGTGCTGGTCTTGTGTCCATGGAAGCTGCCACTGCTCTGCAGGGTGTCAGATAGGTTGTGCTGGCCAATAATTAGAGTTTTCTAAAACAGGCACCAAAAAATCACCACTACATGCCGCAAAAAAGGTGGGTTGTTGCCTATTAAACCTTGGTGCCACCTTTAGCAGAAATATAAGGTCATTTATCTGCAGATGAGACCTGTTGGTTTGCCGTGGGCTGCAGAGAGCTATTGGGTAAAGACCAACCGTGCAACGCGCGCACTCCTGGCTTATGTACTTGTTCCAATTATTTCTGAGGTTTAATGCATCGAGTACTTAAAAACGTGTCCTGTAACTCTCCGGCATATTAAAATTTGCTTTTAAACAGCACTTAAATAGCTTCCAATTCATCAAAATAATTTGGGATGTGTGTCTGGTAATCATTGCAGTGCTTGCTGAAATTATGAAGTGACCTATATATGTTAAAGCATATTAGTGTTGAAGCCGCTATATATTTTGGCATTTAAAACTGCCATTTTTACTAGCAATACTGGTGTTGATAAATATTGTAGGCGAGTTTAATAATTGGGCCCTAATATGCCAGATGGATTTTCCTCTTTCCTCGTGAGAATGCGTCCTATCAAAGTGCTGATGAAGTTTTTCCAGCAATTTAAAATGAAAGCGGACTTGTTTGAAGAGTTTTAAGGGCACCTGGAGTGGAGGGAATATCCTTTCTGCTCTGAAAAGGAGCTTAGAGCGCAGAATAAAACCAGACAGGGTGTTTAAGTTCAGACTTTTATGCCAGGGGAGGAATACGCTGTGGTGTAATGAGGGTTTATCCACTAACAATTAATGCATGCGTTGAGACCAACTGAGGGACATAACCATATTGCTTATTTATACTTAAATAAGCTAATAATAATTAAGAATTACTTAATTAAGCCTCGAATATTCGAGAAGAGACTGGGCAATGGCCTCAGACACACTGGGTGAACTGTGGGGTTGTCATATGCAGGGACAGGAGTTGGACTCGATGATCCTTGTGGGTCCCTTCACTCTCAGGACATTCAATGATTCTAAGCTAAACAAATAGAATATCAAATAGAATATTGTCCATAAAATCTGAGTGTAACTCCTCCCCATATTGCGATATTTATGCTGCGTACGCATAGACTTTTGTAACTTGTACAGGCCAATAAAAGCTGCATTGGGTAGAGCCTCACCCACATGTGGAGTCGTGTTCAGATTTCCCTGGGGTGAAAAGCTCTCTAGATGGCTCTAGATGGCTCTTTTTCCTTCCGATCTGACTTCATGGCTGAGTTTTCTGCTTTCCTCTTTCTGTTGGAAAAATTGAACTGCTCTTAAACTGGGCTTAAGAAAACTGAAACCCAGCAGCTGATGGTCCAGGTACAGCCGCTTCACCTGGACGTGGTATTCCCAGGGCTGCCTATGGGCCGTGCTGGGATGTTCCCAGCCCAAGAACATTTCTGTCCCCGTTCCCTTCTATTCAGAGAGGAGAAAGGTTGCCTTCTATTCAGAGAGGAGAAAGGCCCCAAAAGCATTTTTGGAGATGGGAGGATGTGTAGACTTGAATTAACAGCGGATTTCAGGGATGAAGGAGGCTCTGGGTAGGCTGTTATTTGTGGAGTTGAAAGAAAAAGAAGGTAAAGCAAGCCCTGCAGCAAAGCTTTATCTTCCAAACCACTTGGAAATGGGTGGATATTTGCAGCTGGCAGAGCCAGGACTCTCACTCCAAATCATTTTCCGACACGACTCTCGTTCCACGCAGCTGTTTCTTTGCACCGTTTCCATATTGACACAGTTGTTTTCCAAGAGAAGGTATGGGAGGAAAAAAACCCAAACCTTCTTTAAAGCTGTTGACGTGAAGACAGGTCTTTGTAACTTATTTCAGGATGGTTTAGGCTGAGTAAACCCAGCAGATAGATCTTGACTTTGCTCTACCCCGGGGGCTCTTCCAGCAGGTGATGAACTGGCACTGCCTTTTATTGCTCCCCAAATGCTGCCAAGGGGAGGACGTGCAAGGGGGAAAACACATTTCTGTAGTGATTTTATGGCTTTTGTGGGTATTTGCTGCCTCCTTGTGACTGCACGGAGATGTATGGTGCTGTTACTTTGAAATAGAGGGTACTGTGGTGAGTGTTTCGGAAAGAGTTTTTATTAGTCTTTAATTGTTAATTCTGCTTTTCTTCACAAAGTCTTGGCTGTGGTGCCAGAAGTGAGGTGGGAAGGAGAAATCTATGAAGGGCTCAGGCTGTACTATTGTACAATGTTGCATTTTGGAAAGGGGATTTAATATAAGGATGGAAGTGATCCTCTTAGTTCTCCCCTTTGATTTTGTCCTCCAAGGCAGTAAATGAATGTGTACGGAGATGCCACGTTCAAATCAACCCAAACTAAGTCCATACCTGACGTTTACAACTGGATGAGGTCATATTTTTCCTAAAAATGAACCATCCTCATAGGAATTTAGCGTGTTTTGATGTGTATCTTCAGTACATATGTTCCTGGCGCTGCCTGATAGAAACGCAAATGGAACGCGATACGTCCTTGTCGGGGTCACCTCCGAGAGGGTGGACGTGCCATTCGCACAAAGCAGCCTCATCGTTATGCTTGACCTCCCAAAAACTCCTCCCGAAGGTAAAATCTCTCAGAAATGAGCCTCTATAGGGGAGATTGATGGAGCATCTTTGCCCTTTTCCTCTGCCCTTTGGACTTCCATCTCCTTTCCCCAAATAAAGGGGTACGGAGCAGGTAGACTCGGATAAACCATGGCAGTACCTATTGCCCGTAAACCACATCTATTAATAAAATAGTTTAACCTGAGATTAAACTTCTCCCTGGAGTCACGACGTGAACACCATTGCCTGACAGACATTGAGTTTGGTGGCCTGTCCTGGGGAATATTTTAAATATTGTTGATTTTGTATATGAAATTACACGTGGAGCCAGGAACAGTTTTCCCCGGTGCCTTGAAGATTTTGTTTTATTTCCACCCTTCATTTGTACAATGATGTTAAAATGTTACTGAAAGGGAAAGCTGGAGGGATGAAAACATCAATCATCAGTTATGCGTGTTATCTTAGTTACCAAAATAGCAATTAAAGATTGAATGTATGTTAATGGGGGTAGATTGGTTTTTAGTGCAAAAGCCAGTGGTAACCCAGTACCTCTCAAAATGAAAAATAAAACAGCCATTAAAGATGCTTCTAAACCACTTGTATTTGCAGAAGAATGGCCAGGCTGCTATAGTGAAATAATGTCAGACTTTAATATTTAGAGAAAATGTGGGGGAAGTGATTTGGAATATGTAACTCTTCAAATGAAAAAGGCCAAACAAATCTCTCTGTGATCCTGCTTAACTTTATAATGAAATAGGCACCAGAGGAGTCTTTAAAAACCATGCAGACATTTTAATGCTGAAGTCACACAAGTGCCAATTTTTTACTATCGTATACTATATGATAGTAAAACATATTTCTGTACGTATCTAAGCTTGAAAATTCAATCACATTGTCTATTGGCTGCACCTTGAGTGTTCAATGCCCGATCACATGCAGCTTTCATCATATATAAGGCTGTGGATAGTGAGATATATAATCAGGACCAGGCTCCTCTTCTGCATCTCAGGGTTTGGTTCCTGCCGTGCATCCTTTTTATTTAATGATAAATATTTCCAAGTCTTTGTGCTACTCTCTGCTAAAGAATCTGAAGCTGTAGAGCAGGACTCCCAGTTGCCAAAGTAGTTTTTGAAAGACAAAATGTGCAGTTCCTGGCAGCTCGGACAAGGTAAATGGCATCAAGAGAGGGGACAACAGGGAACGGGGGGGATGAGGCGCCATCCGTCATCATCGCGAGCTGTGTGGTTTTGGGTCAACAGTGCAACTGTGGCTTCACATCCAAGTAGGAGAATTTATCATAGACTCACAGAATCATTTTGGTTGGAAAAGCCCCTCAAGCTCATCGAGTCCAACCATAACCCACCCTGTCCCTGTCTCATGTCCCTGAGAACCTCATGTCCGTCTGTCCAACCCTCCAGGGATGGTGACTCCAGCACTGCCCTGGGCAGCCTGTTCCAATGCCCCACAGCCCTTTGGGGAAGAAATTGTTCCCAGATCCAAGCTCAACCTCCCCTGGTGCAACTTGAGGCCGTTTCCTCTGCTCCTGGCGCTTGTTCCTGGGGAGCAGAGCCTGACCCCCCTGGCTCCAAGCTCCTTTCAGGCAGTTTCAACAGTCCTTCCTGCGTGGCTGTGGGTCTTCATTGGGACCCCCAGAATGGCAAGAACCGACCTGTGCCCAGAGGTGGGGAGGTTCCCCCTTCAACAGAATCAAAGAATCATAGACTCATTTTGGTTGGAAAAGCCCCTCAAGATCATGGAGTCCAACCATAACCCACCCCTGGCACTGCCCCATGTCCTGAGAACCTCATGTCCGTCTGTCCAACCCTCCAGGGATGGTGACTCCAGCACTGCCCTGGGAAATAACGCACTTTAGGAAATAAATCATCCATTTTGGTTAATCCTCCTTTAAATGTTCTCTTGAAATATAGACTAGAGCAAGGGAAAAGAGGTTTGGAGACGTTTTCTCTTGCCCATCAGTGCGGTAATTGAGATGTTCACTGGCATTCGGATGCACAAAAGGAGAAATTGCCATCTTAGAAAGCTCGTGAAGCTGCTCATTAAGTGTTCAGTGTGATAAGATCATAACTGTCAATAAAGTCAGCTTTTCTTATTATTAATATAACTGGTTTTTGCTAAATCTACTTCTTCCCATTTTCCCTAGAAGTTGTTCAGTCTATTCGTCCTCTTCTTCTCTTTCAATTTAAGAAAAGCAACACAGATTTGGGAAATCAAGAAGTGGCAGTAGTTCTCCAGAAAGAATCCAATTGCTATACAACTTATTTTATTTCTGTAATTTGGAAAAGGAAAAATAATAATTATTTTTAAAGCTTTTCTTTTTTGGGTTATCGTCTCACTTTAAATAACGCCGAAGATAGCCAATAATGGCTCTGCCTATATGATTGAATGTTTTGGCCTTACTGTTCTTATTCCAGGGTAAAAATTGCTGGGTGTCATCTAAGGAGGTCAAATAGGTAACTTTGGAACAACAGTTTCCTCTGGAAATAATGAACATTGTTCCAGGCATCATGAGCGCCGAGCTGTGCAAAACACTTTGCGCTGCTCCATTATCTTCCATCCAAGTACCTCTATGTACCATATGAACTTTTAGCCTGCTTTGTTTGATTCGCTCGAGTTTTTCGGTTGCGAGCAAGGACAACAAGGTATTTATCGTTATTTCTTTGTTTCCTTTACAGTTGTTTCCTGTCATTGCTCCTGGTGGCCGCCGTGGTTTGGAAGATTAAGCAAAGTTGCTGGGCATCGCGGCGAAGAGAGGTTGGAATGACAAAACCAATTGCTATCTCTTAAACGCCCTTTTGTATAGTTCTTCCCTCTCGTATTTATTCACATATGCATAGCATTAACCTTCAGTTCAGGATAAGCTCCACTAATCTATAAATGCTTCTGTTGAGGGATTTATAATATTGCGTTTTCGATTGCAGTTTCAGTGACAAATGATGCTATTTTAGTGCCCTGATGCTGCAGTTTCTGTGAGGCACAAAATAATAATAATAGGGTTGAATGTCCTGAGTTCCCAGGACTCGGGTTCTGAGCAGCGCAAATAGGAAACCACCGCAAATTAGGAAATTCATTACAGGTGTTTTAAAAGGGATGTTTTTGTGCTCAGGCCCTGAACCACGTTTGCTCTCCCATTCATCTGTTAAAAGAAGGGCTGATCCCTAGTTTCCAATGAAAAGCTTATCTAAATATTTTGGGGTGTTTTGTTATTTTTGGTTTGGTTTTATTTTGGTTCTGTGTGGGTTATTTTTGGTTGGTCTTTTTGGTTTGATTTTTTGTTTGGTTGGTTCTGTGATTTTTGTTTATTGTTGGGTTTTTTTTTGATGTTTTGGGGGTTTTTGTCTTTGTTTTGTTGTTTGTTTGTTCATGGTTTTTTGGTTTCGGGTTTTTTTTTCCCTGGAACACAGTAGCATAAGAAGCCACCAACAATTTGAAGAGCTATAGAGTACTAATTAAAAAAGCAATTTCTAGAGCCACAGCTTCCCCCTCTTCACCTCACCATGGACTGAACCAGATCCAGAAGCTGTGCTGCCATCCAGAGACCTGGACAGGTTGGAGAGTTGGGCAGGGAAACATTTAATGAAATAGAACAAGGGCAAGTGTAGAGTCTTGAATCTGGGCAGGAGCAACCCCAGGTTCCAGTGTAAGTTGGGGAATGAGCTATTAGAGAGCAGTGTAGGGGAAAGGGACCTGGGGGTCCTGGGGACAGCAGGGTGAGCATGAGCCAGCACTGGGCCCTTGTGGCCAGGAAGGCCAATGGTACCTGGGGTGGGTTAGAAGGGGGTGGTCAGTAGGTCAGAGAGGTTCTCCTGCCCCTCTGCTCTGCCCTGGGGAGACCACACCTGGAATATTGTGTCCAGTTGTGGCCCCTCAGCTCCAGAAGGACAGGGAACTGCTGGAGAGAGTCCAGCGCAGCCACCAAGATGCTGAAGGGAGTGGAGCATCTCCCGTGTGAGGAAAGGCTGAGGGAGCTGGGGCTCTGGAGCTGGAGAAGAGGAGACTGAGGGGGGACTCATTCCTGGGGATCAATATGGAAAGGGTGAGTGTCAGGAGGATGGAGCCAGGCTCTTCTCAGTGACAACCAGTGGTAGGACAAGGGGTAATGGGTTCAAACTGGAACACAGGAGGTTCCACTGAAATTTGAGAAGAAACTTGTTGGGGGTGAGGGTGTCAGAGCCTGGCCCAGACTGCCCAGGGAGGTTGTGGAGTCTCCTTCTCTGCAGACATTCAAACCCGCCTGGACACCTTCCTGTGGAACCTCAGCTGGGTGTTCCTGCTCCATGGGGGGATTGCACTGGATGAGCTTTACAGGTCCCTTCAACCGCTGACATTCTGGGATTCTGTGATTCCCTAAATTTTGTTGTTTGCAGCATGTAAAAAAACATTGTGCTTTTCCACCCCCCAAAATATCCTCCTTCTTTATCCCTGATGTATTTGGTGGAGTTTTTTTTACTTAACAAACTTTTTTTCTTGCTTCTCAATTGAAACCAATTTAATTTTACACCCTAAGCACTCAGGGTGGCAGGACAGCAAACATATTGCTCAGTAGCAAAAAGAATGTGTCTTTATTTCTAATTTTTGAGCATAAATGCTAAAATGTATAGAGAAGCGAGTCCTATGTGGTACAAGGAAGAGAACAACACATTCCTGGGCTATTCTTGCCCTAAACCCATGGAAATCAGAGCCCTGTATGATGTACAAATATAGCAGAGTTAGGCTGGACTGCGCCTGGGATTATTTTTAGGAGCTTAGTCTTGTGCAATCTGTTCTTTTCGTAAGCAAAATGAGATAAGCCAGGCTTTATTCAGGTGAGTCCACGTGTTCTTTCTATACATAAGTGTCTATACGTTGTCACCAGGTAACTTTCCCTATGGGATGTGGTGGGTTTTTTCCCCTTCTTTTGGATTTTTGGGGTGAAATCTTCCCATTCCCATGGATTTTCCTCCCTGCTGGGATGAAGCGCTTGGCAGCTTCAGACACCCAAGCTTGTAATTATTCTATTCAAGTGTGGTTTATTCACGCGGAGCAGCCGATCAAGAGTATTCTGGGGATTAATTTTTACCGTGCTGAAATTCTGTGCAATTCTGTTTCTTGCATATCTTCGAAAAGCCGTATCTGGTTGTACTTTCCAGTGCGGTAGTGGGAATAATATAAATTTATTCAATCTGAGGATCTCTTTTGTTATAATAAAGCAGGATGATGTCTGATAACTCTTCTCCTTTCTGCCTCAGATGTTTTTTTGCTCTTACCAGTGAACTCAAATGCATAATATAATGGGTGGTTTTCACACAGATAACCCTTAATCTTTGAAATAATTTGTCTTTAAGGTTTTCCGTATTCTCTGAAGGTAGATAAATTTGTACTAAGGCTTTTTTTATCCATCTCACTTTCTTGGCAAGAAAGCAAACTGGAGTCAGCATAACATTCCCCATTGGCTCCTGGGGTTAAACGTTATCTAGGAATGTATAAGGAATATAGACTGAGAAGTAAAGACTGAGCTTAGGAGCTCACTTAAAATACTTTCGCAGTGGCCTAAATGAGAAACCGTCTCTATAAATTAAGTTGCTTTCAGTCTGATGCGTGTTTTAAGGGGAAAAAATAATGGAGTGCTAGCAACATATTGGCGTGGTTTTTGCGTAAATTCGGTTTATTTGACAGGCTCTTCTTTTCCTGGCATTTTCCTTTCTTTACCTGCTACTTGTCTTGCTCCTTCTTTCCACCTCATGACTTTATCTTGTCGTTCATAGATCTCTGCTATTCCATCCCGCTCTTGTTAGAAACACTTGCAAAACTTGAGGGAAGTGTTTTAAACATCGGCCACGTCGTTATTAGGTATATAAAGTTATATAAAGGCTGTCTCCAGAAACAAAAATCTGCCCAAAAGTTGGTATTATCTGATTTTATAGCTTTCTATTATACAGACTCTCAATAAATCCCGTCAAGGCTCCCTTTAAACAGTCATAGTTAAAATAGTGATTAATACAATACTGGTTTAAGTGTACACAAGTTTATCCATCCAATCCAACCAGCATACTGTAAGCTTTAAATTAATATATGCCACAGCCCTGGAGGAAGATAATTCTCTGGTTTGGGCTGTATTTTTAGAAATAGTTGAGTTACAGTCGCCCGCCTCCCATGGGCTTTGCTGTAGTGATTCTGCGCTTGTTCTCTAATCTTAACCCAAAAGTAAGGAAAATATAATGGAATCTGCAGGTAATTCCCAGCTATCAATCACTTCCAATATGAGCATTGCGAGTGCCTCACTTCTTATCACAGCGCAGAGTAGGTAGCTGAAGCTTAATCTGAGATACGCAGAGGACAGAAAAGGACCAGCTGCTCGCACATCACAAATCCCAGAATGTCAGAAGTTGAAGGGCCCTGGAAAGCTCATCCAGTGCAATCCCCCCATGGAGCAGGAACACCCAGCTGAGGTTCCACAGGAAGGTGTCCAGGCGGGTTTGAATGTCTGCAGAGAAGGAGACTCCACAACCTCCCTGGGCAGCCTGGGCCAGGCTCTGACACCCTCACCAGGAACAAGTTTCTTCTCATATCTAAATAGAACCTTTTGTGTTCCAGTTTGCACCCATTGCCCATTGTCCTACCATTGGTTGTCACCCAGAAGAGCCTGGCTTCATCCTCCTGACACTGCCCCTTTCCATATTGATCCAAAGGAATGAGTCACCCCTCAGTGTCCTCTTGTCCAGCTCCAGAGCCCCAGCTCCCTCAGCCTTTCCTCACACGGGAGATGCTCCACTCCCTTCAGCATCTTGGTGGCTGCGCTGGACTCTCTCCAGCAGTTCCCTGTCCTTCTGGAGCTGAGGGGCCACAACTGGACACAATATTCCAGGTGTGGTCTCCCCAGGGCAGAGCAGAGGGGCAGGAGAACCTCTCTGACCTACTGACCACCCCCTTCTAACCCACCCCAGGTACCACTGGCACATGTCAGTGCTGATGTTCCTCAGTCTCCTAAAGGTTCTTTTGGGTGTGCAAACAAATGTGGAGTTGTAGGAAAATGACTTTGGAGCACTGAACAAAAGTTGAGGCCTCGCAGAGTATAAAACTTGACCTGAAGTAAAAATGGGAACGATTTGTGTCATATCAGGCAGGGAGGAGATGGGACTGTAAATTGTGTGTTTATTCCCCCTCCAGTGAGCACCAAGTTTAAGTATCTTCAGACATCTTAAAGAGGGAAAATGGAAATAAAAAGACAGCTTTTATAGGAGGCTTAGGATGAGGTGAATGACATTAGGAAATAGGGATAGGAAACCTTTAGATCTTGTCTCTAGAAAATGACACGTTAAATGTATCAAGGTGGTGATAGAGAATAATGCACAAGGTACGAGACTGGCATTAGAAATCCAATATGCCCATCTGCTGTTGCGAATTTTCTGCCCTGTTGTTTTATTTTAGCATCCAGATCCTCTTCTCTTCACCCTCAGTCTGCTGCTTCTCCTCCACATTGAGCCAGAAATAGCTCTTCTGACCATTTCTAGCCAATTAAGCGTATTTTAGTGATGGGGTTGACCGGGTGTACCTGTCAGCTGGATCACCCTCCGTGTCCCCTTGGGACGTGTTGGGAACATCAGCACTAAGCACGGGTGGACATCGCTAAATTTGGGTGTCTAAAGCTCAACCGCACCCTCAACACACATAAAACTGCCTACGTTTCGCCGTCTTTCTTGCCAAGACTCTCCAGGACTGAGCATTTTTACTCCCAGCTTATTCAGGATGGGTTTTGTGTATTGATTTACCACAGGGATTATCCTTTTCTGTCCTGACCTCAATGCTGAAACCTTGTTCCCTCCCAAGTGTAGTCAAAATGTAGCAGCCCTTCTTTTTTCACTGGCATCCTCGGCTGTAACGTCCCTGAACTCCAAATACTCCTTATGCAGATGGTTTTCTGTGTTCGTTTTTACAGCAAAGACTTTCCAAGGGATGTGTGCTGCGGATTATTTATTGCTCTGCCTTCATTTGCTTCCCCTTCCTACTCTCACCTGTTAGTATTTCATTCATCTCGTGTGTTTTCTCTCTTAGACTGTGATTTAGGGCATCCTTTGTCAAAGAAGAGGATTTGGCTTTGGAACGTTTTCAAACTCTAACTGTAGATCAAGATCTTTGTCACTGTCCAGAGGCTCCAGTGGTGCCTTGGAAGGACCTGGTGTTTGCCTAAAAAGGTCAGACTACAAATGTCCCTAAAAAATTATGCCTAAAAAGGGCTGTGGGGCATTGGAACAGGCTGCCCGGGGCACTGCTGGAGTCACCATCCCTGAAGGGGTTTAAATGGCGTTTAGACGAGGTTTTTAGCGACATGGTTTAGTCCTAGAATTAGGTTATGGTTGGGTTCAATGATCTTGAGGTTCTCTTCCAACCAAAATGATTCTATGACTCAATGAATCTATTGAATTTGGGCAGTCCCAGGTGCTTGTGAGAAACAAAATGTGCTGATCTTGAACTTCACTGCCGTGTTCTCCAGGCTCCCAGCAACCGTTTGGCACGTTGGACCTGCTTGTTCAACAGCACCAACAGCGCTATTCGGTGTCTGTCAGCCGAGAAGACAATATTAAATCGTTGACAGTGTAGTTTGTAGAGGAAACAGGAATTGGAAGAGTGAGAAATCATGGCAAGCAGGTAACTTCTACGGGGATCCAGATTTACATGGTCAGCACACTCTGTTGTCTCATCAAGGTGAAACTTAAGCCGTATATGTGTTCTTTTAAATGGTTAGGGTGGGTTTACTTCCCCGAAATACCTATCCGCTGGACAATAGACTGAAATGGTGGCTGTGGTGACTTACTAATCAAACATAAATTCCCAATTCCTAGATTTGCGAGTAGAGTAATAAATTAAGAGTATAACGTTACCATTGTGTGCAACTGGTTATTGGAGCGCTGTGTCCGTTGTGATCTCAGCAACGTCTTGGGTGTTGCAGATGGTACAGAACAGCACTGCGAGATTAATCTGTTGTCTGGAAGATAAGCGAGAGACTAAAGCGTCACAAATTACTCATTTTATCCAAGGAAGAACATATTGAGATTCAATGATATTGAGTCAGTGTCTGTAAAAAGGAATTGTAGAAGATTCATGATGAGATGAGGGTCTTCTAAATGATCAGCCCAAGGTGTAAAACCCAGTATCTGCAACTGGGGGTAAAAAAGGAAACGGCTGTTTTGTTTTTCTCCTATTTTTAATGTAAAGAGTAGCAATGCCAACAATTTTTTTTAGAAACATGGTGCTTAGGTCAGAATTTGAATGCTTTTGGAAGATACATCTGGAATATTGTGTCCAGCTGTGGCCCCTCAGTTCCAGAAGGACAGGGAACTGCTGGAGAGAGTCCAGCGCAGCCACCAAGATGCTGAAGGGAGTGGAGCATCTCCCGTGGGAGGAAAGGCTGAGGGAGCTGGGGCTCTGGAGCTGGAGAAGAGGAGACTGAGGGGGGACTCATTCCTGGGGATCAATATGGAAAGGGGGAGTGTCAGGAGGATGGAGCCAGGCTCTTCTTGGTGACAACCAGTGATAGGACAAGGGGCAATGGGTGCAAACTGGAACACAGGAGGTTCCACTGGAATTTGAGAAGAAACTTGTTTGGGGTGAGGGTGTCAGAGCCTGGCCCAGGCTGCCCAGGGAGGTTGTGGAGTCTCCTTCTCTGCAGACATTCAAACCCGCCTGGACACCTTCCTGTGGAACCTCAGCTGGGTGTTCCTGCTCCATGGGGGGATTGCACTGGATGAGCTTTCCAGGTCCCTTCAACCCCTGACATTCTGGGATTCTGTGATCTTTTCTAGGCCAAACCCACGGTGCAGTTTGCTGGCTCGTACTATGCAGGAGGTCAGATTGAATAATCGTAACTTTTTTTCCGCTACCCCTAAATTTAAAATCTATGAATGGGAACCAATTCATAGTGCCTGTAGGCTTTTTCCAAAATACAAATGCTGCACGCTGTCTGCAGTGATCTATGTGGCTTTGGTCACCAACTGAAGGAAATTATAGCAGAAATAAGAGATGTTCTGAAGAGGAAAAACATCCCAAAATATTAATGTTGACAAGAGATTCCGGCTCGGGGGGAAATTGATGGTCGGATTTTGTTTGAACATGCTCCTGTCACTTCTGTGCCTAATTGAGCTTGTCTCTGGTTGAACTCGCAGATGGCCAGTTCCAGCCCACTGTTTGTAGCTTTAATATCCCTGCGTAGGACACCAAAATATCAGGTTGGCAATCACATACACAACGTTGGAATCCAACTGGGTTCTTCTCGCATAGTCTTTAGTGGTTCTAGAATCATAGAATCATTTCAGTTGGAAGAGAGACTCGGGATCATCGAGTCCAAGCATTACCTGACTCTGGCACTAAACCATGGCCATAAGAACCTCGTCTAAACGCCTTTTCAACCCCTCCAGGGATGGTGACTCCAGCACTGCCCTGGGCAGCCTGTTCCAATGCTCCACAGCCCTTTGGGGCAGAAATTGTTGCCCAGATCCAACCTCAACCTCCCCTGGTGCAACTTGAGGCCGTTTCCTCTGCTCCTATCTCTTGCTACTTGGAAGAAGAGCCCAACAACCTCCTTTGGTTGTGTTGCCGCTAGAGAATTAACTTGGTTTTAGTATAACCCAAAAAAAGACCCATTGGCCAATATTTGAGGTGGTGAAGCCAGACTTACCAAGTCTGGCTCTAGGAGAGTTCAGCCTTGTTTAAAAAAAACCCACAAGTGAAGCTGTTGCCATTCAAACTCCTGGGTCTCTCTGCAATGGTAGGAATCGGTGGCACAGGTATCTAATGTAGCCATTTGGAAAAATCAGGGAGAGAAGCAGCATTGTGTAATTCCACCAGAAGCCCGAAGTCAATCAAAGGTGCGCTCTGCCATTGTGTAATTATCTGATACTGGTGTATAATTTAGTCCGCGTGGGTTATATACTTCTGGTCTCTTAAAAAGAAATGATATCTTATTCTTCTTATTAAAGGTCAGGTTTTCTGTGCCCTCCTACTGGGCATGATTATGATGAATAACTTGCTTATCTTAATCAGCCCTGAATTCAATATCTTCTGTCGTTTCAGCATGAGGCACCTTCCCAGCCGCTTTGCTTTCTGGTTTGTTATAGTTTTGAAGTGTGGAAATGCCTGTTGAGAAGCATTTGAACATTAATTCTCTCCTCTTCTCTCTTTCAACATAGCCTGCAAAGTCAGTTACAAAACTAATTAGCTAACATTAATATGTGCACTGCTCTAGGGGCTTAAAAACTCAATTTTCAGTGATGATGGAGGTGTCAGAGGAGATTGTTTGTTTGTTGACTTACATGGTAGTTAATGTAATTGTAGCTAAATGCTTTAAATCACTTATTTCTGAGACAATGTGGCCCATCTTCGTGCAGTGTTTCTATCTTATACGTTCATTTCTTTGCTGATGCCCCTTAGTTCGCCTCCTTAGACTGGTGTAATGGTCCCTGCAGATACCCTGCCTCAATATGACCCGTCTGCTGGAAATATTCACTAATATATACATTAATATATTAATATTCGTAACTTTACACCCTTTCCTGCTTGCTTTGCTTTTACTCTGCCTTAAAATGAAACTTCATCCATGCCCGTTGTTCGCTTAGCACACCCATATTATTTTCATCCCTGTTTCTTCTTCTCATCTCCGTTGAAAATTGAGATGAAATACTAATGTAAGAACTTGAGTTTGTTACAGGTTCTGGTGCTGCTTAGCTTTTTCTAAAGCCATTCTTTATAAGGAGCAAATAAAAGCCCAAACTCTTGGCTTTCTTCTGGAAAAAATTGGCTGGAAATATCAGAGCCCCATCCCAAAAAAGAACCATAGCCCTGTGCTCGTAAAGGAGACCGCGCAGGGGGCAATTGCTGAGATGGATGGTAGCGGGATGGTTATACAGAGAGCGGTGACTGCTTTATTATGGTGAATAAAACGTTCAGGCTTTTCTTGTCAGAAAACACAGCATAGGTTATATTAGTCAATTAACCCGCTAACCTGAAAAGCTGTTTTTCTTCTGCGCGAGAGCCCGTGCTCCTGCACCAAAAGCTTCTCCTGCATTCCTCCGTCGGTTTTTCTCCCGTCAGTTACACACTATTCACTTTGGCTTATCCATTACTCAACAGACGCGAATTTAAAGAATGAGAACCCTGCATTTCTGCAGATTTTGCTCCTGGATCAACACCTCTAGTCCTGGGCACTATGGGTTGAGCAAACTCTCTCATCCTCCCTCCTGTTTTTCTCCTCCTCCGTCAATTTATTGAATTTGTTGGTTTTCAGGTTTTCTTAGTGGCTGCTTGCACTAAAACCTTCAGATATTGTTTCACAGAATCCCAGAATATCAAGGACTGGAAGGGCCCTGGAAAGCTCACCCAGTGCAATCCCCCCATGGAGCAGGAACACCCAGCTGAGGTTCCACAGGAAGGTGTCCAGGCGGGTTTGAATGTCTGCAGAGAAGGAGACTCCACAGCCTCCCTGGGCAGCCTGGGCCAGGCTCTGACACCCTCACCCCCAACAAGTTTCTTCTCAAATTTAAGTGGAACCTCCTGTGTTCCAGTTTGAACCCATTGCCCCTTGTCCTATCATTGGTTGTTACCCAGAAGAGCCTGGCTCCATCCTCCTGACACTCCCCCTTTCCATATTGATCCCCATGAATGAGGTCACCCCTCAGTCTCCTCTTCTTTCAACACTTCCCATTCTGCAATTGATTTAACTTGTGATTTTTTTTTGGAAGGAGTTTTTCTACTGATAGAGGAAGAAAAGAAAAATCAATGCAAATGCAAGTTGTGCAGTTTCTCACAGTTTGCGGTTGCTTAAATATTAAAGGCCACTGGTGCGTTCCAGCACACACTTTTTGATGTGTTTTCATTGTAAGCCTGTCAAACGTTTTGCCTTTAATAATCCTCTTCAGACCGAAGTGATTGAGTGTATTCCCAGGTTGTCCTATTAATTGTGTGATCTAGAAACCAAAGGTTTGCTCGAAAGAGCATTGAGGTTCATTAGTTTAAATCTCAGAAAGCCAATCATTAGGAAGGAGGCTAAGCCAGGTTCTGCAGGATCTTGATGTTAATTGCTGCTGATTTCTAATGACACGCTTGGCGTCTTGGCTGGGGAAATGCCACAATTTCTCCCTTACAACATAACAAGGTCTTTTTGATTAAAATTTTGAGACGCCAAACAGATATCGACGGCTACATCCATGCACAGGTTAAACACGCGCAGTGCGTGCCTGGGGGAAAGAGCAGCATTCTGCTTACAGAACAATTATTTCTCAGATTTATTCTTAATTTGGGGAAGGGGAATTGGTTATGTGACCTGACTTGTGCTACATCAGCAACTGGTGTTAAGAAAGGGGTGTTCTTTAGGTATTTGATGCTTTGGTTGGAGTTTGGACCTTTGGCTTTTCCCGTTTTGGCTGAGAATCCACTGCCTTGGGGACAACCCCAAAAGTATTGGGGACAACCCAACACCTAAAATTAAGGCTTTTCTTGGCCAGGTCAGCAAATAAAGGCAATAATGATACTGTCGACATCACTTTTCCCATCACTTCCGTCGTAGTAAATCTCTGCGGCGCTCAAGCTTTTATTTCTCGAAGCTGCTATTTGACTTCAATAGGAGCCGTGTTGCCAAATTGCGCATTTTCTTGAGCGAACGAAACTTCTTTCAAGAGCTAATCGCTTTTCGTTCGGGAGGCTCTTGGACGTCTTCATCAGGACAGCTTGTTCTTTGATTTTATAGCCATTAAACAAAGCGCTTTACGATAGCTAAAGGGGACAATTGCGGGAACAACAACCCGGCAATCTGTTTCACACTTGCTTTAGTCTGCAATCTGCTGGTGTGCTTGAAATATTCGAGAACTCCTCGCCTTCTTTTACCCGCGTGCGAGTTACCCCCAAGTTCACTTGCAAGCGCTTGTGCAGCTCCGCTTGTGTGAATTTGTTGGGGTTTTTGAATTGGTGACAGTATCTACAATCTGCTTCAAAATGCTTTTTTTTTTGTTTCTTTGTATTTTTTAATTTCAAAAATTAAGGAAAACTTGGTCACTTGCCTTTTATGGCAGTGAAAATTTATATATATATATATATATATATATATATTTCTAATTAGACTGAGAACCACACAGTTATATACCCCCCCAAGCTTAGTTGCATCGCCCATTGTGCCTCCTGCCACCTTATGGGAATCCCAAGCTTCCCGAGACATTCCAGTTTTCTACACAAAAAACCCCAAAACTAAAAGGTTTATGAGTTCAGAAAACCTTTGAATTAATTAATTTTGTTGCACCCTGAATAGCAGCATCTTCCTTTTCCTTATGTGCTGTGTCCTCTTGTCTTTTGCTGCATGCGGACAATATATTTTCCTGGGTTATTTGGGGCACGATATGTTTTGTGGTGTTTGCCTTAGTGCTTTTTGAGTGCTGGAAATAATCAGTTAGGGCTCAGATTGGCCAGAATTAGTGGGGAAATGCGAGTGGTAATGGTGGGAAGTACAGAGGGCATTTGGTAGCGGCTCAATCTTCCTTAAAAATAGAATATAACCAGTATTGCTGCAGTTAAGTAGTGATGCTAAATGTGTAAAGCTGCCTACAATAAGTGGTTTTAGGCAGTTGCTGCGCTTAAAGGTAAAACGGCTGGGTTTTTATTAATACGTGTTCTACATGCCTGTTCCCATTGCTTCTGGGAATTGGAGTTATGACTTCTGCATGCACTTATCCTGTTTTCCTGAAAATAAGACCTACCCCGAAAATAAGACCTACCCCAAAAATAAGACCTACCCCAAAAATAAGCCCTAGCATGGGTTTTCAGCATTTTTGGGGATGCTCGAAATATAAGCCCTACTCCAAAAATAAGCCCTAGTTACACTTCATTAAAAAGACAATTTAAATAGCGTCCAGGCAGCTATACAGGTTTAAAAAGTAGAATTAATTGGCAATAGAATGCAGCAGGACAGATGTGACAGAATGTGATGACGTGACTATATTTGAATAAATGTTGATTTATTATTATTATCATTATCATTATCATTATTATTATTATTATTATTATTATTATTATTATTATTATTATTATTATTATTATTATTATTATTATTGAATAAATGTAGACTGTTGTTCATGGAAAAATAAGACAGCCCCTGAAAATAGGCCCTAATGCATCTTGTTTCCAGCCCAGCCACATAAAGTGTCTTTGTTTGTGTATTTAAAAAAAAGGGAGCTGCATCATAATGCTTCAAAGTGCTTAAGAGTACAATAAAAAGATGTCTTGTGTCGTGACGGCTTGCAGAGATTTGCCTGGGAAAAGGGTTTTCTATTTGAATAAAACATATTGCAACGAGGACATGATACATTTCCCACATTCAGAAAGGAAACAAGCAATATAAAAAGGAGATTATTCAATGGACGCCTCACAGCATTTTGCTGGTGATGTTATAAAAAATACCAAATGCTTCCTTACAGTGGTTACATAGGGCTGCTGGTTTAATTTTAAAGTGTTTCCTACAAATCCTATGGAGTCCGGTTCAGACAGGTGATGACAAACAGCGTAAAAAGTAAATAGGTGCTTTATGGAAGCTTAAGAAGATGCATTTTCCCTTCACAAATGTCTCAGGTTAAGGCCGTGTGTGTAGCTTTACTTGCAATAACACATAAACTTGTAGTAATGTGAATATTTACAATGATCTGTCTGTACCCTTAAGCCCGTTACAACAAGAGGTTCTTTTTCTATATCCATTGATAGCCCTTTGTATTGCATAAAACCTCTCTGATACATGGGTTTTTTTTTTCATCTTTGTGTTGGAACAATATGATAATAATATTTTTCTGTTTATTAAATTAGCAACTACTCCGCGAGATGCAACAGATGGCGAGTCGCCCCTTCGCCTCCATCAACGTTGCCTTAGAAACAGATGAAGAACCGCCAGATCTCATCGGGGGAAGCATAAAGGTGAGAGCTGCTGCTTTAGGATGGACCTTCACAATTAATCGTGGTTCCTTGTTTTAAACTCGTGGTCAATGGGGCAGAGTCCAGTTGAGGCCTGGATCCAATGCAGGGATCAGTACTGGGGCCTGGTATTATTCAATATATTCATCAATGATTTGGATGAGGCAATAGAGTGACTGTCAGCAAGTTTGCTGGTGACACCAAGCTGGGAGGAGTGGTGACACTGGAAGCTGTGCTGCCATCCAGAGACCTGGACAGGCTGGAGAGTTGGCCAGGGAAACATTTAATGAAATAGAACAAGGGCAAGTGTAGAGTGTTGAATCTGGGCAGGAACAACCCCAGGTTCCAGTGTAAGTTGGGGAATGAGCTATTAGAGAGCAGTGTAGGGGAAAGGGAGCTGGGGGTCCTGGGGACAGCAGGGTGAGCATGAGCCAGCACTGGGCCCTTGTGGCCAGGAAGGCAAATGGTACCTGGGGTGGGTTAGAAGGGGGTGGTCAGTAGGTCAGAGAGGTTCTCCTGCCCCTCTGCTCTGCCCTGGGGAGACCACACCTGGAATATTGTGTCCAGTTGTGGCCCCTCAGTTCCAGAAGGACAGGAAACTGCTGGAGAGAGTCCAGCGCAGCCACCAAGATGCTGAAGGGAGTGGAGCATCTCCCGTGGGAGGAAAGGCTGAGGGAGCTGGGGCTCTGGAGCTGGAGGAGAGGAGACTGAGGGGGGACTCATTCATGGGGATCAATATGGAAAGGGGCAGTGTCAGGAGGATGGAGCCAGGCTCTTCTGGGTGACAACCAATGGTAGGACAAGGGGCAGTGGGTGCAAACTGGAACACAGGAGGTTCCACTTAAATATGAGAAGAAACTTGTTTGGGGTGAGGGTGTCAGAGCCTGGCCCAGGCTGCCCAGGGAGGTTGTGGAGTCTCCTTCTCTGCAGACATTCAAACCCGCCTGGACACCTTCCTGTGGAACCTCAGCTGGGTGTTCCTGCTCCATGGGGGGATTGCACTGGATGAGCTTTCCAGGTCCCTTCAACCGCTGACATTCTGGGATTCTGTGTTATACCTACAAGGAGCCCTAAGTCCCTTCAGGTTTGCGTTTGGACTGGCTTAGATAAAAATTATACTGTTGGTAGGGTATGAATTTTTTGTATTTGCCCTGTTAGTTTTTATCGCTTGTAATAGAGAAGAATGGAGCTTTTCACAGTGGAACGTTTGGCTAGAAATAGCTGAGGTGCTGCAAATAGAAACCATTTTCCTGTGATATCGCAAAGCAAACAGGAATATAATCATATCTGTGTACTGGAAAAGCGTTAACCTATTTCTGATTATAAATATATGTTCGAATAAGTCTTGTGATGTGCAAATAGGAGCGTGGAGGATTCGTTGTCTTAGAGCAGGCTGGATACTGTCAGACACAACATGTTGTATTTTTAGGAGAAAGGATGATTGAAAGGAGACCAATGAATCAAAAGATCTTTGTAATGTGACACTTTGACTGGTGGAATTGTATACAAAAGGAAAAAATTAAGAACCTGGGAGCAATGATTATTTTTATTTCGTGTTTGAGATAGCTCTTTATTTTATTTAGACTTTAGTTTTTTGAAAATCGTCCTCATTAGTCCAGGCATGAAGTTTCTCACCTTCTGTTTCCGTGGCAAGAAAGCAGGTTATGCTCTTCTATTAAAAAAGGCGTGTATTTTAATAATTGTACCACACAGGAAGACAATCCAACTCCAGAGCTTCTGTGTGGTGAGTAACAATATTTCAATCTTGGCCTTAGTATCAGGGAGTAGTATAATTAAGGTTGCCGTATAGCTTTACTCTTATTTATGTGTGAATATCATCTTTCATGGCAAGTCATAACAGTTTTTCCACCTGATTGGTGTCTCAGGGCATGTTTCGGGTGGACAATATGCAGAGGGAGCTTTTCAATAGGTTGTCTTTGTTTCTTTATTCGTTCTGGTTATTTATCGTGTTCCATCCACAGCTTGAATGATTCCGGTGATTGCCCCGTGTTTGAGTCCTTCGTGAACGAATCGTTACCTTTCTCTGAAGTCAGGGATTATTGTCCCTGTTTTGCAGCGATGAGCCTTGGAGTATAGTGATAATAAAGTGAAATTTGTGTAGGCATTCGGTAATTTGGAGTAATGGGGCTGACCGGTCTCTGGGACCTCTCCATGGAGGCCCTGAGTGGTTCTGCTCCCCATTGACTTCCACTTGACTCCAGATCATTCCATTTTTCTGAGTTTTTACCATTTCATTACTTGTGTGATGATGATGGTAGGGACTAGAAGTCATTACCCACTTACAGCTCACCAAGACTTCAAAATACGTGCTTGTAAATTTGGGTTGTCACTCAAGAAATTAGAATGAGCCTTTTGGTGCCATTGCTTCATGGAAGAAGCTGTGGGATGGGTCTGGATGCTTCCATCGGATGGGGGGCGGATTTGCGAGGTCGCTGCTGGGTTTGAGTTGCAGTTTGTCCGTCTGGGGGTCAATTCCCTTCCCCTCTTTCTGTAAACAAGTTGACAAAAAGCTCTAAGATCAAACCAGAACAAAACTGTCCCAAACTTTTTGATCTCTCTTGCAAACTACAGAGAAGACGGTAAACTTTGGATCTCTTACGTTCCGATTAGTGTTTTATTTCTCCTCTTATTCAGCTGGCAGCGCCTTTTCCTTTTTCATTTGGGCTTTGTTGTTTGCGTTCTCTTCCCTACCCCTCTGCTTTTTGTTTTCTTCTCGCTTTCTTCTTTGATTATAGGACTGGTGAACTCTTCTCCTTTGAAGTGCTTCCATAGGCAGCACCACGGGCCAGGGTTTCATCCTTCACTCACAGATAAGCCTCTTTGCTTTCCCAAATCTTCCAAATCTCGCTTTTTTGACCTCCTTAGGTTATTCAACAATGGATGGAAAAGCTAATTTTAAGCATAATAAGACTGGGCAAGCGTCCTTTTTCCAACCCAGAACTTACCAACTGCTAATTACTCTCAGTGCTCATAATTCGTACGGATGTTTCTTGATCATAAATGAGTCTGTCTGATTCAGGCAAATGGTGCAAATAGTGTTCAATAACCTGGAGCCGAGTAGAGAACGTGGACGTGGGTGGTTGTGCCAGCAGGTAACTTCATCTGCTGGACCATCTGCAAAATGAGGATGCTTTTCCATTACAAGGAGAGTTGCTAAAGTTTGGGGGGGGGTTTATACAACTTTTTGATCATCTTGGAGAGTTTGGATAGGGGATAAAAGTACATGTAGAAGACTGGAGCATTTCAGCAAGTTGAATCGAGCATAGAGGAGAGGGAGGCTCAGGGTTGTGAGCAGTGTGGGGAATGACCCTTCTGAGATCGTCTGGCCTGTTGGCATATAAATACTACAAATAAATTAATACATTTAATAATACATTTAAATAGAAGTGGAGAAGCAGTCTCAGCATCCTTGGGGTCAGCTTTGGTATTTCTCCTCATCCCTTTTGCGTGGGGAAGAAGCTCTTAGCAGGAGGAGCTGCAGGAAGATGGGCTGAGACGATACAGAATTGTAGAGCGCATTTTTCTTTGTGTTTTGTCTATTCTTTAATTATTAGCCCAGAAAAGAGTGAAGAGAAGTGTTGCTCCGCTGTTGAACTCCCAACCATCCTCCAGCTGCTCTGATTTGCGCTGCGTCAAAATTTGAGAGCCGTCCTTTTAACGCAAGAAATCCAGACTTTGGTTAATAACGAGTTTATTGGAGGGTTACAGAGGAGAAGTGGAAAATGGGACATCTTGTCTGCAAGAGATTAATTTCCTTTTCCATTGTGCATGGCCAATTGGCAGCCGGTGTCAAGCCAGTTCCATCCTAAGCTAATGTTTTCCAGCTGGACTCTATTAGAACCGTGTTTTCAATTAGTATTTTTCCTGGGGTACTTAGAAGTAATAGAAAGTGATTTACCTGCAGGGAGACTATTCATATGACAGTCCGCAGCTAAGCAACACGTAACCAGCTGCTTTGGTTCATTTCTCACTCAACAAATACCCAGTGGATCGCAAATCTACCACTAAATTTGCTCAGTTTTTACAAAATCTGTTGGATTTTCTTTTTTTTTGTGCATTCTGAGGTACTGCCTGTTGCATTTTTGTTTTTCTAAAAGTATTTAGCATCTCTGTTTATTTGGGACTCATCCAAGTGTCTGAACCGGTGTTACTGTAACACTTTTTTAATTGTAGGTCTTCTTATCTAATTAAGTCTTGTAGTCCTCTGCAGTGATTTTTAGACGCTTTCCTGAAATAATTTGAAAGCTCAAGCTCAACATGAGCCAACAGTGTGGCCGAGAAGGCCAATGGTGTCCTGTCCTGTATCCAAACCAGCGTGGTCAGCAGGACAAGGGCAGTGATCCTTCCCCTGTACTCTGCATTGGGGAGGCCACACCTGGAGTGTTGTGTTCAGTTCTGGGCCCCTCAGCTCAGGAAAGAGATTGAAGTGCTGGAGCGGGTCCAGAGAAGAGCAACAAGACTGGGGAAGGGACTTGAACACAAGCCCTATGGGGAGAGGCTGAGGGAGCTGGGCTTGTTCAGTCTGGAGCAGAGGAGGCTTAGAGGTGAGCTCAGCACTCTCTAGAACGACCTGAAGGGCAGTTCTAGCCAGGGGGGATTGGGCTCTTCTCCCAGGCAGTCAGCAATAGGACAAGGGGGCATGGGCTTCAACTCTGCCAGGGGAAACTGAGGCTGGAGATGAGAAAGCAATTCTGTGCAGAGAGAGTGGTCAGCATTGGAATGGCTGCCCAGGGAGGTGCTGGACTCACCGGCCCTGGAGGTTTGTAAACTGAGATTGGCCATGGCACTTAGTGCCATGATCTGGTCAGTGGACTGGAGCTGGACCAAGGGTTGGACTGGATGAGCTCTGAGGGCTTTTCCAACCCAGTCCATTCTGTGATTCTGTGAAAACTACATAATTTTGCCATTGATTTCCAGGTGTCTTGAAGCTGGTAAAGGCATGAAGCTAAGGCTTGTAGATCCTTGGGAAAAACACATACACAGCATCGCAGCAAGCAGATGCTTGAGGAAAACACCTACAGGATCAACAAGGAAATGGTTGCATTAGAAAAATTTATCCTCAGGTTGGAAAAAAAAATACCTTGGAAGCTTTTAAAGCATTTGAAAAACACTCTTGTAAAATGGAGCGGTTGTCTGGTAGAGCTGGTTTTGCTGTGCTGTATTTAGGGATCCAACGTGCGAAACCAGTGCTAAGAGGTGGTTATTTTTGTGTCCGTGATCAACAGGCTGTCCACATTTAGAGTTGTTTAAATGGAGTGAGAAAAGTATTTGGTGAGCAAAATCCTTCTGAATTTCGTTTAGCGTGTTCTGTACCTTCACACTGAGCCGCGGTTAATTCTGCTGCGTTGAGCTTCTGAGGGCCAAAGAGCCTCCCTGAAAATCCTTCATCAGACATGAGCTTAGCAAGCTGGCTGATTCCTTAAAATAGCAGAAAAATTATGGAAAATAGCACCTCGCTCTAGTAATTAGTTTGTTTTCTTATGGAAGAAAGTGCTGTTGAGTGGTTTGAAGGCTGCCTGGAGGTCCCATCTGTTCCAGAAGCACCGATTTGAAGTGGTGGGCTGATGTAGGAGTGGTCAAGGGACACCACACATTTGTCTTTACTTGTATTTCACATGCGAGTGATGCCCTTGTGAAATTCCTTGTACATTGTAATGAAGATGAGCAGAGAAGTGAGAGGTAAAAACCCTGTGCCACAGGGCGGTGGGTTCGTGGGTACCAGTGGTGAGGAGCGATTGGAAATGAAGCATCGTCCAGCTCCAGCGCCTCTCCAGGGCAACTTCATCTTAATTTTTGTGTGTAGCTCTGAGTCCTGCTATGCTGAGCTGTTTCATATGAGGGAAGTTCAGTGAAGAATGATTAAGGGCCAAGGAACTGATTGTTTTTAGGGCTGTTACCCTGTTCTGCTTGTCACTCGTGGTGACTCATTCCCCCGCTTAGTTCACCTTATTGACCCGCTATTAATCCATTAGGTTTACTGATGGACCAGCTTCTGTGAACCCCGCAACCCACTTCACTTAAAATAAGCCGGGTTATCACAAGCACAGTGACCACTAAGTCTCCCACGTCACCGAGATGAGATGGGGATCCCTGTCCAAGGAGGGAATGGCAGGTTTGAGCTGTGATGTATAACAGTATTCTTAAGTAGAAATGACCGGGCTATCCAGATGCTTTGGAGGGCAACAGAGCAGGTTAGGGTTTCACAAATAAGCTGAAAAGGAGAGTAATTCGTTATCCTCTGAAGGATAATGGTTGGAGGAAGGAGATGAAATGGAGGGGCGAAAACATAAACTGAATAATCTTAACCCGATGTGGCAGTTGCTGGAGAAGGTTCATGTGCAGGCTGGTTTTGTTTCGCCTGACCTGCCTAAGCCAGGCTGCTCAGGCTCGTTAGCTTGCCTTTTGAAATGTAATTTAATGTCTAATGTATTATTTCTGGGGTTTCAAGCATTTGCTGGTTCTGGGAGCTTTTCCCTGTGTTAACACTAAGGCGTTCAGAGCTTTTCAGCATGCAATTGTCCCCTTGTCTTTAGCAAAGCACCTCGACTTGTGGGACTCGATCCGTGTGTGCGAGCGGATGGCAGGAGCCCTCCCCTGGCATCGGGGTGACAAGGGATGCGCAATGACAAGTGACATCCCGGCTTGGACTTCATATTTGCTGTTCATTCTACTGATGCTGGCCCACTTTCTAATTCATGGAAAAGTGTATGATCCCCTTCGAAGGAGTGTTGTGCTAGATGGGGTCGCCAGTCTAAGAATGGAGTGTTATCTGGGCAGCTGAGGTGTGTAAATGGAATAGAAGGGTTTGGGTTGGAAGGGACATGCAAAGCTCCCCCAGTGCCACCCCTGCCATGAGCAGGGACATCTTCACCAGCTCAGGTTGCTCAGAGCCCCGTCCAGCCTGGCCTGGGATGTCTCCAGGGATGGTTCAGCCACCACCTCTCTGCCCAACCTGGGCCAGGCTCTCACCACCCTCAGGGCCAACAATTTCTTCCTCATGCCAGCTTGAATATCCCCTCCTTTAGTTTAAAACCATCACCCTTTGTCCCATCACAACAGGCCCTGCTGAAAAGTCTGTCCCCATCTTTCTTATCAGCCCCTTTTAAGTCTGGAAAGGCCACACTAAGGTCTCCCCAGAGCTTCTCTTCTCCAGCTGAACACCCCAACTCTCTCAGCCTGTCCTCCCAGCAGAGCTGTTCCAGTCTCGGGTCATTTCTGTGGCTCCTCTGCCCCCTCTCCAGCAGCTCCATGTGTGTCCTGTGCTGAGGACCCAGAGCTGGACCAGCACTGCAGGGGGGTCTCAGCAGAGCGGAGCAGAGGGGCAGAATCCCCTCCCTCCACCTGCTGCCCACGGGGCTGGGGATGCAGCCCAGGATACGATTTGGCTTCTGGGCTGCAAGCGCACGTTGTGGCTCATGTCCCATCTTTCACCCCCAGCACCCCCAAGTCCTTCTCCTGGGGGCTGCTCTGCATCCCTCCATCCCCAGCCTGTGTTGATACCGGGGGTTGTCCTGACCCAGGTGCAGGACCTTGCACTTGGCCTTGTTGAACCTCATGAGGTTCATATGGACCCACTTCTCGAGCTTGTCCAGGTCCCTCTGGATGGATCCCATCCCTCAGGTGGGTCACCTGCACCTCCCAGCTTGGTGTCATCTGCAAATTTGCTTAGGGTTCACTCGATCCCACTGTCATTGATGAAGACATTAATCAGTACTGGTCCCAGTACCAACCCCTGATTAACCCCACTGGAGTTGCGTATAGTCTGACTGTGATCTATACTGTGAAAGCAACCATAAAAATACCTGATAAAACCTTCACTTCAAGAATTATTTCCATTTATCTAGTGCTGGGTATCGTGTTTTGATTTCTGTTGCAAAATCAGAGACTTGCAGGGAAACTTTCACCACTTCCATAATATGATATGGAATATAAATATTTGGAAGGGAGCGATCATGAGATGAACGGAGACATCTGTTAATCCTGCATTGTATTTAGGGAATATTTGGCTGATAATTGAGATTGAACTAGTTTTAAATTTGAAGACTATAAGTTTTTCTGCAGGCTGGACCCTGATTTTAGCTGATAAGAGTTTGCTGGAGGGAGAGGAAGGAGCGTGAAGCTTCTTCCCACAGGAGAGGGTTTTTCTAAGCTCTTTTTTCCCTCTAGTGCAAACGAGCATCTCTTCTGATTGAAGCACTAATAACACCAGCAGCTTCTCAAAACCATTAGCGGGGACCTATTTGCATCCCTCGATGCCAAGCAGTTGTTTTGTGTGTCTGGGGTTTGCAGCCTTCACCCAACTGTCCTGTTCCATTGTGCTTCTTTACCGACACTTTCTCATGTGCAAAAACCAGCCAAGTGGTCAAAAAGAACCAGAACAATCCTGCCTTTCCACCCGTGCAAAATCAAAATATATATCCACCCTTGGCCCTATATATTCTGCCCGGATTTGCTGCCCGTGGCCTCATCCATCCCATCCCCTCCCTGAGGCATCAGCAGGGAATTGAAGAAGGGCGAGCGTTGCCTTACCCAAAACCCAACGCCGCAACACGAGATTTTGTCATTTCAGGGTGACTGCTTTTGAAATACAAACTTCTGTCGCGAAACCCTTTTCTCCACCGAGAGATGGGTCTTGTTTTTAGCTGGGTTGACAACGCACACTTGCAAATATAAAGCAATTGTTTAAAGCAGAGGGAGCCAGCTCGGTGCCCGTGAGGCTGGTTTGGTGTGCGCTCCCGGTAACGCGGGATGCTCGGAGCTGTATTTCCAACTTCAGGCTGTTAGCATTCATCTAAAGGCTTGGAGATGGTTTTTATGTAGTTCCTCGCATGCAGGAACGCGGTATTGGGGATGGGTCGTGAGCAATTCATCCCCCAGCCCCTGTGTCACTTCCAAGGTAGATATCAGGGACAAGGTAAATGTAAATTTTTAATCTAGACTCATTTACTGCAAATTATTGCTGGAAGTTCGTTCATCTTTATCTTGGAGGACATACATATTACCCTGAGAATATGATTTTTAAAACTTAATACTCTATTTTTTATAGAAAATTGCTTGTAACGTATTTTACAAACGTTCAGTCAGATTTTAATGGCACGATTTAAAAACTTGCAAATGGAATTTGACCCTTTTTCTACAGAGTGAAATCATCTGAAGAACTGGAATCAAATAATAAAGTTGAGCTGTCTCAGTAATGTTCCTCTCTTCCCCCACCGTAAGATTTCTTCCTTTATTTTAATTTCCTTACTGGAAATTGAAAACCATGTAAGAGTTATTTGATCAAACCACAGAAAAATGTTTTCTTGTTAAGGCAAAAAAAAACCCATCTCTGCGGTATTTATTTTATACATTTGGAAAAGCAATATGCTGGCAGTCTATTACAGAACCCAGATGAAATTGATGCTGCGTTTTTTTAAATTACACAGAATATTTATTGTTCTAGCCATTAGTTTTATGTGACACATTATTAACCTTTGGAATTTGGCGAATAGAAGCGGCGTAAATAGAAATAATGAGGCAAAATGAAAGAGAAATGTTTAGGTTGAGCATCGCGCCGTGCGGGTTCATTGGGGAAAGCACTTGGCTGTGAAATTGTCTCCCGAGGGAACTGGTGGTGAAATCCACACCTGGGTCACCTAGAAATAGCCCAAAGTCCTGCAAAATGTCCTCTTTGTGTAGAAAACCCTGCTGGAGAAACCAAACTAATTAGATGATCTAATAGATCTCTTAGTGCTTTATAATTGTTTAAGCTTTGCTTGTACTAAGTACATATCAAAACTCATAAACAACTGAATTTTTTATGCTTTTTAATGCTCGTTTTGGCCAGTAAAGTCCTCATGGAAAAATAGCGGAGAACAGATTTTGTTGCCTCCAGGAACAATGGGCTGGTGTCACCGCTTAGTAAAATACCATCAGCTTCATATTTGCATCCAAGAAAAGGGTGGTCCCTGTTTCCAAAGCACTGCCCAACACAAGACGCGTGATAGCGCTTCGCGGTTGAAAAGCGAATGCTGCCGGTGCACTTTGCCCAGCAAAGCGCGTTTGGATCCGTGCGCCCGGCCCGGAGGTCTGTGCTGCTTTGTTGGTGTTCGATTGACATTTGCACTGTCCTGATTCATCATTGTTGGGGTCTTTTTTCCCCGTTGTTTCCATTGATCGTGGCTTTGTGGGTGTAAATGGGCAAAGACCATTGTAGAAGAAAGGCTCAGGCTGCATGGACCCTGGACCTGCTGGAGAGGGGCTGGAGGAGCCCCAGAAATGACCCGAGGCTGGAACAGCTCTGCTGGGAGGACAGGCTGGGAGAGTTGGGGTGTTCAGCTGGAGAAGAGAAGCTACGGGGAGACCTTAGTGCAGCCTTTCTGGACATAAAAGGGGCCGATAAGAAAGATGGGGACAGACTTTTGAGCAGGGCCTGTTGCGATAGGACAAGGGGTGATGGTTTTAAACTAAAGGAGGGAGATTCAGGCTGGACATGAGGAAGAAATTGTTGCCCTGAGGGTGGTGAGAGCCTGGCCCAGGTTGGGCAGAGAGGTGGTGGCTGAACCATCCCTGGAGACATCCCAGGCCAGGCTGGACGGGGCTCTGAGCAACCTGAGCTGGTGAAGATGTCCCTGCTCATGGCAGGGGTGGCACTGGGGGGCTGGGAAGGTCCCTTCCAACCCAAACCATTCCATGTTTCTATACCATTGTCACTCCAGCTCACTCATAATATTTCTTTGAGGACCAGGAGGAGCTTTAGGGAAGGTTCCTCACAGCCAGACCAGCTGCAGTTGTCTATTCATAGCACCAATACCACACAGCATCCCTTTTCCTGACCTCCATCCTGGTTGCAACCAGAAGGAACATGATCTTCTGGCCCCACATTTCTCACTGCTGCATGTTGGCTGGGTACAGCCACTCTCTGTGTTTCATGACTCAAGGGCACAGCTCCTCTCTCATGGGCTCCTGCGTGGCTCGTAGGGATTGACCCAGTCCACCAAAGGCGAGACCATCTTCATCATGTTGACTGTTGTCTTCATCCACCCGCTCCAGCCGCTGGGCTCTGCCGTCCCCTCTGTGCCTCTCCCGGTGTGGGGCTCTGCTGTTCAGGCACCGCGCGAAGCAGTCGTCGTGTGCCGAGTGTCTGAGGGATGCACCCAATTTGCATAGATTTGAATAATGTCTACTTTATTGTGCCATTAAGCTTTCAATAAAATGCAATCGCTTCTATAATTCCACAATGGGTTTATCAAAACACTCTAAATGAAAGTCTCTGGCAGAGGCTGCTTTTAACCATCTGATGAAAGGTGCTACGAAGTTTGGAGCTCGATGTATTTTATGGGGTTTTGTTGTGTGGTTTTTTTTAAGTGGGCCGTGAAAAGCCACCTGTCAGACTGAAGCACAAGCATTTAGAATGACCTGATCTCTGGTTGCCAACTCCACTCCAAACCTTCTTGCAGAAAAACAGCTTGGATCTTCAATAGGAGCCTTCAGAAACCATGCAGGAGACAGAGGTGGGGAAGGGGACGTGAGCTCGTAGAGTCATAGAATAGTTTGGAGTAGAAGGGACATGCAAAGCTCCCCCAGTGCCACCCCTGCCATGACAGGGACATCTTCACCAGCTCAGGTTGCTCAGAGCCCCGTCCAGCCTGGCCTGGGATGTCTCCAGGGGTGGTTCATCCACCACCTCTCTGCCCAACCTGGGCCAGGCTCTCACCACCCTCAGGGACAACAATTCCTCCCTCATTTTAGGAATCTTGCTAGATCTCCCCACAAATATTCAACTTGAAGCCAGCCAGCTTCTTCTCAGCTGCTCTGCACCATGGTAGCACCTACATAGGTCATATCTAAACACAAGCAGGCTCACGGCAGGGCCAGCCATGGTGAGATCCGCAGTCAAGATCTCCATTAAGCTGCTGGTTGAATTACCCGCGTATTTTCCTCTGTATCTGCAGAATACGGTCCCCGGGCTCCACCGCCGGGTTGCTCTGTGTCTCTCAGAGGGGACGGGATGCCCTTCACTCCCGGCTGACCTGGTGCTTGCATCCAATTCATCATTCCCGTCAGTGGGCGCGTGAGTCATTTCATCAGGCTGCGCTTTGTCTCTCGGCCCGGCGAGCGCACGCCTGGCGCTGAGACGCGGGATGAGTCACAGTTCACAAAGCAGGTGCCTCGGCTGGTGCTGTCAAAAATAAATTCGCAGCACTCGATTCTTTATGCTGGTTTGTCGGTTTGGTTTTGTTTTCCCGTTATTAACTGCTCATTTTGATGGACAATAGACCGTTTTTTTCCCTTTTAGACTGGAGATCAAGACTAACTGCAGCAAGATGACCTTGCGCTTCATTCTGTCAAAATCACCCTGCCAGATTTTGGTTGCGTCATTATAGAAAGTATAGCCCCTTGCTTTGTATGGTTAATAGAAACAAAGTTCCCTACGTTGTGAAATATTAACAGTTTTTACTAACCCTGAGCTTTTCTGAGCAGGTTGGCGAGGGGAGGAAGGAGGCGCAGGGTATGTCCTCTGCCCTTAGCTGTCTCTGGTACATCAGATAGGTTAAAAATTCACTGCAGCACAAGGGTCAGGTTCATCACCATGGAATAAAGCTGAATTTTAGGTATTGGCATGGCAGGGGACAGCACTGGCTGCCTGTTTGGGGGCTCTTTCAACACCAGTGACACCTGCATAGGAGCTCCTTGTGGTTCAGAGTGGCATCGGGAGAGCAAAGAGGAGACGGGAGACCTTGAAAAATGGAATAAAAATCCCCTGGAAATGGAGAGATTGTGCCCACGGGGACTCATCGTGAGAGTTTGTGCTGCACGCCCAGGGTTTGTTAGTTGGAAAGGGCAGAGGAGGAGAAAGGGTCCTGCTTGGGGCTGAGACATGAGCTGAATTACACTCCAAGTCCCTTCAACTCTGTGATTGAGAGCTCTATAACCAACTACTTCTATTCCTTACCGGTTTATGATGTGCAGGAGAATCACGGTGGTTTTGGTACCGTCACCAAGGCCGTGTCAAAGCCCGAAATGCCTCAGGTGGTCCAGAGCAGCAGACGAGGTTCAGAGAGGCATTGTTGGATGAGCGTTTGTGTTTCGAAAAGAAATTCAGAGTGTTGCTCATTGAGATGAGCAAAACAAAGGCCGAGATGTACAGCAAGGTAAAGCACGGGGAGAGGGTTAAGGCACAGAAGAACATCAGGTGGATTAATAATTTTAGATTTGAGGTTAGAAGAAAATTTCTGGTACCAGAGCAGTGAGATCCGGGAACAGGAGCCTCTGGAAAGGTCTCACAGGGGTGACAGCACAGGCTGAAAGTGTAACTTTTAAAGCAGAACATTGCATTTCTATGTACAGTCACCTGCATTAGTGAGGAGCTGGATTCGGTGACCGTGAGAAGTATCTTTCAGCCTTCTGTTTCTGTGTATTGGCTGGAGGATGATGGGCCTGCTGCTGAGTGTCCCTGTGACGTTATGAAGTGTATTGGAGTAGAGCTGCACTGAACAGTTTATGGTGGGCAAGGAATGGAGTTTCAGAAGCGTATTGATTAAAACTGTAGAATGGTTTGGGTTGGAAGGACCTTCCCAGCTCCCCCAGTGCCACCCCTGCCATGAGCAGGGACATCTTCACCAGCTCAGGTTGCTCAGAGCCCCGTCCAGCCTGGCCTGGGATGTCTCCAGGGATGGTTCATCCACCACCTCTCTGCCCAACCTGGGCCAGGCTCTCACCACCCTCAGGGCCAACAATTTCTTCCTCATGTCCAGCCTGAATCTCCCTCCTTTAATTTAAAACCATCACCCCTTGTCCTTTCACAGCAGGTCCTGCTGAAAAGTCTGTCCCCATCTTTCTTATCGGCCCCTTTTAAGTTCAGAAAGGCTGCACTAAGGTCTCCCCGGAGCTTCTCTTCTCCAGCTGAACACCCCAGCTCTCTCAGCCTGTCCCACAGCAGAGCTGTTCCAGCCTCGGATCATCTTCGTAGCCATTAATCCAGTAGGATTTAAAAGCAAATACATTGAAAAGGGATTAGAAAATATAATCTTTTAGCTTGTTCAGTTGCTTCTTCATCCTTCTCTTCCTCCCACCACCACTTCTCTGCGTGGTCTCAGTGCTGAGGATGAGCAGAGTTCTCGCTGTAACACCCGAGCACCGACGTGTAGGATTCAGCAGGACTGTTTTATTATCAGTGGGATAAGTAAGGTCCTTGGCTTTCTCCAGAAGAAAAATAAACGTCGTGTTCGGTGCAGGCTCCCACTCGTACCCCAGAAGTCCGTGGGCTGTATTGCTGCAGTTGCCTTCTTCGTGCTCTCTCCATTACCTCTGGTAATTTGTTCCTGTGGGATATAGCACCAGGGTGTGCTTGGTTGATTGTGGGAAAAAGCATTATTCTGAGTTTGATCCCTTTGTGGAAAGGAGAAGATGAAGAAATCTGCAGTCGTAAAGCAGGCAACCGGCAGCCGCCGTCGTTAGAGCCTGTAGAATGCGTATTTATCTACCTTGCACAGACTAACAAATTGTCGTTGCAATCATTACAGTAAATATGAGATATGAAAACAATTTTAAGTTTCATTTTGCTTTCTGTCATCTCTTTTTTTTCCTCCCTCTTTTATTGAGCAGCAGTAATTTAATAGCATTGTTTGACTCCTGTTCATTTTCTTGGTGTCTTGCATTGCATTGAGTTCCTGTTGAACGTTTAAGTACAGTTGTACGATTTTTTATGCCTAATGGAAAAAGCAATAATTATTTCATTAGTACCAGGGTAGTATTTGTCCATACTAAACAAGAAATCAGACAGCACAGAGTGTACCAGACAGAACAGTGGTTCTTAGCTGTTTGTGTTTATGCGGAACAAAAGAAGCCGCTCTGTTGTGCCTCTACTCATAGGTGTAGGCTTGAATCCTCATTTTACTATTGTGCCATCCCACAATAACGCTGATCGCGTGCAATTGTGTGTGCGATCAGAGCCCAGCTTAGGTAAGAACATATTTGAGTTTCTGGGCTGTGCCGTTGCGTTTTGTCTTTCTAATGACATATTGAAATGAGCTGTTGATCATTCAAACAACATCTTGGATATAACAGGAAGATGAAGTTTGAAGACCCTGAGGGTCAGCAAGGGATCCAGTCCCCTGTTCCTTGGGTGGGAACCCGTTGTATTTTCATAGTTAATAATTCACATTTTATCTGAAAATTTGATTTCATGTCCACATTTGCAGTGTAAGCATTAAGTATCTGTATTCAGAGTAACCAGGCTTCAATAAAGCATGTAAACAGCAGTCCATCTAAAGATAGGACAGGTCCTAAGAGCCAGGATAAGTGGTCCTCTGCTCTACTGAATCCTCTGCTTTTCACTTTAAAAAAGGCCAATAGAGTCCAATAGACTTGTAAGCACTTTCAGCCCCCAGAGCAACCAGAGAACATCGTCCAGAGCGGTCCAGGAGACCATTGGAAATGAACAATGGTCAAGGAGACCATTGGAAATGAATGTCATGGGAAAGAACAGAAATGAAGGACAAAATTGAGATGGGACACAGCTTAAAGCAAAAAACGGTGAAAAAGGGAGCAATTTGGGGGTGAGATTCTTTACAGTGTTAATGCAGAGTTAAACTTTGGGAATGGAAGTTGAACCGCCACGTCGCAGTGGTCAGGTGTTTGTGATGGGTTCAAAGGGAAAAACAGAACCCTCAATCCTGTTTCTTAGCATAAACTGCTCCTTTGTTATTGCATTTAGGGAGGAGAACAAGCCTTGTGCAGTCCTTGACTATTTAATCGCTAGATTTTTATTAAGTAAATGTGAGTAGAGTTTTAATTGTTACTAACGCTGAGTTTTGCTTTGCTGGCTGCGTGCTGGAAGTTTGCCCAGCACAGAAACGTGGTTCGTGCCCTGAAGCTGGTGCGGTCTGAAAGCAGAGACGCTGCTGGGGGAGAGCGAGGGTGGGATGCGCTGTCTGACAGTTGTTTTCTCCTCTCCCTTCACTCGCTGCAGACTGTACCAAAGCCAATAGCGCTGGAGCCCTGTTTTGGGAACAAAGCAGCCGTTCTGTCTGTATTTGTGAGGTTGCCTCGAGGACTGGGGGGTATCCCGCCGCCAGGACAGTCAGGTGAGGAATATTAACTTGGTATTAACTCTCTGCTCCTTCCCCAACCTCACAGTCACCTCATGCTTTTGGATTTGATCCCGTATCCTTTATCCACACGGCAGCCGAGGATGCGCTCGGGTTATTTTAGGCTCGCTAACTCGGGCCGTGCTGGCTTCTGACCTGAGGTTTGAATCAATTTCTTGGATCAGTTGATGGATGAATGTCCAATATTTGGATTACAATTTAATTTGTGGCTGAGGAAAAAGGGGGATCTGGTACAGACAGGTTTGCAGGACTTAGGAAAGTAGCTCGTCTCCCAGGCTATTCCCTTCATTTCCAGCTCTGTTTATATAGCGACGTGAAGTCATAGAATCATTTTGGTTGGAAGAGACATTCAAGATCCTCGAGTCCAACCATTAACCCACCCCTGGCACTGCCCCATGTCCTGAGAACCTCATGTCCGTCTGTCTAACCCTCCAGGGATGGTGACTCCAGCACTGCCCTGGGCAGCCTGTTCCAATGCCCCACAGCCCTTTGGGGAAGAAATTGTTCCCCACATCCAACCTCAACCTCCCCTGGCGCAACTTGAGGCCGTTTCCTCTGCTCCTGGCGCTTGTTCCTGGGGAGCAGAGCCCGACCCCCCTGGCTCCAAGCTCCTTTCAGGCAGTTCAGAGATCAGAAGGTCTCCCCTCAGCTCCTGTTCTCCAGCTGAACCCCCAGGTCCCTCAGCCGCTCCCATCACACTTGTGTCCTTTCAGAGCATCCCTGCCCTCCTCTTAGCAGCTCTCAACAAAGACGTTTTCTCCATCCACCTTGAGGTTTCCTTCTTCTCAGCCCCTTCTCACTCGAACCTCCTTGTAGGGCACTGAGACAACATCTCCTGAGCGGTTTGTGATTTAATGGGGTTTTCTCCAGTGCCCGGTGAACACGATGAAGCAAAGGGTGAATCAAAGAGTGTGAGCTGGGTTGAGATAAATCCCAGATGGCCAGCGGTGGTTTTTGGATCCACCAGGAGATGGTGGATGTTGGGGATGCTCAGTGAAACCCCCTTGCACGTGTGCTATGAGGATTTATTCCAGCCCATCTTCTGGTGCAGGGAAAGACCCCCTTCCAATATTATGGGTTTTACATCCATTAATACCCACACTTCTTATTTCCAGCTTTTTCAACTGCAGTTGCTTTCAACAAAACATGCAATATTTAAAAGCTGATTTCAGAATAGCTGCTAAAGTTTAATCTCTTAAGCCAAAATTCCTTTCTAGTTTGCTTTTTCTTTTAAGAAGAACTCAACAACTGATATTGATGTTGTGGCTGGGAGGGTTTTTCTCAGCTGCGGTGGGAGGATTTGCGGCTGTGGTTGTTTCATTCTGTGACTTCTGTTGGTTTGTCGCCCCAGGTCTCGCGGTGGCCAGCGCGCTGGTGGACATTTCACAACAGATGCCAATTGCCTACAAAGAGAAATCGGGCGCCATACGAAATCGGAAACAGCAGCCCCCTGCACAGCCAGGAACCTGTATTTGATGCATGGACATCAGAAACTGTAGCGGGTTTTAAACAGAACAGAAAAGTAATACCTAGGAGGAGGAGGAAGATTCCCAAGTTGTGTCAGAAGAGACTAGAAGCGCTCGGCAAAAGAAACACAACTCCTTGAACCCAAGTTTTTCTCTCATCTGCGTGATAGTCGGCTTGATTTGACAACTGCTCCACTTAAGTTTTACTGACACGTGGCTTCAGATTGCTCCTTTGTTTTCTTCAGGTTTAAAGTAAAATGATTTCCTCGCAGGTCCCGTAACATCCGATCGCCACCACTCATGGTCAGTTGTAAATAGAACCGTAGTCCAATATGAATGACACTCAGGTTTATACATGGAAAGTGCTTTGTAGTTCATGTATTTATCAAACTGTACAAAAAAAGAGAAAGATGCAGTGTTTACAGGTGTCAGCTCTCAACACATAAACACTACTATTAATCTTCAAAGCATCTTCATCCTTTGTTTTCATTTAATATTATATGTTTATTCCCTCGTTATTTAAGTGGAACTCTCTTCAAGATACAGCGTTTTTATAGATGCCACGGTCCGGAACATCAGGAACGCGGAAGCTGGGATGGTTTAAAGGTTGATGTCGCGTGTTGCTCAGACCATGTGAAATACCCGGAGAAGTTGAATTTTGCTTTTGAAGGACTCGGTGTTTACATCGTCTTAACCTGCTTGGCGTACACCACACACAAGTGCCTAGACTGGAACAGATCTAGGGAGTGAGGAACCTGCTACACACCTTCTTTTTAACATAATTATGTTCCTTTGAAGTATATGTATACACACATACATATAGTCACCCACAGCAATCTGTGTTGTTTGTAAGAGATCACATGCGGTCAGGAGAAAATGGCATTTTCCTCACCAAAAACTGCTCGACCAAATGGAAATATCTGGAGGGAAAGCGGAGTTTCAGTGTCTCATAGGAAACAACTGGTTTCACCAGCGCTTTTAATAGCAGCGGTTTGTGTTCCAGGTCCTATACATCATATTTCTTCTGATTTTCTTTGCCCGTTCGGCCTCTTTGCCTCCCTTGTACCTCCTGGATGAGTAAGATTTGCTCCATCTCCTTGCAGGGTGTAAAAAGCAACACTCTGGGTACCAGATCATTTGAGGATGAAGTAGAAGAGAGCTTTAAATAAAAAGCAAGCAGAGCAGCTTCATCTGGCCCCAGGTTTGAGTGTTACAGGATCAGTTCCTGGTCATTCCCATTTGGGTTGAGCTCAGATGTTGAAGAAGGTGGTTTGTTGGTGAAAGGGAGGGACTTGCAAACAGCAAAGGGAAAATTTGGCTATTGGGGGCTGTACCAAACCCTCTGAATTACTCTGACTAGTTGGGATTGTGGTTTTGAGGTTCAAGGTTGGGTTGAACCCAACCCCGTGTGTGCCGGTACCCAACGTCTCCCTTGATTCCGGAATGGGAGCGAAGGAATTTGCCCTTGAATCTTCTGACAAGGTATTAACGCACCCTTTTGCAAAATGAACCCGAGTAACTGCATCTTTTTGTGTGCACATTTGGGTGATCGATCACGTATCAACCACTTGTTCTTCTTTTTTAATTATTTTTTTGTTATTTTAAGCAGTTTGAAGAGGCTCTTTGGAGCAGCATCACGATAAAGATGCGGATTGCTGTGCATGGCCAGACAGTGGTGATGGGCAACAGCCTGCAGGTTTAAACACCGCGGTGGACTGGGGTTATAATTCAATGTATCATTTAACGATTACATATATGTGTGTGTACATATGTATAATTCATCTGTTTCCAAACTAGAAGTCTAAATGCACTCTGGGGGAAAGAAATTAGGAGGGCGAAAGAAATTATGGGAGCGAAAGGGGGGAGCTTTGTGTTACAGAGTGAAGGGGTTTAGGCAGTTTGACTAATGCACAGGTTACCTCAGACAGATTCATCTCCTCAACTTCCTACGTGTATAGGGTAAGCCTGAACTAGAGAAATAATACTGGACTAAAATGCCTCCCCTGTTATTAATGTCCCTGGTTTTGGTCGTGATGCACATCCCCGTGTTCAGAGATGTCTTCTTGCTTCTCCGAGGCGATTATTTGGGAGAACTGTCAACCCAAATTAAGAAGGCTCTTAGACTTAAGTCTCCATATTTAGGACAGCGCTTAAGCAGGTGCTTAAAGTTGTTGCTTAGGTTTTCCTAGGCAGAAACAGCTTTCAGGACAATAGGCCTGGAGGGGTGATAGATTTTAACTGAAAGACGTAAATGGGGTTTTTACCCCTTCAAAAAGTTGGTTTGTCTGGTTTCCAAAGCTTGGAGAAGTGCAGCCACAAAAGTAAAATGAATTAAAATGATCAAACTTTGAGGTTTAGCAAAACAAAAAAATATATATATAAATAAAGGAATGAGACTTATTTATATAAAGAAAATGAAATGGCTCCTTTAGGACATAGCTCTGTTCTGCATCTTATCTCCATACTGATGAGGAAAAAAGAGGATTCTCATACATATCTCTGCTGTGAACAGTTTCATCCCAGCTTGAAGGTAAAATAGAGGCGATGGGGGGAGGAAGAATTGCGGTTGTTTATCACCAGGCCAATATGAAAAGTGAAGGATTTGCGGGTTTATTTCTTTTGGAGGTGATGGGGGGAAGAGGAACCTCATTTCGTGGGAGAACCTGTAAATAAATGACAAATAACACACGGATTTTGCACTTGTGCATAAACTATACAGTAGCGTGCAGAACATGGAAAGATTTAAAGTGTATATAAACCAGGAAAAAAAAATATTGAATGTATTTTTGATGCATTTTAAATGACGTATGAGTTTTGTCTTAATAACTTCTTCATCTGATGAGTATTAGGTGACTTCCCAGAGCTTTAAAGAAACATCAAATTATATTCGTGGTGTCTTGCAGCATAAAGCAGGGAGGCATAACTTGACTTTTATGTATTCAAATGCATTTCACTTAAATGTGTAAGAGGAGGAAAATACGGCTCTTCCATTTGAAAGGGGGAAAAAACGACGCTTGAAGACAGGTAGTAAAAGTACTTAGAGTAGTAATTACTGGGAGGATTAAGTCAGCAGTTTAAGCCTCTGCCATTAAGACTGTGCCAGTGATTTCCATTCAAAATCACTATTTTCAAGCGCTTATAACTGGCTGAAATTCAGCATTCGAGGTCTCAACCCCCAGAACATTTTTATTCTTTGAGAGCAGCCTTTAAAACCAAATTAATAATGAATCAGAAATGTTGTGGCCCTGTTATTCTAGAAAGCAACGGTTCTGTTGGATCTCCAAATAACTCATTGTCGTTCACCATTTTCCATGTTTTTTAGCCCAGAATTTCTTTGGAGTGTTTGTAGCGTGACAGGAGACCCCGACACGCTATGGGTCAAGATGTTGGATACGAGAAGATTTATGAGACGCAACTTTTGAGTTATTGCCGCTTTTCCTGGGCTTAAATGCTCTGTGTTGAAATTGCCAAAATAGAACTATACGCGGTGCGGTAATACCCACGATTAGCGTGAATTCATAGTCTATAATGTACCAAAATGTGATGGTATGGTACCATGAAAGCGTGATGGCCCCTGTTGGGAGGTACGCGCTCCATAGGGGTAGTTTGTGTTCTAAATAATGCTCAGAAACGTCGTTTTCCCTGTGGTCAACATTTACCAAACTGCGTAGTCGCTGGGTTTACAATACGGTTTTCCAATGGCAGCTCGGCCCTAAATTGGCTGAAACGATGAGATAAATAAAAGGCTGAGATAAAACTTGGGGCTTTCCCCACAACCCGCTGGACGTCCAGCGCTGATTCTCCATCCGCCACAGCTCCAGATGTTCACAGCTGCTGCTTTGCCTTTTCGGCAAGACCCCGCGTTAGGGACAGAGCATCACCTGCATCTCTGAGCCTGCAAAAACCACAAAAACGAGGGGTTTTCCAGCCCTGAGCTTGCGAGAAAGCAAAGAACAGACCTGACGTGCCAGGAGCAGCTTTGTGACTCATTGATAAGCTGCAGACACCACCTCTTTTCTCCTTTTTCTTTATATCTTCATTTGGGAACAGTCGATGGGAAGGGCAAGGAGAGGGTTGGACCTTTTGGAATCAGAACGAAGGTGCAAGTGCAGGTTGGGGAGGGAAAGTCGTTAGTGTTTCAAATGAAAGAGAAGATGCTCGCGGAGCATTGGGGATGCGGGAGCGAAGGGAGGGACCGGTTTCTCATTTTCGGATGCGGTCTTGGCAATTTTAGTCAAATTCACACCTTTTCTATCGATAGCTGCTTAAATCAGAGGAGTTTCCCATGTTAGGAATACTACAATGACGTGTATACGCTGATTTCTTTCCTGCATCACACGTTTTGCTTGGTTTATTACTTTGTTCTAACACTACTCACGGACTATTTGTGTGCGTCTTCCAGGTACTATAGTTCTTTATACATTTCCTCTCCATTTATCTTTGACTCCACAAACCTCACCAGAAGAAAGAAGGAGAAAAATAACATGGAGGAGTGTAACATATGTCAGTCCATATTTTTATTTTTAAAAAAAAAGGCAAAAAGAAAATAAAAATAGAGTTTTCTATTACCCTAGAATTTGTGCACAATAAATCTTTACACCAGGATCCCTGAATTGATTTTATTCTGGATCGGTTTGTTTCCTTTGTTCTGTAATTATTTACGATTCTTCTCTGTGTTCAGACCTGAGCTTAGTTTGTTAATATGTATAATTTAGCATTTCTTGCATTCGTATGTAAATATGAGCAAGTATTGTAAACTATTTCATTGCTGGGGACTGTGGGTGTTATACATACACACATTTAGGACTGCAGGTTTTGGTATAATTTTTTGTATTGTAAAATAACAGCTAATTTAAAGCAGGAACGAGGAAATTATTGGGAGGTCTGTGCATTTTAAATAAAAAATGTGAAGTACATGTATATAAATAAGAGTAAATAATGCAAATCTTTCCTCTGAAATAAAAAGTAGATGATCTGGTTAAATATCTTTTTTCAATGCTTTTTCTTCTCTTCTTTTCCCCCTTTTTTTCAAATACAGGGAAGAAATGAGGTGTTTAAGAGTCATGGCGAGGATGAGGTTCTACCATGGTGGTGGTGCCCTAAGGTGCCTTAAGGAAGCTCTGGTCACTGGTCTTGGAGGTGCAGAAGAACTTTTTGAAAGGGCAAAGAGTGACAGGACAAGGGGTGATGGCTTGAAACTGAAAAGAGGGGAGATTGAGGTTAGATATGAGGAAGAAATTGTTGTCCCTGAGGGTGGTGAGAGCCTGGCCCAGGTTGGGCAGAGAGGTGGTGGCTGAACCATCCCTGGAGACATCCCAGGCCAGGCTGGACGGGGCTCTGAGCAACCTGAGCTGGTGAAGATGTCCCTGCTCATGGCAGGGGGGACACTGGGGGAGCTTTGAACTTCTAACTTTGGTGAGAGGCTGAGAGAGCTGGGCTTGTTCAGTCTGGAGAAGAGGAGGCTTAGAGGTGAGCTCAGCACTCTCTAGAACGACCTGAAGGGCAGTTCTAGCCAGGGGGGATTGGGCTCTTCTCCCAGGCAGTCAGCAATAGGACAAGGGGCCATGGGCTTCAACTCTACCAGGGGCAATTGAGGCTGGAGATGAGAAAGCAATTCTGTGCAGAGAGAGTGGTCAGCATTGGAATGGCTGCCCAGGGAGGTGCTGGACTCACCGGCCCTGGAGGTTTGTAAACTGAGATTGGCCATGGCACTTAGTGCCATGATCTGGTCAATGGACTGGAGTTGGACCGAGGGTTGGACTGGATGAGCTCTGAGGGCTTTTCCAACCCAGTCCATCCTGGGATTCTGTGAACTTCGAAGGTCCCTTCAACCCAAACCATTCAATGATTCTATTATCTTCTCCAAGGTTGCCTCTGAAGGTGCTTGTGCTTTCCAGCACCCTAAAGACGTGTCAAAGTCATCACTAGAGGAAAAGGGATCGTCCTCCTTGCAGGCCACCCGGGATGGTCAGGGCTGAAGCAGGAATTTATTTGCACCAACCTCCTCAACACTGGGGTTATGAGCCCTTCCTACCGTGATAGAACTGGTGTTTATTTGGTTCGGTGACTGTTTTACTGTCCCAAAGTTCAGGGCTTCTGCATTCAGTGTTGAAATAGGCCCAACAAAAATAAGAAATCTCAGCCTGTTTCCATTCCTACTCTCACTGCTGATTTTCCGACTAAATCGCTCATTCCTTTGAATCAGAACAGAAAAACTTGACAACCCTGGAGGCTGCATGACCAAAGATTTTTGCTAATGAGTTTGCAACCTTATCAAATATTGGTGCCAGCTGATGTTTCAGAGGAGCACAAAAGCCGGGAGAATTAAGTCGGGGAAGCCCACGTGTGCCCGCCCGGCATCCGGGAAAAACAAGACGCAATCCGTTGTTCTGCGTTTATTTTTATGTCGCTCCTCAGCTTTGAAATGAAGCCCTGCTGAGATGAAGCGGAGTTGAACCTGGTGTTTATGAGCCATGAAGGTTTCAGTCACCGCTGTCTCCCGGGACCGTCGCGCTGCTCCATCCCGCTGCATTAAACTTGGATGCCGAATTGCTGCCGAGAACACACCAGCCCGAAATCACAGCGTGCTGTGTCCAGACTTGAAATGGAGTGGGCAGGGGGTCGTGGGTTTAAAGCCAGTTTAAGCTTATTTTGGTCAGCGAGAGAAAACGTAGATGGACGGGACCATATTTCATCCCTGCTCTGATTCTTTTCTTCTTGTGTTGTAGCAAAGGAAAGAGGTTTGCAGGGAATGAATGGAAGAGAGTGTGGAGGTTTGCAAAGCTCTGCCTGCCATCAGGACAACGCTCTTGGCCATCACCCATCATTACTTGGGTAAGGAGTCAGAGAGGTATTTGTCATGTAGCTTTTCTTTCACAAGACTTAAATATCCATCGTTTACAGAAAGAGGGGAAGCAATTTTAAGCCTTTTTTTACCAAGCAACCAGTTTAATTCAACCACCCTACAGAAAGCCTGGATTTGGGGTGGGATTGGGTGTTTTTTCGCCTTACCCAAGTAAAAGGTGGCATTTGGGGCGAGTCTTGGGTTGGTTACACATTGCTGGTTGGTAGTAAGATCAGCTGTTGGTGTGATGGAAGCACGAACACTTACTTTTTGCTCCCCATTAATGGGAAGGGGGGAGGAAGGATACGTCTACAGTCCAGCCACAGCTTCACAGCCAGCACAATGTACCATTTTGGAAAAAGAGCATTTGCAGAAGTTTTTGTGTTTCTCCTTGTGGGCTTCCGTTTCCAAATTAACTGAGTAGCAGCCAAGCAGGCAATGGAGTCACAAAATGAAAATTCTGAGATATTGCAGAAGCATAAGGTGGGGGGATCTTTAATAAGATATAACTGGTGGGACCTCCTGATGAGTTTATGGGCTGGTGCCCCAGGACTCAGATGTCTCCATCAGCTGGAGATGGGTTGGTTGGGCTTTAATCTCCCCCAAGCCTTCACGCCAACCCCTGAATTTATTTCGGAAGCAGAGCTTTAGTAGGGAGGTCTGGATTGTGACAACCGATCACAAAGCATCGTTATGATGGGGAATGAAAGCGGAGAGCGTGGAGATAACCGTGGTGTCCGCGTTTCTCCATCCATCCCACCGACAGCTCGCCGACTGTTTTATCAGGTCTGTAGCCACAACGTGCCCCCGACAGCGTGACTGGCACTATCACCAGCCACACCATCCCTGCTCCCACCAGAAATCATTTCCATTACTCCTTAGGAAATAAATATAAAAAGAAGCAGCGCTTAGAACATTTTTCATGTCAGAGCTAATTCCGCGGCGCTTCCCTTTGGCTGACATCCACCGCTTCTGCGCTCAGCACCGAGAGACAACATTTTAATAACCGAAGCGAGATGCATCCACCCCTATCAGCACATTAGCGCCGTTCGCGTGGAGATAACGGATGGTAAATGGTTGTTTCTGCTGTAACCGTCCCCTCGCAGCGGTTGTACATCGGCTGCAGGATTTCGCTTGTGCTGCGTCTGCGGTCGCAGCGCAATGGGGGTGGTTGTTCCCCATCGGGTCCTGCCCGTGGGTTTTATAATCAAACCTCCAGAGGTGCCACAGGGTCATCTCTGCCCCCACGGCATCCAGAGGTTTTGGGTCATTTTTCTCTGGGAATTGGGGAAAGTCACTTCACCTGCTCTTGCTCCGGCGTTTGTCCTTGGGCTGATGGTTGGAGTGCAGCTCGGTTTTGTCGTAGCTAAAGCCTGTGCCCCAAAAAACCATTCCCAGACCTGGACATGCCATAAAAGTGAGGGTCCGACAAAGCCCCCTCTAGCTATCAGTGATGCTCCTGCTCCAAAATCTCCTCACCCTAAATACAGGGTGATTTCCAGGCTTGCTGGAAGCCAGTTGCAATGATCCAGAACAGGGATGCTCTTAACAGCCCTGTGCTTCACCACAAATTGATCAAACCAGCACACAGGAGTCTCCTTCAAAACCCAGCAGCTGCTGGCACCCCCATCTGGCCCTGGACCGTCCCCCACCAGCTTTTTGGGTGCTGACCTTGGCCGAACAGCCGCCTGCCGAGAAACAGGGAAAATACATCAAACCTGCGGCGTTTTCACAGCACATTTCAGGTTCAACCAGCTGGAACTTTCCCAGGAAATTTCCTTTATGCCGGCAAAACCCCAGATGCTGAAACAGCCGTCACAGGGAGGGAAACGGCTTCAACGAGGGTCCCGAGTGTGGCCCCAACCCTCAGGCTTTGCTCCCCCTCTGCATCCTCATCCTCAGGATTTTCGGGAGGAAAAGATGCAACCTTGAACTCACTTGGTGTTTAGGACCTGACTTGAATTTCACTCGGTATTTTTATATAAATTTTATATACATTTGTTTTCTAGATATTATTTTTTTCACCCACAATTGGCAAGAAAACATTCAATTTGCCTCTAATCAGTTTCCTGTGATTTTTTTTCTTTAGGTGCCAAAAATAACTCACAGATGTTTGTGGCGTGAACAAAAGTCTCCCTGGCTGGTGTGAAGCGCCACCCTCCTCCTTCTCTTCCTCCTCCTCCTCCTCGTCCTCCTCCTCTTCCTCGTCCTCCTCCTCGTCCTCGTCCTCCTCCTCGTCCTCGTCCCCTCCTCCTGTGCCCTGCCGGAGGGCGCAGCTCCAGCCGCCCCTGTTATTTCCACACTCCCCCCATGCCGGGTTGCACGGTGACATCTCAGCATCAGCAGCTCCACGTGCCACTGATTGCGGGTGTGCAATTATTCCCATTGCTGCTACGCCTTGCGATGCCTCCCTCCTCCTGCGCTGGCAGCAGCTTTGAGCTAAATCTTCCCAAAATTGTTCTCAAAGCTTTGTGTATGTCACCCCCATGTAGAACAGAAGCAGACTCATGGCTTGGGTGGGTCTGTGTCCCTTTCCCAGTGGCATTGATGGCTCCCATAGAATTGTTTAGGTTGGAAAAGACCCTCAAGATCATCGAGTCCAACCATTCCCCCACCCCTGGCACTGCCCCATGTCCTGAGAACCTCATGTCCGTCTGTCCAACCCTCCAGGGATGGTGACTCCAGCACTGCCCTGGGCAGCCTGTTCCAATGCCCCACAGCCCTTTGGGGAAGAAATTGTTCCCCACATCCAACCTCAACCTCCCCTGGCGCAACTTGAGGCCGTTTCCTCTGTTGCTCTGTCAGGCTGTCTCAGCAGAGTTGGTTTCTCATCTATCACCCCTCCTTGTTGATAGAGCTGGGTTTCCAGCCCAGCAGGGAGCATCTGATCCCCAATATCCCCCAGACATCCCCTCCATTTCTTCCAGCTGCTCTTAATGGTGTGGGACCACTGAGCTTGACCAGGTGCACCATATGGGCACGGCCAGCCCTGCATCGCAGACAAGAGCAAGGAGGGATCAGGAAAATGCATGTGTGCTTTATTCATGGATATGTTTGAATATTGACATGTACAGAAGAGATAAGTACAGGGTGTACCCCGGTAGTAGAGGCAGACATCAGGCATCCTCCCCATGCACACACAGCCTTTAGCATCCCCCACCACCCGTGGGGTTATTGCTCCAGCATCTGGTCCCCAACACGGTGTCTCCTTCCCTGCTCGTGCTCTCGCTTTGGCGGTGATGTGGTATTTGTACATACACAATATTTTATGGGCTTTCAGGATGGCCAAACCACTGGGAACGGTGCTGAGCAGCCGAAAAATAAAGTTCAGTGGCTACAGAAAGTTTGGCTACAGAAAACTTGGCTGCTTCTTTTTCTCATGACTCTTCTTTGTGCTTTTGAAAGTCCCCAGGTATGGAGGAATTCCTAAAAGAATATTGTCTTCCTTTCTCTGTTCTGCCTCGCTCAGTCCTCTGCCTTTACAAAAGCAGCCGCTATGACTTTGGTGGTTAATCAAGAGACTTAAAAATGAAGTTCCGTGGTTCATTTCACAGAATTCAACAGAGATGAAATTTCATTAAGAAAAAAAATCGCTGACTTTTCGCAAGGGAAACGAAACGGCCTGTGCACCTATGTGTTTGTGGGCGAGGGGGAATGGAATTGGGTTTTTTGCCTTCAAAAGGACCGCTCAAAAGCCATCATTACTTGCAAAGTTTGATTCATGAGTGAGCTTGGAGGGAGAATTGACATCAACGATCGGCAAAAAGGGTGAAATGATCAGGAAAAAGTCGTGCAGGTTTGAAGATATATATATATATATGTGTTTTATTTTTTTAATTCTGTGTAATGTGACTGCCCATCCCAAGCCCCTGGTTCTTTCTTGCTGGGCAAGATTGCTCTGAGCTTTATCCTCTTCATTTTGTAGCATCCGCAGACCACGGGGAACCCCGGGAGTGCAGGACCTGGCCTGGGATGGTGCTCGAAAGATGCTGTTTGCAAATTCGCAACACAGCAGTGGACCAGGAATGCACTTTCAAACCATCAACTTCAACTCCACAGATACTTTTGAGGTCCGTCAATCAAGGGCACGAGGAGGAAACCCCTCCAGCAGACACCCATTTAAATTAGCTCACTGCATGGGTTTTTTTACAGATCCCAGCACAGTGTCTCCATGTTTTTTGGCCTTCTCATGCAACGCCTCTGTGATATGATCTGTGGTAGCTGGCTGTCACCTTCCACAGCCTCCCAAAAAATGAGGACCTGAGAGGACACCACAATCGAGGGTCTCTTTGACCTGTGACTCTTAGAGACAACAAACACCCTAAGGAGTCTTTAAAGCAAGAGCTAAATCAAGGGGAGATGACGATGTCTGTCACTGAAATAGTGAAAAGTCATTTAAGATAAATCTGCCAGAAAGTGTAACCAGACCATTGGTCTGGCTGTGGGACATGGTAATGGCCTCGGTGACCTCTGCAGGTCTCCTCCATCCCCTTTGGTTTTTGAGTGGGGTTCTCTACATCTATTTTTCTAGTCCACCCCTGCCATGACAGGGACATCTTCACCAGCTCAGGTTGCTCAGAGCCCCGTCCAGCCTGGCCTGGGATGTCTCCAGGGATGGTTCATCCACCACCTCTCTGCCCAACCTGGGCCAGGCTCTCACCACCCTCAGGGACAACAATTCCTTCCTCATGTCCAGCCTGAATCTCCCTCCTTTAGTTTAAAACCATCACCCCTTGTCCTATCACAACAGGCCCTGCTGAAAAGTCTGTCCCCATCTTTCTTATCGACCCCTTTTAAGCACTGAAAGGTGCTCTAAGGTGTCCCCGGAGCTTCTCTTCTCCAGCTGAACACCCCAACTCTCTCAGCCTGTCCTCCCAGCAGAGCTGTTCCAGCCTCGGGTCATTCCTGTGGCTCCCCTGGCCCCTCTCCAGCAGCTCCACGTGTGTCCTGCGCTGTTTTCCTGCACAGGCTTTGCAGAGTTGCAGTTCGTAGCTGTGTCACTTGGTGCACAGAAGGCTCCACGGTCTCTCAGAGGACACCAATGCCCTGCATAAAGGGGAGATGTTCACACCAACTCAGCGCATGGTCATGGCACTTTGAAGGGAGACTTTCCTGCCCATAGCCCTAACTCCCTGCCTGCTTTTTCTGATCATCATGAGCCTCTTGGCAGCAAAGACTCCACACGCACATGTGTGACCTGGCATCCTGCGCACAAGACTTGGATCTCGGCATGTTCCTCTGCACAGCCCTGAATTAGGAGAACCACGTGCTACAGCCCTGAGGACCTCGAGGAGCAGAACTTTGGATAGGATGCAGCCAGGAGGATTTCTGTGCATGTCTCACACATCCACAGGTGCTCATTTGAAAACAAGAGTGGTTTCATGTTGGACCAAAATCCAAGAAAGCTGCCGCACTTTCTCAGCAAAACCTGAAGCTGTTAAGCAATGAAGGTGTTCTGCAGGGAATGTGAATACAAAGTGCTGGACTTTGCTGCATCAGCTGCTGATAAGACTTTCTATGCATCCAAACACCACGGAACTGATGATGTTATTTGGAGAAGCACACACCAAGGATTAAATGGGCTGCTGCAAAACCCAGGGCTGAATAATTGAGGAGAATCTGAAGCTATTCCTGTGCCTCTTGTGGTGGGACAGCCTGGGTAAGCATTTTTCCTGGGAAACCATCTCACCCTTCCTTGCCATCTCCTTTCTTTATGTGATCTAACAAGGGGTTCAGCCCCACAAGAAGGTGCTGGGAGTCCTCAGCTCACCTCCTTGAGGGAAGACCCTTGAATGTTCAAGCCATGCATCTGCTTCTCCATGCTCTTGGAGAGACAAAAGAGATATTTGTCCTCACTCTCCAGCTGGGTCCAGCTCAGTAGAGTAGGTCACTTCACCAGCCTTTGCTTAAAACACCTCTTAGCTGAGTAATTAGTGCTTGGTAGGAGGTAATGACCTTCGTGTGCTATCCTGGACACAAACAATTGCCTCCACCAGCTCTTCAAGGAAGGGAACTGTAGCCATTCACTCCCTACCCATGACATGACCCATGACATGGCCTTTCCACAAACTGGCTGGATATTTATGTCCGCAGGGTGGTATCTAGCAAACCTTTCTATCCCATCTCTTCCTTGCATGACTAATTGACCCTCTTGACTGAAGACTCTCTTGGTCTCTGCAAGACTGGCAGATGCACAGGTAGCACATGGGAATGGGTTGAATTGAGCTCAAACTGCGTCCTGCCCATGGGTTCACGCGTTCATCCTGCACAGAGAAAGGTTATCATCTTGGAGTGGGACATCGTTGGCTTCTGGTTGTTTGGATGTGACCAAAAAAAAAACCCAACCTACCCCAAGCACTTTACAGGACTGAATAGAGATGCCAGGTTTGGGACACGAAGAAAGCCAGCTGCAAACAGAACGCAACACACGTGTTTCTTCCTGAACACCATCAATACATGACACATGTTTCTCTAAAAAGGAGGGCCCGAGGGGTAGATGACAGCTTGGAGATGCACGCTGGTCGTGGTTTCAAGGAGATGGGTAATCCCAGTGAGCCAGTTTGTAGTGTGGTCACTTGGTCCACCCCAGAGGTGCTTCAGGATCCTCTCTCATGAACAAAAGCAACCACCTCCTCACCAGGGCTCTGGTTTCATCCCTCTGAACCAGGTGAGCTGCCCTTTGGGTCCTGAGCAACCCTGGAGACAGCCTGAACTCCGCATCGCTTGATGTGTCCTTTCAAGAGCCTCTCAACATGAGTCAGAGCTTCAGGAAATCTCCTAACAGCTCATCCATCAAAAGTCTTTCCCCTCTTGGCTGGGGCAGGCAAAAGTATTTCCTTTGCTGCTCTCATTTCTTGGCTCAACTCTTTCCTTCAGCTTTTCCAAGGGAATTGTCCATGGCTCTGATCCCGCCCAGAGAGAGCTGGAGAGACAACAACCAAGCTGTGGGGTAGAAAGGTGGCCAGGACCAAGAATGAGCTGGTTGTCAATGATGCTGCTTGTATAAAATCAAATAAATTGTCAGACGGATGAGGAGGAGGAAAGGATGCCCATAAGCTCACCTCTCCTTCTCATTCCCTCCCTCCTCCCTCACCTCCCCTCCAAAAAAGTTACTGGTCTGGTTGTTTTGTAAAGAAACCGACACAAAGAGAGTCTCTGCTTGGCGTGTGCCCACCCCGCTTCACATCGCGAAGAGGCTCAGCACAGCAAGCGCGGGGAGAAGCCACATCTGCTGTGGAGAGGCTGCCCAGAGGGAGGGAGCTGCTGGGCTGGAGGTTCCTGATGACAGACGAGTGGAGCCCCGCAGGAGCCTCTCCTCTCCGGCCACCTGCAAGAGAGAGGACACAGCACACGGTGAGTGGTGTGGGTGTTCCTCACCTCGGTCCTTCTGAGGACCATGCAGCCCTCCAATGTATGTGCATGGTCAGAGGGATCCAGGGCCAGTCTCAACACCCCAACTCTAGTCTGGAGGTCACCTCTGCTCTGTTGGAGGTGGTGGTAGCAGGGTCACCCGATGGGCACAACACTGGGCATGCAGCCTGCAGGTTTGGACACTAGTTGGAGGTGTCATTGTCTGAGGTGGGTGCCTGGACACTCGCTCCAGTCAAAGGAGATCCATGCAGCACATGGAGCCATTGCTGGCCAAGGCTTGACCCAATCGCCTCTCCAGGCTGATGTCGCTTGGGTATTGAAGATACCTCCATGGGGCTGGCAGCCATATTAATAGAATCATTTTAGTTGTAGGACACCCTCTCAAGATCGAGTCCAACCATTAACCCAACACTGTCACTAAACCATGTCCCTAAGAACCTCATCTACGCATCTTTTAAACACTTCCAGGGATGATGATTCCACCAAGCAGTAGCTGGGAACCAGATGGGTTATTCCAAAAACATAGTGTATGTGTTTGCAGGACTGACTTCCACCCTGGGTTCCTACATCTTGCAGACAAACTGCACCCTTGTCCTTTTACAGCGCGTTGACATCTGTGGCTGAAAATTTACTTTACTAGAGTCTTCTATTTGCATTAGCTGGTAACTGAGATAATTTAAAGCCAAGGCTCTGCACTGCTATGAAGATGGGAAGCAGATGGACTAATTGAACCATTGTAGCTTCCCTCCTCAAGTCGAGGGGCATGAAACTCATTAAACACTGAACAAAATCTGGGTTTGGAGTTGAGTCCCAAGTCAAGACCCAACGCCTCAGCTCCCCTTGCAGTGTCCACGCTCCAGCAGCACTCACACTTCAGCAGAGGGATGTGCTGCTGTCACATGGAAGTTGGCAATGTGGTAGAGCCATCCCTTACTACAATTGCGTTCTCCAGCTCTCCACTTTCTGGTGGGAGCAGCATTTGTCTATCTGGGCTGGACTGGCAATGATGAGGAAGGTTCATAGCTTCTCCATCACTTCAGGATGAAGTTCTCAGTGCAAGGTCTGGACCTCAGGCCACTACTTGGACGACTCCAAGATCTGGGGAGCACTAGAAGCAAACCCTCCAAATCTCCTAGATGCAGAGTATATGGCCTGATGAAATTATGTGTGTCCTGTGCATGGCCACCAATGCCCTGAAAAGCAGTGAGGGATGCTGAGGCCACATTTCTGCACCTCCCATCCTGCTGCTCTGTGAAAACAGAGTGTAGGGAGTTAAATTTGGTGTTTTGTCAGCAAAAGGAAGAGGGAAGAGGCTAAAAAAATTCCGTGTGTGGAAGCTCTCTGAAGGTATGGTCTAGCCCAGCGCAAAGCCCACGCTCAGTCCTTGGAGTCTAGTTAACTGACAGCTTCTGCTACCTGAATGTTCAGCAACTCAGGGTCGCTGTTAATTATTTAATAGTAAAATAATTCAATCTGAAAATTACTCTGGTGGGTGTCAAATCAAGGTCATTGCTTTTTATTTAAAAATAAAATATTTAATGCCTACTACTGCCATCACTAGCGAATTGATCTGTTGCTTGTTTTAAAATAATTTCAATTAAATATTACTTTGATACTAACAATTTGCTGATGACTAGAGCCTTTCAGGTGAAATTTTCCAATGCTTAGCAAACCTTGGTTAAGCCTCGACGTTATGACCTCCAGGATCCTCATTTAACACAGAAGGAACCCGCACCCCAGGGAGCTGAAGTGCTTGTCTGAAGCTGTGGGGCTGCCCTGCAGGAGGCTGAGGAGCCAAATCAGTGGTCCTGGCTCTCCTTCTACACTCCTGAAAAGCCCATGGATGTTCTCAATGCTTCTAAAAATCCCATATCGCTCTGTAGCATCCATGAAAGAAAAGCGATGGTGACCAACAGGCAGGAGGGCAGAGTGAGGGACAGGAGCATGTAGCCCTGTGCTTGATGTTGGGGAAGATGTCAGGGCATCTATCTGACTATCTCACTTTTGGGTAATAACCTCCCCAAGGACCTAAGCCTTCATTTTGGGACTGATTTGCTGAAAGAATCACTCTGGTCCAGTTTCTCTCTCTTCAAAGGCTGCTTTCTAAATGTAGCTGAGGTCATCCTAAGATTAAGGGAAATTCCCAAAGAAAAGAATGAAATGGAGAATGAAGAAAAGGGTGAATCAGGAACTGTAGGAGGTGGAGGGGAGGTTGGATGTCTGGACATAGTTGAAATGACACAGATGGAAGAGGGAGGGGAGTTGAGGAGGGCTGGAGGAGGTGTAGACACCACCAAGCACCTCTTAGGGCCAAGTCAACCCTCTCCTACCTTGGTGGGCTGGAGGTGCTCGAAGATGTTCTCTCTGAGGGTCGCCACGGCTCTGTTGGCGTTTCGCTCCTGCTTGTACATCTGTGTGGTGGGGGGGATAGATGGGGCCACGGCTGCGTTCAGGTAGGTCCCATTGCCAAAGGCCAGAATGGCATTTTCTTTGCACGGTAAAGAGATGGAAGAAAATGTTGTCAGGGCAATATTTCAAAAAACAAAGCATATGTATCCCTTCTTCAGCCTCTTTTGGCTGCATCACCCAAATGCATGACTGAAAGGATTCAGAGCTGGACACCTACAGACTCCTGAAGACCAGGGCATCTTCATACCCTCACTCACAAGAAGCCTCACCAGCTTGAGGGCAATTCTGCCAGAGCAGAACGTGCCAGGTGATACTTACGGAGACAGATATTGTCGGTGAAGAGATGCAGAAAGCTCTCACACTCTTCCTGCCGGTTCCCGCTGGCATTGCACGTGCACCAGGGAGCGATGTTGGAAGTTGAGTTGTCGATGTAGTTGGGTGTGATGGGACTGCCTGCCGAGAAAGATGGAGAAAGGTTAACCACAAAGCTGGTACTTCACAAGGGACAATGATTTCTCCCTTTGCTCCTCTCTTGGGTTTGCTCTTACAGTCTCAGCTGAGCCCCCCATGATGGCAGGATGAGAAAACCCTTCAAACACTGGTGTCACAAGTCTATTTTGCTTCCAGGGAGGAGAAGAGGAGCAGCTGCAGCCCTTTCGCTCAGCCCACCAGTAAAGCCATCAATCAATTAAAATGTCCCAGGAATGGGAGGCTCCTGGGAACTTAAATTCCCTAATAACATTCAAACCCTCTATGTGAATGTGTGTAAAGTTTTCCACACTGTTGTTGAAAAAGCAAAGCTCGGTCTCCAGAATGGTCAGAGACAACAAAAGAAAGATTAAACCAGAAGGAAATCTTGACCAAAAAAATTGCCCATCTATCCCATCCATCACGATGGACCAAGTCCTGTGGCCACTGTGAATTGTCTTTGGACTCTGGTTGTGCTTTTACGAACAGGTGCCATCTGGGTCCCTGAACACCCGATCTCACAGCCTCTGAAGTCAGCAAGATGGCAACAGACAGTGATTTCCAGTGGCATCACTGATGATGGCATTAGGGAACCCCTGACAGAGCAGATGCCCTGGGATGGGCCATCTATTTCCACCTGAGAGACTGAGAGAGTTGGGGTGTTCAGCTGGAGAAGAGAAGCTCTGGGGAGACCTTAGCGTGGCCTTTCTGTACTTAAAAGTGGACAATAAGAAAGATGGGGACAGACTTTTCAGCAGTGCCTGTTGCGATAGGACAAGGGGTGATGGTTTTAAACTAAAAGAGGGGAGATTCAGGCTGGACATGAGGAAGAAATTGTTGTCCCTGAGGGTGATGAGAGCCTGGCCCAGGTTGGGCAGAGAGGTGGTGGATGAACCATCCCTGGAGACATCCCAGGCCAGGCTGGACGGGGCTCTGAGCAACCTGAGCTGGTGAAGATGTCCCTGCTCATGGCAGGGGTGGCACTGGGGGAGCTGGGAAGGTCCCTTCAACCCAAACTGCCCTATGATTCTGTGACACAGCGTCTCACCGATGATGCCCGTGTACGCCAGCAGACAGGCAGCGTAACTTTCCCTCCGGCAGCCGCTCGCAGACTGCAGGGACGGCTGGCAATTAAACTGGAACTCCGCATAGCGTGACCTGATGGAACGAGAGCACAAAACGGGACACACTAGCACAGATAATAGCACGCTGGTCATGTTTACAGAAGGCAAGGCATTTGCAAAATCCTTTGCTGCAGTAGGTGTTGCTAATCCAGTTTGAATTCATATCATTTTACACTCTCCTGCCCCCCGCAACAAACCCCGAAGTGAATTTGAGATGACACATGAATAGGTGCTGTAGCTAATGTTTTACAGGCTTCCTCTGGGACTGCAACAATGGTGCAATCTTGGAAGAAATATTTGTTTTCTGGTGTGTGAAGCTGGTTTTCAAGGAAAGAGCTGCTGCAGGCAGCGAGGGAATTCATTCTGCATTGCCACTATCTGACTCTTGGGTAATAACCTCCCCAAGGACCTAAGCCTTCATTTTGGGACTGATTTGCTGAAAGAATCACTCTGGTCCAGTTTCTCTCTCTTCAAAGGCTGCGTTCTAAATGTAGCTGAGGTCATCCTAAGATTAAGAGAAATGCCCAAAGGCTCAGATATGAAATGTTCTACCCACTATCAGAGCTGCTGTTACATCCTCTGCTTCAGGCACTCATTCTTAGGAGAAGTTTGGACTTTCTGAAGCTTCTGGAGCAAGAGGTGTATGGCTCCCCTGTTAGATTGGTTGGATAAACTTTGCAGATCATGCTGACAAACAGATATTTGCCACCTATTTCTTTAGGGAAGAGTCAGTTGTTAGCTCATAGGTGTTTGGACATTGTAGGATTTCCAAGACACCTATACAGGGCTTTCAGGTAGGACACAGGACCTACTGGAGATTCAGATCCATCCAAACAGGAGTCCCATGGCCAGGTAAGAAGACATCTCACATAGCATTTGAGCTGCTTAGGAAACTCCAGCAAGCACTAGAACTGCAGTGTGTGAACTGGGCGTCTCAAATGTTTGCTCTGCATGGGTAATCTCAAAAAAACTGAGCATTTTGCTCCTTCCAACCAGCCTCTTTCTTCCAGACATGTTGTCAGTGCTCCTGGTCATTGTCAGCACTCCGACTTGCACTTTCCTGCCCACTTGTCTCCTCCTCCCCCATCCTTTTCTTTGTTCCCATGACTTGTCCCATATAAACCCCTTTCTCCTGTGCCATGATCAGGAAAGCTCTTCTTGCCCAAATTTTTTGCTGCATTATTTAGGAAAGGGAGGTAGTGATTGCAGGTTCTGTATTATTCATGTTAGTAGACCCCAGCCCTCCAAGCTGGGAAATTCAAGGGGTTACAGCTGTGGAGAAGCTGCAGGAGGACTAAGCAGCGTGGGCAGGATTAACCCTGGAGTATTTTACTCTATTTCTTTAAAGTGCCATGATTTGTTACTGGTTCTCCCTGTGGTTTCTGCACTGCTAGCTTTGACCGGGTCAGACGCCAACCCCTTGCTCCCACTGTGTCTCTAGAGGATGTTTTATATTATATATTCAGAGACCAAGGAACCAGATAATTAACAGCTGTGCCGCTTGCAGGAAATGTTTTCCTGCCTCCTGGGAAGCAACACCAGGAGACCCTCTGAACCTCTTCTTCCCTGCTGGGCCTGCTTGTCTTGTTATGGAGAGGGCAGCACCCCTCTATTTTGGATTCCCTGGGTATCTTCAGATGTATTGCTCAATTGTTCTCCTTATTCCATGTTTCTGGGGTGCAGAGGGGTGAGGGTATTAGTACTGGTCCATCCTTTCAGTAGGATGAGGCTCCTCTCACCTCCCTTTGTGAAAAGACATAATTTAAAAATTGTAATTTAAAGATGATGTGCTAGTAGGGGGTGGCTGCTGGAAGGTCAGCTCAGGGGGTCCCAAAGCCTACAATAATTAGGGACTGGGACAATACTGGGAGATTTTCAGCCTGAAGAAGGGAAAGTTCTGGGGAGACCTTATTATAGCCTTTTTGTACTTAAAAGGAGTCGATAAGAAAGATGGGGACAGACTTTTCAGCAAGGCCTGCTGCGATGGGACAAGGGGCGATGGTTTTAAACTAAAGAAGGGAGATTCAGGCTGGACATGAGGAAGAAATTGTTGACCCTGAGGGTGGTGAGAGCCTGGCCCAGATTGGGCAGAGAGGTGGTGGATGAACCATCCCTGGAGACATCCCAGGCCAGGCTGGACGGGGCTCTGAGCAACCTGAGCTGGTGAAGATGTCCCTGCTCATAGCAGGGGGGGCACTGGGGGAGCTGGGAAGGTCCCTCCAACCCGAATTATTCTGTGATTCTATGTGTCCTGCACTTATTGTTCTGCTCTTCTCTAGGTGTCTACTCATGGCCACAGCTGCACACAAGACACTGGGCTGGGACCACCACATTTGGTGCAGTACTGCTGATGTTGGGGTCTTTCATTTCTTACTGACAGATAGGATCCACTCCTGAGAGCTGTATGTGGATTAACTTCTGGAGACTTTTTTTTCGAGAAATAGACGGGTAAAAACAGTACAACTGGGTGGAAAAGCACTCAAGCGGTATGTCTGTGAGTGCACATTTGGATGGGTCTGTGGATGGGTGTATGCACAGGGTTTGAATAGAAACAGAGAAATGAACCACCCTGGCCACATACTGCATGATAGATCTGGAGTGACAACTGTGACCCTGAGCCTGCTATTGCAATCACTAGAACATCCAGCCTTGCAGCAGAAGGGTATATTTTTTATATATATATGGTTAATTTCTCTTATTTAAAAAAAAAAAATGAAGCCATGGTTTTAGGGTATCTACATGTGCCTGTCACTGTTGGAATACCTTGGGTGCTCCTGTAGGATGCTCTTGGCTAGGGAAGACAGACAGTGAGGAGACAGGTTGGTGGAAGTGGCTGCAAGCACCACACACCACATCCCTGCATAGCCTGCACTTTTCTGGAAATATTTCCATAGCACATTTGCCAAAAACCCATAGAGAAGATCTAAAGAACTCCAGCACAAACATTTCAAATCTTCTCCTATTTGTTAACACCTTCCATATAAAGCATGAGACAAGGACACGGGTCACAGGAAGGGGACACTCAGGCAATGGCCCATCAGTGGGTTGTGGTGGGATATGTGTCCCCAGACAGGACCCTTCAGATGAGCATGTTGGCTCTGGGCACAGGGCCGTCACTGGTGCATGGTCCCCAGGCTTGTCTGAGGGACAGCTCTCCATGTTGGCCACCCCGCTGTGCAAACCTTACCTGCAGACGTAGTTTTCCCGGCAGGAGTCCAGAGGCGCCAGGCAGTTGGGCTTCTCCTTGGACTCGTAGGAGCAGGCAGGAACGATGGTCTGCCGCCGGCGTTCGGCACAGGCCGTGTCGTCGCAGGGGCAGAAGAGCAGCTCATGGGTGTATTCTGGTGGCACGCGGTCGAAGAACTTGCGCAGAGCCTTGTGGCACTTGGAGCGGTTGCAGGTGTCGGCCCGGGCCAGGCGGCGGATGCAGAAGGAGACGTACTCCGTCCGCAGCCGCTGGCACATCTCATCCACGTTGCAGGCTTTGGCAGCATCCAGGCATCTGTTCACCTGAGTCACTTCATTCTCGGACCCTGCAAGGTGGTGGAAGATGGTGATGGGGTTTTGCGCTGACCTCCCCACCAGCTTCACCACCCTGTGCTCAGACCTTCATCCCTGTCCTGCTCCCATCCATAGAATCATAGAATGGTTTGGGTTGGAAGGGACCTTCAAAGCTCATCCAGTCCAACCCCTACCACGAGCAGGGACATCTTCACCTAGATCAAGTTGCTCAGAGCCCTGTCCAGCCTGGCCTTGAATGTTTCCAGGGATGGGGCATCTACCACCTCATGTACCACCATGGCCACCTCAGCGATGCCAAATACCCCTCTAGGAAGGCCAGGGTGAAGTTCACACTTGCTCTCTGCATCCCAGCAGGGTCAAATCCCTTTTCCCTATTCACGTTTCCCAAGAGGTGCCATGGACACACAACAAACCTCACAGCTCAGAGCCTGCTCCACCAACCTCCTACATCTACTGCAATGAAGTTTTATTCTACTCTGGGTGTCTCATAACACTTTAGCAACACAAATAAATCAACTTGAGTCCTGGGAAGACAGAAGTCATTAGAAAGCACACCTACTCATTGCCATGACTGGATCCACCAGTATGATGGGATCTCTTCTAATGAACCTTACTTTTCAAAAAATTTGTTTAAGATCAAACACTGTCAGTGGCTGTGCCAGGTTTCCTGACACATGGGTGGTCTTCACCAACCCTTTCACTCCAGACTCTCTACCCTGTGCAATGAGTTTCCCTAGGCCTCCAGAGGGTCAAGTTGGGCTTTGTCAGCACCTGCACTATGTTCATCCCAGGATCTGCCCAACTAAGTGAGAGCTGTCCGGATCTCAGAGCCCCCCAGCAGTGCTCTGGCTTCCCCCATCCAGAACAGTCCTTCCCAGTATGGCCATCTTCTTGATGGGATGGGGATTGGAGCTACTATTCAACCTTATGCCCTGGGACCTTGATGCTACCTACACATGAGCACACATAGGTCTCTCACCGCAGCCTTTGCAAGGTCACCCCTTTGGTAAAATCACTCTGCATTTCCACCCTCTTAAAGAAGAGGGGAACAAAAATCCAGGATAATAAAGCAAAAACTGCTGACATATGAGAATCACATTGTCTTTGGCAGGCAAATAGGGGTCCCATGAGTTTACATGCCAACAACCTCCTCTGCAAACAGGGGAATAGGTAAGAGCGAAAAATACTTGTATAACACTGATTCTATGGCTCCTTCAAAGATAGTTGGGGCTCTTTTCATAGAGAGGGGAAATGCTACAGAGTCCCTGGTAGGAGCTGGTTGAGAAATTAGGCTCTGCCTGATGAGAGAGATAAGATCAGGGTCCACCAAGCATGAGAGAGAAAATTAATTTGAAGCAGTGTTTCACTTCTCTGAATAAAGCCCATGACCTGAAGCACAGTAGAAGGACTTTTTCCTGAGCAGAGGAGGATTTTTCACAGAGAAAAATCCCCAGAATGATAAATTTCCAGGGCAGAGTCAAGCCCTATCTTTGGCCTGGAGTTAAAACCAGCCAGTCACTGCTGACAAATGTAAAAACGTTGACAGTCTCTCTGAGCACTTAAAAACTGGCTGCCCTCCTTCATTTTCACTGACGTTATCAGATTCTCCTTCTCCGAGCATTTATTTTTCCCTTCTTCACGTCCCAACTGCTCGCAGTGAACTGGAAGTAAAATTCCAAGTTTTTGCAGTTATTTTGTGACGGGTGAAACTGCTGCTCGGTGTGTTCCTACCACGTAGGTAATTGCCTTTAAAAATGCCCAATGATCAATATTCTTAGAGCAACAGTTTACGCTGGGGAGCTGCCAGGAAAAGTGTAGGAAACTGTTACTTGGAAGGGTTTCATTACCCATTCAGTTAATGAACCACAAGGAACGCGCTCCCTTTTCTCCTCTTCCCACACAACAATGAAGGATGTGCTTTTTCAAATAGCCACTACAATTAGAGTGGAGGGGTGTAATTCCACTTGTACATCTTTAATAGTGAGTATTCTTTATTTATTTTTTAAATTGGGTTAAAAACATCTGTTGATCTGACATAGGTCATGGGAATGTCTTCTGTTTCAACAAGTTATTGGGAGTTATTTTTTTGGTAGATTTGAAAGGGGGTCCTTTGGCAATGCTGACTGTATAATCCTGGGCTCTGGACAAGCATGAGGTGACAGGTTGTAAGATGTGTTATAGAAGGCATTGATGAGTATAAATAGTAAAAAAATGGCTAAACCAAGAAATGTCACATCCCTAGATGGATGCTGAGTCCTTTGGTACATACCCCTGCTGCTCTGCTCCCATTCGCTTTGCTGCCCAACCAGTTTCAGCCTGCTTTAAAAACCTGACAATGTGTTAACCATGCATAAAGATCCGCATCCCTGGATTTTGCCGTGCTCTGGAGAGCCCTGTAGGACTTCCAGTGAAAGAGGAAAAACTCGAGCAAAGGAGGCCATGACCCAGCAAACGGCTTTGTGCATGCTTCACTTTCCATGCTCAAATCAGTGAAGTGGAGTCAATAAGAAGATGTGAGGTCAGGGAGAGCCCTCCCTCTTCCCCTCACTGCTCAGATTGTTGATGGCTGATGGGTTAATTTGCTCCTGGATGTTTTCACCTAACAAGTGCCTTGCCATCTGAGGGACTGCAGACATCCACTGGCTGCAGGGCTGTGCTGCTCTTGATGCTTGGGTGCATCCAGCTGTGGATGCCACCCCAAAGTCAGGTGCAGGTTTGGGAAGAGCAGCAACAGGATTGCTGTGCTGTCACATCTGACAGAGACACAAGGAAGAAGTTTTTTTACACTGAGGGTGGTGAGAGCCTGGCCCAGGTTGGGCAGAGAGGTGGTGGATGAACCATCCCTGGAGACATCCCAGGCCAGGCTGGACGGGGCTCTGAGCAACCTGAGCTGGTGAAGATGTCCCTGCTCATGGCAGGGGTGGCACTGGGGGAGCTGGGAAGGTCCCTTCCAAAACAAACTGTTCTATGATTCTATTATTACCTGCTCCCAGATGGGTAGTTTGGTAAAAAAATCACTGTTGGTAAAGCTTCCCCATGGCTGTGGTGCATAAGCAGAGCTGAATGCTGGTTGTGGTGGCAGCTGTGATGTTGGTGATGGATGGCTTAAGAGCCACCACACTGACCTTTTAACTGCTGAGCAGGGGTTCATGTCCTTGGAGAGGTTAAAAGGTGTCAGGCAGCTCTGCTCATGTTATTAAGCGGATTACTTGATGCAGATCAGAACATGGGTCTGAGTCCTGAGGTCGCCCTCAGGGCATGAGGTTAAAGGCTGTGGCTGGGATCAAGCAGGAGGCTGGGTTATTGACATTTCGCCTGCAGTGTTTGACCCTGTGACTGATGTGGATGTACATTCTTGTACCTAGTGATACCCAAGCAGCAAGGTGTCTGCATGGCAGAGGTCATCCACCTGCTATGGAGAATCAGCCCACCTGTGATGGCTCGCTGGAAGAGGCCTTCCTACCACAGCCCTCAGTCCCAGCCCTTCACAGACCAGACAGGAAAAGGCAAAGAATGAAAATCACAAGTGATTTTTTTCCTGTGTTCTTCTACCAACAGTTTAGCACAGGAATCATAAGCAGCTCAGTGGAAAAATGATTGCAAGACCTCAGCAATGCTTTGTGAAGAGCCCACAAAGGACTGCCTTGTCCATAGCGCTTGATCCCACAGCCAGTTCCCCCTGTTTGGACCACTCAATGTAGGAGCATCTTCCCACCTGCCCACCTACCTACCTGCAGTGATGGATGCCAGACGGACGTAATCAAAGCCTCTGATGAACGGCTCATAGGGGGAACTCTCCAGTACATTCATGCCTGGGTAGAAAAGAGAAGTTGGTAAGAAGGCAACTGAGGTTCCTGAGGGATGTCCAGGATGTACAAGGTTCAACAGATGCATTGCAGGTTTGCTTGGTGGGTCCAAGGGGTTGTGTGCTCTAAAGACCGTAAGTAAATGGATGCTCAGAGTCACAGGAACTGATGAATGTTCGTCATTCATCAGTTCCTGTGACTCTGAGCATCCATTTACCTTAGAGAAGGGAATAGGATGTAACTGTTTTTTAAAAAATACATCACAGGTTTGGAGTAGGACAGCCTCTTAGGGAACTGTTGAGTTGCAATTCTCTACAGCTTGAGTCTTGGGTCCCTTGACAGGGATTGCCACTGAAGACACCAGACTGTAACACGAGTTCTCCCTCATGAGCAGAGTTCAAAGCACCAGCTCCCTACATACATGGGACTTCCATCAGTATCCTTGCTGTTTCCTATATGTCCCTCCCTGGGTCGATGGACCTCACCTGTTTCTAGGACACAGCCAGGGCTGTTTGTGTGGCAAGACACACACCTTCATATTTACTAACGCCTCTCCCCTTCTCCTTTCTTACTCAGCATAGAGCTAATGACCCACAGCTCCCGCAGAAACTTCTCCTATTCATTTTTAACTTGCTGGGAAGTTAATTTTATTCAATGGGTGCATTCCTTTCCTCCGCTCAATGGTCTGTAATGCCCCATCATCCTGACAGATACCACAGAATATTATTGAAGCAAACAGCTCAGTATCACCTTTTTTTTTTCCTTCTTTTTTTTATTAGACATTTAGATGGATATGGACAGCAGCAGATGTACTGGCTGGGATAAAAGGACTATCAAACTTCATGCTTGGGGCATATGCTGATCACCAGCTGCGGTCAGGAAGAAATAGCTCCCAGGGTACACAGCCCTGTGCCATTACCACAGGTGCATTACAAGGCAGCTTTACACCTTCATTGAAATATCTTGCATCGTTACTGACTGGAGAGGGGACCATTTGTATGTTCAGCGTAGCAGTTTTATGTCCTGATGATATAGCACCTTATCAGAGAATTGTTATCGGGTTGTCATCATGTTATTGTGTCTCCAAATGGGAAGGTGGCTAAACACAGGCGCACTCAAGAGAAGCTGAGTAAATAGGAAGCTTTGTAAATTCCCTGAGCACACACTTCCACAATTGATTTTATAAGAGGGCTTCTAGGAAGCTTTTTACAGCCTCCTGGGTATGTATGACAGAGACAAAGCCCTACACGGAGCATGTGGATCAGCTTCTTTCTCAGTCAATTAAACATGTGTAAGGACTCTAAAACATGTGACTATTATGAAATATATTTCCCTGGGGAAATTAAGGCAAGGAAATCAAAGGTTTGGAAGTGTGAATCTGCATTGCAAGTGAACTCGGTGCTTGAAAAAAATGGAACATAACAGCAGATGAGAGTAGGGCAGAGTCTTGGCAGTCTCTGATAGCAGCCCTCTCACAGTCATCCCCAGGATGAAGGTCCCAAGCAGGAAGCCCACCCAGCCTGGCCATCCAGCACCCATCTCCTGCTCAGCATCTGGAGACCCACACCTGTCCCCAGCACTCCCTGCCATCTTCTTCCCGCTCTTCCAGCAGCGGTCCCAGAGCTGGGAGTCCTCCTGACACCCTTGTCCTGCACAACCACATCACCGATTGACCGTGTCCAAAGCTTCAGACCATGAAGCTTGCAACTCAGCCTGTGAAGATGAATAGAGGCTCTGGATTGCCACCACTTCCCCAGGCTGCATTTCAATGGAAAGTATGGGCTCACCTGGCAGGTAGCTATGGGAAAGGTTGGATCCTGGAGAGCACAGAGGTCTCATTTCCCCAGTCAGCTCATGTTACCATGCTCTCCACCGTGGTGCCCAAAAGCTTTCCATGAAGTTGATGAAGCAGTTCCCTTTCTGGCAAGCCTGTGCATTATAGTCTCCATCCTCTTTGTTTTGCTTGGCCCTTTGGCCTGTGTTATCACCCTGCACCTTTCCTTTCAGCTTTCAGCCAGCAGTGTTTTATTAATCTATTTTGCAGCCCATGGCTGGAAGGTTCTGGTTTATTCCCCATTTTAATTTTCATGGTGCATAAAATACTCACCACCCTGACAAGGAAGAGTTATGGCCACTGAGGCGCGCTTTTATGATGACTCTTAAAAAACGTCAAAACCCAAACTTACTAAATACCAGCTCTGGGAACACTTTAAATTCCAACTTGCTGTCATCAGCCTCAAATCTTCACTAACCCAAAGACACTGGTGCATTTGAGAGCCTCCAAGAGGGTAACTTTTTAAAGTTCATTTTGTTTTTTCCTCAATGTCCATGCTTCCTATAGCGTTTCTGTAAAATCCACAGCTTTCACGGTCTTGGCTAGCATACTCCAATGCTAAACATACCATGCATTTCCCCCGCAAAAGATCTCAAGTTATACTGGAAATGTCATAAAAAACAGGAGACCAGGTTAAAAAACAAGGAGGAGGTGGCTGAGGTTCTTAGGATTGCTTTCCCCAAAATGCCATTACCATGGGGGTCAGTAGGTCTTGAGAGGGAACAGAATACTACAGGAGTGACCTTTTTTGCAGCCACTTTGGTGCTGGGGGACTCTGCACAAAGCCCCAGCAGTAATTCCCTTGCGGGAAGGCCATCAGAAGCGAGCACCCTGCTCAACCGACCTTCCATCAACGTGTGGTGGATGCTCCAGTAGACGCTCAAGCAGTGCTTCTCCTTTTTCATGCCTCGCTTGCACTTGCAGCCATACAGCTGGCTGGAGAGCAGGGCCGTCACCGTGCTCCGGCACTGGTTCTTGGCGTCGGGGCCCAGCTTGTTGGCTCCATTGCCTGCGATGCATTGCCGGAGGGTCCTGAATTTGGCACTGCAGATGGGGTCGTTGGTGCAGGACTCGCCTGCTTGAAGGCAGTCCCTGCTTGAGCTGACAGCTTCTGCCATACCTTCTGCAAGAAAAACGGAGATGGGGCATGAGGGTGGTGGAGCAACCCTCATAGGGAAATTAATCATACATCCCACCACAGAATCCCAGAATGTGAGGGGTTGGAAGGGACCTGGAAAGCTCATCCAGTGCAATCCCCCCATGGAGCAGGAACACCCAGCTGAGGTTCCACAGGAAGGGGTCCAGGCGGGTTTGAATGTCTGCAGAGAAGGAGACTCCACAACCTCCCTGGGCAGCCTGGGCCAGGCTCTGACACCCTCACCATGAAGATGTTCCATCTCAAATTTAAGTGGAACCTCTTGTGTTCCAGTTTGAACCCATTACCCTACCATCCCATGAGCTAAACCAGGCTGGGACATCCATCTTCATACGCAAAGATGGAAATCCTTCTCATCACCACCCACTCTACAGGCAATGACCTTTTTTCTGAAGTCATCAAGTAGGCAGATCCTTCCCCAGCTGGTCAGCTGGGGTGTTTAAATGCCAAATCTCACCACTCCTGCTCATGAATCACCCCCATGATGGGGCTGACACACACTGGCTGCTCGAGTGTGCTGCAGCACTTCTCAGCAGTGTTGGCAATGAACAAGAGTGGGTGAAATGAAACTAAAGGATCCATGGCACAACCTGAGGTTCAGCACTTCAAACCAACCCTCCCCCATGTTAGTGGGCCACCAATAGCAGTGAGATGCATATGGCCTCCTGCACCTCCAGCAGAGGAGCCAGAAGGAGAGGTGCCTTCTTTCTCCTTGAAACCAGGGTCATCCTGATTTCAGAAAGTGGCCCTGAATGGGATCAGTCTGGAAACAGGATGTGGTGGGTTGACCTTGGCTGGAGATCAGGTGCCCACAAAAGCTGCTAGATCAGTCCCTTCCTGAGCTGAACACAGGAGAGAAAATATGATGAAAGGCTTGTGGGTAGAGACAAGGACAAGGAGATCACTCAGCAATTACTGTCATGGGCAAAACAGACTCAACTGGGAGAAATGAATTTAATTTATTACCAATCAAATCAGAGTAGGATAATGAGAAATAAAAACTAAATCTTAAAACATCTTCCTCCCAGGTTCAACTTCATTCCCAATTTCTTTACTTTCATCCCTGCAGTGATACGGAGGGACAGGGAACAGAGGTTCTGGTCAGTTTATCACACACTGTCCCTGCTGCTCCTTCCTCCTCAGGGGAGGACTCCTCACGATCTTCCGTGTTCCAGCACGGGAGAAAGTTTTCCATTAACTTCTCCAATGTGTCCTTCCCACAGGCTGTAGCTTTTTACAGAATCCCAGAATGGACTGGGTTGGAAAAGCCCTCAGAGATCATCCAGTCCAACCCTTGGTCCAACTCCAGTCCACTGACCAGATCACGGCACTAAGTGCCATGGCCAAGCTCAGTTTACAAACCTCCAGGGCCGGTGAGTCCAGCACCTCCCTGGGCAGCCATTCCAATGCTGACCACTCTCTCTGCACAGAATTGCTTTCTCATCTCCAGCCTCAATTGCCCCTGGCAGAGTTGAAGCCCCTGCCCCCTTGTCCTATTGCTGACTGCCTGGGAGAAGAGCCCAATCCCCCCTGGCTAGAACTGCCCTTCAGGTCGTTCTAGAGAGTGCTGAGCTCACCTCTAAGCCTCCTCTGCTCCAGACTGAACAAGCCCAGCTCTCTCAGCCTCTCCCCATAGGTCTTACAAACTACTCCAGCATGGGATGCAGCCCTTCAGGAACAGATGCTCCAGTATGGGTCTCCCATGGATCACAAGTCCTGCCAGAAAACCTGCTTCACCCTGGGCTCCTCTTTCCACAGATCCTGAAAGGATCTTTCTCCAGCATGGACTTACCCATAGGGCCACAGCCTCCTTTGAACATCCACCTGTGGTCCTCTATGGGCTGCAGGCAGATACGTGCTCCACCATTAACCTTCATGGGCTGCAGCTGGGTATCTGCTCCTCCTTTGACCTCCATGGGATGCAGGTGGAGATCTGCTCCACCCTTAACTTTCATAGCCTGTAGGTGGAGATCTGCTCCATGATGGAGCATTATGGACTGTAGGTGACAGGCTGTCTCACTGTAGCCTGTGACATGGGCTGCATGAGTGCATGGTGACACCCAGGGGGTGAAGGACAAGGTGAATTGCACCACCTTCCATTTGGTGGGGTGCTCTGGAGCATGCTGACCTAGGTCAGGCATGGCTTGTGGGAGCAATGAAGAGGGAAAACTGGTTTATGGAAGGGGAGAATCAGTCCCCGTGCCTATAACATAATTTCACATCTTATAAAAACAGAAACTGCTGCCATGACCTTGAAGGAGGACTTCTCAAATGCTTCCCGAAGGAACTCTTTGTTCCTAACAGAACTTGTCTTCCCATTGGATATGAAGCAGAAGGGTAAGGATACTTTCCCCTTCATGGGGTAGATAAGGCGGGAGCACCTTGTGGTTTTTGAGCCCACAGGGTCTGCTTCTGCTGAGATTCAACTCAGACAACATTAGAAAATCCTCTTCCATCTCTGAGGGCTTCTTGAGATTTCTCCTCCCTCCAAGGGTCTATTGGTCTCTCCATAAAGTCCCTTTTTCCTCCTGCTACCTCTCCTGCCCTGAATTTCTGCACCTGTCTTTGATGCTCCCCATGTTCACCACCTGAGCCCAATATATCCATTTCTCTTCCCTCAGAAGTCCCAAGGTGTTTGCTAAGAAGGACCTGCTTCTGTTGCAGAAAGTAGCAGCTGGTGTTCAGATATTTCAATTACATTTATTACAAACTTTGTGTGAACCCACCAGGAGGTTTCCTTCTGAAACATCCCAATGGCATCTGAAATGCAAAACCTTCCAACAAACTCCAGACTATTTTAAAGTGCCTCATGGCCAACGTGAGGCTTTTGGGTATCTCAAATCTCGCAACACCTCAAATTTGAGTTCTCCTACCCCTGATTTATTCATAGACCTGGTTTATTTAGCACTCAAGACTAGTTTGGATCTGCCAAATGTGGAGAGAGAAGTGATTTCCAACATATAGGAAACTCTGCCTTGGGCTGTCATATCCTGAAGAACTCTGAACACAAGGAAACAGTTTCCTTGAAATATCATTTGGTCTGCAATTTCACTAAGATCTATAAAACGAGCCAGAGCTGCTTATAGTCTCTGCTTCCAGACACCACTGAATTTTCTGTGCACATATTGGAGCTGAATCCATAGGGGTAAAAAAGATATATATATATTTTTGACTTATTTTGCCCAGGCTTTCTCCAAAGGATCTCCTCTGGACAAGGATAAAGAATGGCAGTTTTTATTCTGGAAGAGATGACTTTGTCAGTGTCAAATCAGATGCTAGAAAAGCAGGTTAAAATAGAAATTATGACCCTCCTTCCCCTCTTCACTACATGAATTGCAGAAGATACTCCCCAGGATGGTTATAAACACAGCCAGCCCGTAAAAGCTGTAAAGCATTTTGGGATCCCACTTTAAATAAATCAAGCAGATTGAGCATTTGAGAAATTTTCCTGCAAAATTTTAAGTAAATATATCCTCAAGCTGAGACTTGCTTCACAGAACAAAGGCCAGGGGTGAATACCTACAGCCCAAGCCCAAAGCATAAAACACCCCCCCAGTTCAGACTTTATGACAGAGCTGCTTGGAGCAACCTGAAGCGGAGCGTCACGAATGACCTGTTCCATAATCACGTCACTTAAAACCCAAATCATTCAGGGGCTTTTATTGTTAGAGATGTCTTTGCAACTGAGACAACATAACACCACGTTTTCCTCCTCATACTGCCCCTGAGAGAGTAATTTTCTGCAACATTAAGAGAGCACCTCTTAGGAAAAAAAGAAATAATCTCTGTGACTTATAAAATAGATGCTGCTTCCTAACAGACAGGGACAAAAGCAATATCAGGTCTTCTTTCCCAAAGATGGAGTGACATTTCTGGTTTTGCCTTCAAAACTTGCACCTTGCGTACTCTCCACCGCAGCATTTTCCTCCACATCTGCCCCTGCCTGACCTGGGGGGTTCGATATGCCCTGGGTTGTACATGGCTTGGGCTTCCCGTGTCTTTGCTTTTCTAATAACACACTTTCCAGCTCCCTCTGCTCTCTTTAAAAGGCCATTTGTCTGGGTTTTTATTCCTCACTTGCTGCTAATTTCACGCTGTTTACGGTGGGCAGATGGAGTAATGAGTTTATTTTCACATCCTGTTTGTAGCTATGCTCCACATCTGTCTCTGCTCTTGCCTACCTCAGTGACACTTATATAAAGTTATTCCTAATGTACAGGCATAAGAGAAAAATCTAGTTCTTCCCACTCACTTAACAGACCCTCAGTTCTTCTTATAGAGGTGTTTCAAAGGGCATTTTGTTCAACAAGGAGGTCTGACTCTCCTCCAAAGGGGTAATTTCACTCACCAAGAAAATGCAGCTGTGTCTGGGGTAGGAAAGGATGACACTGACCCCATGTGCCAGTTGGGAAGTGGGGAACAAAATACCTGGAGAACACCAACATGGGGTTCTACCATTCTGATCCAACCAACACTTGGGTTTCAGATGTTTTGGTAGGAACAACATTCCTCCTGGGGCTGTTCAGCCTGGGGCTTTGGGATACATCCCCCTCCCCTCTGTTTTTTGTATGCATGAGGTGTCAATCCTTTTACACCCCTGATTTACACACAGTCCTATGGAGCAATGAACATTGTTATTATTTGCATGACAAACAGTTGACTCCAGAACATTTGGTGTTTACTTTTACAATATTTGCTGCTAAGAGAATAACTATCTGACATCTCCAACAGAGCAACAGGAGTGGTTTATTACCCTTTCAGGTTAGTTGGACATCTTTTACATAATTCTTCCTAAATTAGGCCTGTCAAATCTTGCACAACGAATACAAGTATGATGCCTCTCAGGCCCCTCGTGCTCAGGCTGGATGGACCTCCTGTGCTTTTGCATCTTCCATGCTGTGGGATCCCTTCTGCTCTGCCACCCCATGTGCCTGCTGCACTTCAGAGGTCTTTTGCTGACTACATACGTCACATACAACACGTCATGTTGTGTGAGAGGTGTCTGTCTACAAGCCTTGGTTTGCCTGTAAAGCTGGATGGGTGTCCTCATAGAATCACAGAATAGTTTGGGTTGGAGGGACCTTCCCAGCTCCCCCAGTGCCCCCCCTGCCATGAGCAGGGACATCTTCACCAGCTCAGGTTGCTCAGAGCCCCGTCCAGCCTGGCCTGGGATGTCTCCAAGGATGGGGCATCCACTGTTTCTCTGAGCAACCTGGGCCAGTGTTTTACCACCCAGAATCAGCCTACCAGCCAACCTGTGTAAATGGCTGGGAGATTTTGCAGTACCCAGCAATTCCTTTTGGGATGCTGTTCTCCAGGGAAGGGAAAGTTCCCTTCCATCTGTCTTGCTCTGAGCTTAGTGCACGCTCCGTGCTCCAACACCATGAACACTCAGAGGGCTGGCTCACTATTTTGCTGGATTAGATCAGAGCAGCTTATGCGAGTAGAATGACACCATTTGTTGCTATAAGCCCTCTGTGGACTTCAGATGGTTTTACAAACATAACACATACACATCATGAACTCCCACAGTGCAAACTGATCTTCTTTCACTGGTGATTCTTTCCAGTCAGCACTGAGATGGCGGAATTTGCCGAGAACACCTCGGGAATGTAACGTCTGAGGGTGTCAAAGCAATACTGGAAAGTTCAATGTGCTACATGTCTCGAGCAGACATTAAAAATATGCTTTGTACCTACAACTCTGACCTTTTGCCCCTCACTTTCAGGTTATAAGCAATCTTTTGTCTGTGTTTGCTCTGTGCCTTCAAGCAGGACTTTACAGGCACTGCAGAAATACAAATAAATACAATAACATTCACTTAGTGGTTCCTTCTCTTCTAATAGCTGATCCCTGTAGAAGATAATTTACCCCGGCATGGATTCAAAACCAAAAGAAGCCACGTTCTTCTAATCTCTCTAGCTGCTTAACATAGACTAATATGTGACACCTAGATACCTTCAGAGAAGCCTGAAAACTTGAGTTGTCCTGTTGGTCAAGATCCCTCCTGTGGCAGGAGGTTTATTGAGCAAGCCATCCTTTGGCATGATGGATTTGCACAAGTGAGAGTGAAACGTGGTCACAAGTGTTAAGTGAAAGCCAAAGAGAACTCGGTGAGTTGGATCTTAGACATCTGGCAAGATGAACTCAATAATCCCCAACTTGTCTTCGACTGCTCTTCACATCTGTAGCTCTCTTAGCTATTTGCCAAGGAGGCAAGTGTCACTCTGATGAAGCCCGAAAAGATGAAGCAATTTATTTGTCCCCTACCAAGACAATTACTAGAGCCTGACTGTTAGAAAAAGGGATAAAGCATTAATTGTTGGACTGTGTCTGCAAACTTTAAAGTGGGATGAAAATCTGGAGCCCTCTGATTGTCCATGGTCTGGTGAAGTTACACCATGACTCCATTAGCCTTAAGAAGAAAAGAATTCCTCATGAAATCTCTCACAATGACTTGGGGTGAAGTCTCTCTAGATATCATTACTTTCCTACACGAACACATCCTTTTTGACAAGGCTTCAGCTTTCATTGTCTAAAGATGCCTCTGGAATGCCCCATCCTGCTGGACTGACTCAGCCAGACTAACAACTCAATCAGCTATAAACAATATTCTTATGAAACCAAAATGCAAATCAGACCATCACGCTCAGTTCATGACCTGGTTGCAAATAGTTGTGTACCTATTCCGAATAAGATTAATCCATCTGACCAGAAAGAAGGCTTAAGACTCTTGAGCATCCATGAAACCTCAAACGCTACTCTGAAATGTGTTCTCTGAAACCTGTATCATGCAACAAGACACAAGTTTTGGCAGTGAACGTGATCCATGTCACATTCATTGCTTGCCAAAATTTGGGGACACTATGATACTGATATATTGGGTGGCTTCAGTCCCTGATTTCTGGTGTAACAGAGGTGTTTCCCCATCCCAAAGCAAACCAGCTATGCCACCAACAGGAGATGGTGGTTAGTGGGGCTTGTGGTCACTAGGACCTTAACACAGGTGCCTAAAAATAAGCATCCCATCCTATGCGATGAGCCCATCTAGCAGGGATCTCTAAGGACAACTGTATCGAAGATTGTGAGGTCTCAAGTGCTGGAGGGGATCTCTAAGTGCTTAAAGGACATATGTATAAGACCAGAAGTTCCATGTAAGTTTGGCTTTAAAATGTCCTGGACAGATGGTAGTGACATGAAGATTCTCTGCTGAGGCATAGCAAAGAAAATTTAGACCCAAGATCACTCCTTTTTAGGTCTAACTTTGGCTGGGTCTGCTTGATCATACGAGCTGGTATTCTGTCCCCTTTCCGGCCTCTCATGTCCCTTGTCTAGGGATGTCCTATGTCCTGGACAGGACTCAGACATAGCCGTGTTCACCTAAAATACGATGGTGAGCAAGAGCTTTGATTACATGGTTTCCTGCTAATGCAAGTCTGGTATTTCACCTTCGTATGCTGTAGAAAGCACATCCCAAGGAAGATGACTCAATAAGAATATCGAGGACTCTTTCTATTCAGAATGATCTTTATTCTTCCTATGAGGTTGATCCCAGGAAGACATCGTTGGCACCTTGTCTGTAAGAAAATAATCTGTTATGGATTTTCTCGGAGAGATATGGCACAGTGTGGAAAATGCAGTGAGTATTGTTCATGCCTAGCATTTATTCGGTCAAAAATACAGCTGATGAGACCATGTACAGACTTTACAGCTGAGGCACTAAGTGTATTGCTTTGAATGTGTATTTATTGCTGGTGTTTTAACATAACTCTTACTGGCATATCAAAGTACTTCGAATGAAAGCTGCCACTGAAAGAGGAGTCATTACAACTTCAATTAGCGCTGCATTCGGATGAACTGAGAGTGACCTAAAAAGGATAGAAATTGTCTGTAATGCTCCACACGTGGGTGACTTCCATTTGCCCTGTCCAGTGCTGTGACATTTTCTCTTCCTCTTTGATGTCCTTGAGAAAAGTGTGTGACAGGTCAGAGCTCTCCACTGCGATGGTGAAAGCACCAATCCTGATGTTTTTAATGTTTTTAAGCATGTTGCCACCCTGAATTGAGGTGAAAAGGGGCAATTTTGGATGGGAAGCCAGAGGCTTCTAAAAGTCATAGAATCGTAGAATAGTTCGGGTTGAAGGGACCTTCAAAGCTCATCCATTCCCACTCCTGCCATGAGCAGGGACATCTTCACCAGCTCAGGTTGCTCAGAGCCTGGGATCTCTCCAGGGATGGTTCATCCACCACCTCTCTGGCCAACCAATTACAATTGTAATGTTGATTATTTGCTTTGCACCATCGTCAAGAAACTCAAGACCTTGGTCGTCTCCTGGGTTTGACACACATAAAGGAAATTGAAAGTCCCTGTCCCAGATATAAGTCTAAGGTAAGATGCAAGAAACATGGGGCAAGGGTGGGACAATCCCGTGCAGAGACATGCAAAGACAAATGGAGGTCTATATATGGGGGAACTGGGACAACTAAAGAATAATTCAATCAAAGCAGTATTCATGATGTCAGCTACGTGCTAGACATTCACAACAGTCTCCCCTACTTGGTTTACATGCTCAAGTTCATTATCAGCGATTGCTACGGGGCTGATTTTCCAGTTGTCAGAGGAAAGAAAGTGCTATGTGCTCCCACTGTTAGCACAGGCATTTCTCTTTTGCTTCTAATGGCTACACTTACTCTTCTCAAGGCAGAGCAATGAGAAGCGTGTACTCCCCAAATACAGTCACTGAGCTGTGAGATCCACAAAGAGCTTAATACTGTGGTGTTTGGTTCCTCAACAGTCCAGACCTATAGCAAGATTAATACTAAAAAAAAAAAGTTTCACAAGCCTGTATTTCAATAGGAGATTTTGAGAACGTGCTGTTAATGTGTTCTCTATTTCCTGAGCATAAGCCCCTTATATCTCCCCCTTTTGCAAAGAGAAATTACTCTCTCTTTGCAGCTTATGCTCAGCTGCCCCTAAAACAGCGTTCAGGGGTCATCAGCTACAGAGCCTGTAGTAGCTGAGCTGCTCAGCTATCATTTGATTTTGCACATGTATTTTTATACATCTTTATATCTATCTGTGCCTCGAGATCAGCCCAGCTTGCCAGCCCAGATTTGAATAAGCAAGGCAGTCTGATTCTCAGCTTTCTGAGCAAAATTGCAGCTAGCAGTGATCAGTGCCTTACAGGCAGCTTTCTTAAGTCCAGCAGAGTGAGATACGGATCTTTTTCACAGCCTGTAATGGTTTTATACACATATATAAATATATATATATGTATTTTTTTTTAACTCCCTTAACTCCACTTTGCTTCAAATCATTTAACTGAAGAATGCTGGCATTTGCCACTCTTCAAAATCTTGCCAAGTCCTGTCAATTAAATAAGGACCGCTGTAAAACATGACCATTTCTGGAATCCCATACCTGCCAATAAAAGGTTTACTGTTTCCTACAAGATGCCATAATAGAAGAATCTCTAATAATGCAGTCTCAGAGTACCCTGGGTAATCCAACACGTCCAGTATATCTGACCCATCATCATTGTTTTCTCTCTCTAAGGTAGAAATTATTGACATATTTCACACACATCCATTTAACCCTCTTCTTCATCTCTGTGTTCATTTGTGGCTACCGCAATACATTTCTAGGATCTCACAGGTTCTATAGAATACCTCAGGGCCGGAGTATTTTTGGCACTACTAATTTTTGCACCGGTACACAACACTACCAATTACAGAAAGCTCTGATCTGAATTGATCTGTAATTCCCAAACCTTCTTTCAGTGACAGTGTTAACAGCTTTCTGCAATGCCTTGTCTTTCGCCATGGCCTCCAGAAGTTTATTCCCTACTGTGTTTGAGATGAGAGAAATCTCTTCCAACAGATTTGCATGTGTTATGCTGTTCTCCACATAGTCTTCAAGAACAGACTCCTCACTCTCAGGGCTGTGGTTTGCAGATGACTCAAATCATGGGTGCAGTGGGAGAAATTAACACTAAACACCCTGATGCTTTCTGACAGGTCAGTGAGGTTTTTGATTTGGGAACAATGAACTTGGAGTCCATTTTTTGTTGGGATCCCTCTTCCCTACCTGAATATATTCCTTTAGCATCTCATGAAGCAAACCCACCCCTCTGTGCATTAAGATGTTTTTTCCAGAGTATTTATGAAAACCAATGCCATTGGTCTGCAAAGTGCACAAGAGTTTTGTCACACTGTCCTGAGTCATTTACAAAGGGACTAAATGTCCAGGAGGTTCATCTTCAGGTGGCACAGATTGCCAAAACTCGAGTGTTTGCTTTCTTTTCCCTTTTACTTTCAAATCTCCCTGTCCAGGTTTTCAGTCCTGTTTCATTTTGAGTCTTTCTGCATAACATCCCAGTAAGAAGAATTGTCATCTTGTTTTATTCCAGGAACCAAGCTCTGTAAATCTTCCTTATCTGTTGAAGCAGCATTTCTGTAATCGCCTGGCTTTGGCCAGAGTCTGTGCGTATGTCAATTCACTTATACTTTCTCCCCAATATCTCACGTTTCTGATTTAAAATTAGATTACTCTTGCCATGTCCCATTTCCTGACACATTTCTGCAGCTTTTTGTTGTCTTCCCCTTTTTCTCTTCCCCTCTCAGTTATTCAGCATATCATCTATGTGCATTGCAGTGCCCTGATTTCCTTCAAATAATTCTTGCACTTTCCTGTCGAAAGTCTCAGCAGCAAACCAAAACCCAGAGGGAAATTTGTACAAGCAACATCTCCCATCAGGGGCACTGAAAATGCAGAGTCTTGAAGTCTTCTCGCTCAGGTCAATTTGCAAGGACCCAAGAGGGGCAGCTAACGGCATAAAAGAAAACACATCTCCAGCCATTGTCTTGGAAACATCTCCCTTGGCAGGCAAAGGAAAATATCTTCTCTGAATATTCCTATTGAGTTCTTTGGGATCTCATCTCAGTCCAAGGGAGTTGTTCTTCTTTCCTCTGTTCCCAGGGGCAGGCGGTTTGCAGTGGCTTCTATTTCTAAAAATGATTTTCAGTGCTAGTAGATAGTCCAAATGCCTTAATTTCCATCTCATGAACAGAAGAGGCTGAAGCACTGAGCTCTTAGGATCTGACAGCTCAGATTTCTATACCTTGTTCACCAATGCCATTAAAGACATCTCAATACTGTTTTATTTTTTCCTTTTTTCTTCTTCTTTTAAACCAGATTCCCTCTTCTAATGACCTTACTTCATCTATTTCTTGACTGTGACCCATCTGCTCTGCTGATGAATTTTGGTTTTCAGTTTATTAAAGTTTTAGCTTAACTGAACCCTCCTTCATACCATCACTCCTCTTTCCTGGTCTACACTTGTTTGCAGTGTATCACTTTCCTGCTCCTGATACCATCTGGCGTTTCAGATTTTTTAAAAGATGTAAACCTGAAAAAAGCATTTATGCTGAGGACAAAAAAAAAGAAAAAAAAAAAACAAACAAGTAAAAAAGCTTTCCATCTGTCCTGGTCTCTTAGTGCAGTTGATTCAATGGAAGAGCTGTTAACTGCGAAACACTTGATGGAGTGAGGCTGAGGGTGCGGAGGGGGATGCTTGTGTTGGTGATCCATTGATGGACAGCTAAATACTCATAAATCGGGAACAGAAATGTATCTGCCATGAATGTCACGGGTTTCTCCTTTTCTGATAAAATGACGTGCAAGACCCTGAACTTCTGCTGTTGCCCAAGCCAGGACGTGTGGTGAGTGGTGAGATGGGCAGCAGTTCCAAGGAAATAAAACACTCTGAGGACCCATTTGGGTAAGACGTTCAGAATAACATCCAGGCTGCTTCCTGTCACATCCCACCACACTCTTCATACAATAAGAGATTTTCCTTTCAAATACTCTTTTAAAATCCCCCCATGCTGCACAACTGTTTATACAGAAATACGTTCTCCCAGGGGTTGCTGGTACCTGTCAGTGAGTCTGTATATATCAACTGCAAGTGATGGCAGAGAAGTAACATCTTTATCTCCCAACCCTCATTGAGAATGAGATCCCAAAGAAGTGGACAAAAAAATGCCCTTTTTAAAGAAGCAGAAGAAGAAACTAGATAAATTATAGAGGAATCACATGGCTAAGCCTGGCCAGGAAAATAGGGAGGTGACAAGGTATGATTTTACTTTTGCAGGCTTTTTGGCACAGGTCCACATGATGTGCCCGTAAAAATGGCCTCTGAGCAATCACGTAATGTGGGTGCTCATGAATACCGTGCTCCAAGAAGAGTAGCAATGGCACATTTTCAGAGTAAGAAGGTCTCCAAAGGTCTGTCTTCAGCCTGGCACTGCTCAATATTCTTATAATTACTCGGATGATGGAATAAAGAATAGATTTATGTAATTTGTGGCTGAGAGAAGACAAGCAGGGGGTCACAAGCGATGTGCAGGACAAGAATGGAATTCAAAATTATCTTGATATGCTAAAGGCAGTGTCTGAAATCAGGAGGATGACACCGAACAGAAGCAAAAGTGGCACTGGGCAATGCAAGCCTGAGAGACCAGGAGAAGTACACCTGGGAAATGCTCCACATCTGGACTTGTGCAAAGCATTTGACACTATCCTGCATGACATCTTTGTCTCTGAATTGGAGAGACAAGGATTTGATGGGTGGACCACTCGGTGCGTAAGGATAAGGAATTGGCTGGATGGCTGCACTCAAAGAGTTGTGGTCAACAGCTCGATGTCCAAGTGGAGACCCATGACAAGTGATGTTCCTCAAGGGCTGGTTCTGGGACTGGTGCTGTTTTACGTGCTAAGGAAGATGACAAGATCCCAAAGGAATTCCACTAAAACTATAAGTAGTTTTACAAGGTGAAGAAAGTCTGCAAGAACTCGATTTGTTTAGTTTCAGAAGAAGGCTGTGAAGAAACAAAGTCAGAGTACTTGAATATGTAAACAAGATGGTCCAGAAGTGGACAGTGATAGGCAGCCCTTCACTGTCATGGGATGTAAGATGAGAAGTAATTTTGAGTAAATGTGCAACAAAGGAGATTTAGTTAGATATTAAGAAAAATGTTATACGGGAAGTTAAAAAGTGGAACAGATTATGGAGGGTCTGTTTAATCCCCAACAGTGGAATAATTTACAGAAGCATCTGTCAGAGATGGCTCTTGCATCCCCCCTTCTCCACTGGAGCATCAGGCTGTGTATGTGTCATTCCTTCCCACTCTGTGTCCCTATGACACCATCCAGTTGTGATTATTGAACATCTTGTGGCTGGTGTGGACTTGCAAAGTGAGAACATCCACTTCAAAATCAAAGAAACCATGCTGGAGTCAGACCCAAATGAAAAGTGAATAAAGTCCATGTGAAATCTCACTCTCCTAGAAAAGGCATCTCCCTCTTCTTATGGTCTGCTAGGGGTGGCGGAGAGCCCTGTGTTGGGTAAACTGAACAAGCCCCAGAGAACATCGACGTCCTATAAGAGATGTTAGGGTGTTTTCCCACTTATATTGAATTTTCAGATCCATGAGTATGCCTATTTGTTCAGCAAATAGATCCAGCCAACACTTCATATATATCAGGTGTCCATCTGTGTAATGAAGAGACAGCTACTGAAGCTCCATAGCTATCCATCAGCTACCACCAAAGCAGCAGAAAGGTGGAAGTTATTTTTAAAGGACATTTCAGCACACATTGCAGCTTTGTGTCCTTCTTTGCCATCCTTGCCAGAGAGCTGAGGGAACCACTGGTCAAGGATAAGCCAAGCCCATTTGTTCACTCCATACCCTCCTTCTCCCCAACATCATCTCTGCAGGGCTGATGTTAAGGCAGAGCACAGAGTGTCCCTTTGTCCACTGCTGCCAACAACAAAATAAGTTCAATGCCTTCAAAGACAGAAGAACATGGAGTTCAGCAAGCTCTCTGAGGGAGCCGTGATGCCCACTGCAGTCCTAAGAGCACGTCAACATTGTTGGTTCAGCGTGGGCCAGGACTTATTTTCAGGTTACCATTCTCACTGCAGAGAAGCAAGGAGAAAATTACATTTTCTTTGCTTGATCTCCGGCATTTTCTGGATCAGGAAAATCCATGGGTGTTGAGTTTGAGCTACTGCCAGGCCAGCAATCCTTAGCAGAAATGGACAGCATACAGACCATGCCTTCAGCGGTTTCAACACATTCTTATCTATCCTGTACATCATTATATACAGCAAAGCACTGAAAAACCCTCCAGCCCTGCCTGCAAAACACAAAAACATCCAAGATGGGCCAAGACAACTCTGCAGACCTTGAACATTCATTGGTAAGGAGAGACTCTCACCCATTTTTAAAGGGTCATTTATCCATGAACTCTCTTCTTAATGTACCTCTTTAAAGCATTTAAATGACAGTGCATCCTGCACTGCACTGTTATGATAGAGAACCTAGTCATATGTCAAGCAGGAACTGTGACCCCTTTTTCTGTGATTAAGTTCATTTTTGTTCCATCCACTATTTTTTTCCTTACATGATTAACTAGTGAATAAAAAGGCTCTTTTTTATTTTTCTTTGCAAGGTCTGAAGCAGTTTTAATCATATATAATTCAACACTTGCTATTCGATTTGCATTCCTTGCTTTAAGATGAATTTGGCACTAAACAAGCTCTCAATTATACTCCCCTGCCTCTGTTTTCTCTGGAAGTCACAAAATTCATTCAAACAAAAGCTAAACCCCCCTGAAGTTTTATGGAGATGGATGATGATTAAAATCAAGGAACAGAGATCCTTCTCCTGACTTTTCAAAACCACAGGGTTCCAATATATGTTCTCCAGTGGCACTTTTCCAGGCAACCTTGGATTCAAAGACAAAATTGTGTACATGTCTGTACCAGCCCAGGTCATTGCATCTATCTATCATCCCTTCTTCTCATGCCAACCTTTTTTTTTTTGCTTCTGACACTAGATATTAAATATGAAGGCTGGAGTTTGCCAGCCCCAAGCATAAGTGAGGACGGATAAGACAGAAACTGAGATTAGGGGAGGAAGCCAAGTTGGAAAAACAGGATGAAATTCTAGCTAGAGAAGAGAAGAGAAAAGGCGGTGAGAAATGAGCACTAATTCAAGACAGCTGGAATTTAGATATGCAGTTATATATATGTCTTTATGTATATATAGGTATGTATTTAAATGTAAGTATGTATGTAGGTAGATAATATATATTGTAGCATCACTGCAGAGAGTCAGTCAACATAGAACTGATTAAGAATTAGGCACTAACTTTAGGTTAGAGGAACCTAAATTAAGTGCTTGCAGTTACTCCCTAGAAATACTTCCCTGTCTTCATCAGCTACAGGAGAGATGAGGGAGACTCATTAACTGTGATCACCCTCATAGTTAACCAGGATGATATGGGGAGACAGACAACAAACATGGGATGGGAGGTCATGGACGGGAAAAGACAGGCTGTGTTGGAAGAGTAAAAAGACAAAATCATGAGAACTTACACTGAAAGAAACAAAACTCCACAGTAGAAGGACACTGAGGCTGTAAATTCGATGACTAACAAGGAAGGACATGCTGTGAGTAATATAGAAGGAGATTAAATCCACCCTTCTCATCGCAAAGCAACATGATGGTATAGTCTCTACCAATACAGTCACATAATAACTCCAGTCTATGCATTAATACAACTTTACACACAGGAGTGTGTTTTATGATGTACATCTACATTGCCCAGAACATCAAGGGCTGACTACAAGTTAGACCAAGAGGTGCAATTTTAATCATCAAATTTGGGTTAAAAACCTACCTTTGGAAGCAGTGCAAGCATTTGTACCTTGTGTAATATTTTGAGTGCTGTGCAGAGCTGTAAGGAGAAGCACTGGAAGATCTAAGCCACTTTGGCAAGTCTTTTCGACTACATCTCATAAAAAGGAGAGTGAAACAGATATTTCACCCAGCTAACTGTTAGTAATAAAAGGCATAAAACCAATGTTGAGGCCACAGAATGGGAAAACACAGTGGAAACTATATGAGAGAAAGAGAAAATCATGGAATCATAGAGAATAAAAACTGACCATATCTTGGGGTTGTTCCAAAACCAAGATGACAGATTGGTTTCCCCTACGGGTGCTGAGTTGAGGTGCTGGGCAGCAGGCAGGAAGAAATGGGCAGGTAATGAGGGCAATGGAGGCAATATGTTAAAAAAAAGTAAAGTAGCAAATATAAAATAAAAGGCAAATATTTAATTATTTGTCATAGGAGTGCTGTACAGAAGAAGAAAGGTGGGAGTTGTCTCGTGTCCATTTAGTCATTCCTATCTGAGCTAAGTGTCTAAGTTTCTATAATGCTAAAGGAGCTGGCTGCCCACGTGTGGGCACTTAGAGCCATCCCAGATGCTACAGGGTACCTGAGACATGAATGGGACTGCAGATGTGATACAGTCCCATGGGAAGCCTTCACATTTCTGGAGAAGCAACTGGAAACCAAGAAGAGCGTTAGAGCAATCAGCTCAGCTTTAGGTAGACATTTATATGAAATCAGAGGGATACGACCCTTGGAGCTTAATCTTGGTCACATAGGAACGGGATGCTCACTGGAGGTGCACTGAAACAAAGAGAGATGGCAATGAAAATATAAGTCCCAGGTGTCAAATGCGGCCAAAGCAGGGATCATTAACTTCATTGTCAGCAAAAGTAGCAAGCTGATTAAAGACCTGTGGCTTGTGTCAGGAATTAACAGATAGAATCAGAGCTTGCTTAAGGTGGGGTGGGATTTCATAGTGTAACACAGCAGCAAAGTGCCAGCAAGTGTCATCTTCTATAAACACAGGGTCCCCTGGAGAGTGACACTTCTGAAACACCGAGGAAGTAAACAGCATCCTAAAGTCATGATAGCTTCACCTGAGCTAGACCCGCATCTATGGCAATTATGTGTTTTTCCATCCTACAGATCCCAGGGGATGGAAGAAAATTAAATAATAATAAGTTATTAAGCAAGGTTTGAACCTTGATGCTGAACTTTCTCCTTATGCCCTCCCTGTTTCTGTCCTGGAAATCTGTTTTGAGTCTCAGCTCAAATAACCAAAGAATTTTGCTGTAAGGAATGATCTTATAATCCAAGACAACTTGATCCAGAAGCTCAAAAGCTTTTCTTGCCCTTGTAAAGCAAGAGTCCACCCAGGAACAGGAGCATAATCCTAAAATTTAATTACTGGCTGCAGTGCACATGCAATTACTTATAACACAGTTCCAATGATTATTCATAGGTTTCATATTGGGGGGGAGTGGAGGGGAAGGTCACCAGGTTGCAAACAAGCCTAACATTCAGAATTGCTTGCTGATGAGAGCTGGGGGAAGATGATTATGATGGATAATACAAGAGAAGAGCATAAGGAAAATTGATTATGAAGGTTTACCAGGAACATGTGGACTATTAAAAACTCTATTGCACATCAGTGAATTTCAGACATTTAAATCGACGGGACCTTTAAAGGGAAATCACATTTTCTATCATCTAATCAATGCAAGTAGCAGTGTGTTTGGTCTCTCTTCTCTGCTCTCTGTTGACTCCAATTGGCCAGTTTAAAAAAGTTTAATGTTTATTCTGATATTAAGTGTCGTGAAGTCTGAACAGACCAGAGGCAGTTAAAAAAGCCAGAAGCAATAAAGTTCAGCTTTCCCCTTAACTGTCTGTATAAAGTCCAGCTAATCATAGCTCTCCTTGAATGGCATTTGTTTTTCCAATAACCTCTTTTTTCCCCCGCACAGCACGTTGAGGCTGCTCCCAGCCCCGTGCTGCGCTGCTGAAAACAACACAAAATTGTGCCAGCATCTGTCTGGGAGGACCCCCTTCCTCCATCACATGGTGAGAAGTAATTCAGAGCTCTTTGAGACCTGGCCAGGGACAACACTACCAGTCAAGTCCAGTTCCTCTGCTGCCTTTCACCTTATAGAGTCACACTTCAGTTCTCAAGTGCTATTGCAGTCGGGGGCCGGCGTTCCTGGCTGTTTGCGGGGATAAACAATAAGGCAAAGGGTGGCAGCGGCTGCTTTTCATCTTTAAAGTGTTTTCTCAGCTGTGGATGAACTCGAGGTTCCAAGTACCTGAGGAAGAATTAAGCTCCTACAGTGTTTCCCCATGGTGCCCTCTTCAATAGCAGAAAGGTCCTGATGCAGAAGAAGGTTGAGAATCACCAAACAAGGAAGAAAACACAGTGCCCTTGGGGAAGGAGGATTGCTATACTCTCTTAAAACCACCGAATGAGAGCCAGGAGGGAACAGGCATGAGCCCATCTCCAGACAAGACCCACCCACGAAGAGCTGGTACAATCTCAGAGGAGGATCTTGCTGGAAATGCAGAAGATGGGCACTTTTAGGATGTGAGTGCAAGCTCCCTTGCTTGTGTGGTCTCATATGGAGTTGTTAGCAGCTGTTACGGAGAAAACGAGGCCAAGGAGAAGCAGCAAATTAGGATAGAGGTTGGGATCGTAGGAATGAAGGGTCTGTGTTGGGTGAACAGAGGATGGATGTGGTTGTGGATCGGAACAGAGCTACTATACCACATCTAGAAGTGAGTCACTGTGAGGTTATTTAGAGCAAAAAACCCATGGGTGGAAGAGGGGAAAGGTCTGAAGGGCTTGGCTGCTCCTCTATGGGGACCTGCATTGCAGCCAGGATGTGCGAGCATCACTGTTCTGCTGTGGTCAGCATTAGCTGATTAAATCCCTCAGCGCTGCCTGCGTGAGCTAGGCAGGAACCCTTCAGAAAGCAAAATGACTGTATGATTCACAAGTTCAGAGGCCAGGAGGTCAGAGCTGACCTCCTCCCTTACACAGGCCAGAGCATTGCATCTACTTACAGTGGTAATGACTTCTATAATTTCTCTTTGGCTCAAGTGTGTTTTCAAGAGGAGAGCCCACCACTGCTTAGAAAAGCTCAAGACACAAATAAATCTGTTATCATCCTGAGTATTTTTTTTCCAATGGTTGATCATCCTTCTTGCCAAAATGTGTTTCTTTTGGCTCCTTTATTTGGCTATAAATTCTTCCCCCTCTTGTTACTTCTTTCCCTGTGAGGTTTATTTTCCCTCCTGTTGAAAACCCTTTGATAACAGAATCACTGCACCCCTCATCTCCCTTTTGTAACAACTTCTTTCTTTTAAATCTCTGTCCCTGGAAGATCTTTGCAGAATTACAAATTATTTCTGCAGCTCTTCGCTCCACTGATCCGATGGTCCAGAATCTTCCCTCCCATGCATGGGCAGTGGGGGGTCTGTCCTCACTTTTTTGGCATCCACCCCAGCTGTGCTGGTCTTCTCCAGTGTGGAGTTTTCATTTCTGTGTCCAAGAAGCGTTGGAGTCCTGCACAGAACATCATCTCAGCAGATCATCAGGACTCCTTGTCCACCATGGCCCCCAACTCCTTCTCTCTCTGCCAAAATATCATAATTCTGTGACAAGGGATTGTGGTTTTCCTCCCATTCTAGAAGCCTGGACCCTGCATTCAGCTAAAGAAAAAGCTCCTTGCATCTGCCTCGCTTATGTACCAATGAGGAGGATTTGTGTCTTCAGTTACTCAATACCTCCACACTACAGATCATTATCTTGTCCAAGAACATTATCAATATTTTTAATCATGCAATTAAAGACCATATCAGAATGGATATGCACCAGGGGAAAGGAATTAAACTGCACAGACAGCCTTGGATCTGTCATCATCTGTCTTTTGACTGCTTGGCTTTTCTACCTTAACCTTCTCTAATAAGATCAGAGCATTCTCCCTTTCCTCCCCCACAAGATATTATCATGTGTAATGTACCTGTGCTGACCTCCCACTGTCCTCACTATCTCCAAAAAAAGCATTTCACAGCTTTGCAGATTACCCTAGAGAGGGCCACAGGCATCTCATCTCCAGGCATTGCTGAACCTCCTCCCTCCCCAAATCATCTACACCTAAAGAACACGTGTGGGATCAGCAGTGAACACCACGTTGTATGCTTTATGCCTCATGAGGCACAAGTGGTGGTAAAATACTGGCCCAGGTTGGCCAGAGAGGTAGTGGATGAACCATCCCTGGAGACATCCCAGGCCAGGCTGGACGGGGCTCTGAGCAACCTGAGCTGGTGAAGATGTCCCTGCTCATGGCAGGGGTGGCACTGGGAAGGTCCCTTCAAACCAAATTATTCTTGTATTCCATGATTCTACGATTCTGAGAGGACATGTAGCCTGTTTTGGAGAGGTGGCATTTGTGCGTGGTGGATTGGTGTGGTCTGCACAAAACACAAGAGCCTCAGATAAGAGCTCCTGTCCTAGTTCCTAGCAATCACACTGGAAGTCCCTCAACCTTTCCATGCCTTGGTTTCCCCAGCTGGGAGGTGGGTTTGGAGATGCTGGCTTTGACACCCCAGGTTTACTGCCAGGTAAGTGATACCCACGGCATGTTGATTTCTAGTGGTTTGAGAGGGACTCTGGAGCACTCCAGAACTAGGTCCAGGCACAGTAGAGAGGTGTCTATGCATGGCTGGTTTGCCTGGCCAAGGTGATTTCCTCACATGGCTTGACTGTGCCGAGGAGGAGATGATGGCTCATTGAGGCAAAAAGAGCCTCCAGTGTTGAAGAAGGAGCCAATTCAGAAGTGTCTGATTAAATAAGGATGAATCTCCTAAATCCTTGAGAGGGTTTTGATCATTTTAGCTTAGTTTTAACTGTGTCCTGGAGCTCGATGCACTTGCTTTCAAGGTGCCTCCATGTCACCAGTGACCACAGCCGTCCCCCTTGAAGTCCTCATTTCGTACTTTACCCAGGTCCAGTTTTCTTGCAGATTTCGTGAGGCACTTTTCAGGGACAAAAAAAATGGAAACAGGTCAAAAACAATGGGAACAGGTTTGAGGTGGGTTGAACTTGTCTCTGGACTGTGAAGCTCACCTGGGTTCAGCAAGCATTGTGTTCCCTCAGGTCTCCTATATCTCTTGTAAGTCTAGGCTGATGGTTGGGGCCAGATATTTAACTAGGTGATCTTCTTGCTAGTGATGCAGGTTGCAAACTTAGTTGTCTATCTACTCCCCACTTCAGACAGCTGCTCTTTAGGTGCTTTTGTGAGCTGGGAATTTTGTGCCGCACGTTCCCAGCTCGTTGCAATGTCATTCTCTACAGAGAAATCCCCGATTCCATTAAATCAGAAGCTGGCACAACTGAGTGAAGACACAGCTGACTCAGACAACTGTACTGAAGTTATGTTGATTTACACCAGCCCAGGGGAAAGCCACAATAATTTGTCTCTCCTTTGACTGAGTAGCCACGGTGACAAGAGACTAAACAGATGACAAAATAAAACACATCATGAATCTAGAACATGCAGCTGGAATTTCCCCAGCGGAGTCACAATGTGAAAGATCCAAAATAAGGGCCTGTGAAATGTGAATTAATGTAAAGACAGGGTTGTAATCACAGTTACACAACTTTAAAGCCACAATAATTCCAGAGAGCTCAGTCTGTTGAGTCTGGATTTTTGCTAATATCATAGACACCTCTACTGCATGGGGAACAGACCTTGGTCTTAGTTTTGGTGGTGTTGATTCTGCAGTGAAGTCAGCGGTGTATGAAAGTATGAGATTATAGGTAAGTTTCATGGGGAAGACTGCTGGTGTGACTGGTCATCTCTGCTTCTTCTGGAGGCACAAATGTCCCTACTGGAGAGGCTCTGACCCCACCAGTGGTCAGCAAGGCTGTTGAAGAGCCTCTGCTCTGAAGTTTCAGTGGTGTCCTCTTTTTGATGTGAATCAGGAGTAGAAGATATGAAAATGAAAATCAGGACACTTGGTTTTCATCTGCCACTTGCTTACGTAGGGCTGTATGAAATCGAGCACCATGGACTGACCTTCTGCTGAGCACAGCAGGTCTTTGGCTGCTCTGGGAGCAGAGCGAAGTCCTCCAGGCCACATTCAGCAGCAGAAAATCATGTGATGAAGGTGTCTGTCACATCCATCGCCTTGTAGAACAAGGCACACGTGAGAGTCACGTGGGACTTGCATCCTGCAAGCCAGACTCTTACCTGGTGTCACCATAGTAAGGCCATTGGTTTGCATGTGAGGTCATAGAATCGAATAATTTTGTTTGAAAGAGACCCTCAAGATCACTGAGTGCAACCATTACCCACCGCTGGCACTGCCCCATGTCCTGAGAACCTCATCTCTGTGTATTTTAAACCCATCCAGGGATGGTGACTCCAGCACTGCCCTGGGCAGCCTGTTCCAATGCCCCACAGCCCTTTGGGGAAGAAATTGTTCCCAGATCCAACCTCAACCTCCCCTGGCGCAACTTGAGGCCGTTTCCTCTGCTCCTGGCGCTTGTTCCTGGGGAGCAGAGCCCGACGCCCCCTGGCTCCAAGCTCCTTTCAGGCAGTTCAGAGATCAGAAGGTCTCCCCTCAGCTCCTGTTCTCCAGCTGAACCCCCCAGGCCCCTCAGCTGCTCCTCATGAGACCCATCAAGCACTTTGGCTTGGGAGTGGATGAAGTAGCAGCTTGAGCTTGATCTGTCCTGCTCCTCTCTAAGTGATAATGTAGGGACATCTTATGTCTGTATTGCCTCTTGCTAGAGCCCTAATAATACACAGAAGTGCACACACATCAGGACTGACCTACTACCGTGGCTGCTCATACCCATGACTAATCCCAGCAGCCATTACTCAAGGTAACCCCAGTGAAGATAGGCTCATACACCTCTATGCTGCTAACTAACTCACACTTCAAGAGAGAAGAAGAAGAGTCACAGAAATGAGCAGCCCTACATGTTCCCTGGGTCCTTCCAGCTTGTGAATCCAGGTTTCCTTCCTATGGACACCAAAGCGTAGGTCAAAGTAGAGCCTGGTGTGTACTGAACCCTTAATGTAGTGCTGGGCCAGGGCCACGACACACCAATGGGCACAGGAATGAGAGACTTCTCTTGAACTTTTTGTCTGGAAGACACGCTCCTAAAATTGTAAAACACTTCTGGAAATGAGGTTCCCACACCACATAAGTGCTTCTGAATAACGAGCTCATTATGTGAAAAACACCACGGTGCTCAGGTCCAGAAGAACAGCAGATCAAGCAGGAAATCAATGTCACTTTTAGTAAATTAAGGAAAATACTGTACTGACATTGTATGTGCATGGCTGGGTAGAGGCACTGTCTCATGGCTACCCACAGAGAGAATAAGAGACACCCTGTTAGCAGGAGAGAGCTTGTTGCTCATGCCATAAGCTGAGCAGTGAGTTTAAGGTATTTAATATCAAATTTAGCTATGGAGTTATGTTACAAAGTGGTAATGGCTAGAAACCTCATTTAGATCATAAAGGAGGGTTTTTTCTCAAATTATCCAACCAACCTTTCCCTCCCTCAAATGAAACAACCTCTTCCTTACATTTTGCTTTGGGCAAGGAAAAAAGCTTTGAGGAAAAAAGTTGTCCCAAATGGCAATTTATTTTTTAGGAAACTCTGTTACATTAATAGTAATTTAATCTGCATATTGACAGCAGCTTTGACCACTGAATTCATTCTTAAGCACGGATTGGGATAGTCTAGGGTCAAAAAACCACCATTTTTTAATGGAAAGTGGAAGTACTCTGGAGATAACAGGGCTCTTTCAGATGGTGATTTAAGGAAAACTGGAGACAGTGGGATGCCAAGAGAAACAGCCAGTGAGGGCTGCTTGTCACTTAAAAGGTGTCCCCTTTCACCAGCCCAAACTCATTGCATGAATTCAGACCCAAGGCCAGCACAGGGATTTTGGCAGAGGGAGTCCCTGGGCTCAGGGGGTGCAGAAGCAGCAGTGGGAGACATAAAACCAACCTCAGGCTCCGCATCAGCATTGCTAAGGACACTTGGGAAGCTCAGTGTCTGATGCTGCTTATTTGCAACACAGCTTTTTGTCCAGGTGACTTCTCCCCTTTTCCAGTTTGGGGAAGATGGTCAAAAATAATGTCTCCAATCACTGTCTCCCAAGCTGCTGTGGGATCAAGCATTTATTTTTGCCCACCCAAAGCTCTGGCTACGCACATAGCAAATGGAGACACATGGGCGAACAGAAGATGATAGATGTTTTTGCATTTAAATCGAAAACCCGAATGTCCCCAGACTAAGACAAATGTGGCCTCTGAACTGTGACCATGGTGTGTCCTGCAATCTGGCTCGCTTCTGCTCCGAGCTTCGCAGCTGGAGTTCATCTCCCAGTATGCATTACAGACACAGCTCGGGATCCAAATCACCTCCTTTTCGGCCAAAAGCATTTTCTCTTTTGCCAAAAATTCAGCAGGCTACCGGGACTGTCTTTCTTCCCTCTGGTTTTGTCAATATTTCCCACAGAGGGGGAAACAAACTCCAAAGGTTTTGCAACCTGCTCTACTGGGTTAGAATAACTGCCTGCTCGGTGGGTTTTGTTTTAAGCCTGAGGCTGCCCTGTGGCCACTGTCTGGACTATCCCACAGCAAGATCTTGCTTGGTTTTTGAAGTGAGTCGTAAGCTGCCCAGGTGGCCTTTAGATGCAGCCTACAAAAGGCTCTTTTATCAGACCGACCACACAGGGCCGCAGCCGAAATATTCTTTGGTCGTGCACATGCAATGGTGCAAAAATGCCCATATGCAATACAACACATGCAATATAGCATATGCAATATGGCGTATACGATATAGCCCTTGGAGTGTTTGGTGGTTGTAGTGTCTGGTCACAGGCTCTACACAGATGCCGTTTGTTTGTCCGGGTGTGTTGGAAGGGTATTTCTTTCAGTCCTTTTCATACGCAGGCAAGCTTGGTTTTGTAGTCACCAAGATCCAGGTAGGAGAAACTTTTGGTTTTCCAAGGACATGGAAAGGTTGAAAACTTTACCGGAGTCTGGGTAGTTTTGTAACCTTATACCTGGGTTTCTCTGAGACCTGAGTCAAAAACAAGGGTTTTTACTTGCAATCACGTTCATCCCTGACAGATGTGTATCCGGCCTGCACTTTATACACATCCGTGATGTCTGCAGCTCCAGTGATTTCCTTTCCCAATGCTCAGAAAGTGTTTCCTAACTCCCAGTCTTGCCTCATGTTAAGCCCATGACTTCTTGCCCTTTGTAACAGGATGCAAGGGATGGATTATCTCCTCCGCTGCTTGAGGCTGTATCCCTGCACCTCTTCTCCAGATTAAATGAGCCCCGCTTCACCAATACTCCTCTTGGCCTTTGACAAGAGTTGAGGCCCAATGATAGACAAGGATGTCCAAACATATTGAAAATGTGCGTTTCTTCTTGCAGCCCCAGATATTTGCAATTGTTCCCCCATTTTACTAGTGCCACTGAGACCCATTTCCAATCACAAATCAACACCAGAAGAAGGAAAAAACCAGGAGCTGTAACTTTGTTTTTGTGGAACTATACAGCAGAAGAAAAACAAAGCTGATGCAAGGCAACATTTAGCATGGCATCAGAATAGCTACAGCTTCTCACTCTTCACCATCATTTTAGCCCAGGGAAGATCTAGGGAAGGGTCCCTATCTAGACAAATTATTCCAAAATGAGCAAGGCAAAGAGTTGCTCGTTTTCAAAAGAAAATTCCTCTTTTCACAACAAACACCTGATTCTCACAAATGCCCGAGTCTCCTTTGCTCCCCAGCTAACCCACAATAAGAGTAGGTACATTGAGAGCACCTTGCATAGAGAATTTGGTAAGGCAGAGCTTGCTGAAAGCAACTTTGTGCTCCCTTCCCCCCTTGGTCATGTACACTTAGTAAATGTGCTTTTAATCTCATTAATGTTGTTTGAAAGAAGCAGTGGTGGATGAATCATTTGATGCAAATGGAATAGTTTAGGGAATACATGCATTTTCATTAGCCTGACTTCTCCTCCAGCACTCTGTATTAGCACAGAATTAACCCATTAATTCTATTGATTTCTATTAATATTGTGCATTCCATCAGTGCTCGGATCCCCATGGACTCCTTTCCAACCACCTATAGGAACTGGCTTGTTTAATCAACATTGCACAACTAATCAAGGCAACTGTTTGGGTCATGAAGTGAAGAAGAAAATTGTTTCTAATTGAGAGTATAGGAGGAATTTGGGGAGGCGGGATATAATTATTACTGCTGGAACAGGGCCAGGATTCCTGTGATCACACTCTCCTGATCTTGCCGAAAGTTGTAAGCACAGTCAGTGGAGGTAAAAACAGATCATTTCATCTGTTCTTCTGTCCCAAAATCCAGCCAGCACCACACTGGTGGGAAACTTGGATCTTCTCAAACACCTCCTGTCCCAGACATTCATCAAACTCCATCACAGCAGGATCTGATTACCTTGATGTACTCCCTATATCTATCATCACAACACACCCTTCCCATCATGGTGGCATTGATGGACGTTGTCTGGGATGGAGCCACCAAAAGTGGCAGTGTCTCCTACACAGTGGTGAGAGGAGGTGGTCAAAGTGCCGCGTCCCCATGTAGAACAAGGAAATCTTCCCATATCTCTGCAATGCCAAACATCTCCCTGCCAGTTCAGTGCAGTTACACAAAGGGATAGATAGCATCGCTCAGAGAAGTGCAGCAATCAAGGGATGGGAAGGATCTCCAAAGACTGTCAAAGTCAAAGTACAGTCACAAAGATGGTCTTTTATGTTTCTAGCTCAAAGCCGCTGGGTTTTCCTTCCTGCTCAGGTAGCAGGATGGCTCTGCCTCTTGTAGCCTTTTGCTTGAAGGAGAGGATAAATGAGGTGTTTGATGTAAAAACCCAAATGAAAGCAAACACAACAAAGTTGCTCTTTAAACTTATCTTATTCACCAACATCTAGTTCTGACGGTCTCCTCCCTGGGCAATCAGTGCAGCGAGCTTGCCCTCCCGTTGACTATGCACGCTGAGACCATATCCACAACATTTTTTAAAGTACTTTTCCAGCAATATTTTGTCTCAAATTGCCTTTGCAAAAGACTCTCTTTATTCCTCTCATCACAAGCCCTGCCTCATTTTCAGCAGCAAGTCGAATCCTATCTGTTGCATCCTGGCCTAATTATTAAACAACCCTGTCAAAGTATTCAGTCATTTGCTGATATTTTGCTCACAATTAGAATATGAATGTGCTCCATTAGGTTTCTAATATCCTTTATGCTCAGCCTGACATTTGGGGAGCTGTTTTACTGCAGCTGACACTCTGGGAAATGGGGTTGCCGTAGTTAGCGTCAGTTATGGTGTTATTGACCCCAATTTTATGAATGCAGGAGGATGTCTGAATGTTACATACTCAGGTACCCAGAGGGTTATCACTGTCTCACACCGATGTCTGCTCTGGGAATTCACATCCCTATCTTTCTGTGAAAGTGCTGTTGTTTTTTTTGGGTTATTTTCTCACTCCCGTAAAGCTCAGAGACACTTTTCTGACCAAGCGTTTGGCAACTAGTTAACACCAAAAAAAGCCCATCGACATAGTGAGGATGAAGGCTGAGATTCTCATTGGAAAACCTGCTGGTGTGTTGATAAGCATCAGACACAACTGGGAATCCTCAGGGTTTTTCCCACTTCTGAACGAGGCTGGTGGCACCGTCCTGGGCAAGCTCCTTCACTTCTCGGTTATTTCGCTCCCTGTCTGATTGTGGTGGTATCACTATTTTTGTAGCCCAGGAGGCTGTGAAGTCCCCCTCCATGTCACCACCTCTCTCTCAAGCATATGGAGAGACGGTCCCTGCTGTGAAGGTCTTCAAAACCTAGGCAGAAAGCCCTGATCCTAACAAAAAGGGTGATTCTAAAACCGAGATTAGGACATAGGTATTCTGAGCCACAGTTTACAGCTGCAAACCTCTCATATCTAATTCTTGCCACAGAGATTTGACTGGCAACTCTAATATTAAACAGATGTCAGTCAACAGTAGGTGATCATGGGGCTTTTCTGGTGCCCATCATGCAGAAATCCCAGAGCAATACCAACCAGAATAAAGCTGTGGAAAGACAAGTATCAATGAGTTTGGGTTGGAGGGACCTTCAAAGCCCATCCAGTGCCACCCCTGCCATGAGCAGGGACATCTTCACCCAGACCAGGTTGCTCAGAGCCCTATCCAGCCTGGCTTTGATGAAGGGGCTGTGTCATTAGGACCTCCCATCTCTTCCCAATAAAGAAATGAAGATTTCAGACCAAATCACCATCCAAAAAACCACACAAGTATTTCTATTTTTTCCAGGCTGGGTCTCCTGTCTGACCACACAGATCCAGCCCCGTACCACCCCACGCTGATACCGAGAGAAGTTTAAACACCTCTCCTGCTCACCATAGCCTTCTCCCAACACACACACACACACACACACACTTCCCTGCAACAACAAAGCTCCTGTTTCTGCCTCTGAAAATTAAATCTTATCTCCTCAAACCACTCCAGCTCTGCACACCTAGGATCCCATCTCTCCCTCTCATCTGACTTTAATAACAACACCATTCCCCCTCAGAAGGAGGAGGACGGAGTCCAGATTAAAAGAAGCTGTTTAGCTGGCAGCAATATTGCCTTCCTTTGCCCTTTGATTTTTGATTGTTGTTGTTGCTGTTGCTCTTGCATTTTTTATTGAGCACCCGGGCTGAATGGCTGAATAAAATCGAACTTCCCAGCTGAGACCACAGATGCTCAGCTGTGCATACCTTAGGGAAAAATGTGTACAATTTCCATTTTGGCCAATTATTATGCAGGGAAATCTTTTATCCTGGTGGAAAGGTGGACAGGAGGAACAAAAGCCTTTGGAGGTTCTAAATACCTTTTAAAGGAACGCTGGCCATTTAAAACTGTTGAGCAAGAGCTTCAGCAGACATGAATCAGCAGAGATCTTTCATAAATATGGGGATGAAAAACTAAGAATTTAGCTGGAAATCTGAGGATTTGGGTGTGGATATGCTTGTGTTTATTTACGTATCACTGTAATTCTCTTTGGTGGGTGTATTTGGGTTTAGTACTTTTTTGTTATTTCCCCAGACATTGGAAATCAACTGGTTGGCCTGGGAATCACATTTCAGCGAGTTAGATAAATCCCAGTAGTGCAAGAATCCTTCCTTCCACCCTTGCCAAGGGTGCATATGTCCTGTACTGCTGCCCTTTGACCAAGCACAAACACCAGACTCACAAAGCGAAGCTTTATTATGTTGTTTGTGCTCAGTTAGGCTTTCCAGACCAACTCCTTTTCCTGCTTTCCCTCTCACCCTTCCTTATTCTGTTATCTGCTGACTGAGTCTCACCCTCAGAACCTGTTTGAGGTCCATGGTCTCATCTTGAGATGTGTTAATTCCCTGCATATTCAACGATTAAAGGAAAACTCCTATCAAACACAAACCACAACACGACGCAGCTTTGCAAAGCTGGGTTTTCACAAAGTTGCTGTGATTTCCCCTGTTTGAGTCAGCAAACACAGATGATGTCTGGGTCCTGAGAAAAACAGTTATTTTGGGATAGGAACTGGTGCTCTTGATCTCCTGCAAGACGTGGGATAATTTTGAACACCGTAGGAGAAACCAGGAGTAACTTGTCATGTTGCGCTTTCTCCCTGTTGGATTTTGAAGGCTTCAGAGGTAAGTTGACAGAGCTTTTTTGGGAACAAAATAATAATCTCCCCCCACCTGGGACCAAAATTAAACCAGTCCTAGCAAAATAACTCTACAGAAGTTGATAAAAGCCCCTTTACATCCACTCTAACCTCAACTATTCAAGCACTATTGCATCCATCCCTGCACACACACACGTTGGGAAAAGTCTTTCCCAGTGCTGCCATGAGGTCCTCGGGCATCCAACCATCCTGAGCATGTCCACAGAGCCAGACTCCTCCATCATTTCACCTCCATCCTTACACAGAGCTGAGACTCCTCCATCATTTCACCTCCATCCTTACATGGAGCTGACACAGCCCAGCAAGGACCAGTCCATACCTTGGCAGGGACTGAGCAGCCAGACCGGGGTGGGAAGGGGACCACACAGGGCTGGTGGGTTCAGAGGGGATTCATTATCTTTGCCCTGGAGGAATGGGTGAAAAGTTCATCCTTAACTTTGGTCAGAGCGACTCAGAAGTGTGTTGACTCCAGGCGTATAAATGAGCTCTTCAAAACATTCCCCTCCATCACTCCTGCCCTGGGTTATTGACTCAGGGTTCCACGCTGTGAATTCAGGTAGTAGAATTTTTCCTCCCTCCTTGCTTCGCAAGTATAACACATCCCTTCTTACCCTAGGAGAGAGGCTTATATATATCTTCCTTCTTCCCTCACCCGCCTGATTAGCATCAGAAAGCACCCTGGGCATGAATACCCCCAAGGACTAATTCCGGCAAACCGTGTCTTCTGCTAATAGACTGAAACATTCCCCCTTGTTTGCAATTTTCTTCTCCCTTCCTCCTCCCTCTCCTCAAAACATTTTCTCCTCCTGCTAGGTTCATCTCTCCATCTGTTGTCCATCCGTTTTCCCTCCTTGCTGTGCCGGGAAGACGCTGCAGGGTTGCGGCACAAGACCTGGCTTGTGCTCAAGCCAAGCCTATCCTGCCAGCATCACCGAGCCCAATCCCCCAGCATCTGCCCTGGGGAGCGTGGGTGCTTCACTGCTTGCAATTAATTTCTTATAAAGGCAAAGCGGCAGCCGCAGAGGAAGTCTGAGTCCGGGGAGGCTGATGTTTTGTGTTCGGTGGTTTGGGGTTTGCTGTTTCAGCTCCTCTGTAACCGAAGCACAGGCTTAACTCTGTCCATCCTTGGACTGGAAGCGCACAGAAAGCAAACAGCAAAGCAGGAGTCCTGGATCGGACTCCTGTCCTGAAGGGATGAATCACAGAATCACAGAACAGTTTGGGCTGGAAGAGACATTCCCAGCTCCCCCAGTGCCCCCCCTGCCATGAGCAGGGACATCTTCACCAGCTCAGGTTGCTCAGAGCCCATCCAGCCTGGTCTGGGATGTCTCCAGGGATGGTTCATCCACCACCTCTCTGCCCAACCTGGGCCAGGCTCTCACCACCCTCAGGGCAACAATTTCTTCCTCATGCCCATCCTGAATCTCCCTCCTTCAGTTAAAAACCATCACTCCTTATCCTATCACAACAAGCCCTGCTAAAAAGTCTGTCCCCATCTTCCTAAAAGATGGAGTATCCCCTAGGGCCAACAAACAGGAGGGACTGGAAACAACCTCTGAGTTAGGAAGTTTTTAAGCTCCTGAAAATGTTAAGCAGGGAGCACAGGGAAGGACTGAGCTGGACAGACCTTTGCTCTGTGGTCATTAAATCACACGTTGACCTCACAAAGTGGTATTTAACCTCCTCTGACCCAGATTTACATAGCAACCACTGTTCAGAGTTGCATCTCACCCAGCAGCCTGTGAGCAGCAGTGGCCAACAGGAGGTGCCTGGGTAAGACTATGAAAATGAGACCACTACTGAAGACCTAGGGGGCCTTAAAAATGCAGAAAGTGATCCTCCATGGCGTAACAAGGAGAATAAACATCAGTTTTAGGCATAGGAGGGAGATTCCATCCCTATAACTTTTGACAGATGTTTTATACTGAAATTGGCATCAGGGATCTTCCACTTGGGGTTCCTGGGGGTCTTGCTATGGGAGCAGGGTTTCTTCTAGCATGTCCCTCCTCTGTATGTCCTGTTTCCTAGAAAATGGCCTCAAGTTGCACCAGGGGAGGTTGAGGTTGGATCTGGGAACAATTTCTTCCCCAAAGGGCTGTGGGGCATTGGAACAGGCTGCCCAGGGCAGTGCTGGAGTCACCATCCCTGGAGGGTTGGACAGACGGACATGAGGTTCTCAGGGACATGGGGCAGTGCCAGGGGTTGGACTCAACTACTGCTACAGGGGTTGAATGGTTGGACTCTACTACTCAACTACAATTATTCTATGTTTCTATTATTCTATGTCACTTGGCACCCAAGTGGATGGCTTCCCAACCTGAAAACCTTCTCCATGGGCAGGGGTTAAATAAATAAGGTTTTTCAGGTGTGGAGTTATTCTTGAAAACCAATGTTGCAAGAACCTCCGCCCCCTTCTCCATAGATATTGCAGAAGTATCTGCTTCTGACCCTGTTCTTCACCTCTAGCACGAGGACTGTAGGACAAACATCCCTCAACCAGGATGGGCATCATTGCATGACATGGAAAAACACCAATATGAAGCAGGACTATGACCAGAAATTGTGCTCAGCCTCATCAACACCACTGCCACTTTCAGATACACAGCACACTGTTCATATTAATATCAAAATCATCTGACCCCAGGGTTGTTCCTATTGAAAGGTTGTACAGGAAGATAAAAGATCCCCTGACTTGTTAAGTAATAGAAATACAACACTAATAGGTATTTGATACAACGTGCAAAACAAATGCTGTGTAATGGAGACTGTAAAGGCCTCCTTAAAAATTTTAAATAAAGAAAAAATATGGAAAGGCTGAAAAAGGAAATGTTTTGTGATGCCAACAGACTTGTCATGTGTAAACAGGAGGAAAAGAGAGGAAAAAGGGAGTTGGGTGATTTAACTATTTGGCTTTGGTTACTAGATCTTGTGTGCAAAACTTTGGAAAAAATGAACGTAGAGGGGAAAAAATCAAGAGAGATTTGGAGTGGCCACATAAGAACAGCCTTGGGTCAGAGGATAGCTGCAACCATCAGCAAAGTTTTCAACATCACTCTCTGCCCTATGATCAGACCTTTGAGGGGAAAAGGACTGAAAATTAGAGTGCAAATATAAGGGAATACATCACAAATATGTTAAAACACAAAAGCTGCTTGCTTTTGGATTGAGGAGAAACTGACCCAGAGCAGTCTCTGCTTCCTGTCAGGACATGGGGACCAGGAACAAATGGACAAGAAAACAACCTGGAGAGCAAAACTCAAACAACCCCAAGGAAAACTGCGGAATGTCACATTACTCAGGGCAGTGGTGGAGTCACCATCCCTGGAGGGTTGGACAGACGGACATGAGGTTCTCAGGGACATGGGGCAGTGCCAGGGGTGGGGAACGGTTGGACTCTATGAGCTTGAGGGGCTTTTCCAACCAAAATTATTCTACGATTTGTGCACTGTCACAAAAGACATCAAACCCATAGCCCTTACATGAGAAACCATGAGAGTCTTTTGCTCATCCCACCCCTCATCGTTGTCTTCACCAAGGTCAGAAATCCCAGTGACTGCTCCACCACCACCATGGCCTCCGGTGCAGAGGGACCAGCTGTATTATAAAGGGTTTCCCTTTTGCTGGAGCATAGGGATGTTCCTTTTCCTTTCAAATATAATTAAGTTTCTAGTCTTGGGATGGCTGAGAAAATCTGCATTAAATACACTCTGACAGGCCCCCTGGGAATAACCTTGAAAACAGTGGCTTCTCTCCAGCATCTACTTGCAATTAAAGGAGTGTGAAGAGTTTATTTTTGTTTTTAAATGAGGGGGGTGATGCTTTCCCAGATGCTCAGAAATGGGTGCAAGATGAGGGGTCTCTGAGATGTCCCCCAATAACCCTGTGCCTATTTCTGCCCATTAACCGCTGTGCGCTCCCTTGAACTGGGTTTTCAGTTTAGCTTAGTTACTGAGCCTAAAATCCCTGCTTTCAACTCATTTGTTCCTCTGCCCAACCCAAACCTCCCAGAGTGAATAGCTGCTCCTGCTGCAGCCCTGGAATAGCTATAACCATTATTATAACTCAGTTTGCACACACAGCACTTGGGTTTTGCATGGATTGGCCTCTGCTAACCGAAGTTCCTGTCTTTGCCTACAGAGCACATAAAAACCTCCTTTTAGCAGTAGCTTGCAAGGAATTGTGCAAGGCAGCATTTTTAGGGTCATAGAAAGAATATTGCGAACTATTTCAAACCCAAAGAATAAAATATTTGCACATTAAGGTCTAAATACAAGCAAAGAAAACCCACAACGACAGACGCCACCTGCATCTCAGATCCTGCATTAAGAGATCCAGTTCCTACAAACATGTGTTTGGATCAGGTGAGTCAGGGGTGTGCAAGGTTTTCTCTGCTCTTTGGGGTTCTGGTGGGAAGGAACTGTGTGTTTTGAAGGAAAACTTACAACCTTGTCAAATTTCATGCTGATAACTTACACGATCATTTCAATTAATTTGGAATAATTGGCATAGCTACACCAGAAGCACACTTGGGTACTAATACATTTAAATGAAAAATCCTCCTAAGAGAACATTTTTTTCCAGGTTGATGAAAAAGAGAGAGGTTATACAGAATGGTGTTCCAAAGGTGGTGTGGGTTTAGCAGCAAGTGGGGCTGGGAAAATTAAAGACTTTCCCTGATTTGTGCTGTCATGTTCCTCTTCACCCCCCACAATTTCTGCTGGGGAAGGAACACAGTTGCAGAAGCATTTTGATTAGAATCGTAGAATAGTTTAGGTGGGAAGGGACCTTCAAAGCTCATCTAGTCCAGCCCCTGCCATGAGCAGGGACATTGGACAACCTGGGCCAGGTTCTCACCACCCTCACGTGCAACAATTTCTTCCTCATGTCCAGCCTGAATCTCCCTCCTTTAGTATAAAACCATCACCCCTTTTGCCATTGCTATAGGCCTTGCTGAAAAGTCTGTCCCCATTTTTCTTAAGGCACCCGTTAAGTACTGAAAATCATAAATATTGAATGTTGAAATGGTTCAAGTTGAAAGAGTTTAACCCAAGGAGATTGCCCTTCCTTCTTGACTCTTCCTTCTGTTCGCTTTTCCACACACAGCCAGTTTTACAGCTCCCAGCCTTGTTTTTAAAAGCTGGCAATCTGTTACCCCATTCACATTTCCCTGCTCCCAGCCAACGCACGAAGAAAATCTCATCTGTAAACAAGTGCTCTGACCCTCTCCAAAGGCACCTTTGCTTTCAGACACCCTGATACCTCCTCTGTGCAACAGCATCTTTGATTTGAAAAGGGGTCACCTGAAATGACCCTCTGTCCCTCCAGGGACCAGGTGGGTTCACAGCCTCAGGGAGGCAGGTACAGTTCTGCGAAGGCTGATAATAAGCCAGTGCAGCCAAAGTTACTTCGGCCATAAAATGTCACTGTACCATCAAATATGAAGTTCGGTTTGAGCTTTTGCACAGCTTTCGTGGCTGTATGAGCAACAAAACAGCCACTGTGATGTTTTAATTAGCACTTCAGACTTTGTTTCTTTTGCCAGTTCTGTCTGTAATTTTTGGAGTACTCATCCTTAATTAAAATAAAAAATCTCAAAGACTTGGGAGCGTGCAACTCCTTTTTGGTATAGCTGAAGATCAAGGCTCAGGCATTTTAGACATACTGCTGCTAAAACACACTTAAAACTGGCTCTCCCTGTGTATCCGTTAGCACGGTCTTCTCCATCCACTTCTAAAGCAGTGGTTTTGATCCTCTCTCAACATCTTTGAGCCAGTCTGTGTGCTTGCCTTCTGCTCACATCCTTAGGATGTTGGGGTTTTCTGACTGGTCTGGAAATGCAGCAGGACCAGAGGTGGTTGATCATCCTTCCTCAAAATTTCCCTTTAGCTCTGTTTTCTTACAGCATTTTGAAAAATCTCTCAACTCATCTACCCAGCCTCAAAGGAGATGTAGAAATCATCTCTCCATGCTTCGCTTATTTAGGGAAATATATTGAGTTGTCCCATGTTTTGAGGGCATTGAAGGAGGTGTTCTCGATGGGATAGGCTTGAGAGGAGAAGAATCTTCTTATAGGACAGCAGAGATTCAACAGGAGAAGAAAAGGCACTGTGGGCAAAGCTTGAAAGGGGATCAGCACAAAGGAAGGGCTGTTTGCACCCCAAAAGGGACAGGGGGAGAGCCTACTATATTATTTTTTCTATCATCTTTCCATGAGCATGACAGATGACCACTCACAGAAAAGAAATGAAATTAAATTCTCTTGCAAGCACCTGATTCTAGGAGCCGAGGCTATCAAGGAGAAATGCTGAGTCTCAAGGCTTGAGAAGGAGGAAAACATTGAGGTACCGGGGCAGCCCAAAGAGCAGTGCAGCAGGTGAGGCTTTGGTCTGTCTCAGGCACCCAGGGTCAGTCTCTGACCATGAGATACATGGCAGAGTGATGCATATCACTTATTTGATAATATTTTTGGGGGAAAAAGTGGGTAAAATTCCTGGAGAATAGACTGGCATGTACTAAGGCTCAAAGAAACAGCTTGATGTATTTATGAAAATAAACAGGCAAATCAAGACCTTTTTTTTGTAACAAAGGGATTTTCTGTTGTTATTTGATTTATTGTTTTTAAGACTGATCAACCTGAGTGCTATAGGACTTCTCTTGTTTCCATCCTGTTCAATCAAGAAGCAGCAAAATAGGGAAGACAGGGATTTCTTCCTCCCATGCACATCGGGGATGAGGTATTGCCCTGTTTGTCTTTGCAACTCAAGCCCACTAAAACCCAGGGTGAGACTAAAGTTTTGCCTGTATCACCTTGATAAAGCACTCAGTTACTCTGGGTGTAAGCTACAGTGGCTCTGACAGGTATCTACTCTGCTATTTAGCGACTGTAAAGAAGAAGAACAATTGATGTTATTGTAAACTGCCCTGAATCTGTTTTCCATCAGGAGATGGAGTCGGAGGAATTCAGACTGCAATGAACATGGGATGGGGATGTCGGTGCTTGACAAGAATTGTGAGGCTCTGAGTGATGTACTGGGTAGTTAATGAAGCCACCTAGAAAGGCTGACATATTTGCATTCATGTTAAAAGAAAATAATAATAATAATTTGAGGCTGTTGAAAAGTGCTGCTCTGACAGCCCCAGAGAACGCATCACATTTACCCGCAGACACAAAGCAGCTTCTGTTCCTGCTGTGCCACCCCTGTTTTGAAACGGATCAGTCTGGTTTTGAACACGGTTGCTCCCTCCTGAGGACAAAGCCCAGACCATCCACCAGCCCATGTCTCTGCCACTTTCAGACTCATGGTCATGGCTCATGCATAGGGCAGCTCTAGGGTGGGAGCTGCGGGAAAGGGACTTTCCTGGTCTTGGCGTGTCCCAGTCCCTTCCTGCAAAGCCAGGGAGTAAACCAAGCCCCAGCACATGCTCTCAATCAAGCAGCATCTCACGACAGGCAGGGCAGGTGGGGGATCTTGTCACCTTCATCTTCACAGCACCACACCAGTCCTTCCTCCCTTGGCATCATGTACCACCCTTAAGGACTATGCACTGTGCTGCCCACACCTTGGTATCTTCCAAATTGTCAAAAACATGAGGTGAGGAATTCTGCAGCAGCCATGGCCAGTGATACAAAACCAAACACCACTTCTATTCTTCAGGGTGTGTCTTGGCTTTGAGTGTGTTTGGTTTGGGTTTTGTCCTTCCTTCCTTCCTTCCTTCCTTCCTTCCTTCCTTCCTTCCTTCCTTCCTTCCTTCCTTCCTTCCTTCCTTCCTTCCTTCCTTCCTTCCTTCCTTCCTTCCCTCCCTCCCTCCCTCCCTCCTTCCTTCCCTCCTTCCTTCCCTCCTTCCTTCCCTCCTTCCCTCCCTCCTTCCCTCCCTCCTTCCCTCCCTCCTTCCCTCCTTCCCTCCCTCCTTCCTTCCTTCCTTCCTTCCTTCCTTCCTTCCTTCCTTCCTTCCTTCCTTCCTTCCTTCCTTCCTCCCTCCCTCCCTCCCTTCCTCCCTCCCTTCCTCCCTCCCTTCCTTCCTCCCTTCCTTCCTCCCTTCCTCCCTCCCTTCCTTCCTCCCTTCCTCCCTTCCTTCCTCCCTTCCTTCCTCCCTTCCTCCTTCCCTCCCTCCCTTCCTCCCTCCCTTCCTCCCTCCCTTCCTCCCTCCCTTCCTTCCTCCCTCCCTCCCTTCCTCCCTCCCTTCCTTCCTCCCTCCCTTCCTCCCTCCCTCCCTTCCTTCCTCCCTTCCTTCCTCCCTCCCTTCCTCCCTCCCTTCCTTCCTCCCTTCCTTCCTCCCTTCCTTCCTCCCTCCCTTCCTTCCTCCTTTCCTTCCTCCCTTCCTTCCTTCCTTCCTTCCTCCCTTCCTCCCTCCCTCACTCCCTTCCTTCCTTCCTTCCTTCCTTCCTTCCTTCCTTCCTTCCTCCCTCCCTCCCTCCCTCCCTTCCTTCCTCCCTCCCTCCCTCCCTCCCTTCCTTCCTCCCTCCCTCCCTTCCTCCCTCCCTTCCTCCCTCCCTTCCTCCCTCCCTCCCTCCCTCCCTCCCTTCCTTCCTTCCTTCCTCCCTCCCTCCCTCCCTTCCTTCCTCCCTCCCTCCCTTCCTCCCTCCCTTCCTCCCTCCCTTCCTTCCTCCCTCCCTCCCTCCCTTCCTTCCTCCCTTCCTTCCTCCCTTCCTTCCTTTCTCTCTTCCTTTCTCTCTTCCTTCCTTTCTCTCTTCCTTCCTTTCTCTCTTCCTTCCTTTCTCCCTTCCTTCCTTTCTCCCTTCCTTCCTTTCTCCCTTCCTTCCTTTCTCTCTTCCTCTCTTCCTTCCTTTCTCTCTTCCTTCCTTTCTCTCTTCCTTCCTCTCTTCCTTCCTTCCTCTCTTCCTTCCTTCCTCTCTTCCTTCCTTCCTCTCTTCCTTCCTCTCTTCCTTCCTCTCTTGCTTCCTCTCTTGCTTCCTTCCTTCCTTCCTTCCTTCCTCCCTCCCTCCCTCCCTTCCTCCTTCCTTCCTTCCTTCCTTCCTTCCTTCCTTCCTTCCTTCCTTCCTTCCTTCCTTCCTTCGCAGCCTCAGAGCCTCTCAAGACAAATCCCAATCAGCCCTGAGGGTTTTCAGCACTTCCAGGACTCAGTGGTCCTCACCACAGAGGTTTTCTCGGTCACTTTCTCACTTTTCTCACAGAAATAGCTCACTGCTATTCCACCAATGTCAACTTTGAGATGACAGAACACCCCCTGGGACCCTGACTGCTGTAACCTGCTGCCACCCAGCCTAAGCTGGCTGCACCGTTCCTGACCCAGATGTGCTGAGATCTGCTTGGGAACCTTGACTTCAGCAGGACTTTGGGCTAGGAGGAAGGATGAACTTCCACTACACACTCAAGAAGCTCCCACTCAACATCAGGCTCTGCCAGGACACGCTTTGCTGGCGAGAAAGGCACTCGGGGGGGAAGCAACAGTGAGAAACAACAAGGAGAAAAGCAAAAAAAGCCAAGAGAACCCAGGACTGGGTAATTGCTGGCCAGCGATTGTCTCTAATAAGGTTTGACTGTATTAATTAATTGAGATGTGCCTTGGAGAGCTGGAGCTGCTGCTGATGGAAGTCAGCCAGGAAGAAAAAAAAAATCTCATTTTCTCTGCAAACCTGCTGATTAGACCAGGTCTCTGAGGTTCACCATAGCGGGCTTTGGGGAGAGGGGTGCTTTGTCAGGGCCTGCAACACAGCCACAGGTAGAAACTGGCTGTCATGAACTGCCAGGGAAGGCGACCAGGGCTGGAGGAAGACAAAGCTTTGCAGTGGGAATGAGCGGGGTCATTCCTTTGCATAAGCTTATGATTCATTTCCTACAAGAAACCAAATTGCATGTGTTTTCCCTGCCTGTTAGGGAAGAAAACATAAATAAGGATATAGAATCATAGAATCATTTTGGCTGAAGAGACTCAAGATCATGGAGTCCAACCATTACCCACCCCTGGCACTGCCCCATGTCCTGAGAACCTCATGTCCGTCTGTCCAACCCTCCAGGGATGGTGACTCCAGCACTGCCCTGGGCAGCCTGTTCCAATGCCCCACAGCCCTTTGGGGAAGAAATTGTTCCCCACATCCAACCTCAACCTCCCCTGGCGCAACTTGAGGCCGTTTCCTCTGCTCCTGGCGCTTGTTCCTGGGGAGCAGAGCCCGACCCCCCTGGCTCCAAGCTCCTTTCAGGCAGTTCAGAGATCAGAAGGTCTCCCCTCAGCTCCTGTTCTCCAGCTGAACCCCCCAGGTCCCTCAACTGTTCCCATCACACTTGTGCTCCAGATCCTTCACCAGCTTCACTGCCCTTTTCTGAACCTCATTCAGCAGAAGTTCAGGTCACTGGTGGTACTAAGTGGGTTCCTATACACCCACTGTCCATGCTGTCAGTCCCAATGACAACTTCAAGGTGGATCAGTCCTTGAGTTCTCTGGGATGCAGAGACATTGGTGGACTGGATGGACCAGGACCATGAAAGTTGACCTCCTGATCACAAACAGGCTCTTCCAAACCACTGTGTAGGTGTTGTGGACCTGTGCTCCAGCTGGGTGGCAACCAGCAAGTTGGGTGCAAGGTGCCCAGGGAAGGAAATGCTTCAGTCTATTCTTGATTGAACCGACTGAAGGGGACAAGCAGCATGTGCAGGAATAGTCACCTCATGTCGAAGGGTCCAGAGACCATGTGTTTACAGTTTGCACTGCAGAGTTTTCCTACATCTTGGGAAGCTGGAAAAGATGGTCTGTGAATCTTTCCAATCTAAATTTCAGTTATGAACTAGCAGGGAGAGCACAAACAGTCCTTTCCAACTTCACTCTTCCACAACACAGAGAAACTTTCCTCTTTGCTTTGCACAGTTTGGAGCAATCAGGAAGCAGTCTTTGTGCCCTCGGTCTCTCCATGGGCTCCTGTACATCTCCAAGAACAATCCTCCCACTGCCACCACGAGCAGTCATGGAGGTCAAGAAACATCCTGCAGCCCTGTTGACCCAACAGCAGTAGCACAATCTGGGGTTTAAACACAGTTATATTGACCCAAACAAACAAAAAAAAATCACTAGAATAGAGACATGTCTGTATTTGACTCAGTGAGTCACGGTTGCTTTTTCGTGTAATTTTTTCTCCTGGGTGTTTCTATATAGGAGCAGAAGGAACCCCTCATATAGCTGTTCAGTTTTCTAAAATATATAACCACTGTGGCATGGATATTAGGGGCTGGGTTTAGACCAGAGAAAGTAAAAATGCTGCTTGTAACTCCTGCTATAGTTTCTATAGCCAGGACTTGAGAAGATGTTGGACAGAGGTGGGTACTGGATGGCAGAGGGTTTAGATGTGCAGGAATAAGAGATGCTGGGCCAATGTTGGGATTCCCTCATTTTCCCTTTGGGTACGATTTCAACAAACTTGGAAAGAAACTGTCCCAGTTTTCCATGGATTCTGTTTTTTCTGCCATACGAGGGAAATAATAGAGACTGAAACTACTTCCACTAATTGTTGTACTATTTTAAAGCTGAAATGCTGCCAAGTTGCTGCTTGGGAATTGTTCATACAGCTTGAGTTCTCCTTTTCTCCTGAGGGCCAGGCTCCTCAGCAGGACTTTGGCACACAAGGAGGTCATCACCCACCTTGGGTGATGAAGCCTGGTCACACAGTCCAGCCCAGCTACAGCCTCAAGGCAATCAAACCGCTGTTCCCAAGTGCTGTTATGCTATCTGCTCATTGAAAATAATGAGGTCGGTAAAGGCTATTACATTTCTTACACCTCAAAATAAAAGCTGTTATGGTAGAAGGCATATATATTCCACCAAAAGACAAATGATTCTAAGTGGCTTCAGATGACTGAAAGACGTATTTTTGAAGAGGAAGAAGTGCGATGAAATGTTTTCAAGCACCTTTGTTGAACTCAAGAGAAAAGCAGCTGACATGCTCTTTGCTTGCTTCAACCATAGGTGGTTCCTATCATGTTGTCTGGAGTAATTTGACTGCTGTCTACACTGACGTCTCGAGCAGGTAAGGTCACAAACCTTAGAGAGACCAAGCTGGAGAAAAATCATGTTTATGGGCTCAAGTCAAGCAGACTCACCCAAGATCTAGATGTACACTAGATACATGGCTCCAGGCCCATAGGCATTCATGACCTACCTCCTTCCAAGGTACCTGACTCTCCCAGAAACCTGTGGGAAGCTCAGTGCCCTAATATGATGAAAGCATCTCAATATTTTTGTGGATATTGTCCAAGCCCTGATGGGTAAGTCAACCCAAGCGTCTGTTAATAATCTCATGTAATATCAAAGCGATTGGTTTACCTCTGAATGTTTTGTGTTTACAAATCGAGTACTTTTGGTTAGTGACCGAGAATGGCTTGTCCATTGTCCCTCCTGGCCACGACATATCAGTCTTGACCATCAATGCCCTCCCTATTGATATGTCAATCACTTGCTTGTTCTAGGAAACCCTTTCGCAAGCATTGGGTTTATGTTCTTCAGGCTCCTGAACTGCATATTTCTGAACTGCACTGGCTCACAACGAACATCGTACAGGTAAAACAAAGAGCAGTTCAGCCAGGAGAAAGGAAGATAGAAGTCCCTGTCCTCATCAACGCTTGTGAAGAAACAAGAGATCAAACATGGACTTACCCAAGCAAATCTCTGCGCCCCATATATTTCCTATTCACATTGTTGGCTGCTGACCCAGTTGTAACTTGGGCTCAGAGCACCCACATTGTGCTGAGGAATAGCTGGGAAATGGCTGATTTCTGGTGGGAAGCATTTATCTGGAAACTGAGGGCAGCCCCTTGCTTCTGATGCCATCTTGGTTTTTATCTGTGCTACCGCACACAACAAGCTTGAGCAAAATCTTTGGCCCTGAGGTCAAATGGCACATTCTGACTTGTCTGCGCCCACATGCTTAAACTATCCCCCAGAAGTGCAGGACACCTTTACACATGTGTCCTGGGTCTACAACACCTTCTGAGTGTGTCAGAACACTGGTCAGGAGGAGTCAAAATTATGCCAGGGAGCTGATAGATAACCAGATTGGACAAGAGTAGGGCAGGGCTTAAGGATGTCTGGAATGACAGAATCACAGAATAATTTGGGTTGGAAGGGACCTTCAAAGCTCCCCCAGTGCCCCCCCTGCCATGAGCAGGGACATCTTCACCAGCTCAGGTTGCTCAGAGCCCCGTCCAGCCTGGCCTGGGATGTCTCCAGGGATGGTTCATCCACCACCTCTCTGGACAACCTGTCCCTGTCCCTACCGACTATTTCACATTGACAGATGTGGCTTTTGCCTCCTTTCATGTCTACACACACTTAACTTCAGACACGTGAGCCATGTGGATGTGAGAGCGTTGTGAGAATGTGCTTGAATGTACCTACAGCCATACATTGATGTGTATATGCTTACTGTGCATCTGCCGTCCCCATGGGGAACCTGTTTTGTACTAAAGATGTTCTCGCATTAGTGTGTAAATTAAAGTATGACTGCAATAAGAGTCAAAAGGGAGCCCAAAAGAGAACATAGAAGATTAATTATGTGCATATTTTAAGTGCTTTACATCTGTGAATGTTTATTTGAAAAATAAGGGTGAAAGAGAAACACTGACACTACAAATAAAAATAATATAGAGAAATACATCTCTTTTATTATTAAATTATAGATTAAAATAGGAAACATGGGGTAATATAGAAACATATATCTCTTTGTGGAGGCTTTCTATAACAATCAGCATAAAATAACATAGCAGTACCTGACAGCTTAAATAAAGATAGGAACCTCAGCTCCTATCTACACATTTATCTCCTCTGATCCAGACAGGGTAAAGAGGCATAAAAGGCTCAGATAATAGCATCTTTTCTGCACACCAGCTCCCAGACGATAGGCAGATTTTATACTCGGTTACTCCACATAATGTCAACATTGTTAGAAAACAAAAGCACCATGAAGGAACATTTTTTTTCCCCCTCCTTCTCTTTCACCTTTTTTTTTTCCCTCCCTCCAGCATTTTTACATTACAATTTCTGCATAAAATACTACAGGGCAGATCCGAAGCTCTGTGTCCTCTGGACCAGCCCCTGAATTTGTAGGACAGCAGGGCCTGGGATGACGGGAACGAGCGGTGCAGATGGGTGCACACAAATCATACGCACAGAAGCACAGAAAGCACCAGCCGATACACTTAATCCCTGTCCCTTCCTCACTGCAAACTGCCACAATATCTATTGTAGTCGACAGCTATCGACCATTGCCTGCCATGCCATTAACCTTTGCCACCCAGCGCGTCAGAGGACAAAGCTGTGTGTCACATCTGAGCCGAGCAGCACGTGGAAGGCACCACAGCACGCGCTGAACGGGGTGGTGAAGCTGCTGAAAAGTCTTAGTACAACCAGGTATTCTTAGCTGGGAACAGGGGGCAGACTTTCTAGCAGGGTTTGTTGCGACAGGACAAAGGGTGATGGTTTTAAACTAAAGGAGGGAGACTCAGGCTGGACATGAGGAAGAAATTGTTGGCCCTAAGGGTGATGAGAGCCTGGCCCAGGTTGTCCAGAGAGGTGGTGGATGAACCATCCCTGGAGACATCCCAGGCCAGGCTGGACGGGGCTCTGAGCAACCTGAGCTGCTGAAGATGTCCCTGCTCATGGCAGGGGTGGCACTGGGGGAGCTGGGAAGGTCCCTTCCAACCCAAACTGTTCTATGATTCCTTCTTGTCTTTGCTTGTCCAGCAAGGTGGACTTCATCTTAAGAGGCTTTATCCTGGCCCCATGTACGGTATGAAGACCAGTCTACTCTTTCCCCAATTCCCTTCATCACCAACAGTTACCCACTGCCCCCTCGGCTCTTCTCCTGCATCCTTGGCATTTTTAAGGTGACATCACATCAATAAAACCCAACCTGGAAGTGTTCCCACAAATTTCCATGTTAATATCCATCTCTTGGAAAACGTAACTCTCCTTGAAAGGTGCAGATGGCACAGGACCAAGGTCTTGAGCATTGCCCAAGAGAAGACATGTCACATCATTGTCCACAACTATTCTACTTTGTGACGGTTTGTGTCCACAAGACCATACTTCCCATTTGACATTGCTCAGTTGCTTTCACCTCCAAGGACTAGTCTTGAACTCATCTAAAGTTCCCACTTTGCCTTTTCTCCCTGGGCTTGTGCTTACTGCCTTTATGGTCCCAGGAACCCATTTCTTTGACTCTATAGAGATCTGTATCCAACACTTTACTGCTTAGCTGGGAAAAAATAAGTAGCAGAACAAAAGGAGCCTGGATTTCTGCATATCCTTTCACTTGCCCCTTTTCTCTTACGAACTTCACTAACTTTTCCACCAGTGGGGAACACTAGAAGCTCATTCCCTTTTCCACCACCAATTTCACACCAACCTGTGAGATCCGAACATCTTCTGAGACTTCTATCACAACTATCTGACCCAGTCATGAGACTCAAAAATTATTTGGGGTGGACAGACTGACACACATACACAAGATTCTTTTTCTCAGGAAACCACAGACTGAAGTACAGCATTATTAGCTTGTTTACCTTGAGTTCAACAAGCTCATTAATTCTTAATAGCCTGAAGGGTTTTCTCCAGGGACACCTATATTTGGTTAGTTGATTTGTTATGAGAAGAAAGAGTTCTTGGCACTTGCTTGAGGAGACAGGGAAAAATCTTGGCAGCAGCTACACACATTTTTTGGAAAATGCTCACTTTTGAGTCCCAGCTTAATGGAAGGTGACAATAAGAATAATTGTCCAAGCCTGACTTGGAGCCAGCCCTCAGGGAGGTTACATTGAAGTTCCTGCCTTCCCCATCTCCATTTCCAGGGAGGATGGGGCCAGGTCTGAGGGCAGGAAGTCTTGTGTCCTGGGAGCACGGTGAGTTTTGGACATGGAGATGGTGAGGACAGGTCTAAGGCACCAAGAGTAAGGCTGGTTTAGTGGAGAGGAGGAGGAGGAGTCACCTCATCACCCATTAACAAGAGCCAAGACTCTTGACTGATCCAGACTCATCATCCATCACTGAGCCACATCTCAGCTCTACTGCCAAATGACCATTAAGACCCTTGGTTGAGCAGCATCGTCTTTCCATGGTACCTTCAACATGAGTGTGGGATATATGGTGTGCAGGGAAAAGGGGGGGGTGAAAGAACTTTGGCCAACCCTCACTTCCAAGTGTTCAAGGCAGAAGGATGACCCTACACCTAGTGACGTTGTTCTCTTGAATATACAGGCCCCTTTTTTAGCACATGGATGCACCTAGGATCTACAGATCCTACACATAAATGCACCGTTTAATCCTCATGCCCAAAACCTTTCTGAAGAAATTGCATTGAACCTCAATCTTAACCCAAACTGAGGCCTTCCAATTCCTTTTTCCAGTAAAAATGAGAAAGAAAAATAGCCTAAACATTTTTCTCCTAAAACTCAAAACTTTTCCTTTCTCTGCTTCATGCTGTTGCTCTCTCTTTTCCCCTCCCTGTCTTACAGAAGTGTGACTAATCCTCTTCCTTCCCTTGCACTGCTACCTTGAAGGTATTTATAGACCGTGATCATGTTCTCTCCTGTGTCTTTCTTCCCTTTTCAACTTTGGATAAATCAAGCTTCCTCAGACTCCTCTCATGCGTCTTACCTTTCACGAGGTCATGCTAACTGCAATGGCAAGCCAAGAAAGGCTTTGCCTGTTGGAGAGGACACTTCAGAGCTCATACAGGCTCTGCAAGAAACTTCTGATGGACTCACTCTGTATGCACATCTCCGGTCCCTTGCCGGGTCTACGCTCATGTGGGTTTGAATGGACCTGCATGCATTAGGAACAGGGGGATTTATCTGTTCTGGATCAAATCATTTATTTTATATTATCTCATGTCATTGTTAGTATTCTGCCTTCTGATCTGGAAACAGCCAAAGGAAGATGAATGTAGGGGGTTGAAAGAGATGAAGCTGAAACATATTTGTCCAATGTTTTCAGGTTGTCTGAGAAATGGAGGGTGTCTGGGAGGGCACGGGTGGTGTCTTGTGCTGTGTCTGGGTTAGTTAATTAAGGACACTCAGGATGCTGGTTTAAACACCCCAGATCTCCCTCATTCATGCTGTTAAACTCTCTTTCCCCTCAAAACAGAGCAACCACGTTCAAACCCACCAGGATCAGTCCTTGGCTTGTGCTAGCTCCTGACCAATCCCCAGGAGATGGCCACGGCCATGGCCAAAACCGCTTCAGGGATTTTGATAGGTGTGACAACCAAACTCCCATGGCTCAAGAGGCTCCTGGGAATGGTGAGTGGCCTGTGTGACCCCTAACAGAGTCACCAACTCCAGGTACTTCTGATCACCACTGTGACCAGAGCCAGCAGGTTGGAGATTTCCCATTAGATTTCTGTCCTTCTCTTTTAACCATGGGAAAATGTATTCCCTGGGAAAATCTGGGGTTTGCAAGTAGAAAAACAAAGTACTAAATTAATCTTTCTTTTTTTTTCCTTTTTGTTTTTGGGGGTTTTTTGGGGGGGTGAGCATATTGAAATGATGGCTCCTCAACTACTCCCTCCATCCTCAGCTGCTCTCTTGGAGAACAAGAAACCTTGGTGTCTTAGGTGGGGTTCATCTCACTGAATGCAAAGCACAATCAAGGAAAGGTCTAAAATTGTCACCTTGATTTGCTTCACCCTCCTTGGAGACAACACAGATCTGGAGAGGGTAAATGTCTGTCTGGACCTATCAACCTCTTTCCACTGATTTCAAGGAGAAGTTCAGAAGACCAGGTGAAAACCAAGTGGGAAACCCATCTCCTCCAGCCTGCTGGGACCATCCCTGTCTGGTGCCCAGGCAGGGAACAAGTGAGAAACAGGGTCCATTTCTCTTCTTGTCCAGTGTCCCTCTGGGAGGAACAATTTCTGTTTTCTTGATAAAAGCAAGTAAAACAGAGCAGGAACATCTGAGGCTTTGTTTTAGTCCTTGTTTTTATTCCCCTTGAATTACCCTCAATAAGCATTTTATTTTCCACTCGCTATATTTTATTGCAATTTTTACTATTCCTGATTTGTCACTGTTGTTCAGAAACCAAATTGTACCAAAAGCCCAGTATTTTTCTGTGGAAACGAGCTCCTGTTTTCCAGCCTGGTCTTCTATAGGAGGCTTTTTACTTATGCACCCCAGGGCTGCTCCCATCCCTTTGGCACATCGCTGAATTCAGCCCTGTCTCTTTAGCCCCGCATATCCCTAATCCCAGCGCAAAGCAGGATCACTGATCCCTGCGTAGAGGATATGGGAAGATTTTCAGAGCAGATTAGTCAGCTACTGCACTTGAATTCGGTTCCTGCCTGAGTTCCAAAATAAGAGCTCAGTAGATTGTGTGCACAGCAGGTGCTGCGAAAAGACATTGTTCCTCGTACGCCAATAAGAAATTTTGATCCCAGCTTGTAGTTAGCTGCTTCACACAAGCACCAGTATCCCAGGTCAAATGCTGTGCTGTCACCTGGTTCTGCCTCACAATAATTCCCCTACCTTTAAAATATCCTTATTTTATACTGCAATGTTTTCCAAAACCTGACAGATACACAGAAACAGATGCCATGATTCCTAATCCCATGGGACAGCATTCAACCTGCTGATTAGGCACTTTCGGGGGAGTTCACTGCATTCCTTTTTGTTATTTGGGGTTTTTTGCTCATTTGTTTGTTAGGTTGTTGTTGTGGGTTTTTGTTTGTTGGTTTGTTTTTTTTCCTGGACCTTTCAATTTAAATTAATGCTTATTGACAATGCAATAGCATATAGCAAACTCAACTAGAGATCTGGACCCCCTTGAGTCAGGTACTTAATTACTAACAGGCTTTCCAGCACACATTCAGGATTGGCCAAGCTGGGTCTGTAGGGAGGAAGAATGAAGCAATATCAGGAGAGGGAGATAAATTTCCTTGCATTAGTCCCACGAGGGTGGTAACTCTGAAGCTGTTTTACCCAGCACGTATGCCTCCACACTCCTCACTGATGGATGGGTCCCTGAACTGTCACTTCATATGCACTTTGCCTGCAGAGACTCACATCATCTTTTGTAGACAGGGGAAATCCAGCCCTTAGGGTTTCCCCAGCTCCAGAATGGCTCTCAGACCTTCATGGTCCCACACTTTCCTCTTCCCAGCTCCTGTGTCTCCTATTTAGGTTCATTTAGCCTGGAGAACAGGAGTAGAGGGGAGACCTTCTGATCTCTGAACTGCCTGAAAGGAGCTTGGAGCCAGGGGGGTCGGGCTCTGCTCCCCAGGAACAAGCGCCAGGAGCAGAGGAAACGGCCTCAAGTTGCGCCAGGGGAGGTTGAGGTTGGATCTGGGAACAATTTCTTCCCCAAAGGGCTGTGGGGCATTGGAACAGGCTGCCCAGGGCAGTGCTGGAGTCACCATCCCTGGAGGGTTGGACAGACGGACAGGAGGTTCTCAGGACATGGGGCAGTGCCAGGGGTGGGCTATGGTTGGACTCAATGATCTTGAGGATCTTTTGCAACCAAAGTGATTCTATGATTCTATCTGCATCTTCAGTCCAGCCTCTCAGGAACCCTTTCTCCTCCACTTCCCACCTCCAGACCAGAATCAGCTCGGAACCTTCTCTGCTGTTCCCTTCTCACACCTTCTGGCCCTGATGGAGAAGTCTCATGTTGCAAGTTTAACACGATTCCTGATCTTTTTCCCAGAACAGCAAGAGAGCTTCACAAGGCTGGATCCTAGAGGAGGTTCCTTATCTGGGTCTCAGGACATTTCATTCATTTTTTCCCTGCAATTAGCATCCTAAATCATCACAAAAAGGGGACGAGATTTCCAATCAAATAGGGAAATTCCAGGCAATCAAATGAAACCACCTTCCAGGGGTTGCTTGGGGCAACACACCTTATGATTATAAGGTTTGCTAATGCCTATAAAGCCCAACAAGCCTCCAATCGATCCCATCATCATCCTAAAGGGCAACCTGCTCTTCCCCATTCCTTTAGATGAGGTTCTTAGGAACATAGTTCAGTGCTGGATTAAGGTTATGGTTGGACTCAGTGATCCTGAGGGTTTCTTCCAATCAAAATGATTCTGTGATTCTGTGATTTAACTAATCAGATGTTGTCCTCGTTCACAGCAAAGCTCTTCTTCCAAATGCACAGCTCGAGTTCCTCTTCTCTCTGCCTCATTCCAGCCCCTTGTGAGGTGGAGAATGAATTCTTTACATTACCCTGAAGGTATTTATAGGTTGTGAGCACCATGACCCTCCTGAGCACGTTTTCACACACTGGAAGGGAAGCTCAGCTGAGATGACCCTGACTGTGCCCTCTCTCCGAAAGATGATGTGGCTGTGACAGCCAGACCAAGGTGTGCAGGTTGTTTCTCAAGCAGCTTCGCTGGGTAATGTTATCTTACCAAGAGGAAGGGAAAAAAAATATAGAAAAAGAAAAAAGACCTACCGTGAAATTGCCATAACTCATGTGTCAGATCTGGGGCATAAATCAACTAACCCTCGCAAGGAGGAGTGTAATTCCTCGCCGTGCAGAGGAAACACTTAGGCAAACTCAGCCTTGTCTGGGGCTTTACACAAACAGGTCAACTGGCTTTGATTCATTCCAAGCCCTGTCTAATAATTCAGCATGCTGGTTTGCTCTCCTCTCCATTAGTAGATGGCAAACACGTCGTCCTCACCCGCAGCCTTTATTACAGAAGATTCCGTGTACATGGATTTATGTCGCCTCCTGCCTTGCAACGTCTTTTTAAGGTGCCTTCTCTGCTGTACATGCTGAACATCAAAGGAAAACACTGACACCAACAAAGGAAAAAACGCACGGTGCTACAGGAGACATCTGCTACCTATTTCCACATTGCAGGTAACCGAGTCAGCTGTAAAATATCTGAGAGATATTGCCGTGAAAGGCTGTCACGGGGAGACGCGTTTTTCTTTACATGTACAGAAGTTAAAATCTCAGAAGCAATACCCAGGCTGTTATTAAGACTTGTTTATCTAACACCACAGAGACAGGTTGCTCTGAGAAGTTTCCTCCCAGCTTTTCTCCCTGGGGCAAGTCTGAAGAAGGGGATATGTAAACTGCAAGTTAAACAATTGCATCTACAGCCAGCACTTGGGGAGCCGGTTTACAGGTCCTGGACACCAATTAGGGGTGATATACATGAGCAATGGACAGAAAGAAAATTCAAGTTATAATCGTGGTGAAGGTTATATTTGTAAAGGGTCCAGTATGGGTAGCAAAAGGAAAAAAAAAGAAGAGCAAAGTATTCAATAAAGGCTGCCACAGTAAGAGATGAATTAAGAAATTCAAAATAATTTACGATCGATTTGACTGTTCATGCAAAACTCTCACGGACAGGGTAACACAAACCCTGTACAAGTGGTGGCCCAGACAACAGGTTTGCTCCAAAAAATTCACAGCCACCATCCAAATGAAGGCTCCTTTCCCAGGAGGCTGTAGCTGCCCTGTGTTTCCTTTCTCTGATTAATCAAGGATGATGGGATTTCCCAGGTGGCTGTTGCAGAGGCATCAGAGAGCCTCGTTTGATGCAAAGCTTGAAGGAAAAACTGGTATTTTGCAGAGATTGTGTACAATTTGCCCTCTCTGAAGGCAACCTGGAGCTCTCCATAGACCTGTCCTGAGCATTTTCTGGGTCCAGTGCAGCTCTGAGCCTCCAGAGACATCAACTCATTCAGACAGGGACTCTACAGCATGGACCACTTACAGTTAAAATCTGCAGCTTGGACAGAAACACTGAGTCTTGATTCGAATTATGTGTTTGGCCTTTTTCTTCATTGTACAAATAATAGGCAGAGAGGAGGAAACCAAAACCCAGCAGTTTCTCTGGTCTTAACTTGCAGTCTTTCAGAAACACAGAACAGTTTGGGTTGGAGGGACCTTCCCAGCTCCTCCAGTGCCACCCCTGCCATGACAGGGACATCTTCACCAGCTCAGGTTGCTCAGAGCCCCGTCCAGCCTGGCCTGGGATGTCTCCAGGGATGGTTCATCCACCACCTCTCTGCCCAACCTGGGCCAGGCTCTCACCACCCTCAGGGACAACAATTTCTTATGTCTAACCTGAATCTCTCTCCTTTAGTTTAAAACCATCACCCCTTGTCCTTTCACAACAGGCCCTGCTCAAAAGTCTGTCCCCATCTTTCTTATCAGCCCCTTTTAAGTACGGAAAGGCCACAAGCTGATCTCCCTTCTCCAGCTGAACACCCCAACTCTCTCAGCCTGTCCTCCCAGCAGAGCTGTTCCAGCCTCAGGTCATTTTTGTTACCCTCCTCTCATCTGGATCCATTTAAAATCCCATCCCAAAGTGGACTGTCATCCCCTTGGCAGCAAAGAATAGATGGCTTAGCCTGGTGATGTATGAAAGATGAGCAATTCGATCCTGCTTTTGGAAGAAGCACCAGAAAACCTGCCCCAGTCCTTTCTCCTCAATAAACTGGACCCATAAACTTCAAACCAGCTGCCTGCACTTGTGTGTCAAAACGACCCTCCCAACCCATATGTCAGCAGTAGCTTGGGGAGTGCTGTGAATAACTCTGTCAAAACACTCAGCAAGAAAACGTATCACAGACAGGATTTTCCAGTTGGATTCAATAAATCAAAACCGCAGCACAACCCTTTTTACTGCATCTTTCATGCAAACTGCTTCCCAGATGGCTCTGGGCAGAAAGAGGAACACGTGCACTGTGGAGGAAGAAGAGGGATTTGCATGAAGGGAGGTGAAAAGAGAGGAGACTCAAGACTGACAGGATATGGCCAACGCAGTTTTGAACTGGGGAATACACGTCTAGTCTGATGGGATACAGGGAAACACTTTTTCCCCGTGAGGACAGAAGAGTTGAATTTGTTCAGCCTGGAGAAGAGAAGCTCTGGGGAGAGCTTATTGCGGCCTTTCTGTACTTAAAAGGGGGCGATAAGAAAGATGGGGAGAGACTTTTGAGCAGGGCCTGTTGGGATAGGACAAGGAGTGATGGTTTTAAACTAAAGGAGGGAGATTCAGGCTGGACATGAGGAAGGAATTGTTGTCCCTGAGGGTGGTGAGAGCCTGGCCCAGGTTGGGCAGAGAGGTGGTGGATGAACCATCCCTGGAGACATCCCAGGCCAGGCTGGACGGGGCTCTGAGCAACCTGAGCTGGTGAAGATGTCCCTGCTCATGGCAGGGGGGGCACTGGGGGAGCTGGGAAGGTCCCTTCAACCCAAACTAGTCAATGATTCTATTCTATGACAGTCAAGCAGTGGGCCAGGGCCGCAGGGAGGTTTATTCAGGCTCCATCTCTTGGGGGTCATTTACTCCTTCAAGCCACCTGCTGCAGGCAGTTAAATCCCAGTCATGGATGGGCCAGAAAGTGCATGAGATGACCAGGCCCTGAGGACACACCAAAGGTCTGGCCATGCCCTGCACCTTCCATGGACACCATTCCCAGCAGCAGGGAAAGATGTGTCACCACTGAGTGCCCGAAGGACCCTCAAGACAGCTGGGGTAGGGCTTCTTACCAGCTCAGATTCTGTAAGATGCAGAGAGATACTTGGAAATATTCATAGAGATAGCAACCTTTCTTAACATCTACCAAGCTCACTACAGCTCAGCAACAGCCAGGTGCGGCACCACTTATTATTAGACCTAAATCCTGGAGAAGTCACAGGTATTTTAAATGTGATGTGATTTTAGAAGATGCCTATCCTTCCTCTACACTCGTTTCTCTTCCCTGTGGCAGCCTCGGGTTCTCGTTATCCCACAAAAAATGGTGGCTTCACCTTCTGGAAGCTCTTTCTGTTCTCCATAAAACAGCCCTTGGTCCTTGTCCTGCATCAGCTTGACCATCACAACCCACTCCTGGATGCACTCCCCCCAGGTCACACCAAAGTTGGTTTTCCTCCTTTTCCATCCCCAGGACATAATGCCCATCTGTGGCTCCACTTGCCATCCACGTCTTCAAACTCACCCTCTCAACCATTTATTTCCACTCTGCTTTCACCAGGAGTCCAGCCCAAACATCCCCATCTTTGAACCTTTGAAGCTGTGATGGCCAAAAGAGATGAAGGAAGTCCACATGAAATGGTGGCAGTATCTTCTCAGCCCTACTCCCCCACCAACTATGACACGGCTCCCACCATCAGTCCATCCATGCTTGAAGTTCACTGCCAGGAGGTGTAACCAGGGGGGATTTTGACAGATGCATTTGAAACAAGGGAGCTGTACCGAACTGAAGATTGACAGGAACAAGCTTTTCATAGTTTTGTTCCTTTTTATTTTTTCAATGAAATGTTTTAGCAGGAGAACTTCATTTGAATTTGTCCGCTTCCACGTTTAGGTTGAGAAGAAAGAGGTGATTTTTTTTTTTTAAGGAAGTAAATTGAATATAAAGTCCACTGGAAGGAAAAAGAAATCATGGATACCTTTGTGACAAAGTATTTTGATAGAAAGGTGGAAAACCTTAGCGACATTAAGAGTCACGTTTAAAAATGACCAAGTGGAAAGTCAGGAAAATGAACGAGTCTCGTGTGAAAATGATGAAGGGAATTTCAGGCACAATAGGAGACATCTGTGAAAATTGCCAGGAGAGCAGAGAAGACATTTCTGTCTCCTAAGGCAAAATAAAACACTATTCACAGTAATTCATACTAATTATTAGACTTAACTAGTACTAATTTTTACCCAGCAGTAATTACTATTTAAGTCTCCAGAGCTCTGCAAAAGATGTTTCTGGGTGGGACGAGATCCTTGTAGAGGAATTTCACGGTGTTTTAGGACAGCCTGTTGAGGGACAAGTTTCATTTCTTCTCCGCACCAGTACAGAGAGACATAAATATCACATTCTTATTGATGCAAATAACGGATTGTTCCTGTCAGAACTGACAAAGGCACTAATTTAAGGAGCACTTTCCCCTCTCGTACACACAGATGCATTTTTCAAGAGATTTTTTTTCGCTCTCCCCCTGGGATCTGAGTTCCCAAACCAGGTGAAAAATCCGCCAGACGATCTCTTGTGTTTGATTGCACCTGTGAAGAGCCTGTGGGAAACATATGCCAGAAATTATGCTAACGACTAAGTGCAGTAAAACCTGCCAGGGAAACGTGGCAGTTGTTGGCAGAAGACAACCCAGATGCCATCGCAGGGTCCTGCCCTCCATCGCAATGGGCCAGAAATGATTCTTGGTCCCAGGGGGAATTCACAGAAAACTTGCTGCTTTCAACTTCAGCCCAGATTTTAATTTCCATCTTTTCATTATTATTTTGTTAGCAGAGGGACTGATGTATTCCCTGAAAGCTGCATGGGGATAGGCGATGCTTTGGGGGCTGCTTACAGGTGTAACCTAGTGTCCTTGTAGAATTAATTATATTCTTTGTATTTAATTATATCAGTGCTTTCTAGAGCATTGATTTTCCATAAAGTCTTCCTGAATGCATCACCACAGTCCTGTGGGTGGGATTTCTAGCCAATATCACAGGTGCAAGCAAATACCAGGGGACACTGAGGCAGCAGTGAACTTCCCCAAGGCCATGTCCCTGTCCCCAGCTGTGTGCTCCTTTTCTATCCTTTCCTCTGACACTGGTATTCATGTGGCTGCTGGTGAGACAGATCAGGGTGTTGATCTGTCTGAAAAGTGGTTGAGGGGAAAGAAAAAACATGTTTGACTGTATCAGTTGTCTGTTCTGGCTCAGCCCGTGTGCCTGTGCCACTAGGGAGCTGGGTGGGAAGAGACAGCAGGAGCTCTCTGGCCAGGCTGGATGATGGTGATGCTGCCTAGTCCCCCCTCAGAGAGCTCTGATTTCTGCAAACCTGCCTCTTCCACCTGGGATCATCCCAAAAAACATCACAGGGGACACACACACACAAACCAAAGCGCTCACACTGCAGCCCATGTGCTGTGCAACCAGCATGGATGAAGCTGGGAAGCATAGAATCATTTTGGTTGGAAGAGACCCTCAAGATCATTGAGTCCGACCATTCCCCCACCCCTGGCACTGCCCCATGTCCCTGAGAACCTCATCTCCATGTCTGTTGAACCCCTCCAGGGATGGTGACTCCAGCACTGCCCTGGGCAGCCTGTTCCAATGCTGTGCTTGCAGCTGCAGAGGCTGCTGTCTCCATCCCAGCATCCTCGATCCCTGCAGCGGATCTCCCCAGACACATCTAAATGAGCAGCCCTCATCCATCCATGACACAAACATCTAGAAAATATCTACAGTGCAAGCTGAGGACACTGGATGGCATCTGCCGGGATGGTGCTGAGCCTGCGGGGGGTCAAATGCCAGTTTGAAGATGAAAAGGTCCTGCTGGAGCCCTCAAGATCAGAAAACCAAAAGGTGAATACTAGCTGATGGCTTTGCTCTGGCTTGGACCAGAGGCGATGAGAGTACCCTTAGCACCTGCCTGCTATTCCCAATTGCATTGCTGACAAGGGAGAGCTGGCCATTTGCTCTTTTCTTTAAGTCCACTTTCTCTAGAGAAAAATCAATCAGTCCACCGGTCAGTCAATCAGACAGTCAATCAGCGAGTCAGTCAATCTGAACCATTTGGAAAATGGATCCTGCAGAGACCTGGGCTCCCACTCAGAAGCCCTGTGAGCCTTGTAGGAAAAATCTGTGGCTCTGAGAGAGGCTGAGACCTTCCTTCCCCAGCCCAGGGCACAGCTCCAGCCTCTCCAAAGCAGGAACCATCCCAGCGTGGGACATGTCCAAGTCCCGGTGCTCCTCCAAACCCCTGGAGCAAAGCACTCCCTGGTTGGAGATGGTCCCTCTTGGGGGGTCGAATTACCCCCCTACCTCCCCCCGCTTTGGGACATGCAAGAGTTGCAGCTGCTGACATCTAGTGACAAGCAGAGCCGGCAAAAGGAGTTACCTGGCGCTCTTACAAAGCCTTCCCCATCGAGGGAAGAACCTGCTGGGGGTCTTCCCCAGGGGGTGGGTGCACAGCAGGGATGCTCGGGGTGCAAAGGAGGCAGAGCCCGACCATACCGGGTGGACCGGGGTGTCCCAGCCACTTCCATACACCCCAAGACCTTTTCCTCCCCCAGTGCCTACCCAAAGAGGATCGCTGCATCCTCCCCCCTGCCTCCCCACAGCCTTTGCTATTTAACCAGAGACTCATTCTTGGGTTTGCTCTCACAGAGAAACACAAGGAAGGGCACAAAAATACACTAAAGGGAGCTGTCGGGGTTGCATGCAGGCAAGGGCAGGCGGAGAGGCGGCTCCCAGCCGGGCTGCAGCCCCTTCACTCGCGGTTCTTCCCGGGTAGGTGGGGACCACCGGGAATTGGGGGCAGGAGAACCGTCTGCTCCGGAGCTCGGGAGAAGCGGGATGCGAGCGGGATGCTGCAAACCACATCCCCGCGGATAGGGCGGCATCCCACGGGGGACGGCATCTCCCACCCGCGGCAGTGGGCGAGAGCTGCCTTTAGAGCTCGCAGAGGGATGGCGGGAGACACCTGGGGTGTTTAGCCCCCCACTCCCCGTGGGAAAAGAAAAAAAGCCCTGAGGACAGCCGAGTTTTGGTTGGGTGAGAAGAAATCTGCAGCTGGAAGAGCTGAGCACACAGACAGACAGACACACCGCTCAGGACACGGTGCTGCACAAAACAGAGGGAGAGCCGGGGCTGCCAGCCCAGTCCCACCAGCCTCGAAACCCCGACATTTTCCAGCTTCACCGTCACCCTGGGTTTCCCGACGCCGTGCAAAATCTGCCTCCCCCCTTCCCCAACACATCCCTCCAAGCTCCTCTTCACCAGCAAGAAGTGCCTTAATTCCCTGGGTTAATTTAGCCATTTCCGCGGCAAACAGGACTATCCGGAGTGACAGCAGGAAAAGATCCCAGCGCTTGGGTCCAGAGCAAAGGAGACAACGGAAAGCTGGGTGATGCCACCCCAAGGGTGATGCTACCCCGGGGTGATGCTGCTCCAGGGCTTGCCTGTGCTCCTGGGGTGCTGGGGAGGGGGAGACCTCCCGGGAGTGGCCGAAATGTCCCCGCAAGCAAACCCCAGCATAAAGTTGTGTCCCCCCCTCGCCGTCCCCCGTCCCGCCGCTCTACTCACCCAGGAGGATCAGGGTGCAGAAGTAGAGGATGCCCCTCATCCTACCGCTCGACAACGGTTCGGATCACACCGACTCGGCACGGCTCGGACCCACCGGCCCGGCACGGCTCGGCACGGCGGTGCCGGAGGATGCGCGGAGGCTGGGCAGGGCGGGAGGCGTCCCCGCCGGCCCGGCCCGGCCCTCCCCGGGCCGATCGCTCACACCGCAGCCGGCTCAGCCCCGCTCCGGCCCCGGGTCGTGCCCGCAGCCGGGCTCCCGCCGGCCGCTCTTCGCCTCATCCCTCCTGGAAGCAGCTGCGGAGGGGGCCTCTTCTTTGCTTTTTTTAAAATTATTATTATTTTATTTCTTTCTTATTATTAATTTTTTTTCTCCTCCTTTTTTAAATTTTTTTTTTATTATTAGGTTTTTTTTTTTCAGCAGCAAACTTCTGTCCGCGGGGGCGCAGGTTCCGCCGAGCCCGAGCGGCCGGGCAGCCCTCGCTGCCTTCCCCGGGCTGGCTCCGCTGCCGCCCCCGCCTCTCCGCGGCCGCGGCCCCGCGGGGAGGGGCTTGGTGGCCCGGCCCCGCTCCTCCCCGCCTCCTCGGCCCCGCAGCCCGGGCCCCGAGGGTGGGGGATCTCCCCCAGACCGGAGCAACTGGTCTTGGGCACCCCAGGGCATGGCCCCGTTCATCCCTTCCAGCCGCAGGATGTCTTCTTTCTCCCCCCGTTGTCCTCCCGGAGGGTCTCAGCATCCCACACACCCTCATCTCTTGGCGGCCTCAGGCAGGGCACACCCCCTGGGACCTGCATCCTGGTCTTGACCGTTCAATAATATAGACGCAGCCCTGAAGTCCTGGGCCACATCCTACCACCCTTCCCAGCCATAATGCCTTCCATTAATCCCCTGCAACATGATCACCTTCTAAATCCTCGGGTTAGGCGTAAGAAAGACATTTTTGACATTGAGGGTGGTGAGAGCCTGGCCCAGGTTGGGCAGAGAGGTGGTGGATGAACCATCCCTGGAGACATCCCAGGCCAGGCTGGACGGGGCTCTGAGCAACCTGAGCTGGTGAAGATGTCCCTGCTCATGGTAGGGGTGGGACTACATGAGCTTTGAATGTCCCTTCCAACCCAAACTATTCTATAATTCTATAACTCTCCAACCAGGTCCCCACACCTCCTTCCACATGGCACACTGAATCCATCCAGCCCCTGCAAGAGGTGCCTCAGCATCGTCCCCTTGCGCTTCTCACACCTCCCAGCTTCTCGCATCTTTAATCCCCGTGTCCCAGCAGCTGACCCTCTTTTAGGAAGCCAAACAGCAGAGCCTGGCTTCTTAATCTTTATGATGGTTGAGCGTCATTTTCCACTACCTCCATTTCATGCATGGAGTAGCTGAGACACAAAATGTGAAGTGATGATGTCTTCAGGTTCACCCAGCAAGTAAAAGACCAGTGGACTAAGAAGTCTCATTCCCAAGTCAGGACCTCATAAACATGGCCACCTCTGTCCCTCCTCGTAATGCAGGCTTGACCTTTCAAAGCTTTCCTCCTTTCCTTTCCTTTCCTTTCCTTTCCTTTCCTTTCCTTTCCTTTCCTTTCCTTTCCTTTCCTTTCCTTTCCTTTCCTTTCCTTTCCTTTCCTTTCCTTTCCTTTCCTTTCCTTTCCTTTCCTTTCCTTTCCTTTCCTTTCCTTTCCTTTCCGTTCCCCTTCTCTCCTCTCCTTGTCCTTCCATGTCTCCTCTGTCTCTCTTGTTAACACAGAGGCTCCTCTGATGATTCAGGGAAGCACGGGGGCACTTTTCCCGCACCGAAAGCTCAGCCATTGCTTTTGAACACTTGCAGTGAGAGATTTTCTCCACTGCTGGGTCAGGTATTTTAGCCAAAGAGGTATTTAAACACTCTGGGAAGGGTTTTTTTGCTGGAGCTGTTCAGGGTTCTTAACTTGCACTTCATCATGGCATCACCTCATTAATCCTCCAGCAAGCTCTTCTAGAAAACCAGAGGAACTGCACATTTGTATTTTTCATGAGCAAAACAGAAGGGAAATAATTCATACAGCCATTTCTAGGTGTTCTATAAGAAGCATAACGAAGTTGGGAAAATACCCCTTTTATTTATTTACTTATTTATTCTTTCCTTCTCTTGGCAAATCAAAAGGAAAGCGTGATCCCCGGCCTTCCTCCCCTTTGGAAAGTTTTGTCAATATTTCAGTCTGGAGCTGTTAATTTAGCAAGTTTTCTAGTCCTCTGTCAGAATTGGAAAGTGGCAAATGAATTAAAGTCTTTAATAACTGTATTTCACATCTGAAATGAGCATTTCCTGGGCTACTCAGTGGGGAAATAGAAAGTGTTAATACAAGCTCATTTGGAGTAAAAAAGCATTACTCTTGAGTTGGGGTTTTTTTAACTTCTTTAAGAAGAGTATGATTATGGTTAAGCAAATTTCATAATGAAATTGCAGTGAGATGCAATTGAAACATCTAGCTGAGAAACTGGGGAAATGATTGGATTTTTCTGCTTATTATTATTTTTAATTATTTTGCAGATTCTTTTTTAGTGTTCTATTTTTGAAGTAGCTATTTGTCCAGGAATAAAAAAAAGTATCACTGGAACACATGTGAGGTTTCAGAGGTTTTTTAACAAATTATTTTTTTTTTTTGCTTGGAAAACCTCTGCTCTCCCTTTAGTAATGAGATATTCTGATGCCCTTGGACTGAAGGAGGTGACTTGAGACCCATCACTCCATGTATTAAAGAAGGGATGAGTGTGGCGTCCCTTTTCACACAAGGATGCTGAGAGCAGGGACATGGGGACTTAAAACAAGAAAGGCCTTGAGGTGCTGGAGCGAGTTGAGAGAAGGGAACGGAGCTGGTGAGGGGCTGGAGCACAAGTGTGATGGGAGCGGCTGAGGGACCTGGGGGTTCAGCTGGAGAACAGGAGCTGAGGGGAGACCTTCTGATCTCTGAACTGCCTGAAAGGAGCTTGGAGCCAGGGGGGTCGGGCTCTGCTCCCCAGGAACAAGCGCCAGGAGCAGAGGAAACGGCCTCAAGTTGCGCCAGGGGAGGTTGAGGTTGGATGTGGGGAACAATTTCTTCCCCAAAGGGCTGTGGGGCATTGGAACAGGCTGCCCAGGGCAGTGCTGGAGTCACCATCCCTGGAGGGCTGGACAGACGGACATGAGGTTCTCAGGACATCGGGCAGGGACAGGGGTGGGTTAATGGTTGGACTCGATGATCTTGAGGGTCTTTTCCAATCAAAATGATTCTGCGATTCTATGACTTGCTTTCCCTGGCACAGTGTCTTGTCCCTTCATCGAGGTTTTAGCTGCAAGAAAATCTTCCTTTTGGTTGAATCAGGGAAGCTGCATTAACCTTCGCTATCCACACAGCTGGAGCTGCAGGACACATCGTGCGGGCAGCCTTGCTGTCCCCTCTTGGGTGAAGAACAGGCTACAACCTCTCCCTCCAGAGAAGGGAAAGTTCTCAAGGAATCAGTGCTTTGAAAGCAGCATTTCTTCCTAAGTTTGAAGTAAAAAAAGCATACCAGGGGGTTTCAGGGACGGGGAAAATCCAGGCATAGACAACCCCCATTATTTGTCCCAAAAGGGAAGCATTTCCTGCCTTTTCTGTAATTACTTGCATGCCGGGGTGAAGGGACACCCATGCACTGGGAAAAGACACCCAGAAGAGACATACTGCAAATACTGTGAAGAAAGAGGGATCATTGTTCTTTGCTGCTTTATTTACGAGATCTGGGCTTCTCCTCATCACTGGGTGGATGCTGAGATGAATAGAGTTCAGTAAAAACCATTCCTTCTATGCACATGCACACACCCCTCCTCAAACTACCTGCTACCCTTCCTTACAAATGAATTAAGGTATTGATCAGTCGGGTGTAAAAAAATCCCATTGTTACTCGTGTTAGACCTATCCCAAAAAGCTGCTCCCCAGAGCTCCACACAACAGATTTAGCAAAGCCAATGAAAGAAAGAATTGTTTGGGTAGATCCACAGGGAAATCACTGGGCAGGGAAGGCAGATAAAATATACCGATTAAAAGAAAGGCGCTTGTGAGAGCAAAACCGGTTACAATGGAAACTGGGACAGAACTTTTGCCTGTCGTCCCCAAGTGAGATCACTGTGGGGGACCCTACCATGCACACTCTCATGACAATAGATGGTCCCTAATAAAAATAGCCAGAGAAACAAGCTGAGAGAACTATACTAATCTCTTTTTATGACTGGTGAAGTGATGACTGAGAGAATAAGGGATTAATGCAACTCGGGAAAGTTGGAAACAGACCGTTCCAGAACTATCTTGACCTCCAAAACTGGGAAAGACCATTGAGGCATTCTCTGCCTCAAACATTTCCAGACCGCACTGCTTGGAACCATTTGGAAAATCTCAAAATTTGAACTAAGACAGGCCAGAAAAAAAAAAAAAAAAGCAACATACTTTTAGGTCAGCTCTTCAAGTTTCCTTGATGTGGCTTCAAAACAGCCTGCTGCTGATTAAATGATTGATGGGATTTTGTTGTAATGGCTCAAAACTTCTGGAAACCCATCCAGCCTCACATCAGCTGTGTATAAAGCGACTGTAGAAATCCAGAAAGCCAGTCCTCCTTCACTTTAGCAATAACGGGAGTTTCCAAACCAATAACTTACCCCTAGAATTTTGATGCTGCTAGACCTTTTCCAAATAACCTCCTTCAAAAACCGTTTCCACCTGCAGAGTCAGGACAGATGTTCTCACTCCATCTATACCATATGATCCAAGATGTGGATGAGCTTCTGTAGATGGGTCACTTTAGCCTATGTTGTCTCTTCAGCCTGAAGAAGACACATATGTGGGCAGAGAGGACAGATCTATTTGGGAAAAGTGGATGAGATCACCTGTTTTCTGCCTCATCCCATACCAGAGTGAGGGCCAAGAAGTTAAATGAGAAGGAAGCAGACCCAAAATGGATTGGAAGAAGCGGCTCTTTAGTGTGTTGTTGCCTTGACACAGGATTTTCTGACTGTTAAAAGCTAACACAGTTCCAAAAATTAAGCTGGACAATTGCACGGAAGAGCGGTCCAGCAAGGGTGAGTTAAATACAGAGACCTCACCTGTGGCTCAGGAACTCCCAGGCCTGCAAGGCTGGAGGTTAGGGGAGTATTTTGGAAAGATTTTGCCCCATGATGTCCCCATTCTTATCCTTTTCCTTAGCTATTCATTATTGGCCATGCCAGAAACAGATTGACCCTTTTCCAATCTAGAACAGCTGCTCTGCTGTTCATCCTCAGCTGCTGTGCTTGGGCACCAGCTTCAATCACCTGCATCACCTCTGCAATCAGGGGTGGTCTTTGCTGGTTTTAAGAAGCAGAGGGCAGGAGAAAGAGCTTGGCTATGTCTTATCAGCTGTTTGTGAGAGTGTAAGAGCCGTGAATGGGAAAATTGGCTGGGATTTGCCAGTTTAGGAAGCATTTCCCTCACTTCTCTTTATTGCTTGCAGATGTGTTGTTATGGGACTCTCTCATTGCTGAACTTCAGGGATAATGTCACACAAAGCTATTAAATTGGGCTGGTGGAAAAGCAGGATACTATTTAGGAGCAAATTAAAAACAAATACAAAAGAAAAAAAAACACAATAACTCTGGTTGCTGTCAAATCTTTTTAGGAAGATCTTCATTCTTCACGGATTCCAGAGCATCTCAGCACCTGTAGGATGCTTAAACCCAGTAGGTTTAATTTCCAGGAAAACGCAAGGATGTTGGGAACACTTGTATGCTTTTCAAATTCTGCTCCTTTGGTGAGATCCTGGGAAACCTGAGCTCCCACCCAGGTCAATTTGGGGACCACATTACCTTGTAGAGTTACACCATCAATAAACACAGCAAATCACACTCCTCACCTTGTTGGAGCGCAGCTAACCCTTGCGTGGGATACAGCAGGATTAATTTGCAATATTTTGCAATTATTTTGAGGTAAACTAGGGGAAAAGGGAATCTGAGTGATGTAATGTCCCTAATATCTGTTGTACTCTTCATATCTCCGTTGATGGAATACATTGAAAAGAAAACACAGAAGATGGGCAGATATTACACAGCAAAGTGAGGGAAGGGATTATGGCTGATATCCAGCTGTATGTTTTGTCATAAAGTAGGTAAAATCTCTTGGAAGGAAAAAAAGTCACTTTTGCTTTCAGTTAAGATGAACCAATTAATAGGGTGGCAAAAGCAAAGTCCATTGAAAAAGAAAATGTACCAAGAAATGAGAAATGAGCACCTTATCAGGAGGACTGGCTACTCTCCACCACCAGATCTCCAAGGACCAGCAAGCACAACTGGATCTGGAGGTAAGGATGACTACAAAGTCAAGCTGCAGCCTCTGTGCTGGGGACCTGCTGAAACAGGGCTTATATTTGAAAAAGAGACGTAATGCAAGAGATACCAGAGATGCTTGTTGCTGCTCCAAGCTTTGCTGGGCTTTATAATACGGAGGGAAAGGGGCACTAAAGATGTAGGGAATGGTTAAGATATCACAGCATGCACACCTGGTATTTTCTTGGATAAAAAAAAACTCCTTTCTTTGGCTTTTAAATGAGAAATTGATGCAGTGCCATGGGGTAACTTTGTTACTCCAGCAGGAAAACGTGAAGTTTGATGAGAGAACCATGTCAAAAGTAAGGAAGTGGCTAACGGGGAAATACTATTGAACGATGCTGGACCAGGGAGCCCATCCATTAGTGGAGTTTCTCCTGGGTCTGTCTTGCAATTGATTTGTTTAAGGTTTGCAATAACAATTTTGACCCCCAAGGTGGAAATGAAGTGCTAATGAAGTCTGTTGATGGAGCAAAGCTGAGGAACTTCCATGAAACGTAGGAGGAGGCGAATATCAGAGAGTAGACCTTGAGAATGAGCAGAAACAGGATGAAATAGTACAAAATGTAAAGTGATAAACTTGAAAGTAAGGATTTCTTTAAACAGGGCACTTGTTTAGCCATTTCTCTGTTGGAAATCATTCCCAGCTTGATCCATGGTGATATAAACTGGTAATGGACACCAACACATAGACTGAGGGGCAACATTTCTGAGTGCCTGGACTAAAACCAGACATATAGTACAGGTGAAAAAGCTGGAGGTATCACACCAAAGTGCAGAAGGTGACTTTAATTAGCTCATAAGTATCTCAAAAACCCAAATATCCCGCTGCTGGGGGCTTTGTATTCACTGTACCATCACCTCCTTCACAAAGTGTGGGGGATGAAGGATTATTTTGGGAAAATAGATGGACCCAACCAGGTCTTGTCCCTTCCAGGGTGTGACACAGTGTCTGGTCCAGCTTTTGACTCCTGAGATGGAACCACTTCTCCTAAATCCACTTAAGATGTGCAACAGTCCTGTTGACAGCAGCTCGCCAAGCTGTGCTGAACTGTGGCTTTCTCTGGGCTGCAGTAGCCTTGGTAACTCTCAGGGAAAATAATAACCTAATTTTCTCTTTCATCCATAAGCCGAACCCTTTAATTTGCTTTCAAGTGAATTAAACATAAGCCTCCATTTTTCTAATTCCTTTGTCCTAATTTAAAAGTACTGACATTTATCAAAGGAGATTTCCCGATTTCATGTTTTCAGCTCATTGTTTTAGTATTTTTTAAATAAACCGCAGATTGACATTTTCATTGCTGAAATGCTTTCCTCCCTTCCTCCTTTTCTTAATAACATGGTCATATTGTGTTCATTTCTAAACTTTTTCTAAGAACAAGGAGAACAGCCTGTGTCCTGCTGCATAATTAACGTGACCATGTTTTATAACCAAGCTATGCTTTGACTTGTGTAATGCAAGAAGATCTCTGAAGCCAAACAACCTCATTCAGATGTCCTGAATGCCACCTTAGTCCCTTTAATGTTAAATAGTCATGGTTCATCCCATGAGGTTATTTGAGATACCAGATACTAGAGAATAACCACGATGCTATGAAAACAGTTATATACCAGCACCAATTTGTTTGCATTTCCACAAGCAGCAGCTGCCTGAATAACTTCCATCCTGCAAAGTGCGTTTGGTGCCCTTGACCCAGCTGCTCAGGTTTTTTGAGAAAGGAATTTCTCTTGTTGAGTGTTTCCACGATATTGTGCACATTGTGGCCATTCTCTCGAAATCAGTATAATCATAAATACACAATAAAATACATCCTGGGGCAAAGAATCTTCTTCCCTGTGGTTGGGAGCCTTCTTGGTAAGTTTGTGCATTCGCTTTCCAAATTTGTTTTTCTTTTAGTGGGTCATAGGGTTGGTGGAATGGCCTCCAAGCTGATGGACAGCCCTTGGAGACTAAAGCTCTCTGTTTATCCACTGTCATGGAGGTTTGATGCTGGAAATATTTCCCACACAGCTTTGCTAGCATGTCTAAGAGCTTTCTCAGAAGGACAAGAGGACAAAATTCACCCATCTCGAGATGACAGCTCTTCTCCAGACAGTGTTATTCTTCATTCCAGCACCAGGCTGTTTTTCAGTGGTTCATGCCAAATCTCCATTTTCCCTCAGAATTTTGAGTTGTGTTTTCTTTTGCTTTCTGACACCGATAGCCATTCCACCACACAGTAAGTTATCTAAGAGCATATGATCTTCCATCAGTGTCAATCCTGGGTCTTGACATGTGGGGAAAAATGATGGGAAGTTCTTAACACTAGACCTAACTCGAAATTTCTCATTATTTGGTCCAGGCAAGGTCAAATCCTGGAGCTCACACTCCAGTGACATTCCCATCTACTTAGAGAGCTCCCTGTTTGAGCTGAGAACTAAAGAGATCACCATTATAACAACGTCTATGTAATAAGGTATTTATACTTTCAACACATGGGGCATGTAGGGTTTTACTAAGCTCAGGAAGAGATGCCAGCAGAAGATAGGTTGTTTGCAGAGAAGAATGAATTTGAAAGCAAGTTTAGGCTTTGATTTTCTTATCCTTTTGCTGGGATTTGGGAGCATCTGCCATGAAAGCTTCTCCTTGGGACACAATATCCTGGCTGGCCCAGTATGGGACATAACCTTATTCTCTTGCAGACAAGCCATGGTGTCCAGTCTTGCATATAGTACCTCCCATTCTGGATGGATGAATGGAGTTGGGCCAGTATGTGTAGGGCTGGACTACTGTCAGAGGGTGGGTTAAGACCAGGAGTAAACACGGTTGCCCAGAGCCGGAATCTCATACCATAAATCAAAGTGGAGAAATAAGCTTGAGGGCAAATATAAGCATTAAGAGTCCCATAATTTCCTGATTTCCACTGACAGTAGCTTGGGTCGAACCCTTCGCTGCAAAGGAATGGAAGAGCAGCTGAGCACTGGACCTTTGATCACTGTGTCTCTGTTGCTGCTGAATTCAAGTTGCCTATTGCCAGGAGTTGAACTCTAAAAGGAAAAAACCTGTGTGTTGTGTTTCAGTGGACTTCTGTCTCTCATCCCCAATGGGCATTTTCTATGGAAATGCTTAGCAAATAAAAAAGTTCTATTTTTCGAGTTGGAAAATGCCTTTTTAAAAGTAAAGTAAGGTTACAGTCTCTTCCGGTAGCAACTAGGAGTACAGTGTGCCTTTGAAAACTGAGCCTCTTATTTAACTGTCTAAATAGAGATTTAATTTTCCTGCTTTTGGCACCTAAGCTTGAAAATTTTCTTCTTGCAGATGAAAACAGAACATTATAGAAATTGAATCTGTGCCATTTTTTTTCCTGCTTTGTGAGAAATAAATAAAAAAAAGAAAATGAAGACGATAATTTATCAGTATTTGCACCTCTTTCATTCTAACCACTTTGAACCCAAATCCCTCATGGATATCAGCTCTGGGCCATTCTGGATATACGAAAAAGACTTCTTTTTTTCCTCAGAGTTAGGCAACCCATGGCAAGCGGGCGAGTGTTAGTTGAGCTGTTTACCTCCAGGTTCTCAGCTGGGTTGTGCTGAGAAGGTGACTTTCCCATGGGAGAGGTGCAGCAAATGGACTCTGTAAATGCATGGGGGAGACACAAAACCCTAGCAGAATCCTGTTGCAACACAGGATGCTGTGCAAAATTGTCTTTGGGAGGTTTGTGCTTTCCTAAAAGCTGTTTTCCAGCCCACTTCAGGTCTGGGGATGTCACCTGCTCAGCGTAGCTCCATCACCCACCATGGTCACTGTCCTAGCAACTGATGTGCTCTTTGTAGCACCGCCTGACACATCAACTCTTGCAGCTCCAGCCTCAGTAGTCCACACATCACAACACAGAAACCAATTCAAGCCCAGGTCCTGCAAACCATCCATCAACATCTCATCAGAGGTGTGCAGCAGATATAGAGCAATTGATATGGTTTCTCCATACCATAGCAGGGCCTGTTACAATAGGACAAGGGGTGACGGTTTTAAACTAAAGGAGGGAGATTCAGGCTGGACATGAGGAAGAAATTGTTGGCCCTGGGGGTGGCGAGAGCCTGGCCCAGGTTGGGCAGAGAGGTGGTGGATGAACCATCCCTGGAGACATCCCAGGCCAGGCTGGACGGGGCTCTGAGCAACCTGAGCTGGTGAAGATGTCCCTGCTCATGGCAGGGGTGGCACTGGATGAGCTTTGCCAAACCATTCTATGATTCTAAATCTTGTAAAGCTCTTTCTGACATCTCCTATGTTTGCAGGCAAAATGAATTAATGTATTAGGAGAAGCCACAGGAAATTATTCAGAAGAAGGGATGGGAGATGTGCTCCTCACTCTACTCCAGCCTTCGGGAGCCAGGGCAAGACACTTTTTCTCTTCAGCCCACCCTTTTTCCTGCTCAGATCAGCAATTCTTCAGGTCAGGCTCTACTTACTTTTCCACTGATGTGCCTACTAACGCTTTGATCTCAGTGATAGTCTCTAGACAGTCCTGGAATTTTTAATAAAGCAAGTGCAAAGTGGAAGCATGGGGAGATTCACATCTACATCCCCTCAGCCCCTCGCTTTTCCTCCATTTCTCATGCGGGTGTTTTCCCCAGGGTGCTGCATGGGGCAAGAGGGTCCAGCTCCAGGAGCAGAGGAGAAATCCCTCAGGGGCTGTCACCGCAATGGTGGCTCCAGGGTCTCCATCTGATGGATCATCTTTCCAGCCAAGCTGTTTGCTTGAGGGGTGAATGAAGCAGAGGGGGTGGTAGGGGATGGGGGTGTTACAGAAATCCCACAAGGATATCTTCGTTAGCTTCAGTACTAATGGGGAAAACAGAGCGTCCGGGGCTGCCTCTGGTAAATGCGTTCTGGAGGAGTGATGGGCTGCGGTGTCAGGATGTTGTATTTGGTTTTGCTCCCAAAGGCTGATTTAATGAAGAAAAATTCAGCAGGGAAAAGGGAACGCACACACCGAGGGAAATGCCTTTGCGGCTGGAGGGGCTGTGAGTGCAGCAGGGATGGAGAACTGGGTGGTCCTCAGAAGTGTTTCCACATTTCAGGTTAATTGGACAGGTCCAGGCAGGTGGATTTGCCAAAAATCATTAGCGAGCTGAGTCGTGGGGACCTTTGAGGTTCCTCCAACCGGGTGTCCCCCGGACCTCAGATCTTTTTCACTACTTTTTATAGAAAGATTCAGCCTCAAGTTGGCCCTTTTTCTATACATTTACGACATTTGCTCTCACTCGCCCCCAGTCCCACTGGTTGGTACATCTTCCCAGCTGTGATTTCAGGCCTTAAGGAGCACTTTTCCATGCAGAAGCTCTGCCCTGTCTGTGCTGCCTGACAAAAACCTGTCCATTTGTCCCTGGAGCCAAACCTCCAGCTTCCCATACCAGCGAATTCACTGTAATTGCTGTAATCTGCTGCTTATTAAATCTGATAGCTCTGTTATCACTGTTAATAACAACTAATTAGTGAGGCTGTCACAGGGAGTGGTTCTGTAAGGGAAGGTATTTATCCTTAACTTCACATAAAGGCTCTATATTAAATCAGAGGAAGGCAAACGGCTTCAAGGGCATCGACACTTGTAGTCCCTAGCAGTGAAATGGAAATGCTCTGCAGAGTTTTCCCCAAGGACCTGGCTATGCACATTTGCCAAAATGAAAAATTAACTAGAAATGAGTTACCAAAACTCCTAAAAGGCAGAAAAAAAAAAATAAATAAAAAATAAAGGGGCAAACTGCAAAATTACCAGCAAGGCAGGAAAACAGGAGGTGGGATGGAGAAGGCAGCAGGGTGCAGGTAGCTCTGGGGAGATGTGGGGCAGGAGGTGTGATTGGAATAAAAGGGGAAAGGGGATCTTTTCTTGACATCATTGGAAGTACCAGACCCTCCACACACACCTCAAAAGATTTATGGAAATTTAACAGAGGTTGCCACTGAAGGATGTTTTCAGTTTTGGCGATGAAATGTGAACGCTTTTCCCACAGTTGTTTTTTTGTTTTCCTGGTGAAAACCTGCTTAGTAAAAAGAAAAAAATGAATCCACATTTCTCTTTCCTAATTCTGTGATTTCTTACATGACCCAAAACCTCCATAAACCAGAACCCAAACAGCTGCTTTGTCAGGAGAGGGAAAGCATTTGAAAGGAGACGATTGCTCACCCCAAACCCTGGTGTGTGTGGCTTTGCAATGGAATTGCCTCAGACCTTGCCCAGGTTTCTAGCTTAGAGAAACACACAGAGCTGCTACAGCTGGAATGGGGATTGAGAAGATAGAGATGTTCAGAGGAACAGGCAACAAGTAAATCACGGAATCATTTTGGTTGGAAGAAACTCTTAAGATCATCGAGTTCAACCATTAACCCAATGCTGGCACTAAACCATGTCCCTAGGAACCTTACCTAAATACAGCCCTGAACCCTTTTTTTCATGTGAAAGGACATATTTAGGGTCTGTTTCATACCACAGCTAGATGAGAAGTGGGCATCCCCTCCCACAAGCCGTTGTTGAACTAGAATAAATTCTTCTAAAATGAAACCCCTTCCATACTCTGATCCATGCAGAATCAGTTCCCTTTGCTCCTAAGCAGAAACAACCCTCCATCACTCCTCACAGACACTTATTGAGTGAAACTCCTAATTATGAATAACAACGAAGATCTTAATCACTTCGGCAGTGAGTGCCTTGGCTTTACAACATTTGATACAAAAATCTAAATCTTTACAGTCTGTCTTTAATTAGCGCAGCCGTAATTTTGTGAGATGATGGATGGTCCCATGATGACTCTGCTAAGTCGGCCTCATGCTGCTGGCAGGTTCAGGAGGTGAATCTGCTGGTTTAGTTTGTTTTACTGCTGCTGCCACTTCTGGGGTTTTGGCATCTGCTTTCATTTGTAAGACAAAAAAGGGTTGGTCCTAAAAGCTTCTTTAATGGATGTTTGGGATGTTGTAAAGGGAAATGGCTGTGTAAAAGATGCCACAAGGGAGGAGCTTTTGGTTCTGTCCTTTAATCTTCCTGCTTTTCTCTTTCCCCTTAAAAATGCTGCCAGAAGTCACCTGCAGCCAATATTCTCCCTCCCAAACTGGAGAGGGAGGGATATCACATCTAGGAAGAAAATATTTTCTAATGTTTAAAACACTGACCTACGCATTCAGATATACAGGTTCATCTATTTCCTTTCGCACACAGTCATTAACATACTTTGAACATTCACTTGCGCTACCACAGCCCCAATTATAAAAAATCGGTAATGCTTAGGAGAGGTGTCACAGACTTTAAGAATTATTTGAGGGTAAGAAGCCATAACATGAAACATGCTGTACAACTGTCCTGTTGGTTTTGGACCATTTTTCTTCCCAGGATCCACTGGAGATCTTCCCTTCAAAAGGCACTGCTGTCAGCACATACAGATGTTTGTGAAAGAGGCAGATGTTGGCAGCCCCTGCAGATGCTGAGCCAACTGGCAGCAAGGTCCCTCATTGCCAGGACTTTTCCTTCCCCACATACCTCAGTTTTGCCCTGACTCGTCTCAGGGGAATGCCCAGTGGTGTGTATTCCCTGCTAAACATGGAAAACAAGGCTGAAACTCTAAATATGTGGCAGGCTGATTGCTGGAGACAGTCACCGAGATTTCACTTAGAATCAGAGGGGAGAAACTGGTGTTTTTAGGGTGCAACTCTTTTCATCTCAAGGTACATTTCTACACCTGCTCACACGAACCATATCTTAGTCCCACTAACTCTGAAAAGCCATAGCTATGAATGAGCACCTGCACTGCAAACATCTGAAGGCTGATGAGATGAACCTCAATTTCTGGGCCTATAATGGCAGATAATCTCTATAACAAACGGATTCCACTTCTAGAGGGTGGTGAGTCCACATAACAAGACAGCAGCGCCACATATCTTTGACGTTCAGGGCTCTTTGACCCTGTCCTGCCAGGCAAGTCCCACTGCAAAAGTTGTTCCGGAGGTCTGACGCTTGTTTTCAGCCTCAAAACACCAGGTTACTGCAAAAGTGATCGATGATGTTGTGTGTCCTGTTCACATAGGACTGGGAAAACAAAAATAAGATAAGGGGTAAAGGTTTTAAACTAAAAGGGAGGAGATTCAGGACAGACATGGGTAAGAAATGCTTTACATTAAGGTGGTAAAACACTGGCCCAGGTTGGGCAGAGAGGTGGTGGATGAACCATCCCTGGGGACATCCCAGGCCAGGCTGGACGGGGCTCTGAGCAACCTGAGCTGGTGAAGATGTCCCTGCTCATGGCAGGGGTGGCACTGGGGGAGCTGGGAAGGTCCGTTCCAACTCAAACTAGTCAATGATTCTATTCTATGACAGTCAAGCAGTGGGCCAGGGCCGCAGGGAGGTTTATCCAGTCTCCAGTTCTTGGGGGTCATTTATTCCTTCAAGCCACCTGCCACAGGCAGCTAAATCCCAGTCATGGATGGGCCAAGGAGTGCATGAGATGACCAGGCCCTGAGGACACACCAAAGGTCTGGCCATGCCCTGCACCTTCCATGGACACCATTCCCAGCAGCAGGGAAAGATGTGTCACCGCTGTGTGCCCTCAAGACACATCTGGGTGGGACTGGATGAGCCTGGAAGGTCCTTTCCAACCCAAACTGTCCTATGATTCTACGAAAACAGCAGCTCCAACAGGAACAGGAGTCTACAAAGCCATGGCTCCACTGCACTACATATATATAGACAGTGCACACAGTGCACTACATATATAGATAGCCCTCTCCCAGAAAACAGCAAAGCAGATTGCTGTCTCCATTGCCACAATGTAAATCAAGATTGGCTTGAACTGTGATGGAGTTTGCTGCTCGGAGCACACAGGCAGATGTTCCACCTGCAGAGTTAGCAGCCGCAGTCAGCAAACTGTGCCCCACGTGGCAACGGGGAAGGAGAGATTTCCCTGGGAAAATAAAATTCTCCATCCTAATATAGCTAGATATATGCTTTCAATTGCAGCCTACAACGTGAGTGGTTTTAGGTGCTGCATTTTGATATCATGATGTGCCCTATTTTCCGTCCTTCGGGTATGAATAATGGAGTGTTGTGTCTGCGAACGCGCCAGTCTGTCAGGATGCTGGCACAGGACGTGCAAATCTCCAGAGCTCTCCTGCCACCGCTTTCCTTTCAGCTAATCCTGCGGCCAGGCAATTGCTAGAAACGCATCCAGTGGCCAGCAAAGAGCTGGCCCTTCCCCTGACAGGGGAGGCGAGTATTCGCTGCCTGGAAAGCGGCTGGTGCGTTCTGCTAAGGTGCTGCATTTAGATATAAATGCCTGGAGTTGTTCTGGAGCTCAGTATAAGCTTGATCCAGTTACGATCCCACCCCTTCCCAGTGTTCAGGAGCATCCTCACTGGGCAAGCAAGTCTCCAAGCAAGTGGGTTTTTTTGTGCAAAGAAGCTCATAGAATGTCCTGAGTTGGAAGGGACCCACCAGGATCACGGAGTCCAACTCCTGTCCCTGCACAGGACACCCCACAGTTCACCCCATGTATCTGAGGACATTGTCCAGTCTCTTCTTGAACACTGTCAGGCTTGGGGCCGTGACACCTCCCTGGGGAGCCTGTTCCAGTGTCCAGCACCCTCTGGGTGCAGAACCTTTTCCTGATGTCCAACCTAAACCTCCCCTGACACATCTTCCTGCCATTCACAGAATGACAGAATCACAGAATCACAGAGTGGTTGGGGTTGGAAGGGACCTCTGGAGATCATCTAGTCCAACCCACCTGCTAAAGCAGGTACACCTAGAGCAGATTGCACAGGAATATTGTCCAGGTGGGTCTTGAATGTCTCCAGAGAATGAGGTCCTATCATTGGGTCCTATCATTGGTTGCTAAAGAGATCAGTGTCCGTCCCTCCTCCTCCTCTTGTGAGGAAGCTGTAGACTGCGATGAAGCACTGGCCATCGTTCAGTGACACCCTTCGTCTCTTGAGCCTGACCATGGAGAAATATGCCATGGGATCCAAGCTGACCATTTTCCTTGGTTTAGAAAAGAGCTGAGATGAATGAGCTGTAGCGATCACTTCCTTGGATACTCTTACTCAAAGCTGAAAAGGTGACCATATGCTTGTCTGGGATGGGGAGAAAACATTTGGGAGAGTTACTCGTCTGTCAAAAAAGCAATGACTCCAACAAGATGATATTTGTCCTGGGCTTCTTTACTAATGCCCCTGCCCAAAGAGTTCTTGGGTTTTTCCCTGGTGATGATCACTTTCATGTATTGTGCAAGAACAAATTGACCCTTCCATCTCCACTTCTGGAGATGAGTAGAAGGATAAGCAGGTTCTCAAGCTGGAATCCAAGATCCCTAAAACCTTGGAGGACACCAGCCCCACATGGGCCTTTCATGGGGGACAATTGTAACTTGTGAGGCCTGAAACATGTCATGCTGGCACATGAACTTGTCACAGAGGGCTCCATGCAATAGAGGGTTGAATCTTGGTTGTCCTCCTGTTTGCACATTGCTCATGGCCACATTTCTCCTACATCGTGGTGAGGAGCATTGCAACCGCATCTCAACTCTGTACTTGGAAGCGATTAATCTACACTCTGACAAAGTCTTTGTAGGGTACAAAACAGCAGGGAACCAACCTCCATTCTCATTTGGATTTTGGAAGGGTCATATTCTGCACCTGAGAGCTGTCTAGGGTCAAGCCTGTGTCTCGCCTCAGGCTGACCTCCAGTCATTGAAGAGTTTGATATCCTAGGGGTTGTGGCATGGAGATGCAAACCAACAAGACCATCACAGAACAGACAGCCTTCTTGTGTGTGCTACTCTTGTTAGGCATATTGTTCTTACTTTTGCTAACCAACATGAAAAATAAAAATTAATTAAAATAGTAATAACAACCCCAAACTAAAAACAACAAAACAAACAAAAAAAAATCAAACACCTACTCTGTTACACGAGTTGTATTTCTCCTGATCGGGTGTTTTGGTGCCTCTGATGCTTTTTGAAGGTATTGCTGGATAGGAGGGAGGTGCTTCCATCAGAATTCAGATCCAGTCATCGAACTGAGCTACATTTCAAAGTGCTCAGATCTTGTCTTGGATTAGGAGGAATCTGGATCTGTCTCCACAATTTGGAGAATTTAGAGCCATAAATTGGCATTGATTTCAAAGCTCTTTTTCGTGACTCTTCAGGGCCTTGATGTTACTATCATCCATTGATTCATCAGCTCAAATGATATGTTTGAACTGAAACTTATGAGACCTCTTCTAAGTTTTCTAAGATAGTCCAAGACTTTGACCTTACCAGACTTTAAGGTGATTGTGGCTGGGAAATGTTTTGTTCTTTCCTGAAAAGAGAGAGAAATCCAAAACAGAAAAGCTTCTGTTCTTCCAAGAATTAGAAACCAACCAATCAAATCAAAACAAAACAAATCAAAACAAACAAACAAAAGCCGTTCACTGTACTCGGTGTTTCCTGAGGTTTTTGCAAAAAGCTTCCTTGAGTTCAGTCTTCTATGAGAAATATGAGCATTTTCAAAGGAAGCAGACATTTTCCACACACACAAATAAATAAAATTGTTTCATTCCCCTCAAATCACTCTTAAAAATGGTGTAATTGTGAACATTTTAACAGCTACCCTCTGGATGCAATGCCACTTTGTACTGTATTGAATCACCTTTTAGAAGAAAACCTGCCAAATTCCGATTTTCTTAAATCCTTATAGTCCAAACTTCTTCAACCTAGATCAAGTGCTTGATGGACGTTGCATCTACTTCCATTCAGCCTTAGGTATCTGATAGCATTGCGCACCATGATTATTCCCTTTGGCACTTCACACTTTCCACCAAGCCAGTGCACAGGTAATTGTTCCTTTACTTGTTTCCCATCCAACTGCTGGGTCAAATACTTCTACCACAGAGGAAGACCATTCCTGGAGCATAACTTGTTGTGTTACTACTTCATAGAGTGCTTTCCAGCTTATTAGATGGGAATCTCCTGTTTGATTAACCAGCGAGTTTTTTGTGTTTGGGTTTTTTTAAGCATGTTTTTTCATCACATCCTAGTTCTTACCCTGGACTCCCCAATTATTAATTCCAATAACCACTCCAATACTGAGGGAAAACATTCTTTTAAAGACCTGTATCCTCCCATATCTTTTTGGTGTTTTAAAATTAGAACCCCGGGCTTTGTTTCTTAGTTGGTGTAAACGAATGTATATTTACCAGACCCCTTTCCCCCAGTCCACTTTGGTCCTCTCCGTAATGCTGTAAAATAAAATGCACATGAAAAGATGTCTTTTTCTCTTTTTTCCTGACAGACATGACAGAAGAGCAATTTCCCCAAAGTGTTCTCTAGAAGCAGCACAAAGTATGGCTTGATTAGTTTGCAAGCCTTTTTTTGTGGTGCAGCTGCCCAGAAATCAGGCTGAGAGCAAGGGGTGGGAAACTGGGCAGCTCACAACCTCAGAGCAAAGCATTTCTGCCTGCTTAGATGGTCTTTTGCCTCCAAAGATCCTCTTTTCCTGTGCTTTCCCTCTGTGGCTGCAGAAGCAACTGTTTCCTTAATGGTATTTCTTCGAGCTTTTGGTTGTTTGTGGGTATTTTGTTGTTTGGTTTTGGTTTGGGGCTTTGGTTTGTTGGTTTTGGTTTTAGTTTCGTTGGTTTATTTTTTCTCTCTGTGCGTGTGTTCGGTTTTTTTCCCCCTTTCTGTCTTTCTTTTTATACATACAGAAACGGTATATGTAGAGAGGGAGAGGTTTTGAGCATAGATTCAATGCTAAGTTGACAAGACACAGAGCAGAGTCATCTCTCAGGAGTATAAAAATGTGTCAGGAAAGGAAATCCCAGATTGAATTTCAGTGCTAACAGCCCCAACATATGTCTGAGTCTTCAAGGGAGATTTGCAGGGGAGATTTCCATTGGGGTGGCTGGAAATCTCTTTCCACCTTCCCACTACCACTGCTGAGAGCCACCAGCTCCCCATTTGTGTGATGGGGGAAAACATTTGCACCATTGCCTTTCCATGGCAGCATGCCAGATGATGCTTTGGATCTGGTCCATCTCTAGAAACTATCACAAAAAATCAGATCTGGTGTCAGGAGGACATTTTGGACATTCTCGAGCTCCTTAGGTTCTGACAATAGACGAAGCGAGGTCTTGTGGAGCTCAGCAGTGAAGCGCGTACTGTGCTGGAATATACTGAGCAGGGACGAGGCAAAGTCCACGGCCAGAAAAGCCAATACAGCCTTGTACTTTGGAGAGGATCCTAAATAATTTCCTAAGTGTTTGAAAACCAGGCTGAGCTGTGCTGTTGAACTGCGTGAGCAGGAAAGTGCAGAGGCTCAAGGTTGTAAAATGTGAACACCTTTCTTTAGTCAACGACACTCCTCACAAGTATTAATAAATCATTGTGTTTGAGAACAAAACCCACTTCCTCTCTTTCTTTACAACTATGAAGACAAGGACCTTTGTCCACAGGCGTTGCCCAATCTCTTTCTCATGGCTGACTGTCGTATTTTTCATATCTTTGGAATAGATTTAAGGTCTCTTGCCTGCTGTGGATTCTCTGGTGTCTAATACAGGAGCCCATGTTTTGCCCATTCATTCTGAGCTTATCAGTGTCTCTCCCTCACCTTGCTGCTTTTCCCAAAATTTGTTAGTTCTGAGAACTCACACTCTGCTGGTGAGGGGCTGGAGCACAAGTGTGATGGGAGCGGCTGAGGGAGCTGGGGGGTTCAGCTGGAGAACAGGAGCTGAGGGGAGACCTTCTGATCTCTGAACTGCCTGAAAGGAGCTTGGAGCCAGGGGGGTCGGGCTCTGCTCCCCAGGAACAAGTGCCAGGAGCAGAGGAAACGGCCTCAAGTTGCGCCAGGGGAGGTTGAGGTTGGGTCTGGGGAACAATTTCTTCCCCAAAGGGCTGTGGGGCATTGGAACAGGCTGCCCAGGGCAGTGCTGGAGTCACCATCCCTGGAGGGTTGGACAGACGGACATGAGGTTCTCAGGACATGAGGTAGTGCCAGGGGTGGGGGAACGGTTGGACTCGATGATCTTGGGGGATCTTTTCCAACCAAAATGATTCTGTGATTCCCAGGAGAGAAAAACATGAGAATGGACTCAGATGAAGTGCTATGGGCAGAGGTTCTCTCCTCAGGGAGCTGATCCCAGCTGAACTCTGTCCTCCCCTGATGCTGCTTCTGCTGCGGGAAGAGAACAAGCTGGCAGTGGCACGGTGTCACACTCATTAAGGTGACCCCCAAGGTCCCTGCTTGTTGTCTTACCCTTTTCATGTCCAGCACCTTGCCCCAGCACTGTGTCCAGCCCTTACCATCTTCTAAGGACTGATGTACTGAAACCCCAGCAGAGCCGAGGGCTGCCAACACGCAGGAAGCTGCTGAGAGGTTCAGAAAGCTTTTCTTCTTCTCTGTGTTTTTCTCAAATTTTTATATTTTCATTTACTGTCTATAAGCACAGACTATTTATAATCAGGAGAAGTTACGCCACCCACGCTACCAAGAGATGCAGCATGGTTCGGAGCAAGGTTCAGAGCTTGGGAAATATTCTTTGTCAGGTTCCTGGTTTTACTGTAAAATCAATAAAAAGCAACCAATGTGAGGCAAGCCGAACTATTTCCCCTCTTATTTTCAGAGAAATGAAAAAAGGCTGAAAAAACAATCATTTAGAGTCAAACCAAAATATTTCCCTTGACCACCTAATTACATTTTTTGCTTCATTTTTAAGTTATTAAAAATAAACAGGTCCACTCTGAGAGAAATTCCACTTTGAAATGACAAATAGAAGCTGAAAGGTTTTGCTTTGAAATTACTCTGGTGTTTCTGATGTGAAATATAAGACAGGTTGAGAAGAAACATTTTGACATTTCCCTTCCATCATCCCCATGCTTTTATTTTCAGCTGAAACCATCGGCTACACTCAATCCATATTCACAAATAACACACTGCCCCCAACACTCCACTTCTAATTGAATTAATTCTTTGTGAGAAATGAGTCACCGGACTCTATACAACATGCGGTCCAAGCCAGTGAACAACTTAACAACTTTTGCTTTCTGTTTTCTTCCTTCGGGGTTTGCCGATCATCCAGCAATGGTGAGGACAGTCAGGATTTGGTTATTACAGCCCAAAATGAGAGGGAGAAGAGAAAAGATCACTCCTTTTCTGTGTGGGGGAGTGGGGGGAAAGAGTGAAGAAATGACATAAAAATCTTTCCCAAGCAAAACCTCAAGGTGGTAACCTCAGAAGGACTGCAGAGCTCAGCCCATCATCAGGGGGACATTGACCCATGAAGACCAGGCACACCATTGCTGGCCACTCTGGCTACTAGACCGACTGTGAGGAAGAAGAGGACAGTGAATTTTCCCAAGGGCTACCGCAGGGGGAGGTTGTAAAGGAAAAACTCTTTCTTCCTTTGTGAAAATCCTCTTTTTAGCATCCCTCTTCAGCCAACACTTTCACAGGCTGCACTTTAAATTGGATAATCATCTGGGTTAAAGGAAATCTTCCTCGTGTTGCAAACCAGGCATCATTCTACTGGTTTCTCTGCTCTTTACACACGTCTCTCTATAATTATATCAGAGAGAGAGGGCAGCGCATTCATTAGGCACAGCCACAAGTAGACGAAAACGACATTGTTTTGTGATACACGGCATCCACCCCACGAGCACACACGTGTGTGCCATGCCCCAGCACAGTCCTCTCTAGGGGGTTTTAGATTGAGTTATATTGCTATGAGAAAGAATATGGCAGGAGCAGAGGATCTTGACAGTAACACTGGTATTTCCAAGGGCATGTGGAAGCGTATCTTCGTTAGTCCCGACCCTGCAACAGCCCCGGCTTTGCTCAGCTCTCACTTTAAATGAACTGTGATCAATTAAAAGCTCTGCTCACTGCTTGTTCAAAGAGCATATAAATCTTCAGGGTCCGATTTTGCCTTTTGGGCTGCCTTTGGAAGACTGAAAACAAAGCCAGTGCCAATTCTGAATATTTCATGTCTCCATGTTTCCAAGCTCAAATGAGTCTGATGGCTCTGGTAATCTGTAAGGAAACAACCAGAACAGACCAGAAATCTTGGAAAAAAAAAATCACCCCATATCACCTCTGAAGCGAAAATACTCCTTTTGGTTTTCTTCCTTTTTTAGACAAATGTGGACTTGCAGGGAGACGAACTGGAGGGTTCCAGAGCTGTTTGTTGCTAGGTTTCTGTTGAAATCCAGCTGTAAAGACCCAAAGGAGCTTCTCACTCATCTGAAACTATTTCAGCCTGGAGAGGAGATATCCCAACAAGCTGCTGTGAAGCAGCTGCAAATTTGCTTTAAGAGGTGGGGGATAACATTCTACTTAGAGGTGCATCTTCCTAACTGATAGCTCCTAATTAAAGATGGCAGGCGGAGAATATCAAGCCTCTATAGCTGTTTTCTCTCCTGTCCCTCTTTAGAGGGTAAATGCAGGACCACGTTTTCCCAGGCTGTCAATGTGGCACTTTGGAACGTGTCCCACATCCACTGAAAGCAAATAAAACTGTGTCGGACCGACTTTCTCATGCTAATCAAGTCACTGGAGGCAGTGAAGACGAATGGTGTGGGACACTGCCTGTGCTTACCAGTGAGGTAATGACACTCCAGACCCTTGCTAAGGCCAGGTTCATAGTTGAGTGCCTTCAACCTTGCTTGAATTAACACTTCTGGGTGCTCCAGGAGTGTGTTTAGCACAACCACAGGTCACTGCCCGGGAAATCTTATCCTCAAAGAAAAACTGGTGCTGGCTAGGGACCTAAACTTCATCTCACCATTGGGTACTGGAAGTGCAATGACAAATTTCTTCCCTCTGCCCTCCTCTGATCCATGGTTTCAGAGATATTGGTGGCCACATACACCATTAGATCGGGCAAGGGGAGACTCCTTTCCTGCTGTAGATATGGTCTGTCTTCCATAGCTAAGAATGAAAGGCTGCTTCTCTTCCTAGACTCCTACTTTGTTGGCACGCTGTCTCTGAAAGCTGCTGGACTCAGGGTGTCCCATCTCCAGTGTAACTTTGCTGTTCAGTATCCTACCTGATAGCCCACCTAAACCAGTCAAGCAAAGTGGCTTGATTTACATCAGGGGATAACCCAGCCTGGTGTCTAAAAGCAGAGGGAAGAGGCAAAGTTCCATAAAACTAGAAGTGGATGCCTGGAAAACTCATTAAAACCCCTCAAAATACAATGGATAATGAATCCTCAGTGGGCCATAATGTCTGTGTAACTCAGTGGGCAGCTGACACCACATCTATCTTTTAAATGGTACCTCTGGTCCCTTAAAACACATTACCAGAGCAGATCTGTGTTGCTGGAAGACTGGAAACATAAACACTCCAATTAAAATCTTTATCAGTCAGACAAAGCCTGACAATTGAAGTCTTGTGCTGAGCGGGTCCATCTCCTACTGATGCCCCCTAAGATACACTGCTGAAAAAGCTTTGCAAAGTAGACTGGGGAAAACACCATCCCTTCTCTGCTTGCCAGATAATTGTGTGTTGCTGTAGCTTTTTTTATTGTTGCTGTTGTTGTGTTTTGGGTTTTTTTCACTATCCCCAGCATTGAAAATTCATTAGTCACAGGGGCGTGAGGTTAAACGGCACTGTGTGCAAATCACATTTTATTTTAGGTTGCATAAGCTTCACAGAATTTCTGCTTAATGCTTTTGCATTCTCTGGTGCCCTCTCCTCCTCCTTTCTATTATTCTTGTCAGTCTAACGACTAACAAGACTGATCTTGCTTACTGCTTTCTGATCCCTGCTCCCCCTCCCAGCTTTCAGTTTACAGTAGTTTTTATTGTAATACAGCTGAATAGGAAAGATTCAAAGACACAAAGGACCATGAGTGATTTGCTTCCCATCAGTCTCTGTTGAAGCACAGGTGTCTTTGTGCCCTTGAAATTTCACCAACACTGAGAAACTGGGGGATCTTACACTGATCTCCAAACTTATCTTTGCATTGCTCTTGTTCTACCTCCTCCCAGCTTCTTTTTGCTACTCAGGTTCATTGGTCAGGGAGTATGGAAGCTAAAAGAGGTATCAGGTTCCCACCAGCTGGGAATCTGAACTATGATGCTTGTTTAACAGCAGAAAATGTGGTCTTGCCTCTGTATTTTTATTATTGTTCCTTATTTCACGGGTATCATAATGTGCTGGAGTGTCTTCCCTTCCTATTTGTGCTGTAATTGTGGTCACTTGGATTGACATCATTTGAAGACTTTAAACTTAAAATCCCTGATACTTTAAACCAGTGTACACATCTCCGTCTGAATTAGCTGCCCACCCTCCATTGCTAATCAAGGGAGCAAAATGAGTACTTCTAGGAATGACTCGTTGCCTCCTAAGTGAATTTCCAAAATAGACCAGATGGCTTTTATCCTCTTTCACCCCACTGGCTACAAAGGGAGCCCAGGGCACAAGCTCCAGGGGACACTTGTCCATTGCAGGACTGTCTACTTGGCCAGAGAAACCCCACTGTAGACAAGTGGCTCAGGAGTGAACATGTAGAATCACAGAATCATAGAGGGAGGAATCATAGAATAGTTTGGGTAGGAAGGCACCTCCAAAGTTCATCCAGTGCCACCCCTGCCATGAGCAGGGACATCTTCACCAGCTCAGGTTGCTCAGAGCCCCGTCCAGCCTGGCCTGGGATGTCTCCTGGGATGGTTCATCCACCACCTCCCTGGGCAATCTGGGCCAGTATTTTACCACCAGTAGACTGAGGGTGCTTAATATTTGGGGAGGTTCAAGCAGAACCAGTGTTTCTGGGATGGATGCTGGGTCAGATGAGGCCTGCTAGTCTGGATTCATGTGCTTTAAGAACAAACAATGACAAAGATCTTTTCTGGATATAAGACTGTCAGCTATATTCTTGTCTAATGTCATTAGGAAATTTTCTGCAGTCTAAAGAGAAAGTTACAGCGGCAGCACTGGGTAGGAAACCATGAGGTGTTTAATGATGATGTAGGGTAGATTGTACATGGAAGGAAATGTCAGGACAAACAGAATGGTTTCTGTGGCATAATCTGCTAATGGTTCACTGCCTTTGGTTGTTAATCTGCGGTTACCAAAGGATCTCAGGAAGTTACTGAGACAAATCATACTTGAGTGTATTCTTGAACCTTAGTCCATATTTACTGCTCATGCCAGGCTCAGGAGCTGGTGATATTTAATATACATGCTCAAAAAGTAAAACAGAAAAGTGTCCCTGTTCATCCCAGCAGTATTGATGGTGGTGGGAGATGTTGGCTAATGGGAGACAGGTAAGAGCCTACCCTAAACAAAGCACATGGATGGTGAACATGCAATACATCGGTCTTCCAAGGAAGTCTGGCCCCTGGGCCCAAGTGTCAGGGAAAACACTGACCAGGATGCAATTTTGTTAACTCTTATTTTGACCTTGGACAAATAGGATAAACAGAGCTCCTATGTTCTGCTTGTGTCCAACAAGATCAATAAAAGCTTGCTCAACACACAGCTCAGGAAAACATTGTCTCCTTTTTATGGTGGTGGACACCAACCAACATCTTCACCTCAGGGCATAAAAATGACGCAGAGAGACTTCAGTTTTTTGTTTTTCAGCATGAATAACTATTCAACATAAATTGACCTCGGAGTCCACAAGCTATGGAAATTCCTCTTTTGAAAATGTTCTTGAGGAAGCAAATTGGGGAGGGAGATGGATAGGAGAACAGTTAGAGGCCAGCCATGCACTCCATCAACCTTAAACGAATGAGCTGTCACGTGGATATATAGGGAGAGGGACACAGGTTAGTAAATTAAAGCCTTGACAGCTCTTGACTCCAGTCCAATGTGCTAATTGGAAAGACTTCAACTGTTGCTGTCCCCAGAGGCCTATATCTCAATCACAGGCCTGCCCTCTCCAGGTCAGTCCACAGAGTTGTTATTGCCTACTGCTTGGTCTTTTCCTGGAAGCAGTTCAGGAGTATGAGAACAGGGGAAAATATGGGGTTTTTTGCTTCTACATGGTTTTTCTGTGCCTGAGTAGGACTACACGGAACCTCACCTGGTGGCAAGTCAGTGTCTCACCACCACAGAGATGCTGTCACCACCCAAGAAGCTACATCACTTTGTGCAGATTGGAGACCTTCTGGTGGTGGCTGATGGCAGTGTTACTCCACTTTAAACTGACAGAGGATCAGTCCTCATTACACCAATGTAATAAACACTGAAATTTCACTCTCTTAATTATGGCTGTAGCTGTTTCCACTATTACTTGTTCAGTACCAATTATGCAGATTTAAAATAGCCTGTGGCATTGTCTATCTCCAACATTTGATGCCTCAAAATGACTTGGATAACATTGTATTAACCGTCAAGGTGGTATCTGAGATACTGCTCTTTCTTGCCTGACCAGCAGGAAATAATTTGGTTACACAAAGGGAAAACCTGACTTTCTAGTGGTGGCTACTTTGATTTTGCTGGTTGGATCCATCTCATTTGGTTCACAAAATCATCTTTTTTCCCTTACTGAACTCTTTGACACTCATTGGCTGCATTTCTGAGTTGCCACTTTCCCAACTCATTTGCATGTATTTATCCATCAAAGCCAGACCCAGAGACTTTATTATTAAACCACATACTCTCACAGTCTCTTTAATAGAGAGAAACTACCTCTTGTTCTCTTCCGTGGAAGTTATATGAAAACTTCGCAATGTGCATTTATTTAATCATATAACATAAATGCACAGATGTTGACTTGGGGACAGGTGCTCTGAAGTAATAGGAAAGGCTGTTCTTCCCAGGAGGCAAAATGTGATCACCTTATTCAAAACTAGCCAAGAAATGCAGACAAATCATGTAGCTCTTCCAAGATAGCCCCAAGAGCTACAATTACCTCAAGAAACTGGAACCACAGCTCTTTCCCATGACCCAGTAGTATCAATTGAAGAAATATTCCTCTCAATGTCTGGTTTGGTTGAGACTGATCTCATCTGTAGACCTGAGCAATGTAGAGCTTTCTTACAAGTTATTGTAATCCCATCTTATTGAAACACTTCTCCTGTTGCCTCTTAGAAAAATGAGCATTTTTTGGTAAATCTTTGTTCAACTAAATAAGAGAAAGGAGAGCCATTTTTGTTGTCATACAATGGGCTACAGACAATGCCACCACAGTGTGATAGAGGAGAGGAAGGTTTCCTGCAGGAGTATTTTTCCATCCATTCAAATGTTTTATTGCTGAACAGTCAAGCTACTCAGAATGGCATTTGATGAACTGGTGACTGTACAGCTTGGATCTGCTGTTTAGGGAGAGCTGAGTAAATGCTGCTCCAGAGGAAGACAGTGGGACAGGATCTCTGTGAGGGTTCAAAGAGAAGATGCAACTGGTGTGTAACATCAGGATGGAGGATAGCTAAAAATGAAGCTAAATATCACTGCATCATGTTCTGATCTCACACCAGTTTCACACAGGTGGATTCAGATGATTTGAAAAGGTTTGGTAGTAAAGTGAAAGGGGGTGAAGCCAAATATTCAGGATGTCTCAAGTACCAAACTCCAGAATAGCTGGGACCTCAGAAATAACTTCCAAGTGACAATCCTGATAAAATATATACTAATCATACTAATAAAATAGAAATAATCAAGGAACCCTCACCCCTCAGATGCTTCAAAAAAGCCTGTGTGATACCTCCATGGCATCTGTGAAGCTACTCCTGATTTGCACCCTGGAGGAGAAGGATCAAGCCCAGATCCTACAAAGCCATGTAGCTGTGCCCACCACACCTGTCCCAACAGAAGGAAGGTACATCCTCCCAGACCAACCTCATTCTGGATCATCCACCCATCTTATCACAGTCCCAAGGACAGAAACATCTCAAGAAGGAAGGTTTGGCTGCCTCTTGGTCCCTGAGTTCCTGTCATGGTGCCATGCGGCCTCGGGGTTCAAGATGTGGACAAGCTGTTGTTGGCTCCAGGTGAAGAGCCTGGCTCAGGTCTTGGAAGCTGGGCACCCCTCTCAGCTCAGCGCTGCTCCAGAGGTGATTTGCTCGGCTGTGCTGAGAGCTCATCCATGAGGCATGTTCCCACTCCTGAAACAGCCAGTTTGCTCCTGTGCCTGGGACTTCACCCAAGCTGACACTTGACCGAGTATTCACACTTGGCTTTTAATTACCGTTACAATTAGCATTGGTTTCTTGGCCTCCTTTTCATCCAGCTTTGCAGGGAACAGAAGCACTGAAGCCACTGCTGTAAGCTCACTGGGGAGGAGGGGATGTGCCCTTGAAGCCCAAAATTATTGAATGGTGAGGGCAAGAAATTTGCTGAGAACAAATGAAAGCGAACCTCTAAGAAATGCTGAGTGTCCTGTTCAGCATCCAGAGACAGGCATTAAAAGTGATTTGAAAGATGTATGGTCTTTTGAACCATAGAATCATAGAATCATTCTGACTGGAAGAGACCCTCAAGAACATCGAGTCTATCCATAACCTAACTAGCACTAAACCGTGTCCCTAAGAACCTTGTCTATACAACTTTTAAACCCCTCCAGGGATGGTGACTCCACCATTTCCCTGGACAGCCTGTTCCATTGCTTCACAAGAGAACTAGCAACCATACCAGCTCTCGCCTTGCTACTATCACTGCTCCAGTGATAGCAGCTCCAGTTGTTTCACTGATTAGCAAATAAAACATGGAATAATCCTCTCCATCTTGATCTTGATTTGAAGTTTACTGCTTTTGTTTCAGACCTGCAAAAAGCCTTGGGAACCCAAAAGCTCCCCTGTTCCTCCTACACACTCATATCTCATGCATGAGTAAGGGATGATGCCCTTTTCATACCAACCCACTTCACGACTCAGCTTTGGAAATCAGCCTGAGTTTGCATGGGGCACTCAGGCAGTGATAATGCAGTTGTGCTCTTCCCAAGGCCTCCATGGGGGCATGAACTTTGCATCATGATCCCAGACCATAGCAGATTGCAAAGGAGGATGGTCCTTGGCTATTTTGCTCTGTTTTCATGCTGAATGTCTTCCCAGGCTTTTTGGGCTCTGTCCAGATCTTCTTTGCCATTCAGTTGGGCTGCACCTGAGTGTCCCTTGCCCAGACAGTCCCACAAGTGGGGCAACCAAGGCTTCTGCTGGAAAACCCTGCAGAACCCTGTCTCCAAGCACAGCCCTGAAGAAGCAGTGTCCACGTCCCCGAGAAGGTCCAAAGCTCTGGTATGCATCACTGTTATCAGCTCAGCCATTTCAAAAACACGATTTACACCACAACGCTCATGCAAAGAGCCTCAAAGTGAGTAGTATTGTACGTGAGGCATCTTTCAACTATCAGAGCAGTTTTACCAGATTCTATCAGCACATTGTTTGCTAGGGTTTAAGGACTGTTACTCAGTCCAATACAGCCCACAGTCTTGGTCATGGGAACCCAGCCTGTCTCCTATCCCTTCACCATGATGGGTCTAGCTTTGAGACTTCATTGTCATTTGTTGGATGTGTCCTGCAGCACACAAAGGGTTACTGTGAAGCCAAGGAGTTTTTGGTGTGGCAAGGACAAACAAGGAAAGCATTAATCACAAGGAAAAATGTGAGGAATGTCACCCTCTGTAAAATCAAGCCCTTGTTATCAGTTTGAAAGACTACTATTCTGGCTCAGGCTGGGGTTTGTTTCCCTCTCAGACCTCCATCAAGTCAACATCACTGACACGAGGCATGATTTACCTTTCACTCTGCAGACCTGGGACTTGCGTGGCCACTAGTCACCCTCTAAGTACAGTGACAGAGACCTCGCTGCCTTGCCAGGCCCCCCGGGACCTCGCAGGGCTGCAGGAATTTGGATTTTCAAAAACCAGGGTCAAAACAAGCCAGGGAAAGCGTGCACCACCATGCTTGGCTTTTGCAGGGACTGGAGACACTGGATGCAAGTAGGGAGTCTAAAGAGCAGAGGAGAGAGACCGTTAGTTCCATGATTGGGGCAGGTGAAAGAGCAGGGGTCGCACAGCAATGACAATGAGCTTGGTCATGTTGTGGAGGAGTTGTTGAGGAACAGAACAGTGTCTTCAAGGGACAGAAAGAAAATTGCACCAGTAATGCTATTCCTGAGTCAATCCCAAAACATTCCTTCCGCTGAAACGCTGTTTCCCTTTGTTAAGATGGGAACAGCCCCACAAACAAGCAGCTTGTCATAGTCCTCTCAGTGAAAGAGTTTCTCCTTGAGGAACTTCCAGATAAATAGAGGGCCTTCACAAGTCACCCCCACACCTCCCTCCCACATCTCCAAACAGCCTCACATCTTTTCCTCCTGGGGGTTTCAGCTTGCACCCAGTGAAGTACTCTCGGTTTGGCTTCTGTCCTGCTGACCACCGGAAGAGTCACTGGAGGACATTCAGGATCACCATCTGAAACTGAAGGTCTTCTTGTGGCCGTATTTTTCAGTCCTTGCCAATAGTCGAAGGGCAAAAACCATTCCCCTGTCTGAAGGTCTGATCCTCAGTAACACTGAGCAGATGTAGCGCTGTGACTCCTTCCTTCCATTTACCATCAGGTGGCAGAAGGAGCTTCTTACTCTCTCAGCTTTAAACCACAGCTCTGATGTTCCTTTTCACCCAGAGTGGACTCAGAGAGTTGTTTCATTTTCTAGCAGAACTGTTTTTTTCCTGATGGTGAGTTTCACCCAACTACATGATTTCTATAAAACAGGGGTTATACACCTGAGGATAAAGGTGTTATAGAAGCCAAACTATATCTCTTGGCTTCTTTGAAGATGAGTTTATAGCTGAAGAAACTGAGTCAGATGAGTAAAAGGCTTTCATGCAACCCAAGCCCTTACTCTCATCCCTGGGGTAATCCCGTAGATTATAAAAATGGTAACCCAAATATACTTTCCTCTGGCTCTGGAGTGCAAGTGCAGTTGGTAGTTGGTCAACAATGCAGGTAAGTAGTGGTAGACCCTCCACTGTCTACATTTGCTTTGGAGCAGGGAATAGCACCACCTCTTTGCCTCCAGGTGCTACTCCAGCCTTGGGTGCTCACCCAGCACGACATTGCTTCTGCCCACCCAGGGGTGCCAGGACATCAAAAGAAAGCAGCAGGAGGCAGGATCAAAGGGAAGGAAAGGAGATGCTTCTTCACTTGCATCATTAGTGGTGGTGGTCCTTGCTGCAGCATGGAGTGTGCACTGAAAACTCACAGCAGTTGGAAAGTCAGTTGGATTAATTCATGGTGGGAAATCCAGTTATTTCCATATATCCAGTGAGGTCTATTAATTACACAGAGCCATGGATTACTGTGAGTTGGGGGAGTGTTATTTGATGGTGTCATGTATGTGCTCTTGTTGACACAGCTTCTGCTCTGGCTGCTCTTAGAATCAGGATAATAGACTAAGCTGTAGGACAGTTCTTCCATGCTTGTGAGCCAAGGGTTTGGGGGACCTTTTTTTTTTCACTGTGGATTTAGGTGAAGCCAACATGTTTTTGTAACAGCAGAGACTTTTACAGCCAGACACATGAGGGCAGAAATGCAGCATTATGTTATTCTATGGACCTGTAATCACAGCCCCAGATCATTTGAGGATTTCTGCATTTTTTTCACAGGTGGCAGATAACAGTCGACTATCACCTCAGACAGATTCCTTGAAATAACACCTTCACACCCCATATACATATGAAAGTAGCAGCAAGGAAATCATCTTCTAGCTCTGGAAAGGGCTGAGACATCAAGAGTCTCCATCCTTGGAGGTTTTTAAGACCAGACTGGCCAAAGCCATGACTAACTTGATCTGATCTTGTAGCTGATCCTGGTTTGGGCAGAAAACTTGACTGGAAATGTCCTGAGGTCCCTTCTAGTCCAGATGAACCTGTGAACCTTCGGGTTATGATTATGAAAATGTGGCGTGAACAAAACCATCTCCGTTGCATCTCGCAGCCTCATGGACGTGGCTGATCCAACAGCCCAACCTTCTCAACCTCTGAAAGGTCGGATGACTGTCTGAAGCAGTATTACCAGGGCCAAAAATAAGTTAAACCAGTCTGCAAGGGCTTAGTACTTTCCCACGTGGCTCCTTTTTCTTCTCTGACCCAAGCCACAACTAGGAGCTGGAGGAGCCTTTGCCTGCTTTACTTGCTCTGTTGGAGATATGTTGAGCCAAAACATGACGCCTTTGCAGGTCTATTGGCTTCTGGACTGAGGGAGTTGAGGATTAGTTTTGCAGAACACTGGTTTCATGGGAGAAGATGATTTGTGTTGCTTTCCACTTTCACTAGCAAAATCAGTGTAGCTGGAAGCATGCGAAGAAGTGGGAATGGGGACCCCAAAGCTGTAGATTTACTTTGTGGGTGAATATAATTGCAGATTTTTTTGGAAAGAGAATTTTGCAGCTTTTCTCCCTAGTGCAGGAGATTTTCACAAAAAACAAGTGCAAAGTCAAAGAAGCAAAGGCTTCTCCCCTGTGAGTTATCGAAGTGGAAATGGGCTTGGAGCACTGCAAACCTGGTCAGTTTTTCCATGTCTCTTGTGCGCTATTTGAAACATTTCAATGTTTATTCTGTGTGGGCTGTTTGTGATATTGGACCACTTTAGTGAAATAACAATGCAAAAAAATTCAAAAAAAAATTGACTGTGTGCATTTTCAAGCTGTAATGGTTTAGAACTGCACAGATCTTATATGTTCAGTGACCCCAAATGGCCAAAAGCAGTTTTTACATCTCATTGGGAATCACAATGATTCAGAACTATGAAAAATTGACAAGAAAATAGATTTTAACAGAATTTCAATGGGGAATAATCCAAACAGGCCTTCTCATTTTTGTACTGGCTGTCGTCTCTAGGTCTGCTAGTTCCTCACAGAAGTATTAGTCCTCAGAGCTGTTAGCACCAGTTTGCTTCATGATCTCCACTTTTTGCCTGGACAGTAGCTCACAGGTATCTGTCATTCCCTTCCTTTTCCTAAGCTAAATCTTATCACCTTGGAGACAATTTATTCTCTTGTTTGATCCAAATGTTGGCTCAGTTCGAGAGAAGAACAATTTTCAAAACCAGGGAAATTTCTCACAAGGTGAAACTTCCCATTTTTTAAACCTTTGTTAATTAACTCTCCCTTCTGGCTTCCTCCCCAAAGCTTATCTAGTCACCCCCTCGCTTTGCTGGGAAGAGCTGATGAGGTCACAGCCCAATCTGAACATAAATTCCCACCTTACACCTCTTCTATAAGAAGGAAATGACATATTGCAAATCCAGTTTGGTTCTTTAATCCCAGGGTAGCATGAATCCAACATCAGGACACAGCTTGTTCCTTGAAACTAGACTAAAACAATTATTACTGAAATGTTTCAGGAGTGATTCTTGTTAAGCTCCAGAATCATGCTAATTTCTTTGCTTAAGTTTGCAGGATCATTTCCTTTTTTATCATTTTTTTTTAACCTAAGTTGACATTCTTTCCTGTCCCAGGAGAAATTTCTGTACAGCAGTTAGAGCAGCAGCTGCAAGCTGAAAGCTGCACACGCAAAGGGACACTTCAGCAAAGCAATCCTCTTTGATTTTTAAAACAGGGCAATCACTTAACGAGGAAGGCAGCAGGATGCACATTGAACACCAGCCTGTTTTGGAAGGCAGCGGGGTTCAGGGTCAACCTCTGCTGCTCAGACTCTGCGTGACCCCATGCACGTCACTTTGGACCTCGTCCCCAGCTTTGTTCACTGTTGGAAAGGTCTCATCCCAGCCATCTCTCATCACAGGGATTCCACCATGCTCTAAAGAAGCCCTGCCTGAGTCCCAGCAGCTTGTGCCTTCAGTTCTGTGCCAGGAAATCCCGGGGTTACATTCCCACCCCAGGACAGCTAATTTGATGGCTGATGACCTTGGTCATACCTCAAGCAAACCGAACACAATCTGCTAGCGACTGGTCCTACAACTGTACTCCCAACTAGAGAGATCCTGAAGCACATAATCAGATTCAGGTGAACAAGGACTTCTTCACATTTCTTATTTGAAGAGAAGAGAGATATCAGCTCAGAGATATAGGGCATCTTGGCCTTGCAAACCTCAGATGTCCCTCAGGGCATGTCTCCCTCAACCCAGCTTCCATCCCTATGGCTAAGATTGCTCCCTCCCCTCAGACTAGACCAGCCTTGTCTCCACTGCCTGGTGGAAACCATCCCTGGTCTGCACAAGGCCCTGAACCATGCCTGGAGGGGGAGGTCAACATATCTAGGAACAGGGATCCTTGGGTAGGCTCTGTGGGGCAAGAGTGTGGGGTACTGTGCAACAAGGCTGTTGGTCTCTGTCTTCAGAAATGCCTTGCCCTGAGGAGGTGGGTGTCTCCATCCATCTGAAGAGCCTTTATTAGTTGGTCTGGGTCCAATGGGGCTTAAAGATGGCTCTACCAATGTCTTGCTATGAGTGGTTTATCTGGGAGAGGCTGATCTTTCACCTTCTGTGATAGGGCCTGGGCATACTCATCAGAACTACACAGCATGTCTAACTCACCAAACCTAAAACCACCTTCCTACTTGGGGAGGGAATCTCCTGAGCCCTCCCTCCAGCCTGCAATTACACTTCTTAAATGTTGGTTTAATGGTGCTATTAGGAACCCTTGCTCCAATGCTTCGGAGGCCTCAAGATATCTAGGGTAGGCTCCTACATAAGCAAGGAGGGATCGCTCATGGATGGCCAGCCTAGCCTCCTAGACATCCCAAACCAGAAAACCACTGGTCACTCCTACATGGACAGTTTCTCTGAGATATGTCCCTCTCAATCAAAGCAGCCCACAGGCAGTCTGACCTGAGCCTGATTTACTCTGCCTTTTGCCTTGGAGGAGAGGACTGGGACAACGCTACACTGAGGCAAGAATGAAACCTCTATCGGGTCATGATAGGTCCCATGGAAACCCCACCCTAGCCATGAATCCCACCAGGCTGGAGTGAAGGTACAGCATTTATAAATCTCCAAACAAGGCCTGTTTGGATGTCTTTGTATTTAATCTGTTGATCTCCTCGGACTCAGCCATCACCTTGGTAAGTAACGTGTTGCAGAAGGCACAGATCGAATTGTCTTGTTTGTTTGTGTGTTACAGTGCTGATCACATCACCAGCCCGAAGGCCAGGACTGTTCCAAGAGCGCTGTGGGAATTAAGTACCCTGGAGAAATTCGTATAAGCCTGGCCGCATTTCAATAAGATCTGGGCTCCTATGTTCCTTTGGCTCCCTTTGAAGATTTCAGCCTTTAACGAATTAATAACAACGGGGAGACAAACATGGCATTTTAAAGCACACTATGTCCAATCCTTAGCAGAGGTCACGGGATGTCTGTCACTTTGCAGCAGCTGAGGATCTGACCCAGAGACAATTTGCTTTGTTTGGGGAGAAATTTCTTCCCGAGCATTTCAAACAGGCGAGCATTGGGCTTTAAATCCACCCAATTACCTTCAGCACATATGTCCTTCACCCGCACAGGAACATCAGAAAAAAATGCAGGAAAAGCTCCCTAAAGTCCAAAATGAATTTAAATAAGACAAGAGTCGAGCAGCAGACTCGTTAGTCTCACTACTGTGTGTTGCCTCTTATTCCTGCCGTGGGTTTGCACTTTCCAACAGCTGCTCCTGTTGGGGGACGCTCCTCCCTTCCCGGCTGGGCTGGAGGATGGAAATTTGGACACCCAGTCCTGACCAACATGCTGTGCTGTAATTGCAATCTGCCATCTCAGGAAAACAGACAGATTTGTTTAACTAAAGACAGCCCCGAAAGCACCTGTCCCCAGACAAAAATGATTCTGTCGCCAAAGCCAGTATGAAAGGTGCAATTTGTGCCTGTGACTGAGTTTTATTAAAAGCTTCCCTGGACTCCCTCATATCATGATTAGAGTAGGCACTGTCACAGTTTTCCTCCAGACACATTAGTATTGCTTCAGGGCTGCAAAAAGAAGCAGTTTTGGGGTATGTAGACCAGTATTTGGGTAAGTTACATGTACTAGAGATTTAAAAGCATGCTCACGGGCTGTTATTTTAGAATAACTCTTACTCAAATTAGTCACTTCACAGCTTGATCTGCTGACCAGTTTTTATTCCACATTCAGGGATTAAATCCTCACCAGCCATCTCTCTCTTTGTTGATTCATCCCAGGAGAACTTGTCCCCCTCATCCTTGCTGTGCACCTACACTGGAGATGCCATCGAATGGCACCCACTGACTCTGGTACTGACTCTGACCATGCAAGTGCAGAAGCTTCTAAAGCCCAGGAGTCTGCCCTCCAATATGGTTGCTCCTCAAGGGACATTCCATCCTCCTCCATCATATTGCATGGTGTGCTATGGGCAACCTGGTAGAGGAGTCATCTTCCCCACACTGCTGTTCAGTGCCTTTCAGACAACTTTACTGTGCTCAGCCTTGGCAACTCTGGGTTGAACAGAAGTGTTTCACAGCTAGGATGACCAAGTAAATGTCCACCTGAAGCATGGACCATGCAAACCAACGTGAGCCATGGTGCAGAGCAGCACTACGTGGCCCCCTTGGTACAGCACAGTGGGTCTCCTGCCCAGAAGCACAGCATAGGGCTTCAAAACCAACAAAAAACCCCAAATCCTCATTATTCCTTTCAATGGAGTATCCATTGTTTCCTCCTGACCACCTCACCCCTCCAGAATGATCCTTACAGTCTTCAAATGCCGTGTGATGCCATGCTTGATCTCTGCTTCACGCCTCTTCTCTTCATCTCCCTCTGCTCCTTCCTGTTTTCCTTCTTTTCCTTTCTCACCCTGGTGGTGTTTTCTCTCTTCTCCCCCTCAATTTCCCCCTGATCTTCCCATTTCATATCTCACTTTTGCCTCATAACACGTTTATCCAAAAATGGTGGCTACTCAGATAACTATGAAATAAAGCTCTTGAAAAACACCTAAACTCTGTACCAGGGAGAGCTAAGAAACTTGTTTAACCTTGAGCCAAACAAAAATAAATAAATAAAAAGCCATCAGACTCAAAAGCCTGTGTTTTCTGTGTTTTGTTCATCAAGAGAGAGGGACTCTGCAGGGATTTGAGGTCTGATCCTGCACGGAATGGGAAGTCCGCCTATGTTATACAGACTCAGATACACAGTTTTCCCCTCTCTGCCTTTACTACTGTAATCTTCTTGGCCCAGGTGTAAAAAGCCGTGAAGAGGAAAGAGTGTGCTGAGGCGATCAGACACTAATGCAGAATTATAGTTCCTGCAAGTTCTTGCTGCTGCATGATGCTCAGGAAGCGCGAGTGAACGCTGGCAGCTGGACGACGTGCCGACATGGGTAACTTGCTGTGTCTGCACGTTTCTGATGAGGTCCTTGGCCTCTTGTTTTCTTTTCCCATCTTCTCCCAGCCAGTGCTGAGTGACACATGTCACACACTGGCCCAGATGGAAAGTTTTCCCCAGGAGGATCCGAACCGGGAGCAGTGGGCGGTGAGGATTTGATGCCGGGCACAGAAATGCTGGGATGCGACAGCTCCGGTCCCTGACATTTGGTACATGGCAGACTTTAATAATGCCATTGCCCACCTCCGGCAAATGAGCCCTGGAGGAGCTGCAATTCTGATTGTCAGAGAGGGAGAGAAAGGGTAATTAAAAGGCCAGGTAACAGGTAATGAGCAGGATGGAGCCGCATCTCTGCTAAAAGACCTCATGCTCTCCCAGTCCCTCTCTCCAGCACACTCCTCCGTGCCCGTGCAAGCACATCCCTCCACACCCCCCTCTCTGCCTGGGACCAGGAGTGACCTTCTCCAGAAACACAGCCGGAATTGGACATCCTCAGCTCCCACTGCTGAAAGCGTCAATTAGCACTAATTGGAAGGTACTAGGGTGAGTGCACATTGTGGGGGAGGAAGGGCAGGCACTGTAAGGCTTCGTAGGTTTCTTTCTTCTTTTGCTTGAAAATACAGAAAGCTATGTGATGAATGCATTTCCATGTGGGTTCCAGCAGGATGTTTTCTCAGGATGGAGCTTTTATTCAAACGGCAAATACCAAATTCCCCCAATGAGACACAGAGTGAAGTACCCATGGTCAGAGTAGACAGAGGTCTATAGATTGAGGTCTTGCACTTTCATTTCCCACAGAGCAACAAAAAAACCTTTGGTGTGTCAAAAACAAGTGAGAATCTTTAAGATTACACAACACATTTTTTTATTGGTCCCACAGTCTCATATGACTAGATTTCTCCCCTCCAGTATTTATGACAGCCCTGGTTTTTCTTCCCCTGATATCTTGTATGTCGGTGTCCTTTCACTTCTAATGGTGAAGGATATTAGAAATTTGTGTGAAAAGGACTTGCTTTGTGCACTGTTGTTATTTTTATTACCATCGAACAAGTGTTCCAACCTCTAGTGCTTCTACACTTTTATGATCACCTACGCTGAAATCTCCCCAGATTTATGTACTGTAAATGGTAAGTGCCTTGTTCTTTAGATCATGTGCCGAGGATCCAGATGGTCATGTTGTGATGGTCTGTAAAGTTTAAGGGCATTTGGGGACCTAATAAGAACTTTCGTGCTGTTGCATTCAAAACTCTCCCAAGTAGGTAACCTTCATGCACCCCCAACCTCCAAGTTTCATACGGGTGATGCCTTCATACACTGGATTTAAAACTTTCTAATATTTTGTTTAAGAAATAAACCTAGGATTCTCTGAGGATGTCTGCATGAGGATGCTAAAGGGGCAGCTACACCGTTTATGTGGCATAAATAAGACGTTTCCAAAATACATTTCATCCTCTGGAGGTTACATCTCAGTCGGAGGGGGAATGATGGCAGAGGTGATAGGGATAGTGAGCCAGAAATAGCCAAGAGATAAAACTCTTTGTTTTAAATCCGTTGGTAATAGCAAAGACAAATTGTGAAGCTGCCTGGAAAAGCAGGATAGCTATTGATAAAGAGGCAATAAGGGGATTCTCGGAAACTGTGAACAGACACAGCACAAATCAACCACCCAATTTAGTGCTTCAGAGGGCTCTGAAAAAATTCACTAACAAATTTTTAAACTGCAAATTGCAGAATTTACGAAATAACGTGGGGTCAATGGTGTGTCCATTTCTAAAGAAGAAGGGACAGTGCTAGGAAGGATCTAATGCTAAGGACATAGTTCCACTTCTCGCTGCTTTTGCTTTGGCCAGCTCAGGTGATTTTGAAAGATGCTTCATGCTTTTTCAACAGCTGTGAGAAGAGATAGAGCATCATGGATCCAGGGGTGCATGGGAATAGCCCAGCTGAGCTTATGAATTTAGTGTGATCGCATGAGTGACACCCCCTTACAGGCTGGTGAAAACGAAGGGAGCAAAAGAAATTCTGATGCAAAAATAAGAACGCCAAGGCAAACGTCAAAAAAAAAAATAATGCAGTCACTGAAAAAGAAGAGTGGTTCTGGTAATTGTAACTGTAACTAATAGAAAAAGTACGGAGTGAAATAAGTACCTTCGGAGTGGGTAAAGAAAGGGAAAAAAGCTCAAACCCACAAGCATGTGCCCAAGTATATAAAGCGTAAATCTCAGCAGAGAAATTTGTTGCCTATTTTTAGCTGAAACTATTAGTGGATAAAGAGTTTCTGTTTGGATTTTATTAAAAACCTTGCAACCCTGCTCTCTGAATTAATTCAAATACACATCGCTTAGCCAGGCTGCAACAGAGGGAAACTGGGGTGTGAAATGTATTAACCATCTATGGAGACTTGCAGAGGCAGAATACTGCTCCGGGATACCGAAGAGGGTGTAAACAAGACAACATGAGTGGATACATGGCAAAGATATATGGCAAAAGAGTAGATCCTCACAGTAAGATCTTCCAGGCTGCAGGGAAAAAAAGGGTAATGGGAATCTAGTTCTTTAGGATAACTCCTGACAGAGTACCTGAGGCACTACTGTTTCTTCTCCAGCCTTCAAGTCAGCTCTTATTTTCCTTCAGCACAGTTCTCAGTTCCTAATCATGTTTCTAGTTTTACTTTTCTCAGCGTAAAGTTACATTTTCATGATTTAACTCAAGCAAATCCCATGAGCTAAGCTCTGCATTGCTTCAGAGCAAGAATGCTCCAGCTCTGCTCTCTGGACTTCTTCCTGGTCACACCACAAGGCTACAGAGAGAGATGTTATGAAGTTTTAGGTGACTCCTCCAAAACGGGCTCTGATGCCTTTAGATGAGCTTTATCCATTTATACATGGAGGTCATCAGGGAAGACATTTCTGTCTGAGCACACCAGCCTGGGAGAGCTTGCTGGTGTAGCTGGTGGAGTCTAGGACATGACTCATCCCATGCTAAAGAAGATACCTCCATTCAGCTAGGTGGATCACACCACTATCTCCAATGACTTCACCGACTACGTTTGCATGGAGAGTTTGCACACCTAGATACACATGGAGACACCTTCCGCTGCTTTATTTTGTGATGTCCTACCCTATGAGCTGGATCGGGTCCTCCAGGTAATGCCACCGGTCCATCAAAATGGTCTTAGGTCTCCCATGAGTCCTGTGTCCTGTCTGCCAGACCTGCACTGGCATCCCAGGCCTTCTCAAACAGCACCAGACACATTTGCATGGGCAACTGAACTCAAAGTCTGCTAATTTCTCTCTAGATGCCTAGGTGTTCTCCAGGTTATAATAGGGACCTGGACACCTCATGTGTGGGACCTTGAACTTCATTGTCACCACCTGCAAGGTGAATCCCACAGCTAAGACTGGTGAAGACTGATCCTTCCCTTGCAGGATTTTTGATCTGGAGGTACCAGACTATGTTCAGGTGCCACCACTCTCTGGACAGGAGCATCTCCTCTGAATGGTCATCTCAATATCCAGCATCCAAGTCTCTGCAAAAATTCACAAGGGCTTCTACCGCCTTTGGATCATGGCTCTAGTCTTCTTTTCAGGCCAGTGCTGGGTTTCTTTAGGCTCTTTTCCCTGCCCCAGAGCAGATGAGGGGATGCAGCACTCCACAGCAGCTCTCCCTGTCACTCCAGCAAGAAGCCATGATGGAGCACCACGGAGAACACGAAGAGATTAAAAGCAGAGGCTCCAAGTCAGAGACGTTTTAAAAATGTGTGTGCTCAAGTAAAGGAGTTTTTAATGTTCTAATAACAAATATTACAAGATATTTTTCTCCATGCCCAGTGCCTGCTGAGCCATCATGCTGAGCCTATATTTATGGCACTGTAAAGCACAATGAAGGCAACAGCGCTAGGAATACTAATAGCCTCAAGTTTATTACACTAAGGCTGAGTGCTTCATTTTAATTGCATGGAAACATTTAATTTGTTAGATGAGGTGTCATGTATTTTTCCTCAGGCACCAGTAACTCATATCCACACTGGGACAATCTAACAATCTAGGGAAGGCTTTAAAATTAAATGGATTTTACTATTTCTTACCTCTTTGGTGTGTGTGGGTGGCCAGATTCTTGGACCTTGTAGAGTTAAAATATTTCTGCCTCTTTGTTGTAAGGCTTGATTGGGGAAATCCATGTCTCCACAGCTGTCCAAGGCAAACAGGAGTCTGCAAGGAGTCACAATAGGGAGTAAGGAGTCTGCTGGAAGAGCTATACATCTCATGTCTCTCTCCTTCACGCTATATGGACAAAGGTGTCCCTCAGGGGTCCATACTGGGACCAATACTGTTTAATACCTTCATCACTGACATGGACAGTGGGATTGAGTGCACCTTGAGCAAGTTTGTGGATGACACCAAGCTGAGAGGTGCAGGTGACACGCCTGAGGGATGGGATTCATCCAGAGGGCTTCTTCAGAAGGACAAGCTCAACAAGTCTGTCCGTGAAAACATCATGAGGCTCAAGAAGTCCAAGTGCAATATCCTGCATCTGGACTGGGGCAATCACCGCTATTAATCCATGCTGTGGATGAAGGGATGGAGAGCAGCCCTGCCAAGAAGGACTTGGTGGTACTGGGTGGGGGTGGAAGATGGGACATGAGCCACAACGTGTGCTTGCAGCCCAGAAGCCAAATCATATCCTGGGCTGCACCCCCAGCAGCGTGGGCAGCAGGTGGAGGGAGGGGATTCTGCCCCTCTGCTCCGCTCTGCTGAGACCCCCCTGCAGTGCTGGTCCAGCTCTGGGTCCTCAGCACAGGACACACATGGACCTGCTGGAGAGGGGCCAGAGGAGCCACAGGAATGACCCGAGGCTGGAACAGCTCTGCTGGGAGGACAGGCTGAGAGAGTTGGGGTGTTCAGCTGGAGAAGAGAAGCTCCGGGGAGACCTTAGTGTGGCCTTTCTGGACTTAAAAGGGGCTGATAAGAAAGATGGGGACAGACTTTTGAGCAGGGCCTGTTGGGATAGGACAAGGGGTGATGGTTTTAAACTAAAGGAGGGAGATTCAGGCTGTACATGAGGAAGAAATTGTTGCCCTGAGGGTGGTGAGAGCCTGGCCCAGGTTGGGCAGAGAGGTGGTGGATGAACCATCCCTGGAGACATCCCAGGCCAGGCTGGACGGGGCTCTGAGCAACCTGAGCTGGTGAAGATGTCCCTGCTCACGGCAGGGGTGGCACTGGGGAGCTGGGAAGGTCCCTTCCAACCCAAACCATTCTATGATTCTGTGCTTCCTGCCTGTCCTGCTAATGCAACCAGGCAGCGACCTATTGCTGCAGTGATGGGAACAAAACATTTTTTGGAGGGAAGAGTCGGAGTTGAGATCCCACCTGACCAATGAGTTTAAGGTACTGTCATGCTTCTCAGCATCTCTCTCCATCATTTTTCTGACCATTTATAACATCAATATTTATGGAGTAAAGAGGAGAGGAATCCCGACTCAACAGTAATGGGTTTATGCTCTGAAGTGATTTCAAACCAGAAGATATGAAAAACCCAGGCATTTTCACGAAAAAAAAAAAAAAAATCCATTTAAGAGAAAAAAAGGAAGCTTGCCAGTATATCCCATGTGGCAAAAGGGATGGGGTAGAGGAAAATCAAGGCCATTTGGAAACAAGCTGGGTCTATCAAAATAATGATAACAGCTCCAGTTTCCTGCGTAGTTCACACGTGCTCAGACAGTGATGATGAATGTGGAATTAATGCCTGAGTGGGTAAGATTACATTTACCTCTGGTGTTAAGGGACCTGTAGCTCACATTAGATTTTTTTCCCCACATGCTGATATAGCATGTTTGGACATTGAATTTAGGAAACTTCACATTGGAAATGAAAGGTGATTTATTTTTTTTTAACCTGCATAGAGAAGTAGTGACTGCAAGAGCTTTGCAAAACCAGTGGTAAATAACTTATCGCACCAGGTTTTAGAGCGAGATAGGACTTTGTTTCTTAAAGATACGCTGCAGTTCAGCTCCAACTTTATGGGCACAATGCTGTCGTGTCTGTGCTATGGAAGAATAACTCTCCCAGCAGGAATTACCAGGGAAGAGGAATATTATGCAGAAGAGGAGACTCTCCCATGTCCTTAATATCCACATTATCTCCTTTGAGGCAACAAAGCAGATACCACAGCAATAAGCAAACATAGTGGTAACACAGATGATGTGAAGCCATGTGTTAATGATGAACATCCTGGCCAAGATCCTCTTCTTCCAGTTACCTTAAGCCTCTGGGAAGCCAGGATGTGCACATTGTGATGGTCCCAATGCATGGCTGGCTACACCCGGTGTGTCCAGTGATCCGATGAGAGCAAGCGAGCACTGATGTCCGTGTTCAAATCTACCGTGGGCTTTTTACCTCCCTTAAATGTCAGCGCTCAAGTTGTCACCGAGATCCCCCCTCCATCCATCAGTGGCAGAGGCTTCTTATAGAAAGTTTGTGGGAGGTGTCCAGTGGAAAACGCAGAGGGGGAGGTCAGTGATGTAAAAGCAGGGGACCGCAAGAAAGAATTTCATTCCCTTGTCAGATTACCGCAAAAGAAAGAAGTCACAGGGGGGGCTGATCTCCTGAGGATGGATTTTTGTACCACTTCTGACAAGTGCTGCAGTAAGAGCTGAGAAGGGCTTTTCCATCAGCGTTTGCTGGAAATTTTAAACAAACCTCTCCAAATGTGTCAGTGACTCCTTTTTTATTTTTTTGGAGTGTGCATTTTCTGCAAATAGTCCTGGCACTGAGATTGTTGAGGCAACAACTATAGAAATTGGCTGCCCCCAGCCGGCATCTAAAAACGGTCACGGGGATGGAGTTTTGGATTGATTTATGAGGCTAAAAGAGGCGCTGTATGTAAATGGCTATTGCATTGCAGTCTCTTACTCCCACACTGAGAGCAATAGCTCATATTTAGTTAGTGGACAGTTTCTAGGAACTTGCATTCAAATTCTGAAATTGCCCCAGAAACCTGGTTTTAAATTTCTCCTCCAACTGGAAACACAACTTCTATTACGTCCCCTCTCTGAATTAATGGTTCAGGATATTTCCACCTTGGCCCCACACTGACATTAGTGCAGAAGCACCCTGAAGACATGAATAATTTCCCCATTATCACCAAAACAGTCCTTGCCATAGAAGGGAAAGTTCAGCTCAGTTGTGGCGCAGGTAGCCCAGAGGCGTTAAGTGATGTGACTAAGGTCAGTTGGAGATGCACCGTCCTACGTAACTCCTTTGGAGGTCTGACCAATTCCCAAACTCAGACCTCTCCCTGCTTTCAGACATTATCCTGCTCACAGACTCCTTACAAGTAACAGAAAGGCCAAGAATACTCACAAGGTCATCGGTGAATAATTCCGAATAATCGCCAACCCTGGAAAAATCACAGATCGCTTGCAGGGAATTATTGAGCAGGAAGAGGCAAGAAAAAAAAGTCAGAATTAATTCTTTCCCAGACTCCCAGATGTGTATCACTGCTTTAGTTTTGATAAAATGAACACAAGGAAATCGTATTTTCAGAGAGTGAATTAATGTTCATGGGCAGCACAGAAAAAACTCAGTAGCCAACAATTTCGAATACTAGGTGCCTGTAGAAAGCTGTGACTCCATGAGCAATCATACAGATGAAATAGCTTGCTGCTGCCCAAGTGTTGTCATATTTCTTCTCCCAGCACTTGTTCATGGCCACATGGTCCTTCTGCTCTGACTGTGGTGCTCACAGACTCTTCTGTGATCTGATTTGGCTCCTCAGCATAGTAGAAATCTATCCCGTTTTTGGTCTCAGGCAGGATTCCTGAACTTAATTTGCTTTCAGATGTTATATTTCCATTGCTAAAGAAAAAGATGCCGTTGAGCAAACATGGTGTCCCATCACTATTGCTCCCTGAAATCTCAGCAATTCAGTTGAGCTCAGAATCACTCATCTCTGGACCCAATTTGCCACATGAGTTGTGGTGAGGCACCAGTTCTGAATGAACGCAGGGACTGGCACATGCCGTGGAGTCAGGACATGAGTTGCACCATATGCCAAAGTGTTTTATTCCCTGATTTGGGACCTTAAATGACCACCTCCCTGGGTATTTAGAAATCTAACTATGAGCATCTAATTTTGTAACTCTTGACCAGTGGGCCAAACTAATTTGTAGGTGTCCTCTAATCTATTAATGAATTTATAAGAAGAGAATAATTTGTCTCTCTATGCCAAAAGAAGCATATTCAGATGAGGGGTGGGGGGCACTCTGTTTTTTCCTTTTTAAGGAGAAGACAAAGATACTTTGTACCTGATTTGAATTTCAGACAAACATTTAACAGATCACTTTGCTTTCCCAAATGTATGGTGCCGCCTCTGAGAGCAAGCTAAATTGCTATAAATTAAAGTTAAATGTCAAAAAGGCAAAGATGTGCAGGAATGCAGGAGACAATCTCTGTGCAATTGGGGTTGTTACCGAGCTGCTTTTATCCACTTTGCTTGCATATTGTTAAGTGCTCTTCCTGGAAAGGGGAACTTTTTTTTTCCCTTTCCATTTTTAAATAAGTCCCAACCCCCTGTTCCACTAAAATAGGGTGTTATAATTTCTCATTTCCAAATATTACGAGAGAAAGAATTATGATTGTCCACTCGTTGTGCTTATAATTTCATTTGAATTTTGCAGCCTGCTCTTAGAGAAATGCCATCCTTTTGATATAACAGGTATCAACCTGCTCAGTAAAAGGGAAATTAAGATGCCATTTTTACCTGAGTTGAGCAGTTGGCCTTTGTGGGAGGGAAGTAACTGCTACTTCAAAATAGAAAATATAAGGGGAAATGCAGTGTGAGCTATATGTGACAGATGAGAAAACCAGTGCCAGGGTTCCAATAGCTGGATCTCACCTACAAAAAGATGACTTCTGCTCTTTATTTCAGCAAGATCCGCTTGTTCTTGCCCTCCCCACTTGTTACAAGACCTCTATCCCCAACCCCACAGTGTCCCTGCAGCATGACCTAGAGGATGGGAAGAGCTGAGCTGGCTCAGCACAGACCAAGTCGGGCTGAAGGCTCCATTGCAAACCTCATCTCCTGAGATTACCTGATCTAAACGGTCCCTCTTGCCCTGAAGACCTTTGGATCTATAAAACCATCAACATCTATGCCACCAAGGGATGCTTCTAAACAGGGAGTAGCACAGAAGACTGTATAATGTATGTTGTGGTTTAAACTCAGCCAGCAATCTGTTCTTTGTGCTATTTTCCCAGTTGTGTGTACCCTATGACCCATCCTTACAGAGCCCCAAAGTGGTCAGAATGCTTTTAGCTGCCAGCCTCACCATACTGGCCATTCTTTTTGATGAACTGACTACAGCATAAAGGACTTCCTCCAATTTAGCTAATGTTGCAATAGCCAATAAATAGCTAGTCAATGAAAAGAGTGAAGACCATGATTGCTCTTTACAACTACCTAGCAGGAGGCTGTAGCATGGAGGCTGTTGGTCTCTTCTGCCAAGGAACAAAGCGACAGGATGAGAGGAAACGCCCTCAAATTGCGCCAGGGGAGGTTTAGATTGGATACTAGGAAAAATTTCTTCATGGAAAGGGCTGTGGGGCATTGGAACAGGCTGCCCAGGGCAGTGCTGGAGTCACCATCCCTGGAGGGGTTGAACAGATGGAGATGAGGTTCTCAGGGACATGGGTTAGTGCCAGGCTTGGGTAAATGACTGGACTCAACGATCTTGAGGGTCTCTTCCAACCAAAATGATTCTATGATTCTGTGACTGTTTAGATTTAACATAGATGTTGACTGGAGGATCTACATTGTCCACTGACTGTGCTGACAAGAGTGTATTGATCTTCAGGTGAGCCATAATGTCAATGGATACATTCTACAGTGTTTAAACAACACAGGAAGACTAGAGCTCAGTTCAGGTGCCTGAACTCGCTGTCTAGTGCCATTTGTGACACTCATGTTGACCACAAAGGGCTGGTTGTTGGGTCATAAGATCTACAAGAGCTCCAGCAACTGCATGGGTTCAGCTAGAATCTGGAGGAGGTAGATCATGTCTAATGCCAATGGATATCTACAGTAGGCCTCCTCAGCAAGTCTCGGGTGATTTTAAATGCCCTTCTGACCTCAAAACAAAGAAAAAAGCACCCATGAGCCCTGTTTTTTAGCTAGCATCTTGTCTTCCTTCATTTGCAAGGTAACAGAGACACCAAAGGCTGCAGTGCTGTGCAGCCTCTCTACCCACACAGCACCCAGGAGCAGGATTTCTCCTTTTCAGGCAACAAAGCTCATGAGGAAAGTAAAGATGCTGTTTCTGACTGACATCACAGTTGTGATGTGCTAAAAGAGTGGATCCTTGAGTAGCAGCATGTCCTGTGAGGTTTCTCTGTCCCACCACTTTCCAGCCAGCCAAGAAGCAGGCAGAACGGTCTGTACAAGATTCCTTGGAGGAGTCAGGAGCTTGCTTGGGTGCAGGGCCCCTTATTTCTTGAAGAACATGCACCAGCTGTATTTGAGGTCTTGTGTGGATCCAGTCAAGACAGAGGACAACGAGGGCCCAATGTCAAATACACTTTGCCACTGCTCTTGAGGTTGCCAAGAGTCCTGAGCCTTGTGCTACCAGATTTACTGATATAACCTAGAAAAGTCACTGATGGGGTTTGTTATTTTTGGCAGGTATGTTTGAAAACCCTGGGGAAGAACAAGAGCTGTGGACTGAAGCCATGTGAGGTCTCATCTTGGCTCTGGGACAACATACATCTTGGATGAGATAAAAGCTTCATGCCAGGATCTTGAGGTGAGACAATATGGGTGGGAGGATTGCTCTCCAGCAAGAATCCTGGATGTGTGCATAGTTCAGACTCATATCTGATGGATCTGTCTACATAAATTTTCTGTGAGGGATGTGATTATTTTTTTAGGCTGGCTTCCTAAGGAAATGAGCCCTTTATGTAACTGAAATATCTGCTTGTCTGTCTTACTCCTCCTTTGCAACTTTTGAACCCAGCAACAAATTTCAGACAATTTTTCTGGCTCAAAGGTCTTAAACTTCTACAAATTTCAGGAAGAGATGCATCTGGCTTAAATGCACTCTGGTCCTGTCACTGGGCAGCACTGAAATGAGCCTGGCTCCATCTTCTTTACATCCTCCCATCAGGTATTTATAGACATTAATAAGACCCCTTGAGCCCTCTCCATGCTGACCAGTCCCAGCTCTCTCAGCCTCTCCTTACAGCAGAGAAGCTCCAGGCCCTGAATCATCTTCATGGCCCTTGGCTGGACTCTCTCCAATCTGTCCATGTGTCTCTCGTACTGAGGAGCACAGCACTGGACCCAGTGCTGCAGGGGTGGCCTCACCAGTGCTGAGCAGAGGGAAGGATCATCCACCTCGACCTGCTGTCTCTGCCATCACCAAAGTGAGGAGTGGACGTGCTGGGTTCCTTGTGCAATCCCACACTGAAAGCCCAACACAACTCTCCAGAGGGGAGCAGATGCTTCTTTTACACTTCCAACAAACTCATTTGAAGTTTTCAGGGTCCCTGCCCCCACACAAAATTAAACCTTTACAAGAGTAAATAATTTTCCTTGCCCTTTTCTCTCTCCTTCTTCAGTGCTTTAGTTCCCTCCAAACATTTTTAATTAGTACTCAGGATCTGCTCCAAGTCCAGCCTGGAGATGAGTTTAGTAATACCATCTCTAGGGTCTCTACTTTCCCTTCAGGAAGAGATAGAGATGGAATTGCAGTGGTGTTGTTTTGTCTCTATTGAGGCACATGGACTGTCTACATGTATCTGCCCTGGGGTATTTCAGGTCCCTCCACCAGCAGTAGCCAATATCTCTGGGTCCTCAGACACCTCAGACCCCTGAAAACGATGCAGAGAAAATTTGCTCCTGCACATCAGCAACAGAAGGTTGATTTACGACCCATTCATCCATGACCTGAAGACTCATAAAGTTTAGGAATCCGCTGGCCCAAGAGTTTTAGAGCCGTAAGAGGTGGTGACTGCATCCAGCTCGCAAAGAAGGAAAACAAAGACAATGACCCTGCTAAGTCTCGGAGGAACTGAGCTTAGAGACGTTCCTGCCAGGGTTATTCATGACAGCTATTCTCTTCTCCTGACCTGATAGAGTCTTGTGCTGCTTTCAGCACTTTGAGGCTTCATGTTTTTCATTACTGTATTTACATTTTTGCTTTTAACTGGTTCTTCCAGAAACGAGGATAAATACAGTACCCCCTATATATATATATGCATATATATATATGCACGCGCACACATGCATAAGTTACACTTCATAAAATTCCTAGAGAAGCCGCCGGCAGGATTGATTGAAACCGGCAATTTCGTAGTGAGCTGCAAAGTTCTTCCCTGAATCAGTGAGTCATGATGCCCTATAAAACACACACTAAAACGTCATAATGACCTACCGCTATTATTTCTTCCTTAAATCTTGACTGTGAGAGAAAAAGGAGTTTGCAGAGTGAGGGCAGGAGGGACTCAGCTGCCCATGGCATGACCTGAGGAGGCAAGGCTCTCCATTGCTGGCAGCATTGTGGTTAAGTGGTCAAGGAGAAGACAGGACACACGTTTTTGGGGTCATAAATCCCAAGATCACTCGTTTGCATTCCTAGGAACAGAACAGGTTGCATGCCAGCAGCATTAGACATTCAAGCCGTAATTGGGTCAGGTAGAAGGTATGAATGAAATAAATGTGCCTTTCCATGCATACACAGACACACAACCCACTAATGTGTTTTCTCACACCCATCTTCACAACTATGTGCAGAGATGAATAATATTTCTTTCTTTTCATTTTTCTAAGACCTTTCTCTACTTCTCAGCCTCCCACACTGCTGTTCCCTCTTTTTTTTTTAATGGATAATCACGTTATAAAATGGAAGAAATCATGTAAGCTTGAAGAAAAAGGGGTTTCTGGTTGGATGGTTTGTTTGTTTGCTTCTGGAAAAGAAATAATCAGAAATATTTTCGCAGAAAACAATGTTTTGCTTGAAAAGACCTTTCCTCTTTGTGAAACATTTTATCATCACTGTTTCTGCCAGTTCTATGGTTTTGCTGCCAAATGAATCCTGAAGTGCAAATGAACTTTGAACAAGAAATCTTAACTTTCTTTCCACTCAGAACTCCATGGAAATGGCATAACCACCAAATTGTCATTGATTTTCTCGAAAAATAAGAAAGCTCTGCGTTCACTGGAAAGCCTGGAGAACCATGACGCAGAATGACCTGAAGCTTCTGATGATGTACGAATCTGTGTAAGGCCCCAACCATACGGTTAGACCATGATATCAATGGCAAAAGCAGTCTGAGGAAAGACTGCAGGCTATTTCTGGTGGCAGTGGTAATGAAGAGTTCGTCTCAAGGAGGATCAGAAAGCAGGAGGCTGTAATCCAGCTCTTGTTTCCATGTAAAACCACTACGCAAGTCCCTTTTTCTCATATCCCATTTGTGAAAGATAACCAGTTGGCAATGAGAAATTTCAGCCTGTTTTGGACCACATCCTGGTCTAGAAGTGGGAGGAATGCTTTTAGATTAAACTGTCAAACCAAGCCCATGACATAGAAAATGTGCTGGAAGACAACTGCAAATTAAAAAAAATATATGTATGCAATTTAACTTTCCATTGCACTGGTCTTTCCTTGCCTTGTATCTTCATGCAACTACTTCCATCTAGAGATGGGAAGCCAATGCTTTGCTAGCCCCTATGGAATGAATGCATGACAGATCCTAAAAGAAGACACTGACTTTTTTTCTGTGTCAGTCATGGAATCATAGAATATTTTGGCTTGGAAGGATCCTTCCCAGCTCCCCCAGTGCCACCCCTGCCATGAGCAGGGACATCTTCACCAGCTCAGGTTGCTCAGAGCCCCGTCCAGCCTGGCCTGGGATGTCTCCAGGGATGGTTCATCCACCACCTCTCTGCCCAACCTGGGCCAGGCTCTCACCACCCTCAGGGACAACAATTTCTTCCTCATGTCAGTGCTGAGCTCAAGGAGACTCTGAACTGAGTTGAGCTTTTTGCTCTACAATAATATTAATTATATGGTCATGCACTTGGAAAACAAATGGACAAGAATGCACTGGCTCCCTCTGCCTTGTGCAATCCTCCAGGACTGTCCCAACACACTTTGCACCTTCACCCCTGCCCTCACAAGATGTTCAGTGCTACAAAACTACTTTCCAGTGGGTTGCAGGGTGGCCTGCACATATTCTAGGTTGCAGTCCATGAGTGCATCAACAGAGATGCAGGAAAAGCGCTGGGTCAGGTGGGCACCACCAGTTCTTTAGATGCTCCAGTGCTTTAGAAGTGCACTCTGCTCTAGAGACATGGTAGAGATCAGTCACTGCACCATTTGGATCAAAGATTGCTCCTTTGTCCTGTTGTATTAATTCATAGAATCATAGAATCATTTCAGCTGGAAGAGACCCTCAAGATCAAGTCCAACCACAATCTAACTCCTGCACTAAACCATGTCCCTAATTGTGTAGACATGTCCTAGTGGATAATCTCTAACGTACACTTTTACCCACCTGCAGGTACAAAGTCTTTCCTGTCCATGAATCAGCTGAAGGATGCTATGCTCACTGGATCAGCATCATGTTTTGAGCCAACACGAACTGGCATCTATTTTAGGCTGCAATTAATTCCTCCCTCGCAGTGCTGATCACCTTGCACAGACTAGAGAAAGAGCCTTTTTTAACTAGTTCAGTTTCCACTCCAAACTTTCTGAGTGCTGATGTGAGATCAGAGAATCGATAACATAAGAAAGACCCCACTGGGTCAAACCATATGCCCAATACCATCTGTAAGTGTGGCTAAAAGCAGATGCCAAGTGAAAAGCCCAAGTACGAGCACTTGCACCTTCCACCTCTCGATCATTCAAGGCTAAAGGACTTTCAGGACTAGGTTTAGTTTCTATGAGCCTCCAGCAGATCACTATTTCTTGTCCACTCTTCTCTCGAACAAGTGTTGATATTTATTATCCACAACACTTTGCAGCAAGGACTTCTACTCCTCTTCTCATTGTGCGAAGAAAAAAATCCCTTAGAGTTCATTATTTTCTGAACTCATCTGTCATTGTCTTCCTTCAGTGATCCTTAGCTGTTGTATTGGAAAAGGCAGGAAGGAATTAATCCTCTCCATAGTTTCTGTGGTACTCATACTTTTACTTTCCCATGCTGAACTCCATCCCCATCTTCTTATTTCACCACTGAGTTACACCAGACTCATGCAGGTATCACATCGTTGACTTGAGTGGCCATCTGAACCCAGCTATGGCAGTTAGACTAGAATAAGTAAAAAACCCAAATTGCTGGATTATCTTGTGATGCTTTGCTGATGCACACATCTTTATTGATTTTTACTGCATCAATTTTTTTATGTCTCTATATGTTTTACATAAGCAGATACCAGCAAATGTAGCTGGGATTGACAACCTATACATGTGGAGAGATACAGTAGTATAAATGTCATTGAAATGAGACGCAAGGACACCAAGGAAGATAAAAACCTTGTGACAGGGAAGATTAATATCATCCAGACAATTCTCTTTTCACTTAGTATTTTGTGTCCAGATCCAGATACTGACATCTCAGCATGAGAAAACAGATTGAAGTCCATGAAGGTATGCATGATGCTGCGAGTTAAATGCATTTGTGAGTCTTTGCAGTACTGAAGACTCAATTAGCAAAAGGAACTCAGGAATACAAATACCTTTTAAAAAATAACTTTTGACTTTTTTTTCTTTTTTTCTCAAGTAAGAGGCTTTACTGTTTTGTTTCTCTTTTTTGACCAAACTGGTTTTGTTGTCATTGTTGCTGAATGCCTTGTATTTCCTTTGATGCACCTGAAAAGCTATTTTCAAAAGAAAGAAGAACTTTCCAATGTATTTTTTTCTCTGTCTGACTTTATTACATAGTAAACAAAGCAGATTTATTCCTGCGCACACCTGTATTATTTCTGAAGAGCTGTTGAGCATCTGTGAAATGAACAGATTGTCTCCTTTTTTTAAAATACAAAAAGCCCCAGAACAAAACTCGTAGAGCTCGAGGCTCCTCTGTGTCATCATCCACATCGTGGCAAAGTGAATGTCGTGTCTCTGCTATTCAAATCCAATAGCTCTTCAAACCTCTTCTCCAGTGGTAGAAATGGCAACAGGAAATGTGAGCCCGGGATGAGTCGGTGTCTCAGGGCTTTTAATTATGCTAATAAGTCATTCCGGGAATGGAGGAACTTATGAAGTTTGAGCAGACTCTCTGGTGTCTAATAAGGTTTTTTAGATCATGCTATGAGCTTTGAAAATAAAAAGTCTTTCAGCTGCCCAGCTGTCTGTTTTTATTAAGTTCCAGGGAGTTTAATGTATTCATGGTTTAATTTATTGAAGACACTCCCTTCGACGGAAATAATCGAAGTCATTCCAAAGTTACTGCCAAAGAAAAAAGGTAGATATGAAGACAGACACACAGACAAGTGAAGACAGCATGACAGCCTAAGCTAAATGACTTCAGGAAAACAGGTCCAAAACAGATGGATGTTGCCCCAGCATCAGCTGTACACATGATCTGAATCCCATAGTTCCCAAACTATAATACAGGGAGCACAACTTCACCATCACTCCTCCATGAGCTACATCACCATTCACATCTCATGATGCAGTCATTTCCAGCTCTCCCACTAAAGGTTCTCAGCGAATATAAGCAACAATATACACTTTCCAGCTGGTGATGTAGCTCATCACACCTGTGATCTACAGCAGAGGAGCGCTTTTGAGCAATGAATTTGTCCATCACTGCTTGGGGTCAAGCTGCGCAGTGTTATCTTCCTTTTATCCCCATCAGAGCTGCTGTTTATGTTAAGAAAAGCACTTTATGTGGACCCTTGCCAGGTCAGTCTCTGCAGCTCATAGAATCATAGAATCATTTTGGTTGGAAGAGACCCTCAAGATCATTGAGCCTGCTCATTTACAAAGGCAGATTTGTTCTTGCTGGAACGATGAGCCGGTAATCCAGCAAAGAGTTAAAGCACGTGAAAGCCCTTCCAGCAGTAGCTTAGTGCACACAGGCAAGGCAATTGGGAAGCGGGCACATCACTGCTGCTGAATGAGTGACCCGTAACGTCATGATGACACGTCACTATTGTTCCCTTGTAGAATATTTCCTTCGGGAGCAAAATGAGCGAGAAACGAGTTTCCAAATGATTGCTATCAAAAAAACAGGAAAAAAAAAAAAGAAGGGGGGGGGGACAAAAAGGGGGGGAAAGAACCCAGAAAGGCTTCATAGGCTAAGAGCAAATTACTCTGCAATTCAGAGAGTGATTTCATGGACATGCTGCAGGGATAATGTATTCTGAGTGGCTAGAATTTCATTTAATTCCACTTCATTGTTGAGCATCTTTTCCAGTGGTTTTACGACTGAACACTCTGTGCCCATTTTCCTTGTTCTTAATCTGGCTGTTTGACAGTCTCTCTGGATGTACAATGTTCATGTTTATTTGCACGATGTCTCTTTTTCTGTATATGTTCTGAGACAGAAGTGGTAAAAGGAAAATGTTCACAAATGAACCCTAATTTCACTACAATTGCTGTTTAGGTTAGTGACTCAAGGTTTTTGTCTCTGCCATGCAGCCCAGGTAACACGGGGCTGTCAGTCACTCACTGATCAATTAAGTGATCAATCAATATATATATATCAGCTGCAATGACTGAGGGGGGCAGAAAGCTCTGTGAACCTGAACAAAATTCCATTTGCCGTGATCCAAAAGCAGCTCTGGGACAGTTCTGTGCTGATATCAGGAGTATCTCTCATTTTTCTTTAGCTTCCTTATGAAGCCACACAAAACCTCAAGCCCTCCGATCAGACTAATAGAGAAATCTGAGGTTCACAGAATCCCAGAATGCCAGGGGTTGGAAGGGCCCTGGAAAGCTCATCCAGTGCAATCCCCCCATGGAGCAGGAACACCCAGCTGAGGTTCCACAGGAAGGTGTCCAGGCGGGTTTGAATGTCTGCAGAGAAGGAGACTCCACAACCTCCCTGGGCAGCCTGGGCCAGGCTCTGACACCCTCACCAGGAACAAGTTTCTTCTCCTCTTTCAGTGGAACCTCCTGTGTTCCAGTTTGAACCCATTGCCCCTTGTCCTACCATTGGTTGTCACCCAGAAGAGCCTGGCTCCATCCTCCTGACACTCACCCTTTATATATCTGTAAACATTAATGAGGTCACCCCTCTAAATTCTGGCAACACCAACCAAACAGAAAGTATGACCAGAGGGAAGCTGCTGAGCTCTGTGTGTGGAGAACTCCTCCTCAGAAGAGCTTCCCAAAAAAGCAAAGCAAGTTGAAAACACAAATATCTTATTTTTTTTTTTCTACCCACACAAAGTTCAAAACTCCCATTTGAGGGGAAAAGGTGCAAAAAAGGAGATGAGGATTGTGACTTAAACTTCTTTCCTGACACGCCTGTTCTAAATAAATGTTGTTCTGAGCTAAAGGAGCTTTGCTGTGCACAGAAGGGGAACGTTATATCAATATAAAAAGCATTTTTTCAGGGTGTTCCAGGTGCCAGCAGTGACCTCAGCTTGGACCCAGAAGCATATGAAAAGCTGCTAGGGGCCCCAAAACTGGTTTGTGCACAGACGTTCCTAAAGGCACAGAGAAAGGCTCTGAAATAGCAGCTATATAGCAAAATTTGTGCAAATTACAGTTCCAGCTACGTATCTCACATGGTTTTGGTTTCTTTCTAGCACTTTTGCCTCTTGCCTTCTCTTGAAGGCAAGATAATTGACTGGACAAACCTCTGGTCCCAGGTTGTAATCTTAGTCTTCCAACTTGCTATTCAAAGACCATGACGCAAATTTTAGCCACAAGCTTTTAATCAGATACTGTTTTCAGTGCCATTTCCTCAACTGGTTCTGGACCATTTATATTGGCCATAGTGCCACCAGCTGGAAACATCAAATTACTCAATTTTTCTGCCCTTTCTGTGACAGTAAAATTGTCCCAAGCCATTTTTCTCTTGGTTTTGTTCCATCCTTCAAATGTTTTTTATTGCTGAAGTAAAAGGGGAATTCCTCTTGGAATGTGTTAACTCCTATTCAGACCCCCAAAAAGTGATCTTTGGGAATTAAATGAACCCTCTTCCTTTGACTGTGATCTCTTTGTAAGTGAGGTGTGATGGGTGGAAGGAAATGGTGGCATCACAGGTATTGGACCTTGCTGTCCCATCACAGATATTGGAGCTTGCTGTCCCTCCATAAGTAAATGATCACAGAGACATGAGGATGGTCAAATTTGGCTGGATGAGAGATTTTGCAGCTAGGTACCATTTGGAATATTTGCCTGAGCGTTATCTTGTGCAGTCCCATCTGCCTGTACCCACTGTTGTCTCTTGCTTTATAATTAGCACTAGCACTGTTGCAAGGACTGATTTATCATTCTGTCTTCATACAATTTCCAGCACAATGGAGCGTTGATACAAGTCACACTTCCATATAAAACCACTGTTTGAAGATTAAGAAAAAGGACAGCGTGGCCTAAAATCCCATTTTGGTCCAGTGGCAAAACAATTAAAAATAAAAAGACAATAGAGGAAAAATGGTACTAGGAAGATAGTAATTAGCAAAAACGAAAAGCTATGAAATTCAGATAGGTGGTTAGGAAAGCTAAAGACATCAGGGGAAGTCCCAGGCTTAAAGAACTGTACAGCATGCTAAAAACACGAGGGATCTCAGCAATGGTATTTAGCTCATTGCTAGCTGGGGATAAGAAAGTTAACAACATGTTCTCCATTCCTGAAGATGTTCTCATCTTCATCCATCATTTTTTTTAATAATAGGAAAGAATTATTTCTATCTCATTAATATTATTAGCAATAAATATCAAGTAAGATATTAAGAAACTACTAGGAATACATTAGTTTAAAAATTGTTAAGTCATTATAATGTGCTTTAGATGTTGGCTGAGGAGAAATCTGCACAAACATGTAGTAAGCCCTGCACTGCTTAACATGAGTTTTTACTCACCGTAAATATATTATCTGTCGTGACAGGAATAGGAAGGATTTTAAACAGACAATTGTGAGGATACCCATGGAGATTTAAGGAATGTAGACCATGTTGGGTTAAAGGTCTCAGAAAGTGAAGAGCTCACCAGAAACTCCCACCATGGTGCTGTAGCAAAGATATGAACAAAGACCCTGGAAAAAAAAAGAAGAAAGGAGATAATTAGGAAAGGATAAATGTTTTCTGCTTCTATGCGAGATATCAGTGAGACTGAAATGTGTAGACCAGCTGGTTGTCTGCTGTCAATTTTAAAAAGGAGTTTGGGAAAAGGTCTGAAGGGTGTCCAAAAAAAAAGAAGGTGCAAGAAAAATTACCTGAGAGCTGGAGAAAGTGCCTTGCACTGAGACTTTCCTCAATCCAATCTGCTTAGTTTATCAAAAAAAAAAAAAAGATGGAGAGGTGACTGATTTGATTAAGGTGTGTAAGTACTTCCATAGGGAGAAAATTGTGGTTAGCAAAGCAATCTTTAATCTTGTGGAGAAAGGTATATTTATGACTGCAAGTGGAATCCTGACATATTCAAATAGAAATAATTTTTAACAGAGCAATGGAGCATTTGGACAAAGTGCCATGGAAAGCACTGCATCTCTCTGCCACTGAAGGCTTTCAAATCAAGACTGAATTTCTTCCTCAAAGACCAAGACACGTTTGACTTAAAGCTCTCAATATGCTGCTAACCAGCTAAATTCAATAACAAGTTAGAGGTCAATTTAAATGATCAGTTATGTCTTCTGGCCTTGAAATTCTACGTCACCAGCACAATGTTCCAAGGTTTTGCTGTTTCACAGGTTTTTTTAATTATCAGGACTAGGCACAGATGATCCTTGGTCACCACATCTCCCAACCACCCCCTCTGAGCTCTTGGTGTCACATTGAATAGTTCGAGCAGGGCAGTGGGCATCTCAACTGCCCCTTGTGGACTCAGTGACAGCTCACTGAGAGATGACCTACCACATCTCACATCATTCTCGTAGAATTATAGAATCACAGAATAGTTTGGGTTGGAAGGGACCCCCCAAGCTCCCCCAGTGCCACCCCTGCCATGAGCAGGGACATCTTCACCAGCTCAGGTTGCTCAGAGCCCCGTCCAGCCTGGCCTGGGATGTCTCCAGGGATGCTTCATCCACCACCTCTCTGCCCAACCTGGGCCAGTGTTTTATCATCTTCATTGAAAAATAATTTCTTTCATGCTCTGGTGTTTATTTTAATATCATTTTTTAAATTTCCATTTACTTCCTCAGTTTTTCAGAGAGGAACCACCAAAAAAAAAAAAAACACCTCACAAGGAGCATAACAAAAGCTGGTGCACTCCATCCAACATGGCCTTCATCAGCCCTGTGATTTAGAATGGAGCCTGTGAGTATTTTTACTAAATTAAATGGCTTTGCTGGAAGTGCACTGAAATGGCACATTTCCCAGGACATATACTCTTAGTGTGAGCACAACATCTACCACAGCCTAGCTGTAGCTCCAAAGCCCTGCCACAACCCAGACCAGAACGGATATATGAAGGTCATAAAGGGGAAACACAGAAGAGGAAAACTCTTCCTGCCCAGATAACAGAGTTTGGAGGATATCTCTAAGCAAGTGGCAATTAAAAGAAAATATGTTGTGTGCCTCCCTGCACTCCAGGGAGGGGTCTGTAGAGCATCCTGTCTTGCATGACAGGGCAGCCAGGGTAAGTGCATCCTTTGTTGCTTCTCAAACCATTCTTGGCTGTCCGCCTGGCACCAGGCTCCAGCAGCATCTCCCAATGCTCATCTTCTGTCCCTTCAGAAAATGCTAAGGAGGCCTCTGGGGAGCGTCACCCCAACCGAACGCCGAGGAGGTTTAATTGCAATACCAATGGTTAGCTGAGCCGCCAGCTGGGACTCAGCGCTTGTTGCATCCGCAATATGAAAGTCATCTCACTGAAGCAGAAAATAGGAATGTGTTGAGCCATCACGTGGCCTTCTATAAAGATAGAAGTGCTACCAGGGGTTTCTAGGCTATTTGTGTGCATCTCCCCATTTCCTAATTATGACATTTTTTCCCCCAGCCCTTTCAGCAATGAATAAATATAAATATATATATATATACATCAGCATTCCCATCCCCATGATAATAGCTGGAGCATCTATTTAGCCCACAGCCCTTCACTGGTATTCGTAAGTCTCAGGCTGGCACTGGTGACCGTGATTTGAATTAAAAGGATGTAGCACAGAATTTAAAATCAATGGGCCAGATCATTAGCTGGTGCAAGTCAGTGTAGACCAGCCGAAGCCAACAGAACTAAAATTATTTAGATTAAGCAGGGAGATCTAACTATATGCATAGGAAACCCTGCCCAACCTGTCCTTACTCATTCCTCCAAACTCTTGCTGTTTGCTATTCTCTGCATTAAGAGAGGTTAATTATCATCATCTGGAAGCGCTGGAGTGAAATTAAGTAAAGGAGGATTTAGGAGGCATGTCAGGAAGCGCTTCCTTGCTGTGAGATTTTGGAACAGTATATTCTCACAAGGAAGGTGAGAGGTGTCTGATGACTTATACCACTGAAACTTTGGGTGCTCAAGGTGTTGGGAAAAGATGCTATAAGGAGCAGCATCCCTCTGTCCTAGGAAAAAGATCTGACATCTAGATGAGCACCTTGGGTTGTTTGATCCACTGTTTCTGAGTGATCGCATTTCCCAATGAAACTGCTAAGCAGGGCACAGGCTATCTGAATTATTATCCAAGCAAACACTCTCATTCTCAAAATCTGGGAAGTTTTCCAGCTTAATTAACATTAACATTTGTTTTCACTAAGCCGTCTGTCAATGTGCCACCAGAAGCACTAAATATGAGCTCTGAGTACACACACGGCTAGGTAGCAATTCAGGTGGAGCATGCAGTTTTATTTCCAAGCTTTGTTCCTTACAAGCTTCGTTATTTCTCAGGTCTGTAAATCATTCCCTCTTCGAACCGCAGAACCCTGTCCCTTGACACACGGTCTCATTGAAAGCTAATGACCAAACATCATGTAACAGCCTCGGCTCATCTGTACCCAGACATGAACCCTGATTGCCTTTTGCTGCTACTGATGTTGGTAGTAAGGCAAAGAAATGGTTTTAGAGTGGCATCGTGTCCCTGTCCCCCTCCACAGCTCCATTTCAAACCACAGAATCATTTTGGTTGGAAAAGCCCCTCAATATCATCAAGTCCAACCATTAACCCACCCCTGGCACTGCCCGATGTCCCTGAGAACCTCATGTCCGTCTGTCCAACCCTCCAGGGATGGTGACTCCAGCACTGCCCTGGGCAGCCTGTTCCAATGCCCCACAGCCCTTTGGGGAAGAAATTGTTCCCCACATCCAACCTCAACCTCCCCTGGGCAACTTGAGGCCGTTTCCTCTGCTCCTGGCGCTTGTTCCTGGGGAGCAGAGCCCGACCCCCCTGGCTCCAAGCTCCTTTCAGGCAGTTCAGAGATCAGAAGGTCTCCCCTCAGCTCCTGTTCTCCAGCTGAACCCCCCAGCTCCCTCAGCCACTCATCATAAGACGCAGCTTTCTTACGTATCAGTCCTGTGAACACACAGGTGTTAGTTCTTCATGTTCTCAGGCTCTCTTTCCCTTTGGTCAGCTTGTGGCTTTGAAGACTATCATTTCTCAGGGATGACAGTGAGAGAGGGGTCTGATCCACTGCAGAAGGTGGCTGAGCTTGGCCAGACATGTAGCAGGGTGATAACAAGGGATAGAGAGCGAGACAGGTTGCAGTTGTGGCGGGTGGCACACAGTATTTCCCATCCGCGCTGTACGGCGTTGACACGAGCGCATCCACCACCCACATGTTCCTGTTGTTGACATCATCGAACCCTCTGGGCAATTTTGTGCATCACCACTGCGAGTAGCTTTAAGCTTGCATGACTGACACGTATCAACACTGGTCTTACCAACCTAGACAAGCTTGCAAATGTCGTGTTCTTCCGCCAGATTAACTGCTCTCGGGGGAGCTATATGAGATAAACAGGTTCTTCCTCACCTCTGAGCATGATCCATCTTGTGCTTTACTGTATTTAAAAGGAAAATTCATTGCTTCTGTCACCAGCAACAAATAGAGGCTTAGTCATACATGGGTGTAAGGACTGATACTCTTGGACCAGTCCTTGTTGCCATTGATCCCTTCCCCTGATTCATCTGATCCAACCATGTTTCCTCTCAAGTATATATAAGCCTCACACAAGTTTGGTACGTGGTTTCAAGTACAGTGTTCTTCTGGTTCCTCAACACCAACCTTTCTATCCTGCTCAAACCTACTATGTGGAAAAAGCCACAACAATTTGGTCCCATTCATGCCTGTGCCAGGAAGTACAAGAGCAAAGAGCTCAGCTACAGGAACCAGGTGCATCTGACCTGGGTTAATTTCAAGTAGACTCACCTGGGACAGGGTTTTGTCAGATTCTTTGTACAGACTGGGGTCTTCGAGTTTCCTGCTATATTTCTGTTCGGAGGAGATGACTCCCCTTGAGATCTTGTGCCTGATGCTGAAATGGAAGTGGAGCTACCACTCCAACATTTGCTTGGCAACAGAAGAAAAGGTTGGCATAGCAACCCTCTTCCAACACGTAAAAGGTTGTTATAAAGGGGACGGAGATCAACTGTTGTCATGTCCACTGAGAGAAGGACAAGAAGGAAGGCAGTTTAATTTGAATTTAAAAAACAATAGTAGTTAGAGATGATAGGGAAAAACCTTCTAACCTCCTAATAGTGAAACACTGCACCTGGCTGGTGGGAGAGGCCACAGCATCCCCCTCACAGTAAGGTTTGACGAACAGATAAGACACAGCAGACAAGGCTGGTCTAGATGCACTCAACCCTCGTCAGTGCAGAGCCTCCAATGGGCAGATTTCTTAAAGCAGTCTTCAAGGACTCCTTGGATGCTTGAGATCTTCTTGGCTCTTCTCTGCTTCGCATTAATAGGCAAGAAGCTCTTTATTTTCCAGCTTCTCCCTGCCTCTGCCATGCTGTCATCAGATGCCATCAGATCTCTGTATCCATGCATGTTGTTGCTATAATGCTGTACCTGATCTTGGGATCAAGTGCACCCTGAGCAAGTTTGAGGATGACACCAAGCTGGGAGGTGCAGGTGACACACCTGAGGGATGGGATCCATCCAGAGGGACCTCGACAAGCTCTAGAAGTGGGTCCATATGAACCTCATGAGGTCCAACAAGGCCAAGTGCAAGGTCCTGCACCTGGGCTGGGACAACCACCGGTATCAACACAGGCTGGGGATGGAGGGATTTGGAGCAGCCCCCAGGAGAAGGACTTTGGGGTGCTGGGGGTGAAAGATGGGACATGAGCCACAACGTGCGCTTGCAGCCCAGAAGCCAAATCGTATCCTGGGCTGCATCCCCAGCAGCGTGGGCAGCAGGTGGAGGGAGGGGATTCTGCCCCTCTGCTCTGCTCTGCTGAGACCCCCCTGCAGTGCTGGTCCAGCTCTGGGTCCTCAGCACAGGACACACATGGAGCTGCTGGAGAGGGGGCAGAGGAGCCACAGGAATGATCCGAGGCTGGAACAGCTCTGCTGGGAGGACAGGCTGAGAGAGTTGGGGTGTTCAGCTGGAGAAGAGAAGCTCCAGGAGACCTTAGTGTGGCCTTTCTGGACTTAAAAGGGGCTGATAAGAAAGATGGGGACAGACTTTCGAGCAGGGCCTGTTGGGATAGGACAAGGGGTGATGGTTTTAAACTAAAGGAGGGAGATTCAGGCTGGACATGAGGAAGAAATTGTTGTCCCTGAGGGTGGTGAGAGCCTGGCCCAGGTTGGGCAGAGAGGTGGTGGATGAACCATCCCTGGAGACATCCCAGGCCAGGCTGGATGGGGTTCTTACAATGGAAATTCAGAGAGCAACACATCTGGTCCTTAGCACCAGTGAGACTCGTGGTTACCCAGTGAAAGCTGTCTAACAGAATAGAGAACGGCACCCATTGGGAACTGAATTATTAGGAGAACATGGTGGGGTAAGGAGAAATCTAAAGGTAGAAATATCACACCAGAAGGAGCAATAACAAACATGACTACAAAAAATCAGCTCTGGACCTTTAGATCTTTAACACAAAACACTCAGTAGTAGATCAAGATGGTGCTTCCTCCCTCGTTCCAAATTATTCTTTGCTTAAAAAAGTAAAATAGAACCCACAAAACCACAAGACGCAATCTCAGTCTCTCCACAAAACAATATAAACAAGCAAACTTCAAGCCTCTTCGATTCCAGCACAGAAGCTCAGCCTGCTATAAACGCTGCTGGATTTAAATATCAAATATATTCAATGCATCAACAACAACAAAATATAATCCATGTTATTTCAGATGACAATGCACAGAGTATAAAAATAGAAAGGCCTGCCCCATTAAGCTTGCATCTCAAACTGCACTGAAATTATAATCAACAGCTTCTTCAGGGCAAAGGAAAAGAAAACAAAGCAAGGCAGAAGAAAGAAAAAATACACGGAGGCTTTTTCTGTAGCACTCAGAAGAATTCAGTTCCTCCTTCCCTGTCCCGTCTCATCTTCCTTGATGTCAAGACAAACCACAAGGAAAGCCAAGACTGAATCCTACACATGTCCATCATTGGATCAGGAAGGTTTAGAGTAGGATGTTTTAGGACATGTTTAGGGTGGAGAAGTTTGACCTTCAGTCCAGGCTCCTTGCTCTGTGCATTCAGCTCTCTCCTCTCTTGTTCTGAGGCCATAGTAAGAGGCTATCAGTCCCTTTTGGATGCTTTCCAGCAAGATTTTTCAATAGGTGTCAGAATATCATGCAGAATTTTTCCACCTTCTTTTATTTTTTTTTTTACTAACTAGAAGTGGCTGAGGTCATGATTTTAAAAGTCAAAACTACGTGGCTAATCAAACCAACCATCCAACTCTATAAAGTTAAAAGCTCCAATTTTGCTATTTTTTCCTGGCATGACCTCAGCCCTGTGATGTAGAAACAGAGTCTGACTTCTCTGAGCAAGGAAAACATGAAAAGTTCAGAAAAATCAGTCTCACCAGTGCTGCTTTCTTTGGAGCATGTTTATGGTCCCCAAACTCCTTCTTCAGATTTCCCAGGTTTCCTGCAGCTACAGAATCTGATTTCTGTTATTACATTTTTTCTTCATCATTGATTTATGTAAATTATATAGTTAGAAATACCAGCACTCCAACCAAAAGGAGAAATGCCAGGTTTACAGGCTCAATATTTCACACAGATTATTCATTCTTCCTTGTGAGCAACTTCTTTTTTTCCTCTCGCATTATATTTTTACTGATAGTATTAAATGCTGGATGTAGGCAATATCTTTGATGTATGGACAATTTACAACACACACAGAGAACCCTGACAGGATCCCTTTTCGTTTCTTTAACATTTCATAAATTACAGCTGCTCCAAAAAGGGGGATCGGCAATGAGAAATTAGGGCTGTGTTTGAGGGGTGAAAGCATGGTCTATCTGTAACATATGACCAGTCAAGGTGCGTTTGGTGCATATATCTCCTGAATAAGGCAGTTTGCTTATGGCCTGCGGGTTGTATATAGCCTCATAGGACAGTTAATTCTTTTCATTGTTTGCAGTGCCCTCCTGAGTGCTTTCCTTTTTCAGGACAGCTTAGGAAGGCACAAGTGGGGGCTGAAGCTGACAGGATGAATTTGTGCAAGGACAGCCACCCCAGCTCAGATTAAAGCCTCGTTAAGCCCAGCTGCAACTGCAGAGTCACATAGCCCAGTGATGGCCAACAGCTGCCACCCAAAGAGACCTCAGGAAGGTTATAACAGGCTGGTGGACTTCACTACCCTCCAGTGATGTGCCTTCAAAGTTTCTGGTCTTTTTGCCATAGGATGAGAGGAAACGGCCTCAGGTTGCACCAGGGGAGGTTTAGATTGGATATTAGGAAAAAATTCTTCTTGGAAAGGGCTGTTGGGCATTGGAACAGGCTGCCCAGGGCAGCGGTGGAGTCACCATCCCTGGAGGGGTTGAACAGATGTGGAGATGAGGTTCTTAGATGGGTTAGTGCCAGGGCTGGGTTAACAGTTGGACTCAATCTAGAGGGTCTTTTCCAACCCTAATGATTCTACGATCCTGGGATGGTTTCAATCTATTTCAAGCCCACATCTTACACATTCTGTCCACTTTTTCCCCATTATGCCACCACAGGGGAGGTGCCAGGCCTGCTTTTCTCCAGAACTGCTGAGGAGTGAGCACAGCTGACATCTTTCCCCTGCCATCAGAACAGAAAGTGTTGTGGGGCTCCTTCAACATCCATGCAAGCAGATGGAGTTGAATCCCTGAGTGTCTGTCATGACGCTCCTGCAAGGAAGATGATGCCTACATCTCCATCATTGCTGACAACATTCACAACAGTCAGACACAAGTTTGAGACTGACTCTGGGACTTCTCCATTTCTTGCCTTTGAGAGCTCTATCTGTGGAGTCCCCTTGCCCTCTCTTTCCCCCCCTCCCTTCAAATTCAAGACATTTGGCAGAGACCACAGATCTCCAACCTTCAGCATGTTCAAGGCCTCCACTCTGTGGGATAGAAAGGCACCTGGAAAGAATAGAATTGGGTGAGAGCCAAGGAGAGGGGCAGATGAACTATGACTTTCCTTCTTCTTCTTCTGGAATAAAAACATTCTGTTTCTTCCTCTGGGTCATAGTAGCAGCAGGATTTAAGACTCAGAGAATTGCGAGAAGTAGGAGGGGGTAGGAGGGTGGTGAAAATGAAATGCCAGGCACAGAGTCATAACAGTGTGAATTGAAAACACATTGCATTTTTTCAGAAACTCTTAACCCAGCCTAGTAAGCTGCTGCTCTGTAAATGCAAACCTCTCACCTTGACGTTAGTCATATGAAGACATATTCAAAACACCCAAGGAAATGGCTTGAGCTGGGTGGCCCCATATTGAGAAAGTCGTTCATCACCGGTGCATCTCAGCAATGGCACCCAGGGCTCCCCAAGTCCTGGGTGCTCCGTAAAATGGGAGGAAGGCATCGTCCCATCACACAGGAGCTCTGGACAAGGAAAACACAACTCCCATGACCTGCTAGCCCCAGGTTGCAGTTTTAGATCACAGATTGTTTCTAAAGAATCCTTTCAGAAGACAGGACTAAATGCATTAGTGGTAAATTGTTTAGGAGCTGTATTAATCTTAGTCTTCACGCATCTGTAGTCATTTTCTGCTGGTTGTAAGCAGCATTTCTCTGCATAATTGTATACTACCCCCCGGGGTCTGTTCCAAACAGAACTTGTTTTTAAAATAGAGTTGTTAATCTGATTCTCTTCTTTGTTTTTCAAGATACAGGTCAATGCACACCTGTTATAAAACATCTGTATGTAAAATTTACAGCAGCTACCTTCATGCCATCTGAAGTCATGGTTCCTGCCTTGTTACTGGTTCCTGGATCATGATGTCAAGCTATTATGAGTTAGGATAAAAACAGTTCAGACACTGACAGCTTTGGCACAGGCTTTCCTACAGAACAATTGCCTGACTGCTCTGTCTCCAACCTCCTTCCACATGGCTGCTCCTATGGATGGGTAATCTGCCTCCAGCTGGGCCCAGAGACTTCCTCTGCAGATCAAATCTTCAGGAAGATAGAGTCTGCACAGATTTGCTGGTTAATGAAGATGTACTGATTTCATCCAGCTAAGAATGACGGAGCAGGCTGCCCAGGGAAGCAGCTGAATCACCATCCCTGAAGGGGTTTAAAAGATGCAGAGATGAGGTTCTTAGGGTCATGGTTTAGTGCCAGTGTTGGGTTAACGGTTGGACTTGATGATCTTGAGGGTGTCTTCCAACAAAAATAATTCTATGAGTCTATGATTCTACTTAAACTGAATCCTAGACCTGGAGTAAAGAAGGAAGTTTCCTCTTCTGTTCCCAACCCCTTGTCTAACCTGCAGGGTCTGCTGCAATTCCTTTTGCCTTCTTCTGGAGGGTGGCCCAGAGCCTATCACCTTATATCCAGTCTGATCCTGGAGAAGGGCCATCCCCTCTGAGAACTTTGCTCTTTTCCACCAGCTAAATTGTCCTAACAAAATATACTGCTTCTGTCTACAAACTTGGTCTTGCTAAAAAAATCAAGACCTCCTGTCATGACCATGACAATGCTTTGGCTCTCCTATTGCCTCTTTCTGAAGCATTTTTGAGTTTTTTTGAACTTTTCTACTTGTCCTTCCCATGAGCCATGTGGAAGCATTTTGCAGCTTGTGGAACTAATGATCTGTCAGTCCTTCTGGACCGGCCACATATTGATGAGTTGCTCACAGTTCTGCAGGTGGACACAGCACGGCATAGACAGTTCTTCCTGTGCTGTGAATTTTTTACGGTACTATAATCAAGTTATTCCACAGTCACCTTGTTCCTGTTGGGAATCACAAATTGTGAGAAAATTGAAGAAGATACAGTCTGCCTACATGAAGGATATACTTGTATGTATTCTCTGCTCATGAACTTTCCACAGACTGGCCTTGCTTTCTTACAAATGACAGGATCATACAACCATTTAGGATGGAAGGGATCTCTTGAGACTGTCTTGTCCACCCCTCCTGCTCAAGCAGAGTCACCTAGAGGAGCTTGCCCAGGACTGTGTCTAGTCATGCTTTGTGTATCTCTACACACAGACCCTACACAACACCTCTGAGCAACTTGTTCCAGTGTTTCACCATTCTTACCATTAAACAAAAAAAAAAGAAAAGCTTTTCCTGTGTTCAGGTTGTATTTCACTTCTTTTAATTGGCACCCATCGCCTCTTGGTATGTCACCGGGCATCACCAAGAAGAGTTTGGCTCCCTCATCTTCATCAGCTACCATCAGGTATTCATGCACATTGCCTCCATTGTTCCATTTATACTCCATTTATGCACAAATGCCTCTGTCATTCATAATTGACAGCATGTGAGCAGCACACTTCAGAAGAGATACGAAGAAAGACACTATCCCAGATGACAACAAGCTGACAGCAGTTGGCTGAGATTTTCAAATTGCTCAGAGAGGGACAAACATATAAGCCCCATAAGCAATATCAGAAACATTGCCACCATGATACCCATTTAATTCAGCTACACACTGTGTTTGAGAAGAGGTTCATTGGAATTGAAGCTTCCCACTACAAGGTCTGTTACCAAGAAAAAGTTAGCCTCTAATTCTTTGATCCATCTCAAAGCCCCACTAGATGCTTCTATTGCCCATTTCTCCTGCAAAACTCATGCTCTGGCACGAACTAAAGCCATAATTCATTCAGAAGAAAAAAATACCTTAATTTCATTAGTGCTAAGTCCCTGGTAGAAGGAAAACCAGTAGAAAAAAGAGGAGCTGAGAATTGAGAAGCCAGAGATCAGCCTTCGTGGTGACTCACGGGACTCATGACAACACATCAGCGCACAATAAAATGTCACACCATGAAAAATACTCATTGTCTGGCCATAAATCCTTTTCCCAGTTGAACTGTCTCCCTGTCTCCTGCCCTGCTAAAGGCCACAGAGCTGTTCAGACTCACTTGTAGAAGTCCCTGAACAATGTGGGTTTCAGGAAGGGAGCCAATACCCTCCCAGGCTGGGGTTTGGGAGGTCATCCTTTGGCTCTGACAGCATCTGGATTGACATTTCTTTGGAGCTGGGGCTGAGAAGCAGAGTATCAGCCAACTGGAGAGGCAGAGCAGATGCCTGACTACATGATACATCAGTGAGGAGGAGGAAAGCGTGGTCTGTCGTCACTGCCACAGGGATGTTCATCACTCTTTTTCATCTTCCATGTCAAAACGAAGTAGTTCAACCATCAGCAACAGGGAGCTCCTGTTACTGTGGTGTTGGAGTTCTCATGGGGGACAAGCAGACTCACATCGTTGCAGGTAGATGGGCATCACTTATTGACCTCTTGCTGTTTGGGTAGATGCTGTAGCCACCAACCAGTTGTAGTAGGAAAATCGTCCTTCTCCCCTGTGGTATCCCCAGGACCTGTTTTGGAAAGTGGGATCCCATGCTGAAATGCACACAGCTTTTCCTATTTTGGAGATTCTACTGGACCATTTCTGGTGCATAAGACTCAAGCCACTCTGGACATGCCTAGGAGCAACCATATAGACAGAACATGATGGGAACCATCTCCTCTAACTTTGGGAGCTCTGTCTAATCCACAGAGAGAGAAGTGCCTCCTGAGGCTTAGTCATCCCACCTCATCTATATCCCATGGTTAAAAAGAGACTGTAGACAACTGCTTCGGAATGGACACATGGCTTTTACACAGCTAAAGGTAAGGGCAGTGAATCCTCCCATGTGAAGCAGGTCCAGAATGTAAGCAGTCTACAAGATCAGCTGTGAGTCAAGCAGACCATTGTGGTTCTGGACCATGGATGTGGGCAGTTAGAGATGAAAGCAGAATGTAAGCATTTATTCTTATTTTAGAACTAGCTGTATCACTTGTCTCTCAGGGCCAGCTAGTGTTGGAAAACTTCCATAAGCATGTTGCCTTCACAGGCTGTCTGCAGCAATTGTGGTGCCTGTACTGACATAGAACATGAAAGAAGGTGAACCCTGGGTCCAACAGACCCTCCACATGACCTAGGATAAGCATTCCAGAAAGGTCAACACGTTTGTTGCCTCTGACTTCAACACAAGAAGGAACACGTCCTTCTGTAGCCCAAATTAAGTCAAAGCACAGAAGATAATTTGGGAGTTGTTTTTCCAGGCCAAAAAGAGAGCATTAGTGAGCAACATGGTGAACATGTGGCCATTGTCCTCTTCAGAGCAAGGGGCAAGGCAAGTGGTGAAAGAGACACTGTCACCTGGCAAGACACGAAGTCAAACTCCCACACAAGAAGCAACCTCAGCTCTGCTCACTGCCTGGAAGAGAAACATTTTAAACATTCATGGGTCTCTTCAGAATAATGTATTTGGTTCAGGTGTTGTCTCCCTGGGCATGTAAAACACCTTCCTCCCTGCTCAGATGTGTATTGAGACTGGACAATTGCCCCCAAGCTTTGCATTCATACTGGGCAGATGGACAACTACCTCCAGCCATGAGACGAAGCACCACTCCAAAAGCTGCGATAAACCACCACCCAAGATGTCAGCAAACCCATTCTCTTTATCATGGACACAATCAGCGCATTTACCAGCTGCAAAGGAAACCGTTTGTGTACAAGGTTTGATTTTGGTAAGGATTGCTACTACCAGGCACAAGCAATTAACGAGTTTGCTTCTCCTGTTGAAATCAGCAGAAGATTTTTCATTGATGATGTAGAAACCAATATCAGGCTTTGCAAGACAAGGGTTTGGGTTTTTTTTTTCCTTTGGATGATTTGAGCCTAATAAAAAGACATTTTGTTCCATTCCCGTGGGATGGAACATCTCTCAGTGCACAGCGGGGGCCCTAGAGAAGATTGTTCTTCCATTTTATGGAGAAACAGTGCTAAAACAGCCCAGGCAATGACCAGAGAAGGGGGAATTCCCATCTCACTCCAGATGTTTCCCATAATCTGGTCTTGCTCTGGCTGACTGGTTGCATTCGGCTGCCCAGGAGCAGTGTGTTTGGGTAAAAATCGCATTGTCTATCTGAATGCTTGGTAGCCAAAAATTTTGGACATGAAGCACTGAACAGTATGATGGGACAAACTTCCCCCGGTGTAAGATCCTGCCCTTGTCTCTAGTAAGGGCAAATGTGGTCTATCCAACTGTCTGAAGACAGGGTCCCTAGAAATACACACAGATAGACCCAGAGTTCCAAGCTATGTATAGCTGCTTCTTTTTTTTTAATTATTATTTTTTTAAATATATATTTTTATTTCATATAGTAAATAAAGCTTATTTTTTTAATAGCTTCCCACAGTGGAAAAGTCACCATGATCTCTGTTGAATGGATCATTCTTGAAACTGGTCATGGACCTATCAGTCAAACAGTTTTCCCAGGAGGGCTTTTTCACGCCATTTAAATTTGGTGTGGGAAAACTTCTGATTTATATGACGCAAGAATGAAATGTCTCATTTTATGTCTGGCCTTAATTACACTTTCGATATGAAGTAATGACTTCGCTGTGATTTTGGTCTCAAGCGACATTTTTCTTTCCTGTGGACATTACATTAGCAATGTGGGACTGAAGGTTTGTGTCTCCTATAATGCAAAACGCATTTCTTCACTGCCTAAGATGAGTGATCACTGTGAGAACGGCTGATCATGACATGGGAGGTATAGTTCAGCCAAGAAACAAGACCAACAGCAAGTAGTGGTCAAAATGACATCACAAGAAACATGTCAAATGAGGAAGGACGTGACTTCCAGCAGAACATGGGGAATGTGGTAATGAAGTCAGGATAAGGCATATTGATTTGGGAATTTATTTGAGAGCCTTTCAGGCTAAAATTCCTGAAGCCAAACAGTCTGGCTGGTCTGGATCTCTTGGAATTACTGGGCTGCAAAAAATTTTGAAGTGTCAATGTTTTTGGCCCAGTTTGCAAGAAAAAGCCAATGTTGGTATTTTCATGGGGAGGGGGGAACTAATTCCCCATTCTATTCTGCCTAAATCAGCCTTGCTATTTGAGAATGGGTGGCGGATCCCTCCATTAAGGAAAGAGAAGCGTTGTAACCACTGGAGGTGGAGGGTTGGAGCATCTGTCGCCCACGGTTGCCCTTCCTCCACCCACTCCTTTTGTTTTGCCTCTGTCTCAGGAAATCTATCACCTCGCTCTAGCTCTCAGCCAGCGGATCTTGTTATCCTTTTGTGATACAAACTGAAGAGCCTCTCTCATTTCAAATTACTGTTCCCAAGCAGGTACTTACAGACAATGATAAATTACCCCTTAACCTTTTCTCTGCAACATCAGGCAGCATCTGCCTCCCATCCTTAAGGTGTGTGTCCTCCTCCTGCTCCCGCCATCCTCATCCCCAAAACCTCAATTGTTCCTGTGGCTCTTCCTTGAACTGTCACCAATTAAATAGCATCCTTCTGGAGCAGAGACAAAGTGAATTAAACACAGGGGTGCAGAGGTAACCAGCCAAATGCAAAACTCTCTGTGTCCTACCTTATGGAAGGACTGCTGGTCTAGAAGAACCCTGTTGGAAATAATTTCTGAGATATTACGGAATTTCAATCCTCAGACACCACATAAATGGGAGGGAGCTGTGTAAAGAGGTAAAATCCTGGAATCATTTGGGTTGGAATGGACATCTAAAGGACATTCTAACCCCCTGCCATGAGCAGGGACATCTTCACCAGCTCAGGTTGCTCAGAGCCCCGTCCAGCCTGGCCTGGGATGTCTCCAGGGATGGTTCATCCACCACCTCTCTGCCCAACCTGGGCCAGGCTCTCACCACACTCAAGGGCAACAATTTCTTCCTCATGTCCAGCCTCAATCTCCCTCCTTTAGTTTAAAACCATCACCCCTTGTCCTATCACAACAGGCCCTGCTCAAAAGTCTGTCCCCATCTTTCTTATCAGCCCCTTTTAAGTCCGGAAAGGCCGCACTAAGGTCTCCCCAGAGCTTCTCTTCTCCAGCTGAACACCCCAACTCTCTCAGCCTGTCCTCCCAGCAGAGCTGTTCCAGCCTCGGGTCATTCCTGTGGCTCCTCTGGCCCCTCTCCAGCAGCTCCATGTGTGTCCCGTGCTGAGGACCCAGAGCTGGACCAGCGCTGCAGGGGGGTCTCAGCAGAGCGGAGCAGAGGGGCAGAATCCCCTCCCTCCACCTGCTGCCCACGCTGCTGGGGATGCAGCCCAGGATACGATTTGGCTTCTGGGCTGCAAGTGCACGTTGTGGTTCATGTCCCATCTTTCACCCCAGTGCCCCCAAGTCCTTCTATTGGGGGCTGCTCCAAATCCCTCCATCCCCAGCCTGGATTGACAGAGATCTTCCCGTGTGACTATGGAGGCTGCAGAAACCTCAACAGGTTTAAGCCTTACCCAATAGAGCATGGAGTTATTTGTAATAATCTGCTCCGGTAGCATGTCCTCTGCCTTTCCTCTAGTCCAGGCAAACACTGAAATGAACCCTACACAATCCTCCCAGCTGTTCTTCTGACATACCTGCTACTTGCTTACCACTACCAGGAATGGGCTAGCAGCATCCACTGGTACCTCATCAATCATCTCCGAATGACACACCATAACGTGTAGGAAGCTTAAATCAGTGGTTGCCAGAGAGCAGTGTGCTGTTGGGGTAAATGAGGCTGTTTTACTTTCCTATTACATCTGACAGCTGGACCAGTGCCAGGACAGCATGGTTTCATGATGTGTCTCTAAATTACAGCCGGACTGTGACACACTCCATCAGCGTTAATTCTATCCACAAGACATTCAGAGTGAGGAGAAAGGTCTCTTTTAGCCTGCGAGTGTATTGATCCGAGTGCACGGGACCCTTGGTGGGAATGAAAAAAGAAGTGCTGGCATTTATGAAAGAGAAAGAGACTACATTGTATTTGGTGGCTGGGAGAAGAAGAAAAGACCGCTTGTCAAATTCAATGAGCGGTTTCATATGTAGGGAACTGTTTATGGCCCTTTTTAATTGCTGTAATATTCCTGCTGCAGCCACAACTCTTTTTCTAGCTGCTTCACTTGCTCTGACAAATCAGCTGCCAGGGGAAGAGAAAACAGTAAAGCAAATGATTTAAGCAATGAAAAGAAGGGTGACCAGTCCTGCTGATTTCTCAATCTCTGTTCTCTGCTTGCAGGAAGGTGTCCAAATGACAGGCAAGGACTAGCCATGTCCCATCAGATGTTGGCCTATTGACCTCTGTTTGTGGCCAATCTGCTGCACACACCTTGAGGGAAAGGCTGCCTCCTTTCCATACAATGCATCTCATACATTGTGCTTTCTCATCCGTAGGAGCTGGCAGCAAATGTCCTTTTGAGCCTTGCTCGTTATTGAAGCATGAGGAGCAGGTTGCCCTTGGTTAAACTTCAGAGCAGGAAAAATACTTCTGGGGCACAGAGTTCACCTTGAAAACCATGCGCAACTTCAGCTGCGAGGTCCTGGTCCAATGCCTTTCTTTCGCAATACATTTCTCTGGGAACCGTGTTAGTTTATTGATTAGCAAAGGACCCATGAATCTCACCTGCAGTCAGGCTGTGAGCTCTTCCAGCTGTACACTTTCCCTGCTGGGGTCCTGCTATGACCCAAGATGTGCTCCCAGGGGAAAAAAACTTCTATTCATTGCCAAATTTTCCTCCATAATCTACAAACGTTCATAAAATAGCGTCTGAAAAGGCTAGGGTCTCATTCTATTCTGTTTCTATTCTATGATTCTAGGTGTCTAAAGCTAGTTTTTGTCCATTTGGAAATCAAGATTTAACCAAGATGTAATCAATTGGTGAGACTCATTCTCTTGGACTGGTAGCGTTCAAGGTATGGATGGATGTCTACAACAAATATATATGGATAGAGGTGACTGAAGTCCACTAATCTTTTCTTGGGACAGCACACATACCTGACTGCTCAGCCTAGAGCGAAACAGCAGATCACTGATGCAAGAATTGGGGCAAACATCCTCCAGCATCAGTTTGGCAGTTAAAATGCTCCACAAAGTACTATTTCCATTCCCTGCTTGAATAGTTGGGGGGAAAACAAATAAATCTTTCCTCAGATATATTTTATTTCCCACCAACACGTGGAGATTGTTCGATGCCCAAGTATATCACCACTTTATCTTACGGAAGAAAACTCCTCAACACTTGAACTTTTGAAGAAAAATTGCAAGCCCATTTCTTGTTATACAAAAAATGCACAATAGGTTTGTTATATTGGTGGTTTGACAGAGAAGAGCTCTCAGGAAGCACACATGGTGCTCTCATAATACCAAGCAGACTGACTGGAGTGCCTAGGTGGGAGTACAAATGCCTTTGAACTTGCTCGGTTGCTAAGGACACACGCTTGGCCTATTGTGCTTAAAGAGGGTATTGTCTGCAAGTTGCTGCTAGTGGTCTTTTGTCATAGGCAGGGAAGATAACCTGTCTTTCCAACCGCAAAACATAGAAGTATTGACACGATCTGATGTCTCTACAGTATGAATCATGAGGATTTGGCTGGATGTAACACAAAATGGAAGAAAAAGGGATAATTTCAATATTCTCCAAGCATCCATTCTTACAATAATCACTCCTTTCTTTCCACTCCTCCCCTCTTTGATGCCCAGTGAGTGAATTCTCTGCTGCGTGGTCCCTTGATGGCCCACATGGCACATACGTTAGTCCATTCTCAACACCCTTTAGGACTGAGAAAACTCTGGAACTAAACCCGAGTGCTGCGCTAGGGGTATTTAATCCTGGAGAGAATGTCCTATAAGAAACAGGGCTTGCTCCAGACACCTGGTCCTCAGCACTATCCCTTCAAGATCTGGAGCCCCTGAACTCCCTTCACCCCCATGTTTTCACACCCCATGGCAGGCAATGCTTACCTTCAGAGTCATGCAATAAGGAACATACCTGTAGAGATTCTACAAGACAGACATTTTTGCAAATCCCAGTATGCATCTCTCCATCTTTAGGAGCTGAGTGACTTTAGAAACCTGTGTTTCAGCTTTACCAGTAGAAAAAGAGTTCTAGCGCCTCCAGACTGCACAGAGCTGCAGGGATGATATGTATGAGTTGTTCATACATATGAGTCACTCAACTATTATGAGGTTCTTGCAGCTTGTTCAGAGTTGGAGACAAAAGCTGTGCTCTTAGAGCAATTCAGTTGCTTTAATCTTTGTCCTTTCACTTGAGCTGTCAACTGAGAAGTCACCTGGGGTCCTCCAGCCATTTACGGTGGAGCATTAGAAGCTGCCGGATGAAGTCTTCTCATCCATGCTTGGATGGAAGGAGGGACTACAGAAGGTGACTTCCCAGTTACAAGACCCCATTGCCAGTGGGGTCAAAAATGAGCTGTGGGCCACACAGAAAACTGGGTTGGTCTGATTTTCTTTCAGGGAAAAGGTCTAAATGAAAGAGGAGAGAGGTCCTTCTCCCCACTCTTCATGCAGCGGCCTGTGAACTTGATTAGCAAACACACACTCAGAAGAAAGTAGTAGGATTAAGAAATGGAATCGCCATTTCATAATCAAATGCTTGGATTGAAAAGAAAAATCAGAAAATGATAGGGTCCCTCAGCAGCATGCTATCTCCAGTGGAATATCAGAAGAGGGTTAAAACACTTGGGTAAAGACTGAGATTTAATATTGTTGTCTCCAGTGTGTAAAGAGGCAAGGACAAGGATACCACAAATCCCAGCTCTTAGGTGAGCTCTGACAGGACAACAGGGGAGCACAGATGTCTCCATGCCCTGAAACTGGGAGACAGACACCCTCCTCTCCACCTCAGCCAAGCTGTTGTGATTGAGTTCCTGCCTGTACCTGGCATTGATAATATTTTCAGGAATCTGAGCTTCCCTTCAGCCTTATAGTGGGTAGAGTTCCTTTACCCCAACCTGAGACATGCAGAGTGCAAATACCATCACCTGACGTGATTGCTTTTGGCTCACCTGGCAGTCAGCAGCCAGAAATCAGGATTCCCAGCGGGTGATGTGTTTCGGCTATTTTTGGTGGGATGAATCATGCCATAGAAGTGCCATCAACTACAAAGAGAGCTGAGGATGAGTGTTGCTAATGGAGATGTCGCTGTGAGTACTACGCTGTCTAAGGTCAAGAGAGAGGCAATCAGCATAAACCATCTACTCTGCAAACGCCAGCTCCTTATTTCTCCATGGATAGAAATAACCCCTGGCATCTATGGGATGTGATCTGACATGCTATGGACACCTCTCTCCTTTGCACCGAGAGGCCAGGTCTGCCAGCGCTTTGGAGCAGGTGACATGAATTACCCGTTACAGTCATGACTGCGTTAGGCACAGGAGAAGCACGTGGATCTGGATCACTCCAGAGTATCTGCTCTGTGTAGGGGTTTCCTTATGGGGTGCAGCTCCTTCATTGCTGTCCTCATGTAACAGAGCTGGAGGAATGACATAGATAAATCACCGCTGTGTGCCCACTACTCCCCGTGAAGGGGATATCACTCGTGGGAGGTCCCCAGCACCCAAGGACCAGTGAAGCCAAACCCCAAGGTGCCTGTGGTCTCTGCTGGAAGGACAGTGGGGCTGAAAGACATGATGGAGCCCTAAGCAACCTGATCAGGGTGAAGATGTCCCTGCTCATGGCAGCGGGTTGGACTGGATGAGCTTGAAGGTCGCTTCCAACCCAAGCTATTCTATGATATGATGACCTAAGGATTCTGCGGTCTCTTTGATGCAGATATCAGTCTGGACTTGAATCCCACTGTCCCTCCATTCAATGACATATTTAGGGTGTGTGTCAAAAGATTTAAAATAAATAAATAAATAAATAATAATCAAATGCAAGGAAGTTAACAGTCCCTGTCTTCCCAAAAATACCACTCTGCTGGAGAATGAAAGGAAGGATTGTTTGGGTCCTCGCAGTCCAAGGCACTGGATGGACCGTGGCACAAACAATCCTTTTAATACCAGTCATGACCTGGCCTCCTCACCCCTCTATCCCAGTGTAGGGCTTGACATTTCAGGCCAGCCCTGTGACATGCGGCATGAGATCACCCTGCATTCGACCCAGATTAGATAAATACTCACCCGATGATTCCCAGGAACACCACAGTGTTCATTTTGTAAGGCACCAATTGCAGCAAATTAGCAGCCAGCCACAGAGGGAAATGCTGCTGCTAATGAAAACTTCCCATTTAGCAGCGCAAAACTCATAATTAATTTTACCACTAACATTATTTTTTATTATTTTTAATTTATCCCTGTGAGGCATTGGGGTCAGGATAAGGGTTCGGTTGTTGTTTGACTTTCCAAAACACAGTGGTGAGTAACATCCCCTGACTGGTCAAGCTCACAGCCTTCATCTGCTTTGCTGGGAGTTTCAAAGAGAGGAGGATCGGATTGAGATGAGCCTGGACCTTCTTTTCCCTTTTTCCTTACTCTTCATTTCGATCCTTTTTTTCAGCCATGAGCTTGCATCCATAACGAGAGGTGGAAACCTCTCTGGCTGTAGACCATCTAGCTTTACAATGGTGACCTCCAGCCACAAGCTGGCCATGGGCCTTTGCCCAGAGTAGGAATAAAACTCCAGAGAACCGAGTTATTTGATTAATTGTTTGCAGTAATTACATCCATGGCCAACCAGGACCACCAGGGCTGAGGCACTGAAGGGCTGCAGCAATTCCAACAGTGTTGGGACCTCTTGTGCTAACACCAAACACCTCATGCAATGTTCAGTCTGTGCCCACTGGCTCCCTCCAACTTTCAGCTTTTCTCAGAGGTGAATAATTCACAGCACAGGTGGCTGGCCAAAATGGATGAGAGTCTGTTGAACGACAACTAGCTTACCCCTAGGGATGGGTACTAAAATGTTGTTTTCTACCAGATACCTGTGTTTTTTCAGTTCAAGGAGATGGAACCTTTGGTTTGATTCTAGAAAGAGAGAGGCATTTTAATTTTAAGGAAAAAAAAGAACATAACAGATTAAAAAAAGGAAACTCTAGTTACACGTCAGGGTGTCACTGGTGGTCAGACACAAGTCATAATCTCATTAAGCAAAGAATAAAACTAAAACTAGCGCAAGAACCTTTCCAAGCAAATTTGGTGTATGCTGCATTAATTCTGTATATTAACCCAGCCAGGGAAGCTCTAAATGATATTTACACCTTCACACCATTACCAGTCAAGGATAATGGCCCACGGTAGCATCAAACCAAACAAAGCCTCCCAGTGCTGAGGTCTGTGGTGGGTGAAGAGCATCATTGTGTTTGGTGGGGTGGAAAGAAGAATGAGAACTGGTGGTTAATGCCTTTTAGCAATGGATTGGCTCAGCAGAGTGAGGTTGAGGAAGACATTCTGATGACACGTTCTTCACCCTAACAATTGTGTAGTTATTAAGAGCCCAGTTGAAAAAACTCCACCGAAGGTTCACCTATCCTGCAGTGGAACATCTGGTGAAAGATGATAGGATACCATAAAGTAGTGGGGAAACCAAAAATAGGAATTTCTGTCCTGGGGGAAGTTATGGTGTTTCCTGTTTGGTCCTGTCCTGACTCAGGATGCAAACCTGAACTACTGAAAACAAACAAACCAACACTCTTAAATACTTTTTTCCCCCCAAAAAGGATGAAATGTTCCACCTTGGCCTCTCCAGTGAAGTGAAAATAACTGACATGCCAGAATTGAAGCTTTGTGTTTGTTTGTTGAAATCATCCCAAATTTCACTTCTTTCATATGCATGTCATGCTTTCAGGACTCGGTTTCTCAGCCAGAGCCCATTTTTTAAGTCCACCTGTGATTAAGTTCATGTTACCTATAATGTAACCAGTCAGTGGCCCAGACTTGCTTGTGTATGTTTGCAGGGAACATCGTTTTTGTTCTGATCCCTGGTATATTTTACATAGATGTACTTTTTGCCATAGGTTTTCAGATTCGGGTCATATCAACTCCAGGCCTTCCTCTCATTGCATCCCAGGCAAACTCTTATTGAAACAAAGGGGAATTTTGCAAGCTAAAATTACTTTACCAAGAAAAATGAGTGTGCTTGACTTCATTTCCTTTACAGCTGTCCTGTCTGGCACCAGAGATACCAGCTCTGGCTGATGGCACAAGATCAGCCTGAAACATCTGAAACATCAAGAGTTACTAAGAATTTGAGGCATTTTCTGTCCTTTTCTAAGATGCTGCTACAGACACAGAAATAAGGTAGAAGATAAGGTGACTGAAATGCCTTTTGGAGAGTAAATGAGGTATATTGGCTTGTCCCTGTCTCTGACCACGTGTTGGACTATTAATGATCTTCCTTCCTCCAGGTGACTTGCGCACTAAAATGAATCGCTGGCAGTTCTCTCAGTGGCCATGCTTATTTGATAATTTAGATGGAGCTATGAATGTTTCCCTCCTTTTTTATTCCACCTGTGGAAATTCCAGCTCTCTGATTGTAGATGTGGCTGTTTATTCATTACAGTGGTACAACCATGGCACTTGGCTCACCAAGTCTGGTCCCTGGTTGGCCCAGTTGACCTCAGAAGCTGTTCAGTTATGTCCTTCTCCCATTTCAACTGCCCAAGTTCTTGGTTGCATACCACATTCTTTGCTTTCCTATTGTACCAAGCTTCTCCAGAGTGGAGCTGCAACCTTGCTCCATCTTGGTCTCTGCAGCCTCATTCAATATCTTCTAAGTCCAGCCATTCACTTGGCCTTAGGTACTCCAGAAAGTACCGACGTGCCTTCACAGAATCATTGAATCAATCATAGAAACACAGAACAGTTTGGGTTGGAAGGGACCTTCAAAGGTCATCTAGTCCAATCCTCTGCAATAAGCAGGGACACCAACCCTGAGTGCATCTGTGGAAGTTCTGCAAGTCCTTTTTGGCATCACCAGGTGTTTCTGAGATGCCCAGAAACTAATTTTGGTGAAAAAGGCAGAGAGAGGAATGTGTTTGTCTGAAGTGTGGTGGGTGAGACCAGGACATTAGGTTGGCAGAGAAGCTCTCAAGTTTCTTCATTCACAACCATGACACCCCTCATGGTGGTAGGACCCTCCTGCCTGTTCTCATGGCAGAAGAGGTGACACGTTTTTGAGTGGCCATTTTACACGTCTTAGGGATGCTGGGCCTTACAAGGAATCACTTCTCCGAATAAAGTTTAAAACTACGGCTTCTCTCTTTCTTGTGACTGCACACACCAGACACAGCTTGTCAGGACATCAGGTTTGGGAGGGGGCGGCTGCAGTCTCAGATCCCCATAGCAAGGCTTGGAGATGCCTGCAAACCACCACGGGACAGGATGCACCAGAGTACAACTGACCATTGAAGGCTGGCAATTCTGGAGCCTGGTGCTGCAAGGACAGGAGCTCAGCACATACTGATGCTCAGCACCACCAGGGTCTGCTCCTGGGCTTGCCACACCATCACCAAGTGCTGGGACCATAGAGTCATCCTGAGCTGGAAGGGATCCACAGGGATCATGGAGTTCAACTCCTGTCCCTGCACAGGACACCCCACAGTTCACCCCATGTGTCTGAGGACATTGTCCAGTCTCTTCTTGAACACTGTCAGGCTTGGGGCTGTGACACCTCCCTGGGGATCCTGTTCCAGTGTCCAGCACCCTCTGGGTGAAGAACCTGTTCCTCATGTCCAACCTAAACCTCCCCTGGCACATCTTTCTGACATTCCCTCAGGTCTTCCTCATGAACTTATGATTTTGGGGAGAATGGAGAGGAAGATGACGGTTGGAGGACCACACAAGCACGCTCTGGCAAATGTCCACCTTAACACGGTGATGACGGCTGCTGCCAAAGAACCTACATGAAAACAGCCCGTCTGCCCAAAGGGGCTGCAGGAGTTCTCGGGGAGGAGAAGGGAAGAGGGTAATGAAAGCAGCAGTTTGGTGAAGAAGCACATGTGCGAATTTCAAACCTTTTCTGGTGCCTGCAGGGCTGGTACGCTGCTGCTCGTTGAACCAGGCTGCTAATTTCCAAATTGATACTTTACTCTAATCCCATCCCTGAAGGCGCCATTATGGTGCATTCAGTAATGGGCTATTATTCGGGCTTGTTGCAGGGGGGCAGGGGAAGGGAAGGAGGAGGGAGGCTTTTTTGGAAAAGCACGCTGATATTGGAACAAATCAGCACTGTGATGCTCCTTCCCCGATTTGCAAAGCTATTAGACTGCTTTAGAGCTATTCGCTCTCCTTTGGTTTGTCTACAGCCTTGTTTTGGGGAGAAATTTTATGGAATTTTACGGCCTCATATAATACTTATCCCCAGCAGTCAATATTGATTTTAACATAACATTCTGGTTTTAAGACTCCTTTTGTTGTTTTGCATTCATTCTGCATGTTAATAAGGTTTATAAAAACCATGATCTTTGCTCATTTCATGAAATCTTATTGGGATAATTACCTCGGTCTGTTGACAGATAGTTGTGCCTGAATTATACAAAGAACACTACTGTTATCAGCTTTTCCTCTGTCTCTTGAAGAACACTTTCCTACTTCAACATGCATTGAGTGTATGAATACAGAGTAAATACTGAGAAATACTTATTGTACCCAGCGTAACCTTAGTTACTTTTTTTTGCCCCATGGAAAAGAAACTTCCAGATGCCACCCAATGCTTTGAGGCAGAGTGACCTTTACTGTAAATAAGAAAGCAAACGAATGAGAAGGAATAATGGTTAAGCCTTCAGGACAGAGTATACACTACATGTTGTTCTTTTCTAGCTGTCTACACTCAAAAGAGACCAGAAATGACTGACCAGTTCTGGAGGTGCCAAGGGAAAAATGTCTCTGGGAAAACCCTCCTCAATGAAAGCACTTCCACGAAATTATGTCTAGAAGTTTTGATCCTTCTGCTTTCAAGACGTAACTGTTAGACAGAACATTGTGATTCCGTCTTGTCATGCTCATACATTAGTTTGGCTACAACTACAGTGGTATTTATTGTTGATTTCGGTATCATATCACCCAAAAACTCATGTGAGATGCCCCACCCCTGCATTGTGTTACCTTTCTATTCCTGTGTATGATATCAAAATGTTTTCCAGGCTCCTTTTCAGTGCCTTCCAGGAGTTTGACATGAAGTCTCCTGTCACCCTCCAGGCCAGTTAGAAGGTTGTTGAAGCAAGAACTTGGGGTCCTGAGCTGCTTCTGTTTGAGACTCACATACAAAGATGCTTTTCAAACCCATGGTAGCAAAAGCAAAATCTGTGGGATGTGCACAGGGAGTAGAGATGAGACCATCACAAGATGAGATGGAAAACCAAGAGGAGGACTGTGTCTGACAGCCTTAAGGCTGACCCTAATTAACACTGTAGGAAGAGCTATCTGGAGACGAGAGTTCAAGGAGCACCAAGCTTACTGCACACTGACATGATGCATTAGTCAAACTCATAATGATTTTTGTTTTTCTCCCTTCTCAGTGTTGATGCCTCCAGATGGTCACATCCTTGTAAATCAGACCACCAAAGTCACTGCTCATGGGAATCTCTCCTGCAAATGCAGCACACAGTAAAGATTAGAGCTTCGTTTCATCTTCTTGAGATCTTGTATCCCCTACAAAATATCCCTGTAGTCTGTCACAGAGTACATTGAACCTACAGACAGCCTTGCTTTCTGAACTTCCAGAGGCACAGCGATGTAGAAACGTAACAGAAAAAAATGCCCTGTTTTTGGATAATCCCCAGCAAACAGTACTTTCCTTAATCCCTCACAGGATGCTTTATTGTATATTTGTGCTTTAGCTGGCTGTTCCCAGGCATTTGCTTCTCAGTTATTAAACACAGATCGCTGTTAAGTGGATAGCCCCTGCACAAAACCAGCCAGCGCGAGACCAGGACTATCACATAGCCCAAGGGTTTCCAGATGTCACAAGGAAGAGCTCAGCACTTCTCTGGGACTGGTCTTTGGAGTTCTGGGCTCACCTTGCCAAGGTTCTGGTTTGCCCATTAAATGCTGGGTAATACCAGCTGCAATCAGAATAAAACGAACTGGATGCAAGTGCTGTACATGTTACATGAATTTTGCCAGAGACTTGCTCTGGAAAAGCCTCAGGAAAGAGTCAGGAAGAAGAAAGGTTGTGTGGATTTGTCTCCTTTTAAAGAAAATATCTGTCCTGTCAGACACTGATATCTGAGACGCAGGGGACTTAGAGATGGACAGAGGTACAACCACGGTGATCAAACCAAACAGCAATGCAATTCTGTCCCTGGGACAATCACCAGATCGTGACTTAAAAGTTTCTCATCTCTGTCAAGACTCTGTGTGTGTTTCCTATCAGGAAAACAGCAATACCCAAAAGGGAATAAACACCGAATTGTTCCAGGTGGGAACACAAAAAGGAAGAACAAGTATCATTTCCCTCAGATACGAGAAAGAGGGGTGGGTGGTGCTGCCTTGTCTCCGGTCTCAGACAGGCAGCAGCCACAAAGAACTGAGTTTGTGTGGACAGAAAACACCAAACACACACCAGATGGTCTGAGGAGAGGGAAAGAACAACTCAAGATGTCTCAAAACATCAGAGGTAGCATTAACCAGCTGGGAGTCCAACATCCAGTCTAACCTGGTGTCTGGGCTCAAAAATGATCCGAGCTTGGAACAGCTCTGCTGGGAGGACAGGATAAAAGAGTTGGGGTGCTCAGCTGGAGAAGAGAAGCTCCAGGGAGACCTTAGTGCGGCCTTTCTGGGCCTGTAGAAAGATGGGGACGGAGTTTTGAGCAGGGCCTGTTGTGACAGGACAAAGAGTAATGGTTTTAAACTAAAGGAGGGAGATTCAGGCTGGACATGAGGAAGAAATTGTTGCCCTGAGGGTGGTGAGAGCCTGGCCCAGGTTGGGCAGAGAGGTGGTGGATGAACCATCCCTGGAGACATCCCAGGCCAGGCTGGACGGGGCTCTGAGCAACCTGAGCTGGTGAAGATGTCCCTGCTCATGGCAGGGGGGGCACTGAATGAGCCCCAAAAAATTCTGTGATTGTGTGACTCTTTGGAGTCAACTAGGACTGACTGGCATTTCCAGCAGGCAGTTGACCTCACCTTTCTGAGCTTGCCTGTAAAACAGACAGAACCCATTCTCTGACCATGGGGAAAAATGGCACGACATGGCTCAGGACCACCTGGCCAGACTCTGCTCCCTTCTGTCCTTCCCTCAGAAAAGTGTGGCTGTGCCCATTTTGCCTCCTAGGAAGAGCTCCTGGCCTGTAGTGCGCCCTTGCCTGTTCTCAGCATCACTGAGGTTATACATGAGTCAGAGGTCTCATGGTTAAGCTGGTCATGTTTAGTTTGCTAGTTAGGACTGGATCACCTCCTGCAGACCCCAAGCGGCTTGGACTAGACTGCTGCATTTCATGAGAGAGCAGCAGATGTGCCGAATCCTATGTTTTTCTCACTAAATGCATCAGTTTAGATATTTAACATAACAATGCTATGGATGGAAGGTAAAAATACCCTGTTTAGATATTGTCTTCCAGCTTTCCTAGTTACAGCAGGATCCCAACATATTGAGGATTCCCTCTGTCTCACCTCATATCACAGGAAATTCCTTGAAAAAATAGACTCCATATGTTTTTCATTTGTTTTACAGGTTTTGGGGGACTGGCTGGACATTCATGATCCCTGATTCATGACCCCTGGGACTGTGGGGGATAGAGTTTGCAGGGGGCCTTTTCCACCCCTGTGTCCCAGCACTCCCAGATGAAGCATGGCAGAGCTTTCCTCGTTATGCTCAGACAGATGGAAAGAGACATAGGATGCAGCAAAGCTCTTGGAAGTACTTTAGGCACCGAGTGGCTTCTGAACACCTGGTCTTTTACTCACGGTGGACTGCAACCAGGGTTAGAAATAACTCAAAGTCGCACAGCTGAGTGGGGGATTGTGTCCATCAGAGCCCATCACCACGCTCTTCTACAAAGCCATGGCTGGGATGCTCAACACGTCTTGTACGAACAGTTTGACACGTCTGAGTGACCAGGAGCCACAGACCCAGCCAACGCGCAACTCCGCGTTATCGTTGGATTTGTTACCTTTCCTCACAGCTGGGAACTCTGGAGAGGAGTTTCTTTGAGCTGCGTTTAAACAGGCACAGATGGCAAAGCCAGCTGCTCGTTCTTTTGTTCGCGTTGGCACCACAGGAGCAGCTCTCGGTCAATTAACAGTTATTGCTGTATGGCTGATGGTTTTCTCAGGTTGGCAGCCCCCTCCCACCATGTAACAGCCATGCCTGAGCTACAGTGATGCACCAGAGGCCAGACTAGAGCTGGTTCTTAGATGGCAAATACTGCAAAGCACTCTGGGCTTTGTTGACAGTAGGTCTCCAAACCACAGCGATTCTGTAACTGAGTGGCTCAAGTGATAATGGTTCACCAAGTTCTTCCTTGATGAGTAAATAAAACAAGCTGCCCCACAGCCTCAGGTCTACAGGGACCTCAAAATGATGGAGAAATCAGCCAACAGGAACCTCATGAAGTTCAGTAAGGAAAAGTGCAGATTTCCTCCTGGAGAGGGACAATTCCAGGCACCAGCAAGTGCTGGAGGCCACCCAGCTGGAAAACATCTTGGTAGAAAAGGCTTGGTTGTCCTGGTGGACACCAAGTTAACCAGCAATGTACCCTTGCTTCGAGGAAGGGTAATGGTATCCTGGGTTGCATTGCCTGCAGGTTGAGACAGGTGATCCTTCCCCTCTGCTCAGCACTGGTGAGGGCACACCTGGAGCACTGGGTCCAGTTCTGGGCTCCCCAGTACAAGATACACATGGACAGACTGGAGAGAGTCCAGCCAAGGGCCATGAAGATGATTCAGGGCCTGAGGCTTCTCTGCTGTGAGGAGAGGCTGAGAGAGCTGGGACTGGTCAGCCTGGAGAAGAGAAGGCTCAGGGGGTCTCATCAATGTCTATAAACACCTAAAGGGAAAATGCAGAAAGGACAGACCCAGACTCTTTCCAGTGGTGCCCAGTGACAGGACCAGAGGCAACACGCACAAGCTGAGACACAGGAGAGTCCTTCTAAACATCAGGAAGCACTTTTGTTACAGTGAGAGTGACTGAGCACTGGCACGGGTTATCCAGGGTGGTTGTGGAGTCTCCATCTTTGGTGATCTTCAAAAGCCATCTGGACACAGCCTTGGGTAACCAGCTCCAGGTGATCCTGCTTGAGTAGAAGGCTGTACCAGATGACCTCCAGAGGTCCCTTCCAGCCTTAAGCATTCTGTGAAGCAACAGCAAACAGCTTGTGTGTCCAAGACTAAGTTCTGCGTCCTACAAACGACAAAAGCAACATCACCAAGTGCAAACGCACTGGAGATACCACAAAGTTCTGGGTCAGCTTTTGCAGCCACGTGTTCTTTGTGAAATCACCCTTTTTTGGTGGCTCTGTAGACTGAAGGGCTCAGGCCCACGGCAACAGCCACCATAATATTTGCCAAATGATGACAATCATTTGCCATGCTGATGACAGTCCTCACAGAGATGAGGAGGACTAATGAGCTGCTGACTTACCAGGTTCTGATATGGTCTAGTGCCACCGTGGACTTTAGAGAGGCTGAGAGGGACTAGACCTTCCTCAGAGAAGATATTCTGGGTGCCTCATGGCTTCATTAAACCTTCCTTGTAGCCTGATTTTCTTTCCTTTGTCACACCTGAGAACCACATTAAACTTTTTCTTGAAAGTGCAAACTATTTTGCATGGGGTTTTTGTGTGGAATTTGTTTGTGAATGCCTTGTGGAACAAAAGCTGGGGTGAAAAAAGCAACTTAAATGAATGACGCTCAGGTGGTAGATACTGGAAATAAATTTTGCTGATATTTAGTGGCTACCCCTGGCATACTGGAAGCTTCTCAGCTCACTGAAGTGTCACTGTGGCATGGAGACACCTCCTGAGCTCTGCGGAGAATTCACCGAGCAAAGGTTAAAGACAACTCCAAAACATCCTCCACTAAATGTCACTGCATTCCTGCATGATGGCATTTTAATGAGCACCGTTTACTTTTTGTCAAGATTTCCAAATAAGTGAGGACAATATGACACTGGAAGGAAAAGAAACATATTTAGGCCATTTCATAATGTCTATAAATCTTCCTCCCTCCAAAAGTTAATAACTGCAATTAAGAGCAAAAGGATACGGTTAAGCTCCAGTAGCTGTCAGAAAAGTGTGCTGTAAACTTCTAGAGGATTTAAGGAGTTCTGTAAGTCACCACTAACAGGCATTGTGCTAAGGAAAGGGTTAACAGAAAGACACAGGCACTGATCTTAATGTCCCATCAATTTGCTTTTCCCTGTACCCTGGAGGACTTTCCATATTCACACAGATACTGGATTGGAAACCTTCTTGCTGGAGACCACCTGTCAACAGATGGACACGGGGACCCCTCTGGAAGAGTCAACAGTGGGTTGAGGGCTGAACCAGTAGTCTTCTTGGTTTAAATGAGCAGCCCACCTGGCTGACCCTTGGGGATGTTGTCTTGTCCACAACCTGAAGGCCACCACCCACTGTCAAACTGCACAGAGCTGTGAAAAAACCTGCACTGATAGCACCAGAAACTTTTCCTCATTCTTGGCTTTTGACACACTGACAGCAGAGTTTACCATTCTAGCTGCTTTCCATAGCATTGCTGAGAGCAATACCCATAGAATAGTAGAATCATGGAATCACTTTGGCTGAAAGAGACCTTCAAGATCATCAAGTCTAACTATTAACCTAACTCTGGCACTAGCCCATGTCCCTAAGAACCTCATCTCTGTGTCTGTTCAATCCAATTTAAACCTCCCCTGGCGCAACTTGAGGCCATTTCTTCTAATCCTGTCCCTTGTTCCTTGGGAGCAGAGCCTGACCCCCCTGGCTCCAAGCTCCTTTCAGGCAGTTCAGAGATCAGAAGGTCTCCCCTCAGCTCCTGTTCTCCAGGATAAACAAGTGATCTTGCATAGGACAACAGCTTTGTGCTGTTAGTACGCTTGTTCATCACTCCCTGAGGCAGTAGCAAGGTCAAGTGTTATGTACCCCTTGGCAGTGTTGGTTCAGCACTGGTTGCAGTGTGCCTGTTGGGAAGACACCACTCATGGAGATCCTCATGATACTTGTGGCATCAGAAGAGAGGCAGAACCTCTGTGGACCTGCTGATGCATATGATACCTAGGGATGGAACAGGTCTACATGCTCTTTGTGCAATGCTCCTTGTCATCTCCCTTCTGTATCCCTGTCATAGCTTTATTAGGACTTCTGGAGAGCTTCGCCAGGCATGGCTGTTTCTTCATCTGAAAGGGAGTCATCATTTGACCAAGCTTTGGCTGTTCATGGTTGGAAGAGAGACCCCAGGAGACCCATGAAAATCCGGGCTGGCTGTCAGTGCTGCTTGGAAAAAAGTGAGGACAGCAGCCGATGCTACTGGAAGAAGTTGCTTTCTATTCTCCATCAGTAGCTACCACCTCACATACACCCACAGCTCAGTCGAGTCCAGCTTCGCAGACTCTGGAGCAATGGTCAACAGGATTTTGGTGTCCTATTTGTGTTCAACTCTGCTGTGTTGTACCCACACAAAGTAAAATCGCAGACACTGGAGTTGTCCTTGTTGCAAAATTCCTCCTCCTTCAACTGAGAAAGCTTCTCTGAAATGATATCGGATTTGAAGAGACTTGCACACAGCAAAATAGCTCTAACTTCACCCATTTTACAGCAGTAGCACACACAGACATACTACACAATCATACACCCACACCTACTCATGACATCCATCAAAGAAGCAGAGTCCTTTGCTCCATGATGGAACGACTGCACAAGGCATCTGAATTTGATTTTTCCTATAATTTTACGTGTGAGAGAGAAAAATGTCACCAACCCATTGAGTGGCTTGCTGAAGGTCATGGTGTTCAAATGGTTAAGAGGGCCTTTTACCTGAGACTTAATTCCCAGTCCTGTACATTGGTCTCTTGAAGAACAGACAGCATTTAAAAAATGTCCAAGATAAGAGGAGAGCTGAAATCCAGGCAATATGTCCCTAGAATTTAAATTTAGCCCTAGGAAAATGCAAGCCAATGTAACCCAAACATAAGCCCACATCACAACGAAAATCAGTTCTATAGCCAGGAGCTGAACCCATTTCCTTGACCCTTAGAAACAAAATTTCTAAAAAATTCCTTACCTCTTCTTGCAGTTGAAAATCTGCCAGTTTGTAAGTGCTAAGTATTATTTCAATTTCTCTCTTCAGTGGCTAGAAAGTGCTAATGTTTTTGGCTCTGTCCCAGCTGACCTGACCTCTCTGACATCCTACATCACATGAAAATCCTCCTGTAGATCTACACTGGTGATAGTGTCATAAAAAGCATAGAAGGGGAGGGAGACGGGAGACTGGGGAGGGAAGAAAAAGGAATGATTAAACAAAGCAATAGCCAGGCACCCACATAAAAATCTATCTAGGTGATGAAGCTTCAATGAATGTGGCACGTCAGAGCTTTCATATAAATGGTCAAGGTAAAATATATTTTTATATGTACATGAAAGAGTAGTTTAAAAATTACTCGGAGCCCACATTCCCCCCCACCAAAAGAAAAAAAAAATTGCCTGAAGTGTAGCATGTTATTGATTTTTTGTAAGTCAGGGCCAAATTTATTGGAGAGAAAAGTTCATTATTTAGTAATCCCACAGCTCAATCTGCTCTGCTGGCCATTAACCCTCAACAGTTCCCATGATAAACTCCCCGTGAACTCTCTCCATGTGTTGCCTCAATGAACTGCAGATGAATTTTGCTGAGTGCTCGTTCAGCCTCGCCTGGATATTCATTGTGCCTTTTGCTGACATAGATCTCAACTCACCTGGGTACCGTGGCAGTGTCTGTACCCACCTTGGCTCCCACTCAATTCTGCTTCCAAGGAATCACTCTCCAAGCCCTCATCACTCATTTATCAACCTCAGTCAGCATGGACTGAGAGCAGAAGAAAATAACAACCAAGCAACCACATGCATGCTCATTAAATGCACTGACTCCCTTAATTCTCCCACAGTTCTTAATTAAATTGGTATCAATGATGTACAAAGTATAAATATGTGGCAAAACGAGCTTTTTTGCAAGCATCGTGGTATCATCGGTGCTTGGTGGTCACGTGTGAGTGCAAGTCCATAGGTAAAACACAACAATGTGCAACTCCGCATTGGTGCCAGCTACTCTGAACATACACATCAACATGAAGCTCCACCCTGGGATGGTGTTGCAGCCCTGTGTGAGGATCCCAACATTTTTCTGACCCAGTTCTATACATCACGTTAAGTCCGGCAATACGGAAAATGCTCTGACACAAGAGTCAAGATAAAATAGTAGTAAGTGCTACTCTTCTTATCTAGCGGCATTTTATACCCACCTTGCACAGGTGGAAAGCTCTGCTCTGTGTAAAGGTTTGCTGGAAATAAGGCAAGGGAAGCAGAAATCTATATTAAAAAAGAAACCACAGTGTTGTGAAATTATGAGGGGCAGCAAAATGTATTTGCCTTGTATGTGAAATCTATCTTGGTAAGTCATTTGATAGAGTGGATGAATTGCTCATCTGAGGCAGGCTGAAATACCGAGTGTGAAGGAAAGAAATAATTGAAACCAGCCGTCATAAACATTCAGGGTAAGGGAAATCGTGCGTTCAGGAAAGGTCCTAATTATCTGGTGACCACGAGGCAGGTTAAAAAACACAGGGCAGAGTTATGGAAAAGGAGCTATTGCTTCACTTACCACCTCACTCTAACTATAGTAAATCAGACCTCTTTCAGCAGTCCCACTTTTCAGAGACACCAGGCACTGATCCCTTCTGGGCTGATGTAATCTGTTGGCTTGATGGAGAACCTCTTGAGTTTCTTTGGCCCAGAGACTGGGAACACAGCACCAGTGAGGAGAACAAACACAGGTGGACAACTAAATTATCATTAATCATTGAGTTAAAGCGCATCACCTGAGATGAAGTTGCATCAGGACAAGAGCATACAGCAGCCAGTTATGGTATCTCTGCTGACTGGTGGTAATTCATTAATTTGTGCTGATGGATGTTGGTGGGATGCTTTTCAGCAGGGCATCTAAGCAAAAGGAGCAACACTGAACCATCACTAAGGTGCAGGACAGTTACCAGAAATACTCAAGCCTCACTTGGAGAGCTATACGGGATTTTTTTTGTATGGGAAGCTGGCTGTGTGTGACTCCTCACCCTCCCAATGCAGCAAGAAACTGCACCATAGGCTTCATGGATGCAGACTTTATCATGCAGAAGGTTTGGCTCCTTGCAGGCATCAGCTAACCAAGAGTGCCCCAGTCACCTCCTGAAGGAGGAGTGGGAAAGACCAAGGTATGTTCCTGTCCCACCATATGCTCAACAGCTTCCTCCTTCTCCCACACTCATGCAATGGTTTGAAAGGATAGTGTTGTTGAAAAGAGATTAGGACCTTCAGGTCATTTACCCCAAGCTTCTCCTGGATGCACCTCCGAGAAACTGGGGAGCAGATGGTTTTGGCCCAGTCCCCCACCTTGCAGGCTGTGAATGCTTTTTTCCCCCTGTATGTGGGGACCCTTTTCAGCTGTTAATGGAAAGAGGGTAGGAGGGCCCCTCCAAGCTCCCCACAAAGAAGATGCTGAGCTACCTAGAAGAACCTCAAAGGCTCCTTTTTTCTTTAACACCTTGTATCTGCACCTAGCCTTCCTAACCATGTAGGACATCAGTGGTTTTTCTGAGCTGGGTCTGCCTCAGAAGCCAGGACATAACCTTTCTCAGCACCAGCACTCATTTCAATGCAGAGCAAATCGAGTACCTTTGCTATGGTCCCAATCACTGTTGCCTTCGTCAAAGCTGCCTCTTTGCTTTTCATAGGACAGTACTGGGCTTTGAGCCCTCCTGGTCAATGATATGTGTGCTTGTCGATAGGTGTAAAGCCACCTGAATCCAAGTGGGATGAGGAAAGTTTATTACGGGTGTTATTGATTTTGTGCTTTGTCAAGGGCTACCAGTCACATTTTTAAGGTGGTTCAGGTGTTTCCTCTCTGCACTGAGGAAGCAGGGGTCTGGAGTAGGAAACACAAGAAAATCCCTTTAATAGGGAATCTTCCAGTCTGAGGACATGTATGTCACAACACATAGAAGACCTTCTAGATCTGGCCAGCTGAATAGATCAAGGGGGTTTAAAAGTCTCTTCTCCAGCACCCATCCCTCCTGTCCCATGGCTGGTATGGAGGAGAAGGGAACAAAAGAGAGCCAGAGGGAAAGGCCACCACCGAATAGCCTCTGTCCTTTAATAAAGCATCGTGTCGTGTGTGAAAACAAATCACTCTTCCCCAGGGCAACAAACTTACTTCCTAAGCAACCGCCAGGAGGTTTCTCAGGTTTAAAAAATAGCAGGGCTTGGTGTTCGGAGGTTATTTATTTATGTGTTGGTTAATTCTGAGCCCTGTACTTGTATGAAAAAAAGCCTCCGGGAAGAACTGGGTAAGAACAGGTATTTCAGCTGCTCCCTGCGACAAGCTGATGCTTTATGCAGCCAACACACATATGGAGGCAAAGCCTCTTGGCAGAAATCAGCTGACAAACGTCATTCCTCCTGTGCATGGTCCCTGCAGACGGGTGCAAAAGGGGGGCAGGAGTGTCCCAGGGAGGAGGACACAAGGGACCAGGACCATTCCTGTTCCCAGAAGCCATTTCTAATCTCCCCTTGGGCTGCGAGAGGCGACAACTATAGGACCTGATGCCTGCATGGGATTCTTCTTGGCTGTGGAAAATAAAGGTTTAGTGCCAGAGCTGGGTTATGGTTGGACTTGATGATCTTGAGGGTCTCTTCCAACCAAAATGATTCTACAGTTCCTAGGGCTCTGAGCTGTAGCTGCTGTTTCAGATAAATTCAAGAAAGAAACAGGTATAACAAGTCAAGAGAAATTCAGTCTGGCTATGAAAATGAACAGCACTGGGGCTGAGTTTTCCTAAGAGCAGCATTTATAGTTGGCAGGGCTGTTGCTTATGTCTCAGCCTTGCCAAAGACATCTGGTCTTTTCCTCTGTGCTCACGGCACCGATACAACCCTCTTCTCCAAAGACTTGGATGCAGCTTCAGATCCAGGAGGTAAATCAGCATCTTGGATGCAGTGGGTGCTGAGAAAAGCCTTTGACATCAGCGAGGGTGACACTGGAGCTGGACCAGGGCCCTTCTTCGTGTGCCCTGGCTTGACAAGTTAACAGAGCTTTGCCAATCTGCAGAGACATTTCAGACTTCCAGGACCGTGCATCGATTTATCCAGGTCACTTGTTTTTTAGGCCTGACAGGGGCCGACGCAGCTCCTCCTCTGCCCGCAAGCGCTGATTGTCTTTGCATCCATCTCCCAGAAGTAAAACAAAAAGTTTTAAATCATCTTTTTGCTTCCAGGATTGGAGAGGTGAAAAAAAAAAATTCTGAAAAGCATCCAGGAATTAGGAAAGAGTACAGGTTCTTTTTCTTGGTTTTCTTTTTTTTTAATAGGGGTACTCTGACTGATGAGCTTTTCAAAGGAAAAACCTGTCCGCTTTTTGGACTTCTGGACCATAGCAACCAATGTGTGGGAGTGGATCCTGGACATGATTTAGTGAGGAGTAAGACACACACTTTTACCTAAAGGAATACTCAGTCACTGACCAAAATAATTTAGTACTACATCAACATTTGTAGAGCAAGATGTGTCTTATTTGGTTAAGCCAGTCCAAGGGCAGAGCTGATCGCCAAGAGAGTTTTCTTTGGTTTGCAGGTGTTCAGCCCAAAATCATGAGCGTTATTCAACATGTTTGGCAAAAGCTGCTTTTCCCCTTTCCAGGACACTAGGTTGTGCTTGCAGAAGCCACTTACCAGCCCTCCAACTTGTGTCAGTTTTTAAAGAATGAGCAAATCGGCACACCTATGTCTCACAGGAGCAGACTGGCAGTCTTTAAATCTCCTTCAATGGCAGCTAGGGAACTGAGATTAAATGGCATGAAAACCCAAGATTTGTGGCCCTTGCAACATCTGTGATTTATGGTCCACAGACACAGAAAAAGTCTCTTTTCCATCCCACCCTTTATTAAGCTCTTCCATTGACTGCTAGTTAAATTTTGCCTGGGAATCGCTCAGAATAAACATTTAAATCTCCAACAGCATATTGAATAGCATCTTTCCAAGAAGCATAAATAAACCAGAACCGTGTCTTCAGCCATCTGTATGCAATCACAGACTGTTTATGTTTCTAGCTCTGGTCCAGTGAGCTTCAAAAGGAAATGTTTCGGAGAGATGCATCAGACAAAGAAGTTCCTCCATAACCCACCAGTACTGATATGAACTGGAGGTGACAATGTTGTCTTGTGCTTGACACAGAAGTCATCACACCTTCAGGGGAAGAAAAGCTGTGGCTGGAAGGCAAAGAGTATATAGTTACTCGGCTGCATGCGGAGGGGGATGTTTATTCATGGAGGAACAAAGCCTCAAATAGCGTTTGTCCCCAGGACCTTTCTAGAGATGGAGTTTGGCACTTCACTGTGGCTCCCACTCCAGAGAAGCAGCATCTCCCATTTTACTCTTTAGCTTATGTACAAGAAGAGCCCATTCCCATGGCACCTTGATGCTCCCATCCCACCTTGATGCTCCCATCCCACCTTGATGCTTCCATCCCAATGGGGAAGGAAGCCCTCCACACAACTTCCAGAAGGACACATAGCCACAGCATGGTCATGGCCTCCAAGGACTAGGACCAAGTATGAAGGTCCCAAGGTTGTCTCAGGTGCATTGGGCAGGCACAACCTCAGAGCACAAGCACCCTACAGACAATAGTCCTTCTCTGTCTCAAGTGACAGTTGCTTGTGTCTTCTGTTTGAACTACACCTCATGCTATCCTTTGGCTTGCTGTCTGCCTGCAGACTCTCTGAGGGCACCAGAAATTACTTCAAAATGCAATTTAATGTCAGGAGTCTTTCACCCCTTAAGCTGTATTCACACATTTTAGTGGGTTTTCTACATCAGCAGCAAGGAGAATCAAAGGAGGCTTGTGAAGAAATTAGGGAATAAACATATAATATATCTTAGAATCACAGAACCATAGAATCATTTTGGTTGAAAGAGACCCTCAAGATCATTGAGTCAAACCATTATCCTACACTGTCACTAAACCATGTGCCTAAGAACCTCATTTTTGTCTCATTTAAACCCCTCCAGGGATGGTGACTCCACCACTGCCCTGGGCAGCCTGTTCCAACTCTTCACAACCTTTTCCAGGAAGAAATTTTACCTAATATCCAATCTGAATCTTCCCTGGTACAACTTGAGGCTGTTTCCTCTCATCCTAATTATGCTTCTATGATGGAGCATCTTTTCATGATGCATTCTTTAAATTATGTTTGGTGTCCAAAGCTTCACTGTGAGGTATTTTATGATTGCATACACAGGACAAAGAACATCTTGGTGGTTTACCCCACATCATACAAGTTAAAATAAACCTCAGATCTGATCCCAATTTCCAGCCCAGTGAGCAGCCTCTTCCCAGCCCATCTTGGGAAATCAGACCAGTTTAGAGCCAAACACCCACCAGCAGACTAATGCTTGTTCAGATAACAGATATTTTTCTTCTCCTCTTTCTTAGACAGGCATCTGAGACCTAAAATAACTGCATGAGAAGACCTTGGCTGAAGGAGCAACTTGCAGGCCTCTCACCTAGATGGTGAAGAGGACAACATGGTTCAAGACCCTTCATGGTGCTTTACTAGGACTTTCAGCTTCTTGGAGAGAAGAAAATTCTCCTCTGGTATGGGAGACTGAAATGTTCCAAAATGAGGCACCCATTCCCCAAGCTAGCATGGTACTGCTGAATAAAATATATATATATTATAGTGAACATGCTTATACCAAAAATGCTTAGATGTTCACTGCGTGGCACAGTATTGGAATCTGCTGCCCTTGACCAACTGACTCAATGATCCTGAGGGTTTCTTCGAACTGAAATGATTCTGATTCTATGATTTTGTCTCATAAAGTGACTCAAAATCCCATGAAGTGTCTTAAAATTCTGTGTCATGGCTGTCAGGCAGATGAAGAGACTTATTCTCCTCCTTCGTGGTAACGAACACGGCAAACTTGGGTTGTTCCCATGTGGGAGCACATCACACCATTTCTCACACTGGCAAGTTTGCTAATTACTGCAGGGACTAAAATGACATGGACATTGGTTGAAGTGACTTCTTGGAGATGGCTTTAAAACAATTTACAGATATATTTGTGTGTTTTCCAAGAACAACCTAGAAAGTTCTGTGACAAAACTTACATTTTTTTATCATAGGTTTTCTGTTGTCAACAGGTTGACTGCGTGTGGGTGGGTGCTACAAGAAAGAGAAATGACAAAAATTGCTGTGCTTTCACCACAGTTTTTCCAAGTTTGTGATTTTCCCTGTTTTATTTTTCTTTCGCTTTGACAAAGCAATCCTAGATTACGGAAAATTTACAGAAAAATAAATATTTCCACCTTTCCATCTGACTTTTTGGCTGAGAGTAGACTTGCAGTGCTGGAGTTGACACAGACTGTGATTGACCAATTTGCTTGGAGGGTGGAGAGGTAAAAGTATCATCCTCCTAGTCCACCTACTGCAGCAAGTGTCCTAGACCTTAAAGCAAGGAAGAATTCACATGCTTACCAAGCCCCACCATCATTCACACAAGTCTTTTGTTATTTTCTTATTATCTGAAGACAGTTGAAATAAATTTCTTGAGTAAAGGCCACTTGATAATTCTTCTGCACTAGTGACCTTGTGAGCATATTGACTTTGCAGGAATGGACAGTGTGCCCAGGTGGCCAAGAAGGCCAATGGTGTCCTGTCCTGTATCCAAACCAGCATGGTCAGCAGGACAAGGGCAGTGATCCTTCCCCTGTACTCTGCACTGAGGAGGCCACACCTGGGGTATTGTGTTCAGTTCTGGACCCCTCAGGTCAGGAAAGAGATTGAAGTGCTGGAGCGGGTCCAGAGAAGAGCAACAAGACTGGGGAAGGAACACAAACCCTATGGGGAGAGGCTGAGGGAGCTGGGCTTGTTCAGTCTGGAGCAGAGGAGGCTTAGAGGTGAGCTCAGCACTCTCTAGAACGACCTGAAGGGCAGTTCTAGCCAGGGGGGATTGGGCTCTTCTCCCAGGCAGTCAGCAATAGGACAAGGGGGCATGGGCTTCAACTCTGCCAGGGGAAATTGAGGCTGGAGATGAGAAAGCAATTCTGTGCAGAGAGAGTGGTCAGCATTGGAATGGCTGCCCAGGGAGGTGCTGGACTCACCGGCCCTGGAGGTTTGTAAACTGAGATTGGCCATGGCACTTAGTGCCATGATCTGGTCAATGGACTGGAGTTGGACCAAGGGTTGGACTGGATGAGCTCTGAGGGCTTTTCCAACCCAGTCCATTCTGGGATTCTGTGGTTCTGTGACAGGATCCCACTATGGTGCACCTGTAAGTCCTTCAGAAAATTGCTCCAGGCCTCTTAGGGGTACCACATGAGGGTGTCCATGTCACTACTAAGGTCCAGGAAGGTTGTCAAGGCAGGGAGTAATCTGAATTTGTAGTCATGGCTTATTGAAGACGGAGTGGGCTGACACAGAAGACGACGCTGAGTAGAAACAATACCAGCTGGGCTGAAAAGACATGAGGATGATGAGGGGTTTCACACACTCAAACAGGAAAATGAGCTAGTGTAATTTATACCTATCTCAGTTTGGAGAAATATATGTCTGTTTTTATCTCCAGCTCCCAGAGATTAATTTACCACCCTTTTTCTAAGAATTTTGCTCCAGCCCTCTACTTTGTCTACTCTACAGCCCCCCAAATTAGTGTTTTTCTAAACACTTTGCCAAGAATGTTTCATGCTTCTGTACTATCTGGCTCCACTTCAGTCAAAAAATACGATGTGAACAGCTTTTCTGGTGATGTTGTATTTTAGGTTTTATTCCTCTTGTTGGACTGAATGAAGAAGCAAAGAGGAAATGCAAAGTGGGGAAGAAAATGAAAGAGATGGAATATCTCCAAAGCTCAAAACAAATAGACGAATGTTTGGGTTTGAGTTCTGGGCATACATTCAGGATGGCTCTGATTTTATTTAGATGAGGTGCCCAATTTCTATGTTTATTAGGATCACTACACTAATGAAGGTTTAAAGAGAAATGCCGCAAGAACAAATGCTGGGAAAGTCTTTTATGCATCTAATGACACTTAATTTCCATAGTAAATGCCTAATGTTTAACGAGTATTTTATTCTTTCCCAATTTACATATTTATAGTTAACTTTTGTAGCTGCTCATGAGTAATTAGCCGTCTGTTTAAAATGAGCCTGTGAACTATACAACCACATGCTCATTCCAGTGATGGTAACAAAACGAAACAAAACAAAAAACTTTGGCGCTTCTTTTAGAGAAATATTTGATTACAGGTAGTTGAAAAAAAGCCAGGGGAAAAAAAAAAAAAAAAAGAGCAAGGGATTACATAATGGGTAAAAGACAAAAGAGAAAAAAATGGGACAAAATGGCATTGAGTCTGAATCTGAAAGGGAATTTCTCCAGTTATGAGAACACTTGCAAGAGTTGAGAAGTCTGGAATAATGCTGGTCTCATGTGCCAAGTTCATCACCTGTCCCATTGACTAAAGGCTTGTGGTTGCCATGGAAACCTCACAAGGGGACTCAAAATTTTGGAAAAATAAAGCTTTCTTTTGATACAGGGGAGATGAGTTATTACAGAGCTAGAGGAGGAGTCATGTTGCTAGTGCCTCTGAGGGAAAATGTCCCAAACTGGACAAACCACTGCACAACACCAGATTTGGTGATGTGTTGGCTGTCATTCAGCTATGTTCATGCAGCTTTGTCCAGAAACAAAATGGGGAGAAACCCTGGAATTCCAGGTGCATCTTTGCTCATCAAAGGCATCTCACAGATGCAAAGTACTTGACAGCAAGGCAATGGCAGAAAGAAATCTCCTAAATTCAGAGATAAAGGGGGTTCCTTGTCATTGGCTGTAGAGCCTTGCAGAAAAACATAAAATCTAGCCTTTCTATTTGCACTCAGTGGTCTCTGTCACCAAATAAGAATGAACACTAAGAGTTAAAACCAAGTGCAAAGAAGCTGCTTTGCAAAAATATTTGCTGAAATACATCCTGAATCTTCCTGCTGATCAACAGCATTCAGGGAAAGGCCAAGCCTGTGTCTAGGAATGGAACTGAGTTTCCAGGTAGATATTAACAAAGCCGTTTATTGTGCAAGCCCATAAGCCTGCTACCAAACAAAATAATTGGTTGTTTAACCTTTATCTTGATAGCATAAACTAGTCATGCTTTTCTTTTTCTCAAGCATTGCCTATGGCTGAACTCTGCAGAAAATGGCAAATACAATTTATATGTATGTATATGAAGTCTGGATGTGCATCTAGGCCGGGTACCAGCCATCCAGCATAAGACCGATGAATCAGACTACTCTTAACTCACACTAAGCATCACTGATATCAACAGAGTCAGATGACAGAAACCAAGTTTAGCACATGAGCTTGTGTTTCCCATTTGTCTGACTGGGAGTTGGTTTGTATGTTATGTGTCCCATCTGGATCAGAATCATAGAATCACAGAATAGTTTCAGTTGGAAGGGACCTTCCCAGCTCCCCCAGTGCCACCCCTGCCATGAGCAGGGACATCTTCACCAGCTCAGGTTGCTCAGAGCCCTGTCCAGCCTGGCCTGGGATGTCTCCAGGGATGGTTCATCCACCACCTCTCTGCCCAACCTGGCTCAGGCTCTCACCACCCTCAGGGCCAACAACTTCTTCCTCATGTCCAGCCTGAATCTTGCCTGAAACCCCTGTAATGATTGGTATCATTACAGCCCTCATGGAACAAACAGCCTTGAGAGACTATACACAACTTGCCCATAGGAGAAAGGGCAAGAAAGACCACACTAATGGTCAATAGATCCTGTAAGGTATATTTTGTATCCTCGTGAATATATAAAAGCAAAATTTCCCCTTGACCATACTGTTCAACCACTGTCACTTCTGGAGGGTACATCACCCTAAGCAGCCACAGAGACTGCTTACTAAAGTACCTCAGTTTCTCCAGTGTTTGGAAAACCTCTGTGCTTCCCAACACTCCTGGCTACCTTCATCGTGAGAGGTTATGCGCACTGAATCTGCTGTGAAGCTGAATTAAATCAGCCAGAACTTTTGTATTCATTCCAATAGGCTTTGATATTTCTCCATGTTGCTCTGGCCATGCTGCGCTTCCCTTCCCCATGGTCCCATGCCACATTTTCATGGACAAAGAGTGCACAAGAGTTCAATCCTGAGCTTTCAGGAGCTGTAGGGACATCACGTTGAGGAGGTGGAGGGCACAAGAGGATCCAATGGATGGGCAGGAGGCAAACCTGCAAGAGGTCTCCACTCATCCATGGGTCCTTCTTCTGAAGGACTTTAAGTTCCTCACCTCAAGTTCTCACGAAATTGTCAAGAAATGTAAATGCATTCGGCTACATTTTCTAACCCTCAGTTGCACCACACCAGGGCAGTTTAGGACACTGTGAAGCCACCAGCCTTGCAGATTTATGATGTCATCTGGATGTCTCTAATTTCACGTTGTTGAAATTCACAGCAAAAATAATGTTGCAAATTCATCTAGTGTTTGACCTACATTTGTCTAGCAGGGAGATTCAGCAAGCCTTTTTCCAATGGCCTGCAGCATCTCATATTTTTTCCACTTCTACTGGGCTCATGCTCCCACACAGTGACTGGATTTTCAAATGAGACGTATGACAAAGTTCAGTATCTGGCTGGCTGAAGCAGGAGGCCACAAAGGCAAGAGCATTAGGGTAGGTGTAGTAGAGCAGAACAGAGCAGAAGGGATGAGCTGAAGCAGAAAGCAAGCCCAACATTATCCAGAGCTATCAGGACACCAACGAGTGACTTCTTTTTTCAGTTTAGACATGAGGAAGAAATTGTTGGCCTTGAGGGTGGTGAGAGCCTGGCCCAGGTTGGCCAGAGAGGTGGTGGATGAACCATCCCTGGAGACATCCCAGGCCAGGCTGGACGGGGCTCTGAGCAACCTGAGCAGGTGAAGAAGTCCCTGCTCATAGCACTGGATGAGCTTTGAATGTCCTTTCCAACCCGAGCTGTTCTGTGATTCTATGATTTTTGTCACCAAGGATCCTCCCTCAGTGTGGGCATCGACCATATGAAGACATCACCAGAGGTCATGCTGCTTGGATGAAGGCCATTCAAGACCAACCTTTCATCATGTCAAGCAAGTAGGGTCACAAAGACGACCAAGTCACTTTTTCTGTGGACCTCCAGATTACAGCACAGCTCAGAGAGAGAAAAGGTGCATTTGCATGAGTGAAGCAGGAGAGCTCTTGGCAGTGACAGCACGCCACTCACATTTCTCAAACTTTTTAGTTTGCTGCATTCTGGGGTCTTTACTGGAGACATGAAGTTTGTGACTTTATAAATATCTGAAAAGGAGAAGTTGAGGAAAGTACAAATGAGTTTCACCTCGGTTTTAATGACTGTAATTTTCTCTCGTAATGGTAATTTCTGTAATTAATGGCTGCATTCTTCTATTGTTGCAGTATTTGGAGATGACACAAAATGAGCAAGTGTTTTTGTTTCAGTGACAAAAGGAGAAGATTAGCTGGTTGAATGCTGATAGGAAATGTTTGGTGGGAGGAATTAGCAAGGAAGGACTGATAACAAGTTTAGTGGTATTGTTTCTTTGCTGTATTATCTCTATTTTACTGGAAGGGAACTGCAGCAAGAGCAATGATCTGATGGGATGCTGAAAATCCCTTTCTCCTCCAAGGTGGCTTCCATACCTGGAGGGACACCTTAGGACAGCTACCCCATCACACAATATGCAAAAAGTGCTTTCTCAATTTGGAGCATACCACAGGGTTCATCTAAAAAGTCTTGGTTCCAATCTTTTCTCTTCCCAGATTTCACAACTGACCACTTAACCTCTCTCCCTGGGCACCACCCCATTAGTGAAGAGTCTCTTCTTTCCTGCTACCAGGGAAGGTCCCCAGAAGAGCTTGTGGTCTCCCTGTGGTTTAAACCAAACTTGGTCAATGGGAATCCCAGCACAGGTGGTTTTTGAGTTTTTTGTTTGAAATTTCAAATGAAATCTACAACATAGTCTGATAGTAATAATAACAATTAGTAAGAACAATAATAACCGTATATGTCAACTTCTTGGATCCCTCCTCAGTGATGCAGGAGTTATACTCCCCACAGCAGCCGGAATTCCCCAAATGACGTCTAAAATAATTTTCTGTTCTCAAGCCATGTCTGAACAGGGGGGCAGACCCTGTGCAGGTGTTTTGGCCAGCCCTGCTCACATGAGGACCGTCTTCCTCTCTTCCCCATAGGGGTCTGTAGCTATAAAGTCTTAATGAGCAGTTGGGCTTTGCTGTCACACCCTCTTCAAAGGGTTATTTAGGTGAACAGCCAACTTGACAAGAGTTACCTTCTGCATTCAGCTGGCTGGAGACTTGCTAGACGTTTCCAATCTAAATTAACTTGTCTCCAAAGACTACCTCCTGACTTTGTTTCTAAGGCTAGAGGGCAGGGAGATAATGAAATCCAGACTTCACCTGAAAACTTCTGAGAAAAAAACAATTATTTCATACATATCTGATCCCAGAACAGGGCCATCAACTCACAGAGGTCCTTCTGGAAGCACAATGAGATTTTCTGCATTTAATATATTCACCACCACGCTTCACTGGGGGAGGCTGAGTTTCACCTCGTGACGGTGATTTTCTTCTTCTTTCTCTTTTCCCTTGCCAGCCTATTTCTGTCCGTTCATCGTCCTCCACTCGTGCTTTGCCAATGAGGAAGGATGTTCATGACTGTGTGTGATTCCTGTTCCTGTTCTGGGACTAGGGACTTAACGCTTTTTGTGCCTTCCATTGATGATGCTTATAAACCAGCTCCCGTACCTCAAGCTGCCAAACTGCACCTGTCAGGTTATGGAAGCCTGTCCAGATACACGTTCCATGTTTTTGGCTCACTCTCCCCATCTTTTACTGCCATATGTTTGTTGGATGCAGAACTGGGAAAGAGAAACATTCGAGCAGAGTGTTTATCCCAGGGGTCAGAGACTAGACTCAATCAGCAGCTAAGAAATCAAGCGTGAGGAGTTCTCTACGTTAATAATACGTCCTTCAGTTTTATTTTAAAAGTTTAAAACCTTAAAAACAAAAAAAAGGGTGTCTTCTAAATGAGGAGACTGATCTTTGCCTCTGCAAAGCGCTCTTTCCATGGTAGTACATAGGAGTCCCCACACCACAGCTGCTCTGATGGAAACCTATAGAATCATCGAATCATAGAATAGTTGGGGTTGGAAGGGGCGTTCAAAGCTCCCCCAGTGCCCCCCCTGCCATGAGCAGGGACATCTTCACCAGCTCAGGTTGCTCAGAGCCCCGTCCAGCCTGGCCTGGGATGTCTCCAGGGATGGTTCATCCACCACCTCTCTGCCCAACCTGGCTCAGGCTCTCACCACCCTCATTGTAAATAAATGCTTCCAGCCATGCCTGTGCAAAATCAACCTTTTCAATACAAGCTGGCACTGGAGGTGATTTGAGCCAATACAGCTGATCTTCCACCAGTGCAGGCAAGACCATAATACATGCTGCTGGTGCCTAGCTCTCTCCCTCTGATTCATGGTTTCCAGCTATTAAGCAGAGAAATTGATGCTTTCACACCAGCCTTTCACATCTCTATTTGCTGGCCGATCCAGCCAGGGAGCAGTTTTTTTCAGCCATAATGTTTTCGTGGCATGTGATGGCCACGGTAACGATGTGGCACCCTCGCCATAGCAAATGGCATGAAGCTGCGTTTGTGTTAGCTAACGAGAGGTCTTCCTGATGTTGGACACGCTCCATTTCTGACTGGGCAACTCATCCTGGCTCCCAACACTGATCTGCCAGGGATGCCTCTTTCCTCCATCCCCATTTCACTCAGTTCCACCTTGTTTGCTCTGCTCACAGGCCCCACTTCCCCTTCCAAGGCAGCAATTGAGCTGTACCCTTCCAAAAACACAAAGCAGCTGCATGGCTGAAACCTCCCTGGGGCTGCCAGATCCCTACTTATTTGGAAGAGGGCTCTGCTCCTGCCTGTGATGGGCTGTTGCTTTTTCTGTCTTCCCACAACCTTTGGTCTTTGTTTTGAGATGGACCAGATTGAAATCAGTCCTTAATTGTGGTATCTTCTACTGAAGGTGGAGTTACATGAATCCAGGCACGTAACAAGGAGGAATTTGAAGTGAAAGGAAGAGACTCCACATGATCACAACAGAGCTGATTATCTGAAGTCCTTTCTATACTACATGAACCTCTGTTTTCCAGAGGTTGTTCTTCCCCTTGGACTGGTGATGTTGGAAGTCCAAGACAAAGGGTCATCCATACACTGTATCCATCTAGCTTTCTGTTTCTGTTGCGTTGGCTCCATCGCTCTCTGGGATGAGTCTGGGGCACTGGTGATGTCTCACCCCATAGAGACAAGGTTAGAGGTATTTCACAAAGGGATTTATAAGAATGTATCTCATCCAGTGCTTTAATACAGCCAGAACTGGGGTAAAGCACGTGTTTGGCAGCACCAGGTTAGGAAAGGAAAGAAGAAGGTGCCATGTCTATTTTTCAACAGCAGTGCTGGCTTACTGCTTTGCTTTCCTGACCTAGTTACTCCATCCTGCTCTGCACCAGGCTACAAAAATATTTTGGAAGGGGCTTTGTGTTGAACTGCCAAACAACGACCTGGCTCGGAGCATCGGCTTGGAGGCTGCTCAGTGGGCAGCAGCAGGAGCAGGGCACACGTGCAGGAGGGAAAGGATGGAGCAAGGAGCTTCGCAGTGGACAGAGGGAAGGTAAAAATCCCCTAAACCAGCATATGGACAGCAGATGAAGAAGGTGCAAGCATGAGAAGTGGCACTAGTGTGTGCTTTGGGCAAAGAGATGTTTCTGTTAACCCTCTGTACAGGACCAGGTGTTACCGCAAGGCAACAGGACTTGTGGCCACACTGATGTGGGAAAAAGATCTGGTCTAAATAACCTATTCTTTCCCTTTTTAAAAACTTCTTTCTACATACATGTAAAATCATCTTACAGATCTGGTTTACAGACTCCGGGCACTAAGGGTTCCGTTGATGCCATTGGGGTCAGGCCACGGAGCAGGGAAGGGTGGGCAGTGGTGGCAGGATGGAGAAGGGGTGCAGACAAATCTCAAACCATTCCCAGGCAAGTCTCAAACCATTTCCCTCCCTGCAATATGACTGCAACCGTCATTCCCCACGGCAGACATGGGAGGAAAAAAAGTGTGCTTTAACTCAAGCTTTTAAAAACAACCATCCCGCAAACAAAATATGAAAAAAAAAAAAAAGAAAAAATCAATTGTGGGTTGAACCAATCCTGGAATAAACCCTTTGTTTCCTTGTTCCAGCTTTTTCTAAAAATAAAGGCTAACGGAGGTCAATTTTGAAACATCACTTCAAACCTCTCTAAAAAGGAAGTATTTCGTGCTGAAATTGGCAATCAAAAATCATTTCACATCCTCCAAAAATAATCCCAAACTCTTTGTTTTGTGCTTTTAACCAAAATGCTTTGCTAAGTCCAGACAGAATGAACAAGCATCTCTGGTCAGCCTGAATAGATATATTTTTCCCAGGAAGATAAAATATTCTACCAAATGTATGCATTTATTTATTATGCATTTGGGCTGTAAATACAAATGCTGCTTTATGCCCACAAAATGCACAAGCTATCATTTAAAAAAATGTTTATATTAACACTGGAAGTCGGGCGTACTGCCTAGCAGAGAAAATAATGTCAATTACCCACACAAATAGCTTTCCAAATCTCTCAGTGCCTGCTTTCTGCATGAGCAGTTAGATTCATAGAAATTAGAGATGGGAAAAGATCTTATTAGTGTATCTCATTTACCTCATTGCTAGCAAAGGTTTGTCCCCCTCTGTGTGTTTTCTAGTTAGGTTTGGCCAGACTATGTTTAAAATGATGGGGGTCTCCAGGGTACCCTGTTTGGTTTTTTTAATATATATATACATCTTCATTAGCAAGAAGAAATATTGAAATTCTGCTGTGGAAAACAGTGACTTGGAGTCTGTTGTCTGTATAAAAGTCTCTCACCTATAGTCAACATGCAAGAACCGAGAGCAAGTGCTCCTCTGAGCTCAGATTTGGAAAGCTTGAGGGCTCCGGAGATGGTGTCTCCATCATCCCTTGATGACCTGGCAGCACTGTGATGGACAGGGATGGAAGCTTGGTTTAGACCGGGTTGCAAGCTTGGTTAGACAGGGTTGCAAGCTTGGTTAGACAGGGATGCTCTTGCAGCCCAGCTGGTGTTATAGGCAGATGGGTGCTGTCTGTGAAATGCTGCTTTGACATGGGATGGAGTCTCCAGAACAGTTTGAGGAGGCTACAAAGTTCTGGGAAGCCACAAGTCAATCTCTTGGGCTACTTGTGTAGTGGCTCAGCAAAAGGCGACAATGCATCTCGTTTATCCCCCGTCCCATGACCACTTTCAGTTGCTCCATAGGTTGGTTTCTGGTGTAACTCCCCTGCTGAAACTCAGTCTAGAGCAGGGGAGCTTTATACATTTGGAAGAATGGTCACTGCTGAGACTGGGCATGCAGGAAGGTCCCAAATCAGGGATACGGCTGCAGCAGCTGCCGAAGGATGCTCCACACTGGCTGGGGCACTAAATGACACTCAAAAGGAGGCATCCCACTGCCTCTAGCAGACAGACCTGTTCTTTCTCCACCTTAGAACAGAATAACAGAGTCATAGAATCACAGTCATAGAATCAGAGAGTCATAGAATCACAGAGTCATAGAATTGCAGAGTCATAGAATTGCAGAGTCATAGAGCAGTTTGGGTTGGAAGGGATCTTCAAAGCTCCCCCAGTGCCACCCCTGCCATGAGCAGGGACATCTTCACCAGCTCAGGTTGCTCAGAGCCCCGTCCAGCCTGGCCTGGGATGTCTCCAGAGATGCTTCATCCACCACCTCTCTGCCCAACCTGGGCCAATGTTTCAATGTCAAAAAATTTCTTCCTCATGTCTAAGTCTTGAATCTCTCCCCTTTTAGTTTAAAACCATCACCCCTTGTCCTATCACAACAGGCCCTGCTGAAAAGTCTGTCCTCATCTTTCTTATCAGCCCTTTTTAAGTCCAGAAAGGCTGCAATAAGTCTCCCTGGAGCTTCTCTTCTCCAGCTGGGCACCCCAACTCTCTCAGCCTGTCCTCCCAGCAGAGCTGTTCCAGCCTCGGATCATTTCTGTGGCTCCTCTGGCCCCTCTCAGCAGCTCCATGTGTGTCCTGTGCTGAGGACCCAGAGCTGGACCAGCACTGCAGGGGGGTCTCAGCAGAGCGGAGCAGAGGGGCAGAATCCCCTCCCTCCACCTTCCATCCCAACAGCCTGCAAGACAGACACTGCAGGCTGCGATGCCTGAGAGGTAAAGAAAGCAGCAGATCATGGTGCAGTTCCCAGTCCTGGGACTTTCTTCTCCAAGCTCAGCTTGATGGGTGCCAAGTGGAGAAGAGGGGAAGTGTGCTAAAGCTTTCTTTACCCACCAGCTCTCTCCAGGATCTCAGCAATCAGCTTTTGAATTTGATAGCAACTACATGCCTGTGGCTCACGTCCAGCCAAAACAACTTTGACAGTGAAACCCTGTCATATTCTTTTTAAAGGTCACCATAAGCAAGCTCAGCTCCTTCTATCAACTTATCAGTTCTCTGCTTAAACCAGCTTAAAGAGAAACTTCCCATGGTGAATTATAGTTTAACAGCATGTTATTCTGTGATAAGCACAATCCATGGGGCCCAAGACACTTTCTGCTCCAAAAATCTCTGATAACGGCACGTCTCTTTGGTGAGGCACTAAGATATCTGCCATAATCATAACGCACCTTCTCCTCCATCTAGACACTGGGCACATAAGCAACTGCTGGGACAAATAAGATTTCCTGGGCACAATTTCTGCATTTGGACAAAAAATTAGCTAATTCATTGCTGCTTTTAGGCAGAGCTATGTGTGTATTCTTTAAAACCTACCTTACGGTCTCAGTCCTGATGATGCTCTGATTTGTGTGTGTACCCCACTCCATATCCTCCAAGTTTGGGGTCAACACATGTCGTGTATGGGACATCTCTGCTGTCCCACAGGCCAGGTGTGGGTCAGTTCAGCTGCTACCAGTAGTAAAACCCAAGCCGAATTAGACTCCCCTGACAGTTGTTCTTCTAAGCTCCTGTTTTCAGTGGTTGCAGACGTTGCCAAACTTGAACAGTTCAACCTTAAATTTTTGGCATAGTGGGTATCCAGCCCAGGCTGTGTGGTCTTGGAAAGGTTTAACCAATACACGGCATATACCTCTGACTAGAGAACATCTGTGCTGTTAATTATAACAACAGCAAACCTTCCCACATGGTGTGGGTAGGGATTTCCAGCGTGTTCTTTCTGGGAAGCAGGGAAAAGGGTTGCAGCAGCAACAAGGATGAAGATGCTTTGAAAATACGTAGACTCCGCTTTGCTGCCGGCTCTCGGCACGATGGAAACAGCCGATTTCAGACAGAGCCGGATCCGCTACTGAAAAAGTGAACTCACTTTTACCCTTCCCTCCCACTCCCATCCCCAGGGCATCTCAGCGCCAGCCCGAAATGACAGAACAAATTTCCAAGCCACAGAAAAACCCCCAAAGCACATTGCTAATGTAAAGCAAGATAGTGACTTGCACCCAGCTCAGAACAGAGGGCTGACCCTGCACTCCTCAAAGGGACAATGTCCTTCTCTGCTAAATCTGGGTCCATGCCACCAGCACCCTCATAGAAGGGTGGAGGTTGGCAAAACTACTTCTGATATCATCTGTGCTGCATGGACCACCTGCACGTGGTGGTTGGGAGGGTAAATGGGATGATGCCCCCTTTTTCTTACTGCATTGATAGAAACCCTTGAGGACACAACCATGTTCCACACCCCATGGTTCAGACAACCAGTTGCAATCTCTTTGTGAGGGACCTGGGGGGTTCAGCTGGAGAACAGGAGCTGAGGGGAGACCTTCTGATCTCTGAACTGCCTGAAAGGAGCTTGGAGCCAGGGGGGTCGGGCTCTGCTCCCCAGGAACAAGCGCCAGGAGCAGAGGAAATGGCCTCAAGTTGCGCCAGGGGAGGTTGAGGTTGGATGTGGGGAACAATTTCTTCCCCAAAGGGCTGTGGGGCATTGGAACAGGCTGCCCAGGGCAGTGCTGGAGTCACCATCCCTGGAGGGTTGGACAGACGGACATGAGGTTCTCAGGACATGGGGCAGTGTCAGGGATGGGTTATGTTTGGACTCGATGATCTTGAGGGTCTTTTCCAACCAAAATGATTCTATGATTCTTTGTAAGTCTATGACTCTATTGTTCTGTTCTGTGATCTACTTTCAGTCCATAAAATGGCACAGCCTATTAGAGGTAGCATTTGACTTCTTCCATATCACACATCTCATTACCCTTCACACTTCTACAAAGTGCTGCTAGTGGTCCTACACTACCCAGCCATGCACAAGGCCGTACCAGAAGTTTATAACTGACCTTAACCACAGGGAACGTTACAGCTCCTGTCAAATGAGTCATCTGTTCTTAAAGCTTTTGTTACCAAAATATGGTGCAAGAGTGATTGACGGGAAGCTGGAATCCTTCCCTGGCCCCTTCACACGGTTGCAGTGCGCTTCATCTGCTGCTGCCAGGGAGCATCTCTGGGGCCAAAGGACTGTTCACTCTCCAGGAACATTTATTTCTTAACCTTGCCATAGACACAGAGCCATGGGGCTTTAGCTGCTCCATCAGCAGGAGAGTGTTGGATCACCAGGGAGCAGAACCTGTGTAGATCTGACAACCATGGTATTTTCAAAAAGCAAACCAAACTGTCTCAGTTCCCTAAAGCTCTGGCTCCCCTGCCCTGATCCTGAGTCCTTGTAGCACCACCAGTGCCCACTCAAGCAAAGGCAATATGTGTCTCTTCCTCCGCATCCCAGGCTTGGCTTAACCATGATCCATCTCTTCTCAGAAGAAATAAAAAGCCCAAACAGTCCCTGTACTTCTAAGCCAGAAATAAATACAGCAGATCTAACCCTAGGACCTGTTCCAAGCTCCCTTTGTCACTTCTCTGCTGTGAAACCTTGGGGAAATCCGTCCTTTCCTCCGCTCAGCACCTGCTCTGACAAAGGCAATCCTTGGTTGAGGATTTGGGGCTCTTCTGAATATTCTGTGGTTCTTCTGGGTAAGTCCCCAGGCCCCCCAGAAATGTTGATGAATTTAGCATGACCCCGAGGAATCATTTATATAGATTTTCAGAGATTTACTCAGTGACGGGGCAGATATTGCAACCAGCTGCCCCTGTCTCAAAACTGGCATCTCCTCTACAAGGTCACTGTTGTCCTCCTGAGTGTCTCTGAATACCCCATGTCCCTTTGACACCTTGGCAAGGCTGGAGAAGCAAGTGTGTCCCTTCCCACCTCCTGATCATCTTTCTCTAGCATCTCAATTATTTACCACCATTTATATTCCTCTCCAATTAATTCCTATCCCTCACTTGGTTTCACTTTTTAATTCCCTTCTTTCTTTGTAATAACTTATAGTCTTACTAATTGATCAAGGAACTCAAGGATAGGAGCATTTCTTTAAATAATTCATTTTATTACTGCTCTTAATTTCCCATTCTCTCGCTGTACCGCCTCTCTGATGTAAGCCAGGAGTGGATTTTCTCATTTCAAATCCCCTGCTTGCAGCCACGTTTCAAAAATGTGAGAAGGAAAATTAAAGTAGTGATAATAATAACAGTAATAATAACAACAACAGTGGATAAAGACGAAACTGTAGCAGCCTGAAGACAGTTAAGTGGTCATTAACACTACCAAGTACTGAGAGCTGATGTCGTGCCACGGACTGATCCTGAGTTTCATAAACATGAAACACGTTCTGTTGGACTCTGTAAGAGTATTTATTAAAGCCTCCAGATTTTAAGCACCTGAGCTCTTCTCTATGGTCGAGTCCCCCAGGACCTGATGGTAGAGATTTGGGCCAGTGTTCCCATGTCTCATCCAAGACATGGAAACCAGGAGCTTGCCATTGGGTTTCACTCAATAGAGGGGAACTGGTGACCCTCAACCACATAGTCCTTCTCCAACGCATCATCTTCCTTCAAAATATCTTCTAAATGCCTGCACTGACCTACAAGTCAAGGGACAAACCTCCAGCATGGAAATGCTTGCCATCAACCCACAAATGGAGTGAGATCCAGACCCAAGAAGCTTCTTGCATCTGGCCACAATGCAGAATAAACCTGTCCACAGCTTTTTCAGATGCAGCACCTTTAAACACGTTTCTGCAGCTGTGTTTGAGTGTTGTTGGACATCCTTTTCCCTGCTTCCTCCTGCGAGAGCTACTAGCAGGGTTAATACCTGAGTGGAAAGGAGCCTGGAAACATTTCTGAGAATATCACAGGTACCACTGTTTTTTATGGCTTCTATTATTACGGCCATTATTCTGCTCAAATGTGGTTATTGGCTCATTAGTATTTAAATCAGTTGATAATACAGGGAGAGATATTCCTTCTGACACAGGCTTTACAGCTGGTCTCTGTAGTGTGGAGGTTATAATGGTGCCAGTTGATGCCATTTATGTCAAACAAGCTTTGATTTTTAGCCTGCAGTAGTGATAGAGCAGGGCCATGCAATTTGGTAAGATTAGCATTTTTGCCGTCCACAAAGGGAGGATTACGGAGCTTATTGTGGACGGCGAAAATTAGTTGTGAGGGAGCAACGCCTGCCGTTTTGCTTTCTTTATGGACCATATAGCCCCGTGGCAGTGTCAAGGGAGGAGCAGAGGGGACACGTTTTAAGCAGCTTTGATGGCTGCAGCTTCCCAGCCGCTGCCACTTTTGTAGGCTGGATAATGAGCCAAATTTCACAGTTCACATAGCAAAAAAGATGGGGAAGGTGGCAGGATGTGGAGCAGAGAACAGAAAGTGGGGAGACAGGGTTGTTTGGTGAGGGAAAGATGGGGCGGACAGAGAAGGTGGTTGTCTTCTCCATCCCCACACATCCATACCCTCTATTTGGACACTTGTCTTTGGCTGTTTGCAAGGAGAAAAGCAAGTGATAGAATTACAGATTTCCATGGTCCTTAGAGATCTTGTTAGCGATTTTTCCACCTTTCACACAGACTTTGGAACTTTCAGGCTTTTGCTTTGGAAATAAAAACCAGTCTGGTTTTCTCTACCTGGCAGGTAGTTACAGCCCTGGGTGGCTTCTTACTAAGTGATGAACGCACACGTGCTTATTGGAGATAGATAAAAGTACAGATTAGATGTCTAGCTGTGGGCAAGTCTGTCAGATAACTGGTTTAGTGAGAGGTTTCCTTAAGAGAAGACAGGGACTCTGTAGACTTCATCTAGGAGACATCTCTTGCTGAGTGCCACAACTGCAAATCGCACATTCATGATGTGCTCACAGGATTCAGCATTGCTCCCTATCTACCCTTCCCAAAGCAGACAAAGGACTTGGAAGTTTACCTGGTTTCCAGATGGATATCTGGCCCAGGAGTCCCAAATGTCCCGAGACTGAAGGACAAAACAATGTTGGAAGTCACCCCAGAACTGGAGATCCCCATGTGTCCTCACCAAGAGGAAGACCTCAAAGAGCACAAGGTCTCCTGCACCCTTTGACAAGTAGCAAGATTGTTCCCACACACAGGACAGCCACTGGGACTATAAAGAATTGGTCTTGGAATCAATAGTTGCCTTCAGCAGCATTGGTGTCTCTCATGAAGGCCACTCAGATGATGACCCACTTGTGTGGGGGAGCTTCGGTGTGTTCCTCTCAAAATTTCCATTGCAAGTGGGAGAAAAGCCATGAGTGATGATACTAAACAGAGCCCTCATTTCACTCGGGTGCTACCCAGAATTTCTAGCATGCATTTCTTCTCCTGCCCTGGGGATGAGAAGCATCTCTCCTATATCATGCACAGGGATGGGGCTGGAAAACCAACACCACCACTGTGTTAGAAGGAGGTTTCCTCTATCTCCAGAGTCATTCCCCACAGGATGTATATTCATGGAGGTGCTTGTGTGCAAGCAAAAACCCTGGGAAGGGGCCGGGATCCCACTTGTTGCAGCTATTGAACTACCCACCTGCCCATTAAGCTGAGAATCTACCTCGTTATTGATGTCACATCCCGGCCATTAGCTGCGAGCAGTTCAACAGCACACGTTCTCAGATTCCTCCTCTCCCAGCTGGGGAAAAGAGAGGTGACTGTGTGTAGGGTTAACAGGGGAAAACTGCTCTGTCTTTCCTCCAGTGATGTGACTCCATTAAAGGGAAAAAGAAAGCCAGCAACAAAAATTCAGCCTTTTTTTTTAATTAAAAAAAACCCCTAACTTCAAACTCTTTGTGTAGGTCTTCATTTCAAAACATAAGCTCATTGTTTTGTTGTGCAGCTCTCACTGTGACAACACAAACTCCGTTTCAGCTATCCCAGGACAGCGAGGAGCAGCAGTCTGAATGGGCTATCATCTACTCCTGAAAAACCAGCACTAATAAAACTAATATTAAGGAAAGAAGGCTATATTGCTGCTGCCATCAGAACCTGGAGGCATCGTGGCTTTCCAAGCTTTGACAGCAGAGAGCTGTGCTGCTGTGGTCACAGAGCCACTCGCATGTCCTCATTTTATTCTTGCAGGCAAAGCAGAAGCCACAAATAATCATAATCATGGTGGACGAGGTGGTGTCCAGTCATTGAAAACCCTTCTGGAAAGAGCTTCCACACCGGGAAGGATGACCAGGAGTCTGGGCATCTACCTAAAGATTTGGAAGACGGATCTTCATGTCCCAGCCACCCCACAGTCTTCTTGGATGACCTTGGCCAAACCAGGCACAGCCTGGCAATGGTGTTGAGTAACATCATCCCTCTTGTCTGTGGCCTCTCAGCACCTTACTTTCCTGTTTGTGAACTTGACATGGTGGTCCTCTGATCTCCCAGGGCAAGGGATTTCCCATTTTCTGCCAAGTAAACTTCCCACTCACCCTCTACCTCTCTGCTGGTTTGGTGGCCCTGCCACAGGGGACAGAAAGGACAGCAGACACCACAATAGGAAATCATAGAATCGTAGAATGCGCTGAGTTAGAAGGGACCCACAAGGATCATTGAGTCCAACTCCTGTCCCTGAATAGGACAACCCCAAAATTCACATCATGTATCTGAAAACCAAGACTCAAGAGATGATCCATCTCTTCTCTTGCACCTGAAGCCTGCCCAAAGCAGAAGTCCTCACCTCTTGGAGATGCTTGAGATGGAAGCAAGCACAGCCTTTTCCAAGCACCCTCCCTGCTTTGAAGAGAGGAGCGAACACATCCTGGAGCAGCGGAAGGGTGGCACCAACCTCACACATTCAGCAGCTGTTTTTCCTGAGGCTGGAAGGCAGCTATCCCTCAAAATTAACACTGCATGAATGCCTGCAGTAAGGGTTTTTCGCTACTGAACAATAACAGGATGGGAAAGGAGAAAAGTTAGCTGGATACAAGAGTTTCAAGTGGGGCGTGATGGCAAAGGGGGATTTTCACCTCTCTTCTTAGGTGGGGTTTGGGAATATCCATGTTTAAAACCCTGCTCTGTCACAGGTTTACTGTATGAGCATGGACCTGAGTCTTACAGACAGAACGAGCTCTTGCAGCTTTTGTTCCAGAGCGTGAGACCCATACACTATGCCAGGAGATGTGGGGTGTTTGTCCATCCATGCCATGGAGAGAGCTGGGAGCAGGTCTTGCGGAGAGACCTTCTGAGTGCAGATGTGCCCATGACACCTCTCTCCTGCATCCTGGCTCCAGGTTGAAATAACAGTCAAGTACCTCATTCCAGTTCAGATGTAGTTTGTCCTGCAAGGGTGTCCTGCACCCTGAGGTGGGGCCACCGTCCTCCCTCTCCTACCAGCATAAGGACAAGTTGCTCTCTAGCTACTCTATCATGCAACAAGCACACAGGGTATTTTGATTCAGCCACCCCATGTCAACCTGAGTTTGGGGACAAGCTACTTGGCCAGGCAAGGGGACGAGGAGAAACCCTGTTTCTCTCATGAGGGAGCTGAACCTGAATCATGATTTATGATCCTGCATTATAGTAAAAAATAGACCCTGTTCTCCTTTTCCACAGCAAGTCTGGTGCCAGGATCTCTTTTCTGGGACATTGCAAGGGTCAAAATCATTAGAATGGAATGGAATGGAATGGAATGGAATGGAATGGAATGGAATGGAATGGAATGGAATGGAATGGAATAGAATAGAATAGAATAGAATAGAATAGAATAGAATAGAATAGAATAGAATAGAATAGAATAGAATAGAATAGAATAGAATAGAATAGAATAGAATCATTTCAGTTGGAAAATACCTTTAAGATCATCAAGTCCATGCAACTAGGGTCTGGTTGACTCTGGATCCACAAAGAGTAGCCCTACAGGAAGAAAACAAGGGTCTTGCAGGGTGACTGATGTGACAACAGTTGGCTGGCTTCACTGTAGTTCCCTACAAAGAGATGTTCCCCATCTCCTTGCCATCACCAAACTAATGCTGTAATGAGCGTACGTTGTCCTCGAGGTGCCAGGAGATCTGTGTGAACTCAAGCAGAGGCTGCAGGGTCGTTCTCATGGCAGTTGTGCTGTTTTGCTATGACAGGGAGGGGACAGAAACATCTCTGATGCTCTGGGCTGCACAGAAAACCAGAGCACGAGAATTTCTCTGTGTTCTGTTCTTCAGACTAACGCAAGAGTCTGAAATCTCCTTTTTTTTTTTTTTCCATTTTAATCTGCTGATGTTTTTTCCTTCCCTTCTGAACTCAGCAGAACATGTTCCCCACTTCGCTTCACTGCAGGATCCCAGCCCAACATTTCAAAGCTCTTCCCTCTCTCTGGACAGAGATTTAGCAAACAATATTGATGATCTAAGTTTCTCTCCGAAACGAAAGAGGAATATGCTCCCTGGCGCTCTTGTGTACGGTGTGAAAGCAATCCCTGCAGAGAGGAGTTTGCAAATGAAAAGTGACAAGCACTTCCCACGACGGCATCACTTCCCTAATCGCTTTCGGAGGCGCGGGCAGCAGCCCCCCTTCTGCTTCCCCTACTTGTTCTGCTAGGACAGATGTGACCCCCCAGTCTGCCCATTTCCCGGGCTGGAGGAAGCCAGCAGTATTTTGGGGTCTGAGGGATATTTTTCTGAATACTAGATTTTCCCCCATAAAATCCAAGCTTAGCGATGCTCAGCTTGCTGTCCCCCACACAGCAATGGGGACCCCTCCATGTGAAAAGAGGGGGTTGAATAATCATCATCATCATCCTCATTCCTCCCACCTTCTCCCATAGGTCTCCGAGTCAAACCATGTTGTGTACGGTGTGATAAGCACATATCAAATATGATAACAGGGATTTGGATGAGCAAAATGAATGGCTTGAGAGGATGCTTTCATAGAATCATAGAATGGTTTGGATTGAAAAGGACTTTCAAAGCTCCCCCAGTGCCCCCCCAGCCATGAGCAGGGACATCTTCACCAGCTCAGGTTGCTCAGAGCCCCGTCCAGCCTGGCCTGGGATGTCTCCAGGGATGGTTCATCCACCACCTCTCTGCCCAACCTGGGCCAGGCTCTCACCACCCTCAGGGCCAACAATTCCTTCCTCATGTCCAGCCTCAATGTGTCACCATGAGACTGGATGTGCCTCCACCACCAGGCAGCAGAGACCTTCCCTCTGCCATGGATGGAGGCAATTCTGGGCACGTGGCAGGTAGTGTCCACAGCCACAAACCACGGAGCATCCCCCTAAGAGCCCCACAGGTGAATCGCACTCTCTCTGCAGAGTGAAACCTCACTGCATCAGTCAAAATGCAAAAACAAAAAACACATGCCCAAAGCAAATCAGCAATCCATTTTCAGGTTGGAAACCTATGCATTTTCATAAGAAAGGCTCCTGCTCCTCCTAATTCCTCGTGATTCTATTTGCAGCCTTTTCTATGCTGTGGGAAATAAGCTGCTCCATTTTAATTGGGACAATTGCAGCAATAACTTGTTTAAGGCACATTTGGGTCCACCCAGAGTAAAACCCAAAGAATAGCACAAAATTAAAAACGGAGCATTACCCTTGCCCCTCCTTTCAAATCAGAGAAAAACATATTTTCCAGATGCACAGTGATATTATTTTCCCCTATCTCAAAGGAAAGGTTTCAGTTTCTTGCTTTCCCCCATCATTTTACTTGTAACCACTGCATTTTGCTAAATTTTGCAATGGGGCAGTAGTGGAAAATGAAAAATCAAAACATTCCATGTGACAAAATTATTAAACTGCTACAACTGTTCTACAGCAGAATAATTTTTAAAAGCAGTTGTTCACCCCCCCAAAAAAAACCAAAAAAATCCTGTAAGTGGCTTTTGACCAAATGACTGGAAAATTAGTTCACTGAGAGTTTCACTCAAGCCAAATCTGCATTGTTCCAGCATAATAAACTATTTGACCAAACACCATTTCATGTGCTAGAGTGGTCTCTTTGCTACATATCAATATGAAGGCTTTAAGAAAGAGCGTGCCCAGCTGGATGCACTCTTAATGGGTCAATTTGCTGCTCATTTTCCATTATCGTATGGTATGGGAGACAAGCTTCTCTGTGTTAACTGGGAACCCTGCAGGGACAATGGGTTTCAACGGGTTTTATTCCCCCTGCCATCCCTGAACTTGCCTTTGCCTCCCGTTGCTCCAAGACATCTTTGAGCTCACATCACTGCAGTTACGTTCTCACAGGAGTGTGCGGAGGAGAGGGCTGGTGCATCAGGTCTGGAGGTCTGAAACCTCATTTCACCCCCCAACCAGCCCCATCCATCACCCACTACACTGCAGCATCCACGACCTTCCATGCAATCGACTGCTTCCTGCAAGGAGAAGATAGAACAGCTGCGACCACTGAGATTTTTCCCATAAAAAGGCCAGGGAGCAAACTGAAGGGTTGATGGACAGGGGGACAGGAGGTGAGGTGCAGCCCAGAGGGAGGAATCACAGAATAGCTTGGGCTGGAAAGGACCTTCAAAGCTCCCCCAGTGCCACCCCTGCCATGAGCAGGGACATCTTCACCAGCTCAGGTTGCTCAGAGCCCCGTCCAGCCTGGCCTGGGATGTCTCCAGGGATGGTTCAGCCACCACCTCTCTGCCCAACCTGGGCCAGGCTCTCACCACTGGTGGGGCAGAGCTGAGGAGTGGGGCAGGGGCTTCCCTTGGGGGAGGTATAAGCAGGTCTCATCTCCCACCCAGAGCAGACAGGGTGGGTGAGATGCAGTAAATGAGCTTGTTTGTTTGCCAACAAGCAGGAGCCTTTGATTGCCCACATTTGTAGAGAAAGATAAAGTGAATAAAGTAATGGGTATTTACTCTTCTCCGCCTGCGTACACAACAGAACTGTGTTTCTTTTAATGGCAGCTCTGTTCTAATTGCAGTCATTACCAAAGTGAGACTTTAAGCTCAACACCATCTTTCTATCACTTCTGTATGATGTGCTGCATGTCTGGTCTGCTCAAATATGCCCCTCCTTTGACACGATCTGAGCCACGGTCCAGATAACCCTCCCAAAATGTTTTTTTGGCATCTCCTCCGAAGCCTCCCCAGAGCCAGACATGCTCACAGCTCTGCAGGATCCAAAAGATCCTGGTGATGTTTCATTAATGGAGCTCGTCTACCCACGGATCCAATTTTGTCTGCTCATCAATGCAGTCGGCTTGTCGTGTGAACAGCATATGCCACAGCAGATGGCACGGACTCAATTCCAGCAAACGGCTCTGGAGTGAAATCACTCATCTGCTCTCCCCTGCTTTGGATAGACCAGGGGTGTTGTTGGGAGAGAAGTTTGAGCTGAAAGCAGAGAAGGAGTAACGATGGAATATTAGGTGCACTCTGGGTCAGTATCTCCATGACCTAGACCCTGTGAAGGACCCACAGATAAGGAGCCCCTGATTTTGCACTGCAGCAGGTCACCAGCTGCTGCACCACTCCCAGCAGCCACCAACAATACTTTTTCTCCTGGTCAGACCCACAGAGGAGGATCTTGAGGGCTCACGTAGGAGATGAGGAGGTATTTAAACCCCTGCACTGGACACAAGTTGTGGACATCTCACGGTACTTTCATGTTGCACCTTGTCATCTAGTGGGTTGTCTTCCTTACTTATCTCTGTTCCTGCCTGCCTGTGCCATGTCACCTGGATGTGCCTTGGTGCTTGGGTTGTGCTTTCTCCTTGGTCTTTCCATATCAGAGCAATGAAGCTGGTGAGAGGTCTGGAGCACAAGTCTTATGAAGAGCAGCTGAGGGACTTGTGGGGGTTCAACCTGGAGAACAGGAGCTGAGGGGAGACCTTCTGATCTCTGAACTGCCTGAAAGGAGCTTGGAGCCAGGGGGGTCGGGCTCTGCTCCCCAGGAACAAGCGCCAGGAGCAGAGGAAACAGCCTCAAGTTGCACCAGGGGAGGTTGAGGCTGGATCTGGGGAACAATTTCTTCCCCAAAGGGCTGTGGGGCATTGGAACAGGCTGCCCAGGGCAGTGCTGGAGTCACCATCCCTGGAGGGTTGGACAGACGGACATGAGGTTCACAGGGACATGGGGTAGTGCCAGGGTTGGGTTATGGTTGCACTCAATGATCTTGAGGGGCTCTTCCAACCAAAATCATTCTGTGATTGTATAATTACTCTTCCTGCAGAATTAAAGACTCCCTGTCCATGAGTCCTGTCTGAGATTGGACATTTCAAGAGACATCCCAGTTTCTCTCCCCCTTCTGACTGCTGACTGGGTACCTGTGGAATAGCCTGGGCTCAACAATGCGCAACACTAAATCTTTAAATGCAAGCACGGTCCTATCCAGAGCCCCAAGGGCAGTCTGGCTTTGTTGGTCAGAGGGAAGGATGTTCAGGAGATGGAGAATTTGAAAACAAACTAATCAGCAAAAAGGGCTGGGCCATTGAAATCTCTAAGTGTCCTCCTCGGATGACTGCGTGTGGCTTGGTCCAAACATCTCCTACAATCCAAAGTCATTGTCCGAATAAAACTGGTGTCTGGCATCTGTCACAGGTCTGTAACACCTCTTTGGGTAACCATTGGTGATCTGCCTCCAACCACCTCTGAGTTTCCTCAACCTTCATTTTTAGTGGTGCTTTGCCTCCAGTGCTGAAGGGTGAAGCTGGTTTGGGGATGCACATCTACATATGACCATATTCAGCAAGTGGATGGTCTTTATTTGGAATGTAGTTTCCCAAGTAAAGTTTTCCCATGAAATTTCTCCAGTCATCCATCAGTTAAAGAGCTTGGTCACAGCTTCTATCCATCCCTCCAAGGCTTTCCTGTGATAGAGTCTGTGTGTGCTCCATCCCCAAAAGGCATGTGCAGCGCCACATGAAGCACAAACTCATCCCTGCATCCCATTTTCCACCATGGCTGGTGTGTCTTCAAGCCACTTTATAGTGGGTGAGATTAGCTCAATTCCTGAAAGCATTGTAGATGCAACAGCATGGCATCTGGACCTACCACATCCTGCATATCAGTTGGGTCAGTTAATTCAGGAGCATTCTTACGGTCATGGTTTGAGCCTCTGTCACAGACACCTCCATACCAGTGCACTCTGCAAAGAGCAAAGACAAGCTTGGTTTTGCACAAGGTTCTCCTATAATTCCACTTGGACCTGCAGGAGATTGGACCACCTCCTGCACCCCCAGCTGGTACCTCCATGTGTCAGCTGAGAGAGGAATAAGGATCTTGCTGCTAGAGCAAAGCCTACACAAAGCAAATCACAGTCCTTGAGCGAGATCTGTAGATAAACCTTCCTCTGGTTCCTGGGATTTGTAGATCAGATCATTAACATTCTCCACCATCCCAGTCAAAGATTTGGATGGTGATCAGACAATACTTCAATGCATTCAATTTACCATGCAATTACATTTTAATAAGTTGTGACCCTTGAGGTAGGACCTACCACCTGTCAGCTGAGATCCAGCAGCTGACCTAAGCTCAACCACAGATGGATGTGCTGCAGCTGAGTCGGTGGCAGTGTAGTAAAATACGATCTATAGCAATTGTCCAGCCAGACCCTTGCTGTCTGACCTCAGCAAGCAGTGGGAACCAGCTGCCTCTATTTCCCTTTTGTTATAATAGAGGTCTTATTTCTGGCCTCGTGAAGATGCTGAAGAGCCTTTGGCTCCACTCCCACCAGCCTGGCAGGGAAATAAGGCTCTTTGGGGAAAGGGGAAAGTGAGCAAAAGCAAAACGTTATGTACCCTCATCTCCCCCAGCTCTGAACTGTCCTGAGAACATCTTCAAACTGAGAGACCAGCACTGGCTGCAACCATTAAATAAAAATCCCCAATCCCTGATGACAAATCCCAGGGAGAGTCAAATTCCTTTATGAGACGAGAGGTTTTATGATCACACTGTCTTACTATACCCAGCTCCCCGTAGTGCTATATACATCCTAAGAACCAATTTACTATGTATCACCCTCTGTCTCCAGCAACACTAGGAACAAAACAACTTCTAAATATCCTTCCACAGCCACAGTTGTTGGGTTTTTTTCAGTAAACATTTGCTTAGCGGCATTCAGGGACCCAAACCTTGCAGAAGGGCCAAAGCATCCAGGCATCACAGAGGAGATAAGTGGGTTTTTGTGGTCCTTCCCTGGGAATACAGGCTGAATGGCTCATTTTCTTTGTGATAGAAAAGGATACAGAGTCTCCTGAGTGTGCTGGTACAGCAAGGATTACACGAGGCTTTTGTTTTACTTTTCTCAAGTGGCTTCCATCAGCAGAAGTGAAGAATATTTGGCTTAAATGACTCCTGCAAGGAGATGAACACCTGGAGAGAGGCCTCCTACGCCTTTTTTTTTTTCAGAATATGATTGTTTTGGTATTTTACATGTCTGTTGCTTTTGTTTTTTCTTAAACATGCATAGAACATTATCTCTTCCTTGAGACTGGAGTTAATGCCACCCAGAGCAATAACAGCAGGACTTGATCTAGGCACTGTACTTGGTCAAACACTGGAACCGGCTTCCTGGGGAGGTTGTCAATGCCCCAAGCCTGTCAGTGTTTAAGAGGCATTTGGAAAATGCCCTTAATAACATGTTTTAACTTCTTCTCAGCCCCGAAGTGAGACTAGATTATCACTGTACGTTCCTTCCAACTGAAAAGTCTATGATTCGATTCTATTCTATTCTATTCTATTCTATTCTATTCTATTCTATTCTATTCTATTCTATTCTATTCCTACTCTAGTTCTAATTCTCTTCTGTTCTATTCTGCTCTGTTCTATGCTACTCTGTTCTACTCTAAATCTAACTCTATTCTGCTCTGTTCTGTCCTACTCTAGTTCTAATTCTCTTCTATTCTATTCTGCTCTGTTCTATGCTGCTCTATTCTACTCTAAATCTAACTCTATTCTGCTCTGTTCTGTCCTACTCTATTCCACTCTAATTCAAATTCTAATAATTCTAATTCTATTCTATTCTATATTCTATTCTATTCTATTCTATTCTATTCTATTCTATCCTATCCTATCCTATCCTATTCCATTCCATTCCACTTTTGATTCCCCCTGCAGCTGGGGGATGTTGGGCTGCAATGGCAGTGGCAGCCTCTGCCCCCACTGTTTGGCAGCAGCATCCAGACATGCCCGTGATGGCTGGATCCCTGTTGTTTAAACACCGCACACAAGGTTACAACCCCACTAAGCATATGGTTAATCAGCGTGAATGGAGCATCCTGTAAACGAGGATGCTCTGCCTTGTCACACAGTTCATGGCTCCACTCATCTCCACGTTGCAGCTTTCCAAGGGAGGTGACGGCTGCAAACACATGGAAAGTCTGTCCCTTATGGTGCCAACAGCTTGTGCTTAGGGGAGAACTTCAAGAGGAGTGTGTGTATGTGTGTGGAATGACACCTTTCTGTACAAAAACTCGTCGTTTAGGGACTTTTTAAGCCAGACTGTATTCACTGTGTCACTTTTCATTGCTCTTATGTGTTATTCTCCCCTACATGTCTTCAGCCCAAGAAGCATTGCTGAGTGATTTAGACCCTGGAAACCGTTATGGCAGAACATCTTTGATGTAATCCCTAACTATTGATGCGTAAAGGGTGTTACAACAGGCTCCGGGGGACTGTGGTGGAAGGTAAAGAGGAGGTTTTCCCTTTCCAGGTGCTTAAGGAGAGGATATTTCACCTGGAGTCAAACACGACTGTCCCAAAACACTTTGATGCAGCAAATTCAGTTTGCCTGTGAACAAGCAACAAAGTCAGTGCTGAGAAACGAGGGGAACACCAGCAAAAGCAGGAGCCAGCTGGAAGAGCACCGGAGCTCCCAATGACCCTTTTTTACATCAGGCAGCCCCACATTGTACCTTGCCAGCTAATTTTCCTCAAAAGGGGGACTAACAATGTATGGGGAAAGGGGATTCTTCCTGGGATCTCCTTTGCTGGGAGGGAGCTTCAAGCAGCAAACTCTGAGCTCTTAAAGCAGCCTGGGAAGGATTCATTTCACTTGCCTTTTGTATTCCCTCCCTTTGGCTTTATTTATTTATCTCCCCTTTTCCTTTCTTGTAGCACTTTCAATCTCCTCTTTCTTCGTTTTCTTCCTTTTTTCTAATTCATGCTTTCAAAGACATCCTTGGCAGAGAGAAGGGGGAGAGGGGAGACAACCGCATGGAAATTTCCCTCTTCTTTATTTTCAAGCTTGTTCAGCAAAGAAGCAGGGGTGGGGGAGACAGAAAAAAACACACAGCTCTAAAAACCCTGGAAATGTGCTCCTGCTGGTTTCCTGAATGTCAGGGGAGCGTTATCTGGCCTTGCACACAAGGAAGGAGAACTTGTGCTTTGTGAAGTGTAATAAGGAACACAGAGCCTAATGGAAAAATCATTTGCTTGTGGCATTTAATTAAATATGTAAATTTATGAACAGCCCTGAAATCATCAAATTAAAAGGCAGAGTTGCTGTGAATTTTGATTTGATTTCCTCCATGGGCTTTCCCTCCATCCTCCCCCACTCCCTTTCCCTTTAATCAAAGACGTGGCGTGTGGGGATGGCTGAGTCCCTGCCAGGTCTGTCCTTGGGGTTTCTCCAAGGGTGACGCACACACAAGGTGTTTTTATTCCCTACACATCAGCTGTTGGTCTAAGGAGGTGGTAGATGGGTCCGTGCTTTTTTACTGCAGAGGATCCAGTGCACGGATCATGGAGACACAAGTGGTTTTCACCATCTAGTCATGGAACTCGGTGTGGTGGCGCCATACCCCAAGAGATCCAATACAACAACTGGTCCCTTACAATTTCAGTGTCCACAAACGTGCCCATCCACAAACTCATCCTGCATCTGGAGGACCAACATTGCCTTGTGTTCTCTGCTGTTCCTTGCAGAAAGCACAGCCATGTCACCTCTTACATGATGCACAGCCCCCATGCAGAAGACAACTCTACATTGAGAGGGCTTCAGTCCCTTGCTGTGCTCCAAAATCTACCTTGAACTTGCATCCTGGCGCTATGATTCATCTTATTTAGTGCTACCATGACATCAGGACTCCTGATGGGATGAACCCACAGCTTCACCATTTTCCTACAGAAATTTGGAACCTGTGGCATAGCGTGCATTTCTCTAGGGGCCCATCATTGCTCAGCATGAATCGCTGGCCATCCTCCAAAAAACCACCAACCCTCTTCAGAGCTCGGATACCCAGGGAGGTGACTTAGTGAGACCTGGGCTACCAAACTGGCCCTTTTGACTTGCACCTGACCAGGCAGAATATGGAGTTGCCTCCACCTTCCCATGTCCAGCTCAGCTATTGGGGCTGATGCTTGGACTACAGGGTTTAGGGTGAACAGTTCCATCTGATCCACAAGGGTGAACCCTTGTGAAGTCTCAGCTGGTGTAGTGCATCAAAGACCCATTCTTAGGGCTAACTTAATGAAATCTGTGTTTATTTCTGACCTGTTATCTGCCAAGCAGCTGCAACGAGTGTTCAGGTGACAGCTCACCATGGTCATCAGTCTGTTTTGTAGGGTCTGTCCAGGCAAGAGTGCAGAACTGAATGGGCTCATGTGGGAAACACTAGCAAAAAACAGAGAGGACAGAGCAGCATGGGAGATTAGAGGCATTGTAGGGATAAACAGCAAGTGATAGGATGAGAGGAAATGTCCTCAAGTTGCGCCAGGGGAGGCTGAGGTTGGATCTGGGGAACAATTTATTCCCCAAAGGGCTGTGGGGCATTGGAACAGGCTGCCCAGGGCAGTGCGGGAGTCACCATCCCCGGGGTTTAAAAGACGGGGAGATGAGGTTCTTAGGGACATGGTTTAGTGGTGGACTTGGCAGTGTTGGGTTAACGGTTGGACTTGATGATCTTAAAGGTCTTTTCCAACCAACATGATTCTATGGTTCTATAACAGCAGAGACCCACGGCAGCCAAAAATGAGTACTGAGTTCCAGAGAAAAGAATAGCATAGAAAGGGAATAAACAGGGTCAGAGAAGGTAGAGTTTGTGATGAAAAGGCTGTACATGGATGTTTGTACAAGCCAGCAGTAAGACTGAAGCTGTGTCCATGATGACATGGCCATGGCTTTCTCCATCACAGCAAACCTTGCAGAGGGCACAGAGGTCTAACCCTTTCCATGATTTTTTTACTGAATGCCAACTCTCAGCTGGAGTGGCTGATGTGCCTGTAATGTGGATTCATTCCCCCAAAGACCCCTCCATCACCACAGCAATGCCACCTCTGCATGTGGATTGTGAGCTAGCAATGAGAAAAACCTCAAAATTTGAGCAAGATTTTTTTAAACTACCCCAGTGTTTCATTAAAATACCTTGCCTTTTCACCGAGTGACTGCAAGACATCTCTGCAACAAGTTCATCAGCATCTCCCCCAGCACCAGGCTTTCTTCTCTTGGATTGTAATGACAAACTCAAATCAGGGTCACTTCACAGGGGCCACGCCAGTTTTCCAGGGAGAAAAACTGAGTCACTTGTTTGTCTGTGTATTTAGGCAAAGTCAGACACCTTTTCCTGTCTTCCCAGGCTGCTTTAGATCTGGGATGAACGGGTCTTGAGGCGCAAAATTTGTCTCGATTTGATACCAATAGCTGAGATGTTATGCAAGTACAACCCCCAGAATTAGCGATGCGCCTCACTTTCCACTTATATCTCCTTGCAGAAGATGCTGCGAGCGGATTGCCGACTCCCCAGGTACACCACCGATTACCTGTTCGCTTTATTTATACATCTTTCTGAAGAGGGGAGAATAAATCTGTCATGTGTCATGCAGGGACGCATTTATCCTGCTGAGATTCTGCAGTGATACACTTGGAAAACAGCGAGCGGTGAAGGGGTGTCCTTCCTTTCAGCTCACTCCCATCTCTGGTTAGCGATAGCTCCAGCTGTGCAAATGAAATTCAAGAGACTTAATAACATTTTAATGCATCCTCTTAGCACTGAGGGTTGGGGGTTTTCCCCCTCCCCTTCTTGCTTTTTCTTTGATGGTTATAAATGGAGGGGATGTCATTTGCTTGTACAGCTGCAAGGCCAGGTCTTTGGAGAAGGTGGGGAGGATGAGGGAGATTATTTTATCAGGAACTTGAAAGAAGGCATAAAACAGTAATATGCAGGTGTGCTGATTTCCCAGAGAGCTCTAATCACCTAATAATCTAATCTGTCAGCCTGGCTCAGCAGTGATAAAAGTCTTCGTGGCTCCTGGGATGAAACTGCACTGCCCATTATCCCTGTCCCAATGCTGCGCTGTTCGGGTTGTTGCTGGAGAAGACAGAAACCTGGTCAAGAGCATCCATGTCCAGTTCCGAGCTCCCCAGTTTAAGAAGGACAAGGAATTACTGGAGTGAGCCCAGCGGAGGGACACAAAGATGCTGAGGGATCTGAAGCATCTTTGTGATGAGGAGACACTGAGAGACCTGGGGCTGTTCAGTCTGGAGAAGCTGAGAGGGGATCTTATCAATGCTGATAAATATCTCCGGGGTGGGTGTCAGAGGATGGACCAGACTCTGTTCAGTGGTGCCCAGTGACAGGGCGAGAGGCAACGAGCACAGACTGAAACACAGGAGGTTCCATCTGAATATGAGGAGAAACTTCTTTCCTGTGAGGTGCCAGAGCCTGGCCCAGGCTGCCCAGAGAGGTTGTGGAGTCTCCTTCTCTGAGACATTCAAACCCGCCTGGACACCACCCTGTGTGATCTGCTCTGGTGACCCTGCGTGAGCAGTGGTTGGGCTGGATGATCTCCAGAGGTCCCTTCAACCCAACTAGTCTGGGATTCTGTGATTTGCCCAAGAGCTGCCAGTAGGGGGGTCATCCACCCAAGGTCTTTATCTTCACATAGTCTTGATCTCCAGGAGGGGTGAAGGACTGTTGAGGCTACAAGAGATGGCTGTGAAGCAGAGCTTGCCCTTCCTTTGCCTACAGCAGAGCCAACATCCACTGGCTAAATATTCCCAGTTGTACTCCCCTTAATTTGTGGTCAAGACTTTCTGTGGTAGCTGATGGTTGGTGGTGCAATGGTCCTTACTGTTGTCCTGTCCCATAGAAGTACTTTTGGGAATTCCAGAGATGTGCACTACGCTCTTGATGGAATACTGAGGATGTAGAGTTTTTGCAGTTTTTCTGTTCACGAGCACAGAATCACAGAAGGGTTGAGTTAACCGGTGACATATCCACAGGCATTCATGCTACATCGGTTTCATTATCACCTTTTGGACATCAGGCTGACAGTGCTCAGTGCTAGTAGTCTTTGTTAGGATGAAGCATAAGTTCTTAGTCTGCAAGCCAAGGCACAGCATTACCTGTTCATCTTGTTTACCATGTTTTTTTCCCCCATGAGATGTTCATTCCCCATGGAAAACGAAGGACAGACTGAACTGGTAATGGACATATGACACAAGAAAATTCTTGGATGAGCCTACAGCTGTGGCATCCGTGCCTGTTCTTCCCTGCATCAGCCTGGGCAGACAAACCCACAGCTCACAGGAGCTTCTCTCCTTTCCACCCAGGGCACCTGAGACCGTGTTACCTGCACAGCATCTGTGAACCAGCAACAGAGGAGTGAGAGAGAGGAGCTGGGGGTTTGCTGTGCTCTCCTTCTCCTGGGCTAGAAATGTGTCCATCAACAGAGACTGTTCATCTCTTCATCTTCCTGACTAGGCCAGAAGGTAGGGAAGTCTTCCTAGCATCCTCAAACATCTGGGCTAAACACAGCTTGCCCAGAGAGGTGGTGGATGAACCATCCCTGGAGACATCCCAGGCCAGGCTGGACGGGGCTCTGAGCAACCTGAGCTGGTGAAGATGTCCCTGCTCATGGCAGGGGTGGCACTGGATGAGCTTTGAAGGTCCCTTTCAGCCCAAACTATTCTATGATTTCTTCCTACATGTCAAGAAATGGAGCAGAAGCAGGTGACTGCGAGCCATACCCTGGGACTCATCATTCCCATACTGAGCTTGGCCCATCCAGAGACAACAGACAAGAGTCTGGAGTAACGTTAAGGCAGAAAATTCTGAGTTTGTGTAATCCATGGTTAGGTTCCTGGGGCAAAGCTGCATCCTCCCAGTGGAGCAAGTTCCCTGGAGGTGGCATCCCTGTGACAATGCTGGAGATGCTGCACGGCTGGCTAAAGGGGGATCTGCCTGACTACAGGGCTAAAAACCTCAGCAGGAATTATCTTGGGATGGCCTGTTAGCATAATGAGCAAATCTTTCTTTAATAAATCAGTAGAATTACTGTTTGGAGATCTGTCATTACTAAAATAATATCTACTACCAAGAAAATGCTTTCTTTCATGGCACGGAGCTTCAGCCAAATGTACCATGTTAGGAGCAGCCTACAATGAGACAAAGAGCCATGGTACAGCAGACAAGGAAAGTGAAACCTCTGGTATATCCACGCACACAGATGTGCAATATAACCCAAATGCCACCAAACTTTTCCCAAGCTGTCTTCACCCATCTCCTCATCAGAGCAACGGAACCAAATGGGTTGCAAATATTCTTCAACCCCAGGATCAACCAATCTGTTCTGGGTATGACACAGGTTCCTTGTCCCAAACATCACCCTTCAGTCCTCAACAAAAATCAGTGCTACTGCTTAATCATTTTGCTAAGCAAATATTTGAAAAAGCTCCCAAAGATGACAGGAGGAGGGTTTTTTCTGGTGCAGGGGGACCACAGGAGTGGTCCACAACCTGGGCATCAGCCTCATTGCCTTTGGCGTCCTTCAGCCCATCTTTGAACAGGCTGAGGACAGCAGAACGCAGCCAGGAGCACTGTCAGCTCTCCAGAGATCCCTGATCATGAAAAACAGCAAGGTTTTATGAACAAATTTAATTCCTCTCTGCAATACAACCCAGGCCTTTCCAACTGAACTAAATGGAGTGTCTCTGCAGGTCTGTGTCTAGAACTCCAAGCTAGAAACACTTTTTCTACCCTTTAGATAACATTGACCCCCATGCAAACACACACTTCCCGTGCACAGGGCTCTCAGAGAGTACATGTTATGTGTTATTATATCCCCTCCTCCAAATAAAGTGTCTTCACTCAATCAGAACTTCTACTCTCCCTTGCACAGTTTGGTTTTTTTTCCAGAGCTCTTGCTGGTTTTATTTGTTTGGAGAATGGCTGGATGGTGCCATCAGGGAAAAACAACACCTCTCACATCCCATGAACTCAGTGCAGAAGCGCTTTGAAAACGCAAAGAATCAGCACAGCTGCCAGGAAGAGCCTTTGCTTGACTTTGCAGCCAGATTTCTCAATTTCTCTAAGTTCAACCCAGGGGCTGGCTCACAACATTGCTATGTTACTAGTTCGCTGCTGTTGCGCTGCTCTTCTAACATTTGGGAGCTGCTGCACCAAATGTGTGGGTCTGGCCCCAGAGCAATTCTGTGGGATGTGTTGGAGCTGAGGAAATCCAAAGTTTGAGTAAAGAAAGTTTGAACGTGGAGGGCATCTTCATCTCTCCGCTTGGAGCAGTGCACGGCATCAAGCAGTGCGGGAACTTCGAGAAATGCAAGCACATCGCTATCAGGGATTCTCCCAGGATAATGGAATCATAGAATCATTTTGGTTGGAAGAGAAGCTCAAGATGATCAAGTCCAACCATTAACCCACCCCTGGCACTACCCCATGTACCTGAGAACCTCATCTCCACGTCTGTTCAACCCCCCCAGTGATGGTGACTCCACCACTGCCCTGGGAAGCTTGTAAACCTGTTCCACCCCAGCCTATAAAACCCAACCTGGAGGAAACCAGGGAGAGTGTGTTAATAAGCTGAGTCTAGGCTTATCCCTAGGGTCAGAGTAAGACCTAAGCTGAAGTGTAGGTCTGTGTAAGCCTCCCTGTAAGTCTGTGCTTGCTGCTGCAAATATGGCTTCACGCAAGCCTACAATTCAGGTTTCCATCTCAGCAAAGATTCCTTGTCTGCCTGCCAGGTGTCTTGGTGACTGACATGCCATGGCCTCTGCACCAGATGCTTCCCATATAAAGGCATTTCTTCCATTCCCATCAAGTTTCTTTTCCCTCTGCTTCCCTTCAGCTGCTCTTTCAGCGGCTCCCAGAGGTGCAGAGCATGGGGAACAAGCACAGCTTAAGGAGTTACTGATCGTGTCTGTGGGTGCTGCACCTCAAGTCATGGGGTCAGTTTTGGGCCCCTCACGCCAAGAAAGGCCTTGAGGTGCTGGAGCGAGTTGAGAGAAGGGAACGGAGCTGGTGAGGGGCTGGAGCACAAGTGTGATGGGAGCGGCTGAGGGACCTGGGGGGTTCAGCTGGAGAACAGGAGCTGAGGGGAGACCTTCTGATCTCTGAACTGCCTGAAAGGATCTTGGAGCCAGGGGGGTCGGGCTCTGCTCCCCAGGAACAAGCGCCAGGAGCAGAGGAAACGGCCTCAAGTTGCACCAGGGGAGGTTGAGGTTGGATGTGGGAACAATTTCTTCCCCAAAGGGCTGTGGGGCATTGGAACAGGCTGCCCAGGGCAGTGCTGGAGTCACCATCCCTGGAGGGGTTTAAAATACATAGAGATGAGGTTCTCAGGGACATGGGGCAGTGCCAGGGGTGGGTTAATGGTTGGACTTGATGATATTGAGGGGCTTTTCCAACCAAAATGATTCTATGAGTCTATGTTGGAAATGTCAATGCTTGGAGCAGAGCAGGATGTGACACCCCCAGCCAACACTTTGGTAAACATGGCAGAGATGCTAAAGCCAAGAATGTCGGGAGCAGGAGGTGAGGGTACAGTGATGAAGAGCAGAGCCTGGAAGGCACCGAGACACCTCAAGGAGGTGGGACAGAAGGTATTTGGAGAAGCAGCCACTGGCACTGTGATCACAGCTCCAAAGGCGCACAGCAGGTGTGGGCTGAGGAGAAGGATGAGTGGTGAGACTGAAGAAGCCACTGGTGCATTGTGATCCTCCTCTCCAAACCAGCCCCGCCAGACCCTTAGTCCAACTCCCTTCAGCCACTGGAAGGACTTTATGCAAAAACAACTAAGCTGTGCCAGATCTTTCCCTCTTTCTGCTTTCTTCCAGTGCCATCAGGGCTGGCTTGGAGCTCTAGACTCTTCCCAAAATGAGAGTAAGTGTGATGCTGTGTGCTGGGCCGCTGAAAACTAGTCCCTTCCTCCTTCTGGACTGGCTTTCTTCTGGCTTGCTGGAGCTAAGCTTAATGTTACAGACACTCCTCTAAGATTTTGGGGAAATGAAGTCCCACATATCCTTTAGGAATTAGGGCAATACAAGCAAAAAATCTAAGCAGAGCAGTTTCCTAATTGCTGCAGGTGTCTGCTTCTAGACCTGTTTCTGAAGCTACGCAGCTCTGCAGGTTTTCAAGATGGTCTCCTAATTTTGGAACCTGAGCTACATCAGGATGCAAAAAAAATAATCAAAAAATCGCTTTTCTTTTTACGTCTCTCTCTTCAAAAAAAAAGGTTTTCACTGCTTCCAGCAAAGAGAAGGTGGCAGAGGGTTTCTAATTCTGAAGCTGTCAGCTCATTTGCTTTTGTGGCAGCTGGAACAAGCTGAAGTGATGGGGATCTGGAAATCGGTGTGTCTGAAAGCTGTGTCTGAGCCAGCAGTTTTTATCTGCCTAATAATATTTATAATTGGTTGATTTTTATTAGAGGGAGGAAAAAGAGAAGACAAAAAAAAAAAAAAAAAGAGGAAAAAAGAGCAAGCTGAAAACCTTGCCTGGAGATTTTAACTCTGTCAAGTACCAGGCAATCTTCAATCATGGGTTTTGATTTTTTCCCTATGGCCAGCATCACAAATTTTGCTCTGTCCTCCTCGAGTGCAGCTGTATATTGAAATTCACGTCTGGCTTTCAGTGGGGCACACAGGCGCTGATTTGTTCTTGCAATGGCTGTTGTTATTCTCTTTGATGCTCAGACAGGACCTTGTTAAAGTGTTTGCTTTGGAAAGGAGGAACCCAGTCTCCAAGCACCTTTCATCAGTCCCTGGGGCTAGAAGTATTCATGAGACCTGGTGTGCTCCCACTTTGGCCATGGACATCTGGTGAGAGGGGCAGACCCAGTGGCTGAGGAGACCAAGGCTGTATCTCGGTGCAAGCTTTGTAGAGAACGGATTGTGGACAGCAGTCTTGAGACCCTCTCAAGGGTCCAAATCCTTTCATTCGGACCTCACTCTTCCATCCGTGAAATGGATTTGAACTCATAGATGCTGCAAGAGACCTATCTTTAGTCTTCCTACTTGCATCTCCCTGTAAAACCTTTGACTCATGATGCCCGGATTCCCAGAGCAGGGAAGACCAAAGGCCTGGAGGTCTCAGGAGACGCAATGCCCAGCCCACATCCAGTAGTCCTGGCCCACTTGAGGCCAGGCTGGTGGCTGCCTCTCCTGGCAGGACACTCGGCAGGTTGGGTGACTTGACAGCAAGACCCAAAGGACAGACAGATCAGGGACAAACTGCCACAGCCAATTGGTAGCAGCTCCATGTACTGGTAGCTCAAGTCCCTAAAGGTCACAGAATCTCAGACTGGTTGGGGTTGAAGGGACCTCTGGACATCACCCAGCCCAACCCAGCTGCTCACGCAGGGTCACCAGAGCAGATCACACAGGGTCGTGTCCAGGCGGATTTGAATGTCTCAGAGAAGAAGACTCCACAACCTCCCTGGGCAGCCTGGGCCAGGCTCTGGCACCTCACAGGAAAGAAGTTTCTCCTCACGTTTAGATGGAACCTCCTGTGTTTCAGCCCATGCCTGCTGCCCCTCAATCCTATCATTTTTTGAACAAACCAAAGCCCAAGCTATCCTGGTTGAAGAGGTGTTTCAGAGTAACTCAAGTTTCTAAGACAACTCAGTAGGAAAGCGATTTTCTCTCTTTTTGTCAGTCTGCTCCTTGCAGAAGTGTGGATGCTTGCAAGGGACCTCCAGCCTGGACAGGAGCTGGTGGATGAGGCTGACATGGTTCACACTTCTCAGACTCCTGTCCCTGCTTTTCAGCAACCAGCACTTGGCAGGCAAGGTCAGTTCAAAGCCCACGGCATCTGCTCTGCACTGAGCACAACCAGCTGCAGGAGTCCCTGGTCACCGTCCCTGAACTACAGCACATTGTCACACAGGGGAATGGGGCCAGCGCTGCCCGAGGTGGGTCGGGGAGGAACAGGAATCAAAGGGAGCCATGCTGGTGGGGAGCCTGATAGGTATGAAATCCTCCCTTTGAAGAGTATATTTAGGACTTCAAGGATACCAAATGTACTGGTCTACTTAGCAACAAAGCATCTTTTGTTCCCAAAGCAAAGATGAGGATTCACCCCACATGCCTTCCTGCATGATACACACAAGGTGGAAGGGTGACCTTGTCCCTGCCTGACTCATGACAGACAAGGAGGTGCCTTCTCTCCCCAAACCCCAAATTTCAAATGATAGTATCATAGAATCATTTTGGTTGGAAAAGACCCACAAGATCATCGAGTCCAACCATTAACACACTCCTAGCACTAATCCATGTCCCTGGGAACCTCTTCTCCATCTGTCCAACCCCTCTAGGGATAGTGACTTAGAAAGTGACCAGGAGGAAATGTGTCAAACAAAAGACCATCTCTGCCTCTGGAGGGAAGAGTGAAGGTGTCTACTAAGCACGACAGTCCTGGGTAATGCTTTCATAGCCAGGAGCTGGGGTGTCTCTGAACACACCCTGTGCCTCATGCAGTAACCCTAAAGGTCATTTTCTGCTTGTTTTAATCTTCCTCCTTATTCATCTGATGGTCAGGGACACTTCTCTGGTGTATTTGATGGACCTCAGAGGGCTACTTCACATTCTCAGGGCCTTCAAAATAAAGGGAATGAAGACAGGAGAAGCTCTCAGATGGATCCAGGTTGATTGCAAGGCAAACTGGCATGCTGGCCACTGGTGCCTAGGAAAGGCTGGTTGTTCTCCACCAGACAGGACCATTTGCTGCTCTTAATAAAGCCTGGGCTTGCTCCAAGAAGTGCCTGCTCTTCTCCAGCCTGGACAAACCAAAGTGGTCCTTATGGTGGGAAGCAAAGATCAGTGAAGCCCTTCTGTCATCCTGACTTGTCCTGTTCCCACTCCAGCCTCTGCTAGGAACCTGCAGAGACTCACACAGGCTAATTAAACATCAAATTAAACACCCATTTCTTCTTTATCATCACTTGTCTCTGTCAATGACGGCAGCAGCCTGTGATGGCATGGACCAGGTCACTCTTAATTAGCCGTGAGATTAAGTGATAACCTTGAAGGCCATGGAAGACCTAAGCAAGGCTGATACTCCCTATCAAACTGGTGGCATTTCAAAGGTTGTCAGCTGAGAAGTGCATGAATCAGGGAAAACAAACCCACTCACCTGGGCTATTGCGATGTCTCGGGAGCAGGGAGAGAGGAGCATGATGCCTGGTTCCCTAGAGCAGGGTAAGCTTTGCCTTTGAGACATCACTGTGGACAGATATGGACAAAAGAGGATGCGACCAGACTCTGTTCAGTGGTGCCCAATGACAGGGCAAGGGGCAATGGGCACAGATTGAAACACAGGAGGTTCCACTTGAATATGAGAAACTTTTCTTTGAAGTGCCAGAGCCTGGTCCGGGCTGCCCAGAGAGGTTGTGGAGCCTGTGGAGCTTCTCTGAGACATTCAAACCCGCCTGGACACGACGCTGTGTGATCTGCCCTGGTGACCCTGTGTGAGCAGGTGGGTTGGACTGGATGATCTCCAGAGGTCCCTTCAACCCCAGCCAGGCTGGGATTCTGTGATGTACAAACATCTGGCACTCGGCTGACAGGGCAACCTGGCTGGAGGGGAGCAAGGTGGGACCCCCACCACCCAGCAGCACATGAAGTCTGTTGCTCCAAGGCTTTGCCTCACTATCTCAGAGCAGTTGCTGGTGGGGGAACATGGGCAGTCACCCAGGGACACATGGAGGATAACCACCAACACTCATTCCCTATGGAAAACAAGCTGTGAAGTCTCCCTAGGTCAAGCTGGCTCTGCCTGAGTTCCCACTGGCACAGGAACACAGCCATGTCCCTACCACACCCTGAGCATCCCCAAATCCTTCCATCCCCAGCTCAGTTTCCCACTTTGGGGACATAAATTCAGCTTCTGCTTCACTGCCCCAGTGGACAGTCACGTGGCCCTTTTTGGCTGGAAAACTTTTGCAGCAGGTGATGCCTCCATGAGGGCATTGCTTTAATGCTGTTTAAAAGCATCTGTAAATTTTCACGGAGATTATCAAACCTTTTTTGCGGTGGCCTGGGCAGACCTCTTGCTGTCCAGGTTCATAAGGCTGGCCATGGAAATTGCAGCCATTTCCAGACACATCTGTTGAAACTTGCCTCTAGGCATCCCTCTGCTGCTTCCCTCTGTTCTCACAGCCAAATTGCTCCACTGGTACCTCCTGCTTCTCCCACACTTGCTAGGGATGTGGATCCCAGATATCTGAGGAGAGCTTCAGCCCCTCACAGCATCCTCATCTCAAAGCCCAGGGTGGAAAGGGGACCATTTCTGTGCCTATTTGGCTCCAGACCACAGGCTCACTTGTTTGCTTCCAGTTCCTTCCCCAAGATCCTGGTTTCATATCCACCCATGACTGTCTAGAGCAAGGACAAGAGGCACCTGAAGAAGGAAGCTTTGCCCTGCATGGTGCAGAGCAATGGCAGCATCCCCATATTCCAGCCCCAAGCTCTTCCCAAGACATCCAGCAGCTCAGCAGTACTAAGCCAACTTGCTCTCATGTGATGGCGGACCTTAAAGATCATAACAAACCAGAATCTGGATAAGCCACATCTTCGTTTCCAAATCTTATTATGTTGGGAGACCCAATCTCTAAAAATGTGGCAAAGCATCTATTGCAAATCGTGCGTTTTCTGCTTGATAAGGCTATGGTGTACAACCAGCATGGCTATTTTAGACCTTAAGAGTGCCACCTCTGTACATTAATATGGAGACAAACAGGCAGGCCCATGGCACCTTCTCCTTTCTTGGTAGAACCCTGCTCAGCTTTTCGCAGGCAGCTCCAGCTGGCTTTAACTGCTGGAAAGCAGAGTGATGCAAGTGGTCCTGCCAGCCTGGGAGACATCAGCCCAAGGTGGGAGGGAAGGAGAGGGGAGCACAGGGATGCGAAGCGCTGCAGACAGCCATGGTGAGAGACGTGTTTTCTCCCCTGCATAGTGCTGGAGAAGGGATCTGGGGCTGGTGGCCACCACTGATCCAGTCTGGCAGGCTGGGCCAGCTCCTTCTGCCTCCTGTACAAACCCTCAGAGCACGAGGGAGTGCTCAGTCTGTTGTCTAAGAAGCATGTTTGGGCAGCTGCTTGCTCTCAAAGCACTAAGGGTCCCTTTCTCTACCCTGGATTGCAACGAACTCTGACTTTTGGACTGACAGGAAAGAATCGTCACTCATCCTCCAGCCAAAACAGCCTGAAATAGCTCATAATGACTCTGGCTCTCCACAGGCTCCCTTGGGAATAACAGCAACGCGATTTGCACTGCCATCAGTGAATCTGCCGCTCCTAAGAGCTAACACCCCGCAAGCAGTGTCCTCCAGAAACCCAGGGAGCAGAGAAGGGAGCAGGACACACCGGTCATGCTGTTGCTGTTTAGTAATTTTGCCACAGTCCCCCAAAACGTGCACTGATGTGCACGCCAGCCCTCATTCTCCCCATTGTAAAGTTGAAATACCCCAGATGCCATAAATTGTCTAATTCCTGGTGGTTTTGGATGTGCCATATTCTTGACTACCTGGGAAATAAGTTGGGGTACAAGGTGGGGTTGCAGGACCACTCTAGGCCAGTCTCCACCCACTATTATAAGTAAAGCCAGAAGTGCTCTGGGCACTGTCCTCTCTTCATGTCCCACAAGGCAAAGCCCAGAAGCAACTTTCCCTCCACAAGCACCTTCAGATTCCTGACAGCCAGAATCCACACCAGTACCTCAACACGATATGTTCCACTTTCATAAATGTGTTATTCTGGGTTTGGGTTTGTTTTGTTTCCTTTCTGTGTGCAGCCTCACACCCCATCCAGAAGCAAATGCTGCTTATTTAAGACGTACTGCCTTCCACTTCAAATCACAGACCTTAAAAATCCCTTGGGAGCAGAGGGACAAGTGAGAGGGAGGGAAGAGGGAATCTCTGCTTCTCCTGCTAATGTTTCCCTGCAAACATCTGCGCAGTCACAGCACGCCTATCTCCAGCCAGAAACCAAAGAGGGATGGTGATCCCATGGGCACATCCCACCCTCTGACAAAACGCTTGGCTCTGCATGGAGCAGCTCTCCAGTCGTCTCCAGGATGCTCGCCTCTCCCAGCTGGCTCTCCAGAGGGGTGCAGCTCTTCTGCTTTTCAGCTTCGGTGACCAAAGTTTGGTTTGTTCTCTTTTTCCCCAGCAAAACAAATGCACAACGGGTGTCAGCATCCACTTCCCATAAACAAACAGCGTGTATGAAGAGCCAGCGTCAAGCCGGAGCTGTGGCTTTTGTGCAAGAGGAGCACTGAGGCATTTCAAGACACCTCGCATTTCAACCAACCCACAGACTTCCATCTTCCACATCATACTATTATCATTATTATTGCTGCCATTGTAAATAAAACAGTGAAACCCTACTGAGAACCTTACAGACTCAATTTCTTGCAGAGACAGTCGGAAACTGGGGGCGTCATGTAGGAACCGCTGGATGTAATAAGAGCCGCCATCCTCCTGGGCTGTCATCCAGCTCTGAGAACATCCAGTTGGAGATGGTTCAGAGGGTGGAAGGAGCCTTTTCTCCCTTTATGGGCACTTAGCAGCCAAAGTGAGCCCTGGGAGGAAATCCTTCTGGAAACCCATCTCCTTCCCATCTCTACCTTCCAGCAAAAGATGAATCTGTGGTGGAGCTGGGAATGGGTCCAAGATGTTGCATTGCCAAGTGTCTGCCTCAGCCATGGAGGAAGATTCCCCCAAGGGGGCGAAGGGCTGTGTTGGATGGGTGCAGTCACCCTTGGAGCAGAAATGGGGTCTGCTCTCCACAGGCCGAGGAGAAGGTTGGCTTGTAAAGCTGCCAGCCTGAGGCAAAGCGATTGAGGGATTCAAGCATTTAAGAGATTTTCTGCAAAGATTTTCCCTTCGATTGACCTTTAAAAGGCCAATTCTGCTGCTTTTGTAGTCAAAGCTGATCAGTGGGGGACATTGTTAGCACTTATTTACTTTTTTTTATTTTTAACCCCATGGTTTTCCAAAATGACAGCAAACTACCTAATCCCAGCCTCGCCTAAACCGTCTGGAAAAAAACAGATTAGTGACTCAGGACTGACTTTTTTCACACGTGTGCTCTCAGTCCCGTTTTCCTCTACTCCCCTGGCCCCGCAGAACCACAGGCATGGACTCCAAACCCAGTGTCCCCTTTTCACCATGCACCAGCCTCATATCCAGTGCCTGATGGATCCCAAATCACCACTCCTGAAGCACAGGCCCCCTATGATTTTCTCTCCTCCTCACCAGCCCCCAAAATCTCTATCTTGCCAGATCAGTTCAGCCAGGAGATGTGTCCTGGTGATGGTGAAACTGCTCTTCAGAGGGATGGGTTGCAGGGCAGGAGTAACTGATGCCTCTTGATTGAACATTTACAATATCTCTTACTTGCAGCACATCAAAATGTGATGGGCCACTATGTGGGACCCAAAGACTTCACCACCTTCTGTGCCATGGCTTTCCCAAATGAACTTGCTGGTTCCCCAAAACATTTAAGTATGGTGGTAGGATTGGCTGAGATGTAGAAGAAGAACCACGTCTTCATCCTCCTCTCTTTGTGCTCTGATAACTGCCTGTTGACCTTGAAACTCCACCTCCATATTCCTCACCCACCCTGCCCCTTGCCACATCCTGGTGATATGAACCATCTCTTGGCTGATGTCTGTTACACAAAATCCTCCTCATAGCATCACTCAGCGTGGTATTGTAGGGTTCAAGACAAAATTGGTAGCAGAGCTCCAATGCTTTCATCAAGATCTAAACCCTGTCAAGGATGCTTGTGTTGTAGTTGAGGCCAACTCCACCCTGAGGATGGTGGGACGCACCTGGCAGCATTGTGATGCTGACCTGAGCCATGGGAGATGCCAGCTCACAGGTATTTATGAAGGTCCAAGCTGAGGGCCTGTCTTGTAGCACAAGCCCATCACCCAGGTCACTGCTGCTTCCAGCCACCTGGAAACACTTGGTGGCCATAACTTGGGGACTTGAGTTCCCCTGACAAGGGCTGCATTGATCTGGTGTAAGCACCAAGTCCCATACCATGGGAAAGGATAAGATGGTGTCTCACTGGGGATAATGGAGGATATACAACAGCAACGAAATTGAGACAGATCACAGGCTTACTTGGCCCAGTGGCCAAGAGCAGCTGCCAAAGGAAGAGGGTGAAAACCAGCCAGCACATAATGACAGTTTACAGATTACTGTTCCTCAGTTTTTCCACAGAAGTGGTACCTTCATTTCATTTACCACATCTCATATATTTTCTTCCTTGATTTTTTTCTCAGTTACTCCCATGTATGCTCTTGGCACACACAACACCCTGCAGAAAAGAGTTGTCAACTTTATCTGTTGCAGGGGACCACAGGCTCTGTCACCTGTTACATCCTGTCCTGAATCCTGCAGAAGACGCTGAATGGTCCATCTTACCCATCTTCTCTGTGGGCATCATGACTTTGTAGAACATACTCATGCTAGTTGGTACTGACTGTATTTGCATGCATATAATACATAAAAAGGGGAGGAAAGATTCCTTCCTGATAGCCTAAAATGCTCCAAAAATATCTACTTGTTCATGTTGTACCTCTGCTAATGAATTAATGCTTTTACAGACTAAAAGGGCAGAAATATTGCCACCAAGTAAATTACTTTATCTTCTCCAGCTGAGAAGCAGTGTAAAGAGAGCACAGAGAACAGGTGAGCTGTGGAAAATCATACAAAAGATGTATTGATTTCTCTTTTTTATTCCCCTTCCCTCTCTCCCACCTCCCAGCTGGTGCCAAAGAGGAGATAAGAGCTGCCAGGACTTCTAAGGGGATGAATCATCTTCTTTCAAGTCCCTGTGACTTGACTTAAAAAGTCAGTGAAAGAAAAACCTCAGCAAAGTGAAAACTAGAGTCAATGAAAGAAAAGCCTCCACAAAGTGATAACTGGAAGATCCACCAACCCGACGCAAAGGAGGAATTATCCAAGGAAGGTCTGTTAATGGGAGCAGGAAGGGGCAGGTAAGGAGTTTCGTGTGCAGAAGTAGTTTAAAACCAGGATCTGCCCCAGACTCCTGCTCCAACCCTGGGCCAGCCTGGTGGGGTGAAGCATCCGCTTAACACCCTGTAATCTTGTATTTCTGCAGCCTGAAAAGATGGGGCATGAACTAAAGCACTACACAGCTCCTCCTGAACAGGATACGGGTGTTTTCTGCACCGGCTGCAAATAAAAAATGCACACAGGAGGTTCATGATGGGGAAGCAGCTACCCCAGCCTGGGCATCCCCTGCAAGGTGGCAAGAGTTGTGCCAGGGGAGGTTGAGGTTGGATGTGAGGAACAATTTCTTCCTCAAATGGCTGTGGGGCATTGGAACAGGCTGCCCAGGGCAGTGCTGGAGTCACCATCCCTGGAGGGCTGGACAGATGGACATGAGGTTCTCAGGGACATGGCGCAGTGCCAGGGGTGGGGAACGGTTGGACTCAATGATCTTGAGGGTCTCTCCCAACCAAAATGATTCTACGAGACTCATGCATGGGTGCTACTTGCCCCTGTAGCAGGAGTCAAACACAAAGCAGGTGAGTGAGAAGTTTTTAGGTTATTTCACCTAACAAAAGGAGCTTGCAATGTTTTCCAGGACAAGGAGCCTGTGAAAGAGGCCACCAGCAGAGAGGATGCAGAAAGGACATTTGTTCCCTTTGACTTCGTCCCCCATCGCTTCAAAGCCTCCCAATCATCAGCTCGGAGCCAGGCCTGACTCATAATAGGCTTCAAGGAGGCATTTGCCCTGCAAGGCTGAGGGCTTTGGTGACTCATGGGGGCCTTTGGGCACGCTGGCTTCCCTCCCTGCTTTGGCCTTTGGGAAGGATAAGGGAAGAATGCTGCCCCAGTCCATGCATTGCACAGTGACCTTGGCTGATGGTCCTTTCCCAGTGGATTCAGGACTCTTGGGTGCTTTGGACCATCCTGTTGCCAATTCCTCATGAGCCTCATCTCATTTCCCTCGACAGCTGCCCAAAGCAAAGTGTTAGACGCAAGTGATCCTTGCTCAATATCACCCGACCCTTTGCTGTACCACTGGTGGCTGGGCTCTGAGCAACCTGATCTAGTTGAAAACGCCCCTGCTCATTGCAGGGGTTTGGACTAGATGACCTTTGAAGGTCCCTTCCAACCCAAATTATTCTGTGATGCTGTGTTTCCTTGTCAGTTGTCCTTGGCTTTCCCAGTCCCAAGGCTCAGCCCTGCATCCTTCTGGTTTCCCGCTGGATTTTTGCCTGTATGTATATACAAGTGTGTACATCATGACACAGCTCCGGGTATAGGACAATGTGACATTTCTTCCCCTTCTCAAGAGCTGTGCATCACTTGGAGCAATCAAGCTTCCCAAGTGTTCCCCAAGCAAACTCAATGGCTTAATGTACAAGATGTAGCACCAGGATTTCTCTAGCATACTCTGTTCAGACTCTGCTGTCGACAGCG